>NC_135232.1:505275016-506475016 GCF_051348905.1 Ranitomeya variabilis
GATGCAACCAGTCTGCTTCTCCTCTCTGGCCTGGAGCTGCAGCACCACACGGCTGCACGGCCCCAGCTCCTCTCTCTCTCTCACAGTCTGCTCCAGACTTAACTCCTCACTGAACTAACTGACTCCTCCTCCAAGCCAGAATATATATATCTGGGGAAGCTCCCTTGAAACCGGGTTCAGAGCTCCCCTTCTGGCCTGGAGTCAGAACATGTTGCATGTATGTACCACCTGTTAAAGGGATCCTCCTCGCTTCCAAGCATGGCATCTCCCTCCCCGAAAGGAAGGCAACACCACTGTAACAGCCGGCTTCCTGGGGTGTTACATATGTAAACTTCTGGTTTCAACTGTATGTGCTGTAAATCATAGCAGCTGGCCCCTACCTCCTTTAAAGAGGAGCTTTCACTTGATTTTTTTTAAATTTACACTGACTACCTCTTCCAACTGCTGCTGTTCTTCTAATTCTTGAACAATTTTCCTTTTGTGCCCCTTCATTCCAAAGTTCTTACCCCCCTGTAATTGGTAATTAAGATGCAAATTGTCCATTCAACCAACCGGGCATATCACAGAACATCTCTGTAGGAATTAGCTTTTTCCCTAAAGCCGCGCCAAGAGTAATGTTCTATGATATATACCCAGTTGGTTGAAGGGAAAATTTGCACCATTATTAGCAGACAAAGGAGTTTGGAATGGAGAAGCATAGAAGAAAAAGAAAAACTGTTCCAGTATGGAGGAACAGCAGCAATTCAAGGAGGTACTCATGTAAATTAACCCCTTTACAATCTTAGACATATCCATACGTCCAGGCAGCTTAACCAGCTAAATACTACGATCGATATCGCAGGCATGACATCATAACGATATCCAGGTCACTAGGCTCGAGCAAGTTAGTTAGATCATGCGCAGTGCATGATCTAACTAACTTGTGTCAGTGCAGCACTGACAGATACAAAGCATAGCAATGCTCCTACGTTGCTATGCTTTATGACTAGAGATGAGCGAATATTTCAAAATTTGGTTCAGATTACAATCGCCATATTTGCAATATTCGCCGAACCGAATGCCATTGGAGTCAATGGGATTACAGATGAGCAAATATGTTCTAAAAAGATCAAACATAAATTTGGCACGAATGTGATATTAATATGGCACAAATATGGCAAATTCAGATTCGACAACCGTTTCCCGAACATATTCGCTTAGCTCTATTTATGACTGCAATCAGACTGCAAAAAGTGAAATACCCATAGTGGGACTAAAGGCCCCGTCTCACTTAGCGATTTACCAACGATCACGACCAGCGATACGACCTGGCCGTGATCGTTGGTAAGTCGCTGTGTGGTCGCTGGGGAGCTGTCACACAGACAGCTCTCTCCAGCGACCAACGATCATGGGAACGACTTCGGCATCGTTGAAACTGTCTTCAACGATGCCGAACTCCCCCTGCAGCACCCGGGTAACCAGGGTAAACATCGGGTTACTAAGCGCAGGGCCGCGCTTAGTAACCCGATGTTTACCCTGGTTACCAGCGTAAATGTAAAAAAAACCAAACAGTACATACTCACTATCTGATGTCCGTCAGGTCCCTTGCCGTCTGCTTCCTGCTCTGACTGAGCAGCCGTACAGCGAGAGCGCAGCGGTGACGTCACCGCTGCGCTCTGCTCCCACTGTATGGCCGGATCTCAGTCAGAGCAGGAAGCAGACGGCAAGGGACCTGACGGACATCAGATAGTGAGTATGTACTGTTTGGTTTTTTTTTACATTTACGCTGGTAACCACGGTAAACATCGGGTTACTAAGCGCTGCCCTGCGCTTAGTAACCCGATGTTTACCCTGGTTACCAGTGAAGACATCGCTGGATCGGTGTCACACACACCGATTCAGCGATGTCAGCGGGACCTCAGCGACCAAAAAAAGGTCCAGGCCATTCCGACACGACCAGCGATCTCACAGCAGGGGCCTGATCGCTGGTACGTGTCACACATAGCGAGATCGCTACTGAGGTCGCTGTTGCGTCACAAAACTTGTGACTCAGCAGCGATATCGCTAGCGATCTCGCTATGTGAGACGGGGCCTTAAGTAAAAAAGTTAAAAAAAGTTGTACAAATATTTAACAAACAAATCACAAAATAATGAATATAAAATTAAAACATATATTGTACCCATAAATACATACTTTTATGGAAAAAAAAATACAAAAGTACACATATTTGGTATCACCACCTCCGGAACAACACCATCTATAGAAATTTCACACTAGCTTACCCCTTCAATGAACACCCTAAAAAAATTAAATAAAGAACAAAAAAAAAAAAAAAACAGTCTGTATCATCATGCCGCCAAATAAAAAGTGGAATAAAACACGATCAAAAGATGAAAGTAAATAAAAATGGTATAGCTGTGGTCCGTGCCTGGCTGCACTGTGCATGTTTTCTATTGGATTTTTGTAATCTCACAATTGGAATATTGATGGCTTAAAATGTTACCTTCCCTGCCCTCCTTTTTCTTCCTATAACTTGATGTTTTATTGGATGTTATACTCATTTTCTATGATATATTGATACTGATATTGTCCTGTTTATTCTTTTTTGCATTTTTGTAATTAAAAATAATATAATCTTTCAAAAAAATTGAACTTTGAAAAAAAAAATAAAAAAAAATGGTATAGCTGAAAATGTCATCTTGTCCTGCAAAAACCAAGCTGCCATACAGCTCCATTAGCGGAAAAGTATAAAAGTTATAGCTCTCAGAATAAAGCGAGGCAAAAATTATTATTTTTTTATGAAATAGTTTTTATTGTGTAAAAATGCCAAAACATAAAAAAAATATAATATGGTATTTCTGTAATCGTACTGACCCGAAGAATAAAACTGCCTTATCAATTTTACCAAAAGCAGAACAGCATAAAAAGGAAAAAAAAAAATCCTGAATTGCTGGTTTTTGTTCATTCTACCTCACAAAAATTGTACACCTCTGAAAAAAAAAAGCAACACTGAACAAAGGCCAGATGGAGTCTAGAGTAATTCTGCTGCCTCATTACAGTGAATGGATCCTTCGGGGTATCATCTGAATTACTGTACGTCACTTGGAGATTTAGATGGAAACCAAAATGTTATGTAAAATGTTCCCAAAAAGTTCCACAAAAAAGCAAGTCCCCACTCATTTCCCTGATCTCTGAATTTAAATATAGGGTCTTCCACATTATTGGTAATACAAAGGCTCTGGAAAAGTGCTATGGATCCTTGACCCCCAAAGAAATCCAATGAATTCTGCACTCCCAAATCCAAATCCACTTCTGAGCCCCACAGTCTGCGTAAACCACATTTACCACATGTTTGACATTTCTGAACCAAAAAACATGAAGTAATATAACTCATAGAAATATAAAAATATATATGTTTATTAATAAATATAGAAAAAAACAACCAAAACAAAACAAAAGATATAATTACAATCCAGAGAAATAGACAATAATTAACACAGAGTCATATGAATATTGAGAACTGGGTGCACCAGAACCAGTGTTGTACCATGGACAAAGAGGGGAATCTACAATCTAAAGTGCAAATGCTTGATATACCGCAGTAATAGGTATACTAATAGAGGTAGGAAGAGATTTACCCTATGGTCAAGTGACCGTCATCCTAACAATATAAGAGAGCTAGTCTCATGCTGTCCTCTTACCCTTTTCCTTGTCCATGTGTAACAACACGCGCATGTTGTTACACATGGACAAGGAAAAGGGTAAGAGGACAGCATGAGACTAGCTCTCTTATATTGTTAGGATGACGGTCACTTGACCATAGGGTAAATCTCTTCCTACCTCTATTAGTATACCTATTACTGCGGTATATCAAGCATTTGCACTTTAGATTGTAGATTCCCCTCTTTGTCCATGGTACAACACTGGTTCTGGTGCACCCAGTTCTCAATATTCATATGACTCTGTGTTAATTATTGTCTATTTCTCTGGATTGTAATTATATCTTTTGTTTTGTTTTGGTTGTTTTTTTCTATATTTATTAATAAACATATATATTTTTATATTTCTATGAGTTATATTACTTCATGTTTTTTGGTTCTGATTGTATTTGAAGTATCTCAGGGTATTATCCCGATAAGTCCTGGATGATCCAGACAGGACTATTTTCTATGTAGTTATGGTTTCTGTATCTGAGGTCTTGTTTCTAATGTTTGACATTTCTGTAGCGACAAGAGCCCGTCTAGTTTATGGGTGGTGTGTCTTTAGAAGCTAGAAGCAGGAGCTGAGTGATGAGGCAGTGACCCACAAAGTTCAAGCATAATAGTCTTATTAATGTATTATCTTCACACAGAAAATGTTCCAATCCAAAAAATGCATTATAACTTCAGTGTTCAATTCACACCAGTTCATAACAGCATCCTTTAGATTGCAGTCACTACTCACAGCCATACACAGACCCTGACATCCTCCTGTCTGCAGCTGTGACACTCGCCAGTCCTTCCTTCGAGCACAGGACAGTCTACTTCCAGTTCACCTTCGGGCACAAGATCTGTCCACATCTGTGACCATTCATCGTGGACATAAGCAACACTATGTATCCTGTGGGTTGTCAGGCTTCACTCTGGCCCTGACACACCTGAGACTCTTCAGACTCAATTCTCAAACCTCTCTATCAGGGCCGTATTTGCCACTAGGCACCCGAGGGCACGTGCCTAGGGCGGGGACGATGCGGGGGGCGGCACCAGAGCAAGCGAGCAAGGTTTTTTTTTTTTGTTTTTTTTTTTTCCCGACCGCCCCAACCCCCCCCCCCCCCCCCCGGGACCAGCCAGGCCATGAGCCATGCATGGGGGGGGGGGAGTGATGAGCCATGCATGGGGAGGGGGGAGTGATGAGCCATGCATGGGGGGGGGAGGAGGGGGGAGTGATGAGCCATGCATGGGGAGGGGGGAGGAGGGGGGAGTGATGAGCCATGCATGGGGAGGGGGGAGGAGGGGGGAGTGATGAGCCATGCATGGGGGGGGAGGGGGGAGTGATGAGCCATGCATGGGGGGGGAGGGGGGAGTGATGAGCCATGCATGGGGGGGAGGGGGGAGTGATGAGCCATGCATGGGGGGAGGGGGGAGTGATGAGCCATGCATAGGGGGAATATGAGTCGTGCATACAAGAGGTGGGGGGGGTTATGAGCCATGCATACAGCCAGGGGGGCGGATATGAGCCATGCATACAGGGGGGGGAATTATGAGCCATGCATAGGGGGATATGAGGCATGCATATGGGGGGGTGGATATCAGCCATGCATACAGGGGGGAATTATGAGCCATGCATACAGGAGGTGGGGGGGAATTATGAGCCATGCATATGGGGATATGAGCCATGCATACGGGGGGGGGGGGGGAATTATGAGCCATGCATACGTGGGGGGGATATGAGCCATGCATATGGGATGGGAGGGCGGCATTATACACTATTGAGCATCATATGGGGTCATTATACAGTATGGAGCATCATGTGGGGTCATTATACAGTATGGAGCATCATGTGGGGTCATTATACAGTATGGAGCATCATGTGCGGTCATTATACAGTATGGAGCATCATGTGGGGTCATTATACAGTATGGAGCATCATGTGCGGTCATTATACAGTGTATGGAGCATCATGTGCGGTCATTATACAGTGTATGGAGCATCATATGCGGTCATTATACAGTATGGAGCATCATGTGCGGCCATTATACAGTATGGAGCATCATGTGCGGTCATTATACAGTGTATGGAGCATCATGTGCGGTCATTATACAGTGTATGGAGCATCATGTGCGGTCATTATACAGTATGGAGCATCATGTGCGGCCATTATACAGTATGGAGCATCATGTGTGACCATATTTTTTTGGTTATAATTATTGTATATGAAACAGTTGTGATCAGCAGTGCTAAATGGGTGTGGCTGGGACTTGGATATGGGTGTGACTAGTTGTGAAATGGGTGTGGTCAGAGGCGTGGCCTAAAATTTGCCGCGGCGCACTACGTGCGCCGCAACCTTTATACCTCTTTCCCTTCAAGAGTTGGGAGGTATGGTACCGCATTTGCCAGATCACAGCAAGTGCCACAAATCCCATAGGGAATGAATGAAGCCAAGCGCAGTGTTGCCGTAAGTGATCCGTTGTAAGTGATCCGTTACGTGGCAGATGCAAAAAAACTGCCCGATCTGCTGCAAAAGGCTATTTTCACAACAGCGATTCTTGCCAAAGTCACTGCCGATAGTGTCATACTCACCAATGGGGGGGGCAAGCTAAAAGTGCCTAGGGCAGCAGAAACTCTAAATACGGCCCTGCTCTCTATACTACAGGGCTTTTAACAATTGTAATCACAGCCACAGCCTCTGTGCGCATCCTGGGGAGAACAAACAGCGACCCCTAGCTGTAACGGGTCACTGCCTCACATATTGAACCTCTCAGTGCAAGTGTTACCCAGCCATTGTAATGCCTGTTATGTTAGCTTTTCTACAGCTGTTTCTATATCTGTATGGTACTTAATTATGGAAGTGCTCTACATTAGTGGCATATCACCATAACTTGGGATCTGATGGAACATCCATGATTTATATGAGAGCCATATGGCATGTGGAGTGTATGTGGGAACCGGATTACACTATTGTCCTGAAACATATTTATATAGTGCATCAATACCCAGAATCCAGAGAATGTCTAGTCAGAACCCACTACATAATGACAATAGACGCTAAATTACCTGATTTGCCACTTTGTGCCCATGAATGCTATGTATAACATGGGATTTATTCTGATTTTATATCTCCCTGTTGAATTTAGATGCCACACTGTGCACAATGATAATTAGAATTAGGCTGGTATCTTTTCATTCTTCCTGTGTTACTATGTAAAATCACATTACTGAGCATTTTACTGTGTGGTTTGGCAGGAGCTGCAGGATCGAAACCAAGAACTGGAGAAAGAGCTGCAGAAGGCGGAGCGGGGTTTGAAAGATACTCACTTGGAAAGAGACAGGATACGGGAAGAGATCGGCAGAGCCGGAGATGAGCTGGATATAAAAATCTGTCAGCTCAATGAATTGCGATTGGGCCTCTCCCAACTTCTAGAAGGAAACTGAGAGCCGCGTGGATGGCTTCTGACGACACTAATGATTATGATTGTATATCTAGTGGGAGTTGGGATGGACGCTGGACCATGCCTAGCACCTAATGAGAGACCGATGAGCCTGGAGTGTAACAGTCGCCACTTGTCATTCTATTTACTGGCTTCATGTCCGTAAATGTTAGTTGTCTAGTTCAGGCGGCAGCTGTACAGGTAGAAACACCAGGTCCAAGTCCAGCATATTTACTTGCTCTATTACCTATACTTCCGCTGAAAATCTAATTGAAAATAGATTTCTTTTCTGTAGTTTGCACCAATTTCTAACTAGGAACAAAAGCCATGAAACAAAACCAAAAGGAACATGTGGACTGTGCACCAGATTAGACGGGTGCCATGTAGTCCAATTATTCCCTGTGGTGACAGAATACATTCACTGTGCGTTTCCGTCTTGTAGACCAGTTTTTTCAGGGCAAAAACAACATGAACTCCCTCACAATCTGGGACCAGCTACATCAATGCCTTAATCACATATACAACGGGACTGTTACCGTTCCCTGACAAGGAGGGCTTGCATAGTGACAGGTATTGTATCCTAGCCTAGTTTTATGAAGGGTACTTATCACTGAAAGGGTAGAGGATAATGATATTGTCTGCACTATAATCACATCACAATGGCTGTGGCTTTCAGAGATAATCCTTCTGTTATAGCTATATTATGAAATGCAGTGAAGAGATTGAAAATCAGCATACAAGCGTTATGGTAGGATACTCGCCTAGTACATGCCATCACTTCTGACAGGAATGCAGCTTATGACTACCTACAGGGTTGGTGGTTGTGGCCTCTGCATAGAATATTCATGTCCTCCACCTTTTAGGAATATTCATCACAGGCGCATGACTTCAATTAATGGCTCAGTAAACCCCTGTTAGATGCCTATATTACCTGGACAACATACATCTAACCATCAAATAGTCTGTCTGTACACTACATGCAAATCTTTAGAGAAATATATGATTTCTGTCCTAGCAACTCATTTTAACCATTTCTGTACTGATATCAGTAGAGCTTAGGGAAGACATTTCTTTTATACCATTTAAAGGAATCTGTCAAAAGGTTTTTGTTATGTACTTTGAGAACAGCATGATGTAGGGGATGAGAGCCTGATTCTAGTGATGTGTCACTTACTAGGCTGTGTGTTGCTGTTTCAATAAAAATCAGTGTTTATCAACAGGAGATTATAATTACAGGACTAGGTGTCTCGTGCCAGGTAGTCCTTCTGCCCTGTGTAACCACGTCTCCACCACTGATTGGCAGTTTTCTGCCTATACACAGAAAGTTGCCAAACGTTGTGAGCAGAGTTAAATTTCAGGGAAATAGTAGATCTGCTGCAGAGAAAACAGTGATTGTATCAAATTAACAGCATACAGCTCAGTAAGTGACACATCACCTGAATCAGGGTGTGTCCCTACATCATGTCACTTTCAGATTGCATAGACAGAACCTGCTGACAGAATCTCTTTAAGGCCATGTGCACACTAGCAGTATTTGGTCAGTATTTTACCTCAGTATGTGTAAGCCAAAACCAGGAGAGGAACAATTAGAGGAAAAGTATAATAGAAACATATGCACCACTTCTGTATTATCACCCACTCCTGGTTTTGGCTTACAAATACTGAGGTAAAATACTGACCAATTACTGAATGTGTGAACGTGGTCTAATAGTCCTTTAATATATTACGTAACTAGTAAAGAAACTGTTGTAGGTATCAGGCATTTGTGCCAATGACTTCTACTTTACTGTAGTCATTTTATTTCCTTAAAAAGTAAAGTAAAGATGTTTATAGTTCACCTTTATTAACATTACGATTCAAGACCCCATCATTTGAATACTAAAAGTGCAGAGAATTCGTACATACTCCTCAGATGTGGCTGCCTGAATAACGCCACATTCATACATCCGTATGTAACGGTCTGAACACGTAATGTAATGCATGGACTGTCTGCGGATCTCCTGCCCCCAACCTAACAGCCTTATATATGAGTCTGAGGATGTCAAGTTGGGCTCAGGAGACCAGCAGACAGTCCATCCGTTACGGCCCGGGCTCAGACACCGACGTGTGACTTGTGTAGGTTTGTTATTGGTCTCAATTGTAAACCACAAGCTACAAACCTACATATGCTGTGTGATCTTTAGGCAGCATTCACACATGCATGTGACATATGTGAGGCTGTCAAGTTCAGGTCAGTAGACCCAGGGCGCTTCTGTCCGTTATTGCTCTCCGTAATCAAACGGCAACACACGAGTGTGTGAATCCAGGCTTAGCCGGTGACCAGACAGAGATTTTAGAGACGCTAAAGAAACAAGTTATACAAGCAGAAAAAGCTTCAGGGAAAACACCATTTTTGAGGAGTTTTTGGAACAGTTTTTCATTTCTAGAAGCTTTTTTGCCGATTTTAGTCTTGACAATGCCACTTCAAAGAAGTGACGTGCACTTTCTTTTTCCACTAGGCGATTTTTCAACACCTGAATGGGAAAAACAAATGCTTTTGAAAGCTCTAAATATGAACAGCAAAAAGGATTCATACTGAAATGAACAGGAAAACGCTTTCAAGTGTTTATTTAGGCAATTATTGTATTTTTTTTATTGAGCGGATCTACACTCAAAAACGTTGTCTGCACATATCCTCAGACTCAAATTGTAATACAATTCTGTCAGTTAGCTACTAGTGATGCGAGAAGTGTGCCCGGATAAGGTGTTATCACAGGATGCTCGTGTGCTGAGTGTCTTCGGTGTGCTCCAAAAAGATGTTCGAGTCCCCTCGGCCGCATGTCTCGCTGCTGTTAGACAGCCAGGACACATGCGGGAATTGGCTGTTTGCTAGGGAGACATGCAGCAGCGGGGACTCGAACATATTATTCGAGCACGCCGAAGACACTTAGCACACGAGCATACTCGGACAAGACCTTCGAGCTTGTTGAATCATCATTATTAACTACTAAAACAATTAATTGTTACTGATTGCTGTCAGTGAATGGAAACATTTTCAGGAAAGATCTATAGCCTCTGAATATGAACACTATTTCCAGTCACTGACAGCAAGAAGTGATCTAGAAAACTACGATTTATTGAAAAACAGTATGGCTTGTTCACGCATACTTCAGTATTTTCCATAAATGTTTTAGGCCAAAACATAGAAGAGGTCTTTTTTTTTTCAACCAAAGCTAGGATTAGATTCTTAACTAAAAGAAAGTAGAGAGTTTTCCTTTTTCTTACATCCACTATTTGTTTTTGATTAGCAGATCCCATTCAGGTTAGTTTAACTATTAAACTATTCTTAGAAGTCTTCAAAATTGCATAATGATTGCACTCACATATGTTCTTCTAGTAGTAACCCAAAAATGCATATGAAACCAAGCAGATTGATGTGTGGGCAGCACAGGGTAAAGCATGAGATGCTTAGCTCAGGGAAAGAGTTCCCTATAATTTGATTTTATATTTCTATGAGTAAAAGCTACATAAATGCTGCCAGGACTCAGAGAATGGCTGTAAGCCCTCCCTTCCCCACCCACATAGATTGATTTACAAGTCTCCATAAGTTTAGAGATAACCATCTCAACAGCTATTTACATTAAAATAGAAATAATAGAAAATGCAGAGGTCAGTGATTGGCTGCAGTGACATAATAGAAAATGCAGAGGTCAGTGATTGGCTGCAGTGATGATGTGAGCTGTCAACGTGACATCACTGCTGCGGACAAAACATTGAAACCGATGCAGTGACAGGGGGCCAGTGCTAGACCCGGGGAGGGTGAGTACCTTCTCATTTTTTTAATTTTACATACTGTATATAAAAGCCTTGAGGTCCACTTTTCTTGAAGTTTAAAACCCCTTCAAGTTTGGGTTCTCCTCTATCCTAAGCTAATTTATGAGGATAAATGGACAAAAAGGGGTGCCCTAAATGACTAGAAAGACAGTATATTCACATTAGGAAATAAGGCATTTATTTATTTAGTAATTTGTCATAGACAGTTATCACAATCATTTGTGGATAGTCCATCGAAAGATGAGATAAAATCTAATGGTTGGTTGCATCCATCAGACACCGACCATTACCTCTATGGAAGCAGTCTCATTTAGTCTTTATCAGCCAACAGCACAGGTACTGTACATGGAGCAATATAATAAAGAAAGGCTCAGCATCACTCTTGACCAACACTGGCTATGTAGTCAGCTAATATACTAGCTAACATTTTAGAAATCTAAATTTCCTATTTCAGAACAATCAATATGCTGCTGTTGGTGGATCTTTTATCCATACTATATGTCTGTAATGTGTCACTGTGTAAAATGATCACTGAGTTTTAGTTTGTCTGGCTCATTAAAAATAACCTGTCACCAGGTTAGCCAAACATAGTGAGGTACACAGGTCTTCCAGACATTTCTGGTTACATTTAAGTATAGGGCAATCTGAGCCAATGTAAATAACGCTCTTAAGTAACTGTCGAGTCTTGACCTTAAAAACGATATGTTAGTCAGTACACATAGAGGACAACTAGCTGCTGTTTGTTTTTCTTGTGTCCTGTATTTGGCGGCTATGTTAGTGGAGGGCTGCGATCTGTGACTGCATGTCTACAGTGAGTCTGAGGTAGTCTGAGGCACACCTCCTGTCTGCTTATTGGTCCAGTCTGCTGTTCTCGCCCGCTTCCTCCAGCTCTGCCTTCGTTAGATTGGCTGCTGTGTATAAAACAAGTCTGCTATATACCGTGACAGGCAGCTGATCTCTGTTACAGCAAGGACAGAATAACCAGAAGGACGAGACAGCCAAGGCAAAAGTTAGACAAATGAAATGATCAGATAACTGCCACCCATACACTGAGAGGAATGAGCCTTGGTAAGGAGGTGCCTGAAATGTTCACTGCAGAACGCTGAGAGTAGAGAAGTAATCATTACAATGAAATGTTCTCACAGCAGCAGCTAGCGCCTCTTGTTGGCAGTGTATTACCAGTGTTACTAGAAGGTGCACACCACTGCGATCACCATTTACATGTAGCTATTTTTCCGTGCCAACCCATTACATCCGTGTGTTGCATTCCTGCAGGAAAAGTAGAAATGTAGAACCTTGCACTTCCATCTCAGCCTCTCAGGAATGCTTACAAATAAATACTGGAAACAATAGACGCTGCATATGTTATTTAGAGGACTATAACAATTACCTTCAGTTACCTGTCAGGAACCGTGCTAAACCCCAATCAGGGCAAATAGAGAACTGTCCACACTGAGCCAATACTTGTTTGATTTTTTTAGAAGCACAACCTTTGCTCCCCATTTCCTCTATCCCCCTTCCCCTTATCAGTAGGACAGAATAATTCTTACATGTGAAAGTGTTTAGACATTTTGAAGCTTTTCTCAATTTTAATAAATGTTTGCAGCTTTGAATAGTATTTGTTTGTTTGGTTTGTGAAATTCTTACTCCACCAGCAGCTTATTAATTCTTTTATGTGAATTGCAACACTCAAATGTCACAGTGGAAAAAGATTTCATACATAGCTGTCCACACAAAAGGGCAAATTGGATCTACAACCCTTGTCAATCATGGTGTACCAAACTTAAGGTATGCTCAGACGAAGTTTTTTCACTTTGATGGGAAAGTTTCTACTCGAAAAATTCCTGAAAAAGCTGTTTAAAGGGAATCTGTCACCTAATTTTGGCCTATAAGCTGCGGCCACCGCCATTACGTGCTTATCTACAGCATTCTGTAATGCTGTAGATAAGCCCCTGATATAACCTGAAAGATAAGAAAAACAAGTTAGATTATACTCACCCAGGGGCGGTCCGCTGCGGTGCGGTACGATTGGCGTCACAGGTCCGGGTCCGGCGCCTCCTATCTTCATACGATGTTGTCATCCTCCTTGCTTCTGTTGCGGCTCCTACGTATACGTACTGATTTGCCCTGTTGAGGGCAGGGTAAAGTACTGCGCAGGCGCCACGCCTCTCTGACCTTTCCCGGCACCTGCGCACTGCAGTACTTTGTACATGCAGCCTCACGCACCGGTCCCGAGTGCCGGCAGCAGTGCTGGGTATTGAAGCAAGAGACTCGCATTGCACTCGCAAGTGTGACCCCAACCTAACACGGACTTCCTGGTGAAGTTCGTGTTCGGTGTCCATGCCTGAACAGTAGATGTTCGGTAGGGACGCTGAACTTTACTGTTCGGGTCCGCCTATCTCTAATCACAACAAGTAAGTCACATATATGATAGAAGACTGTTTAATAGCTGGACGGCTTCAGGAAACCTACCTCAGAGAAATGGAGGTACATTTTGTTCATTAATGGCATTTGTTTTCCAGATCAGACAAAGGGAAAAAATTGTGGATTTAAAAAATATATATCAAATAGTACTTTATTGCTTCTCCTGGTCTTTTTGAACCAGGGACTAAACCAACTGAAGAATTGAAAAAAAGTGTCAAAGTTGGAATTGAGTTATAACAAATGTAATTTTCCCTGACATTCACCCCTTATAAATAAGTGGGAAATGTTATAGTTTATCAGGTTATCATCTCTATATTTTAGTAGAACAGCAACAGAAAAAAATACCCGTATCGCCTCCTTGCCTAATGCAAATTTGACAGCCAAACAAGTCGATTTGAGCAGGACCAGACAACTACCTGATATGGAGTGAAGCCTCCCATAAGTGGCGTCTAGCAGCAGCTTCCTCCTCTCTTCCTTTTGAAAACACAAATGCTCAGCCAAGAAGAGTGCTCAAGTGTATGGGGAGTCAGGCGTGATAATGGTCTACTGTTACGACTAACGTGTATGGCCAGCTTTGGTGCTAGACTTTGATTGGCCGTTCTATATGTAAATCTCCTGTTGGTCAGAAGGTTTCTGATGTCAAACATTGACTCCTGTATCCACCCATTTTTTTTTGTTGTTGCAGATTTCTTTTACTTTTAAGGCATTGATGTTTTATCTTGATATTTCCCTTTCATGTTTACACTTTGCTTACACATAAACCACACTTCATAGACAGCTAACTGGGAACATCCATCGTCCTTTGCCACACTCCATGTTGGATTTACACGTTTAGCCCCTTCCCCTTCTTCCAAGAGCCATAACTTTATTTTTTTGTCAGCATACCTGGATGAGGGCTTGTTTTATGAAGGACGTGTTGTAATTTTGAGTGGGGGAAAAAAACGCCCACTTCACCATCATTTTTTGTTTTGTTTTGCAGCATTCATTGTATAGTAAAATAGTATGGAAATATGATTTTCCATGTCAGTACAATTACAGTGATACCAAACTTGCATAACATTTTTTTGATTATTTAAAGGGGTTGTCCGGTCTTCTGATGAACCACACACCATCAGGATTCTCTGGTATTGCCAGTAAAGGTGCAGTCAGACACAGCCATGTAAATCGGACTGAGATCAGGACACAGTGCATGGACTGGCAGCTGACTTTCCCAACCTGAGCATATCAGCCACATAGAAACCCATGATGCTGTCACGCTCAAGCCAGGAGAGGGGCCCGGCCAGTCTGTACACTGCATTCCGATCTCAATTTGAGTACTAGGCTACATCTCGGTGCCACCTCCGGTAGGCGTACACACCCGAAAATGATGCATGTCAGAGAACACGTTGACTGTGTTGTCACCATTATAGTCTACGGTCCCACCAGCGCATACATCCGAATCCCATCTTGCGGGTGGGTTCGGACACAAGCCCAGGACCAACCAACATGGACAAACATGCAATGTGAGGGCACCCTAACCCATCAGTGCCTCAAGACTTTTGTGCTGAGCACAGGGAAACCACCAGCAACCACTCCATTTAAATGCTTCTGTTAGAGATTAACAACGGACATCTAAGGGTACCGTTACACTAAACGATTTACCAACGATCACGACCAGCGATACGACCTGGCCGTGATCCTTGGTAAGTCGTTGTGTGGTCGCTGGAGAGCTGTCACACAGACAGCTCTCCAGCGACCAACGATGCCGAAGTCCCCGGGTAACCAGGGTAAACATCGGGTTACTAAGCGCAGGGCCGCGCTTAGTAACCCGATGTTTACCCTGGTTACCATTGTAAATGTAAAAAAAAAAAACACACTCACATTCCGGTGTCTGTCACGTCCCTCGCCGTCAGCTTCCCGCACTGACTGTGTCAGTGTCGGCCGTAAAGCACAGTACAGCGGTGACGTCACCGCTGTGCTCTGCTTTTACTTTACAGCCGGCGCTCACAGTCAGTGAGGGAAGCTGACGGCGAGGGATGTGACAGACACCGGAATGTGAGTATGTAGTGGGGGGTTTTTTTACATTTACAATGGTAACCAGGGTAAATATCGGGTTACTAAGCGCGGCCCTGCGCTTAGTAACCCAATGTTTACCCTGGTTACAAGCGAACACATCGCTGGATCGGCGTCACACACGCCGATCCAGCGATGACAGCGGGTGATCCAGCGACGAAAGAAAGTTTCAAACGATCTGCTACGACGTACGATTCTCAGCGGGGTCCCTGATCGCAGTAGCGTGTCGGACACAGCGAGATCGTAAGTATATCGCTGGAACGTCACGGATCGTGCCGTCGTAGTGACCAAAGTGCCACTGTGAGACGGTACCCTAAGGCTAAATTCACATGTCCAGTAATCATCTGTTTGAAACAGATTCAATAGGCAAAAATCTGACAAGTTTTAAATGGAAGAAAAACGAACGGCTATTTAACAGATACAGTTAGGTCCATATATATTTGGACAGAGACAACATTTTTCTAATTTTGTTTACAGACATTACCACAATGAATTTTAAACAAAACAATTCAGATGCAGTTGAAGTTCAGACTTTCAGCTTTCATTTGAGGGTACCCACATTAAAATCGGATGAAGGGTTTAGGAGTTTCAACTCCTTAACATGTGCCACCCAGTTTTTAAAGGGACCAAAAGTAATTGGACAATTGACTCCAAGGCTATTTCATGGGCAGGTGTGGGCAATCCCTTTGTTTTGTCATTCTCAATTAAGCAGATAAAGGGCCTGGAGTTGATTTGAGGTGTGGTGTTTGCATTTGGAAGGTTTTGCTGTGAAGTAAACATGCGGTCAAAGGAGCTCTCCTTGCAGGTGAATCAAGCCATCCTTAAGCTGCGAAAACAGAAAAAACCCATCCGAGAAATTGCTACAATATTAGGAGTGGCAAAATCTACAGTTTGGTACATCCTGAGAAAGAAAGAAAGCACTGGTGAACTCATCAATGCAAAAAGACCTGGGCGCCCACGGAAGACAACAGTGGTGGATGATCGCAGAATAATCTCCATGGTGAAGAGAAACCCCTTCACAACAGCCAACCAAGTGACCAACACCCTCCAGGAGGTAGGCGTATCAATATCCAAATCTACCATAAAGAGAAGACTGCATGAAAGTAAATACAGAGGGTTCACTGCACGGTGCAAGCCACTCATAAGCATCAAGAATAAAAAGGCTAGACTGAACTTTGCTAAAAAACATCTAAAAAAGCCAGCACAGTTCTGGAAGAACATTCTTTGGACAGATGAAACCAAGATCAACTTCTACCAGAATGATGGAAAGAGAAAAGCATGGCAAAGGCGTGGTACAGCTCATGACCCAAAGCATACCACATCATCTGTAAAACACGGCGGAGGCAGTGTGATGGCTTGGGCATGCATGGCTGCCAGTGGCACTGGGTCACTAGTGTTTATTGATGATGTGACACAGGACAGAAGCAGCCGAATTAATTCTGAGGTATTCCGAGACATACTGTGTGCTCAGATCCAGCCAAATGCAGCCAAACTGATTGGTCGTCGTTTCATATTACAGATGGACAATGACCCAAAACATAAAGCCAAAGCAACCCAGGAGTTTATTAAATCAAAGAAGTGGAATATTCTTGAATGGCCAAGTCAGTCACCTGATCTCAACCCAATTGAGCATGCATTTCACTTGTTAAAGACTAAACTTCAGACAGAAAGGCCCACAAACAAACAGCAACTGAAAACCACCGCAGTGAAGGCCTGGCAGAGCATCAAAAAGGAGGAAACACAGCGTCTGGTGATGTCCATGAGTTCAAGACTTCAGGCAGTCATTGCCAGCCAAGGGTTTTCAACCAAGTACTAGAAATGAACATTTTATTTAAAATTATTGAATCTGTCCAATTACTTTTGGTCCCTTTAAAAACAGGGTGGCACATGTTAAGGAGTTGAAACTCCTAAACTCTTCATCCAATTTTAATGTGGATACCCTCAAATGAAAGCTGAAAGTCTGAACTTCAACTGCATCTGAATTGTTTTGTTTAAAATTCACTGTGGTAATGTTTATAACCAAAATTAGAATAATGTTGTCTCTGTCCAAATATATATGGACCTAACTGTAAGTTTTCCATAGACTAAAAAACAAAAAGCAGCTCAATCAATTACAATCCATTTTTTTTAAAGGGACTCTGTAAGCACAGAATGACTGTTCAAACCAAGTACAGGCGCTTGGTGCATCACAGCAGGGCCAATCATTTATATATACACCCTCCCATCTGCTTGGCTTCCATATATCTCTGCCCTTCTCTGACTCTATGAAGCCGGAGCTGTCACTAAAAGAATAGAAGGAAAAGGAGGAGGGTGGGGGAGAGATGGAAAACACACAGGTGAGAACGTGCATTTAAATGATTGTCCATACCTTTGTGCAACGAGCGGCAGGACTTAAGGTACCTTCACACTAAACGATATCGCTAGCGATCCGTGACGTTGCAGCGTCCTGGCTAGCGATATCGTTTAGTTTGACACGCAGCAGCGATCAGGATCCTGCTGTGATATCGCTGGTCGTTGAACAAAGTTCAGAACTTTATTACGTCGTCAGATCGCCGTGTATCGTTGTGTTTGACACCAAAAGCAACGATACCAGCGATGTTTTACACTGGTAACCAGAGTAAACATCGGGTTACTAAGCGCAGGGCCGCGCAGGGCCGTGCTTAGTAACCCGATGTTTACCCTGGTTACCAGTGTAAAATGTAAAAAAACAAACAGTACATACTCACCTTCGCGTCCCCCGGCGTCCGCTTCCCACACTGACTGAGCGCCGTAAAGTGAAAGTGAAAGTACAGCACAGCGGTGACGTCACCGCTCTGCTGTTAGGGCCTGCGCTCAGTCAGTGCAGGAAGCGGACGCCGGGGACGCGAATGTAAGTATGTAGTGTTTGGTTTTTTTACATTTTATGCTGGTAACCAGGGTAAACATCGGGTTACTAAGCGCGGCCCTGCGCTTAGTAACCCGATGTTTACCCTGGTTACCCGGGGACCTCGGCATCGTTGGTCGCTGGAGAGCGGTCTGTGTGACAGCTCTCCAGTGATCAAACAGCGACGCTGCAGCGATCGGCATCGTTGTCGCTATCGCTGCAGCGTCGCTTAATGTGAAGGTACCTTTAGCTTGAGGGAGAGGGGCCCTTCTATATTGACAAAGTCAATTTAGACCGGACCAAATAAGATGTGCCTTTAGAACTTTTTTGTCTTAGTAATACAACCAATTGCTGTTGGATCTGTTTCAACATGGACATGTGATCTACATGGTTTAACAGTTATCGGAGCTCATCTGTGGCCACTGCTGTTAGTGATATATGCCGGTTCTGTAACATAGCTAGCATCTACCGCGTGTAAAGACAAGACAGCTCCTGATCCCTTACCACGTGATGAACCAAATGTTGTCCTACCTGTATGTCATATTGCGATAAGGAGTTTTATAATCATTTCCATTGTTTTAAATGACAGCTCTATTGCTGAGACAATGTCTATTTTCACTAATCCGAGTTTAACACTCTGGGAAACTTCATAATATCTCCTCCAATTACAGACTCATTTTAATGGAATTATTTTAAAATTTGGTCCATGACAAGTTTCTATCCTATAAAGTTGATTAGTAGTGATCGAGTGCTTGTTACTCAAGTCGAGCAAATCATAATACTCAGGTGTTCAACCCGAGTAACGAGTATAATGGAAGTTATTGGGAAACTCGAGGTTTCCCCCCCAGAGGCCAGGAGGGGGTCTATAAATTGGTCAAATCGATGGAAACAGTGCTGAAATAGCATTGGAACAGCATGTTGAAGACCCCTGAAAGCATCTCTGAATCCCAGGTCGCTGCTGAGAACATGACTCTGGAAAGGTCGACTTCCTGTGACTTCCCCCCCAACACCCCTCCCCCTTCTCCCGGCGGTCTCTCTTCCCCTTTCCCAAATAAAGGACAAGCCACAACCATTAGTCTTTGGATAAGAATTGCCACAGCAGCCAATTTTATTAATAATTAAAGACACTTGGTGGGGTCCTTGAAGCTACCATGGTCTGGTGATTTTTCCATGGCATTGCCCCTTCCCTCCCAGCCTTACTTTCAGCCGCGTTTTTCCCAGGCTCGGAAGCACCGTGAACCGAAGGAAGAGGTTGCGTCCACCGTTAACGTGCACCTGACTTCCGTCGTCGGGCACCCCAAAACGTTAACGTGTACCCGACTTCCATCATCGGGTACCCAAAACACCATTACTGTGCACCCGACTTCTATCGTCGGGTGCCCCCTACATCTCGTACCAGTGTGACCCCGACATTCCATCTCCGGGCATCACCCATGTCTCACCAAACCACCACCACACATAACCATCCAATGACGGGGATCCCTGCAATGCAAGAATCCAAGTTTTTCACCAGCTTCGAGGATCCACCAACGCTACACTGAGACCATCTCGACCCCCTCAAGTGCCCGAGACCCCACCCACCAGCAATGCTGTGGCCCTCCGTATCCCTTCCTGCAACCCCCAGATCCACAAATCCGTTCCCACTGTGTTGAAGTGCACCCCATCTGCCAACCAATAATCTTTCTCTGTAGAATCTAACCCCGCATGGCGTATTGCCACCCCCCATTCTGCAATACAAACTTGGATACCTCTTTGTTGACCTTAATGCAGGCCTTTTTAATCCTCTGAACTGATCGAGCCCCCCGCCAATTTCTTTTCGTACCATGTTGGACCACACCACTCTCAAATTTGGAAACGTCACCCCCAGTTGCCTTAGATCCTTTTTGATGTTGGTCATCAATCCCTTCCCAGAGCTGGATCCCAGATTATTACCCCCCACATGTAGGACTACTATATCTAGGGCTCCATAGAGGTGCACTGCCCAATGAAACTTGTGAAGTACCTGGCCCCCATGTATCCCCCTATACCCCAGCCAACTAATTAACGACACTTCCCTTGCGTAACCTAACTGTCTCCCATCCGTCTGCCCGCCGTGCTCCCCAGTGAACATAGGAATGTCCTAGGATCCAGATTATGATTGGAACTTGTCCTGTAATAAAACCAAACATAAGTTAGTGAGAAATCCTGTTCGTTCGAAGGATTGGCTCCCTCATATCCATGAGGTCGTATGTAGGACCTGTATTGTTGTGACTCCCACTAGCCAATCCTTACAATTTCTGAGCTCAGACCTCCCACCGCTGCCTCAGTCGCAGCTCCAATGCGGAAAGAATAGCCCGCATGATTACCCGGTTCAACACCTGCCCTCACCAAGCACTTCTGGAACACTCTAATGAACTGATACCTAGACAAGAACAACCCGTCCTCATGACATAACAACGGTCCACTCTGCTGAGGCCTGGAGGCCATGAATCCTTCAAAACATCTCAAAGGGCACAAGACAGAATCTTTCACCCTTCCCAATAGTACCCTTTTTCCTTTCCCCACCTGATCTGTTTTCGACTTTCTGATCCAAAATTCTACTCCCTTCTGAGTAGCCATGATGTCTCCGGCTAAAATGTACCCAACCTTAGCTCTGCCTGGCGCTACCAATTCCCCTATTCTCATTGCTCCATAAAATGCCAATGAGAAAGCCAACCTAAACAACCTCATCTCGAAACGTGACTTGCAAACCGCTTCTAATTGTAATCCTAAGTTCTCCAGTAAGCCGAGTGACACAGGCCACCTGTTATCCCTCCGGCTTCCCCCTCTCCACAAACCCTTAAGGGCCTGTCTTACAAAAAAATTCTTTGTTAAATAAATTCTGTTCCTAAATTTAAACCCGAACGCTAACCCTGAAATTAGTTGATTTATCTTCGCTGTCGACCACTTATCATCCGCAGCTTGACTAATTCCCATCAGTAACACCCCATCTGCTCTTCCTCTGTCAAACACTCCCTCCCCTGTCCTAACCATTGTTCCCACAGCTCGCATGTCTGTAGATAAGCTGCCCAAGTGCTACTTGCTAAAGATGATTTGATCAGTGGCTCGGCAGTCTCGATGACACACTCCTGAGTCCGGGAGGGCAAGGTTGGCCCTCTTCTTCTGCCTCCAGGGCCAACGCCCGAAACCGCTCCCACTGGAAATGAGAAAGTGCATCAGCTATTGAGTTACATTCGCCCGGGACATGAGATGTGGTAAAATGAGCATTGATGGACAAGCTTTCTAACACCAACTGGCACAACATTCTAACTACTGGCAGGGAGGATGTGGTGATATTATTTAAGGCCATCACCACGCTCATGTTATCACATTTGAACCGAACCTTTTTGTTTTTTAGCCGTCCCTTCCATAGTGTCACTGCTACTAAGATGGGGAAAATCTCCAGTAATACTATTTTCTTGACCAGCCCCGACCACCCATTCATCCGGCCATTTGGCCGCACACCATTGTCCTTGAAAGTAAGTTCCAAAACCAGAACTGCCAGCTGCATCTGTGTATAAGTCAGTGTCCGAATTACAACACACTCCCTCCATCATCAAGGATCGCCCATTATACTTTTCCAAGAATGTATTCCAAACCGCCAGGTCCGCTTTATTTTCCACCGATAACCGCACATAATGATGAGGCGCCTTCACTCCCGCTAACCTTCTTGAGAAAACTCTGCCCATAGGCATGACCCGACATGCAAAATTTAAGCTGCCTAGCAAAGACTGAACCTCCTGCAGCCTCAGTTTTTTTAAGCCTCAAAGACCTGCTTATCTCTGCTTTTAGTGCTGTCAACTTATCCTCCGGAAGCCGACATTCCCATTGAACTGTATCGATCACAATACCCAGAAAGGAAATACATGACGTTGGCCTGACCGTTTTTTCAGGAGCTAATGGGACCCCAAACTCCTTTGCGACTCACTCCAGTCTCTTTAAAATGGTGTCACACACATGCGATTGGGGTGCCTACACACCAAAATCATCTAAGTAGTGGATCAACGATCCCAGCACTGTGATGTCTTTTACTACCCACTCCAAAAAGGTGCTAAAGGCCTCAAACAATGAATATAACAAGGAGTATACCCATAGGTAAGCACCTGTCAACAAAATACTCTCCTTCCCAATAGCAACCGAGCAGACGCTGACTAACTGGATGCACCGGCATTAACCGAAATGCTGATTCCACGTCGGTTTTTGCCATCAGCGCCCCCTCTCGCATTTTCTCACCCACTTCACTGCCTCATCGAACAATGCATATAAGACAGAACATAAATCAGGATCAATGCCGTCATTGTTGGGCAAACTCCGTGGGTAGGACAGGTGATGAATCATTCGGTACTTATTTGGTTCGTTCTTCAGAACGATACCCAAAGGAGAAACCACCAAGTCCGGGACGGGACCTGCCATCTGACTCATCAGCACTTATTTTCTTAGTTTCTCTTTTACAACTCCATAGTGCTGATAGGCCAAACTTAGATTTTTTAATTTGGAACGCCGGGGATAATAAAACCGTCTCTGAAGCCCCTGGCTAGTAAGTCTGCTTTTTGTCTATCAGGGTACCTATTTAGGTAGGGGAGCATCGCGTGTAGCCTGACTGGTGTTTGGCCCCTGACCATAGCTGGCTCCTCCGCTCTACCACCGTACTTTCTGGGACACCTATTGGCCCCATGTGAAGTTCCATTGCACATGGAACACAGGTGTCTAAATTTGCTACCTGTACCGAATCTACATTGGCTCTCATTAAATTGCCAACACAGGCCGTGTTTCTGTGTGCCGCCCGGCCCTGAAAGCTTCCTGATGCCTGACCTCCTGAGTTGTACCCTGTCTGGCCGGAATTACCAGCCCACCCATGAAAGGAATTGCCATATCTATTGTTAGGGGCCATAATCTTAAACCAGAGGCCAATATCATTCTGGTCCCATCTAATGGATGGGCGAACGCCTTCCGTTGACAAAATTGCTAGTCATATCGCAGCCACGCTTGCCCCCCATACACTCTATAAGCTTCCCTAATGGAGTCCATGTAGCAAAAAATTGTCAGCAGATTTCAGGCGCTTTCTCCCCTATCACACTAGCTAAGATCGCAAAGGCTTGGAACCAATTTGAGAATGTTTGTGGTATCATTTGACCCTGTCGTCTTTCCTCTTCATCCTTTTTCCCCCTTCCTTTCCTGACTTCTCAGAATTCAACCTATCCATTGGCAGCAGCAAAAAAATATCTGCGTACTCATTTTTCCAAATTTGCTCCCTAACTTTTTTTTTAAGAAGGGCACCTAGGGGACTCGAGAAGCAAATATAAACCTCCCCCAGTGCCCTGTCATCTAACTGAACATTATCTCCTATCCCAGTTGACACTGTTTCTGACCCGCCTATAATCCCTTCCCTACCACTCATGCCCCCCGGGGGGGTGTAAGGACTCATCCAGGCTGATAAGTGTGCTGGCCCGTGCCCCTCTAACTGGTCCATTCTCCTTTTTAAGCTTGTTAACAATGCTTTAATGGTGGTGGACTCTGAGAAGGCTGTGTTGGGAACTGCTATCTCCTAGTGATCCCTGACTCCCCCCTCCCCCTTCTAATGGACCGGCATAAGAGGACGGACAAAACATAGAATCATAATTAACAGGCCACCTGGGAGTTATCCTCCCCTTGGCCGCTGTTGTCCTGGAATCCTCCACATCGTCGTCGTCATCATCCTCGGCCTGGGTTAGGGGAGCTGCTGATTCCTGAAGTTGGCGCACACCCCCTACGCCTCCATCGCACAGTGGTCTGCAGGTCCTATAAAGGCAGCTCATTGCTACCTTATTGTCCACGCTTGTCCTGGGGGAAATGGATGCCACTTCGCCTCCCTGGTGGTAGCCCTCATCCTACCACATTAAAGAGCCCGACAGCTGAGTGGGGCCGGCGCCTCCTGTTATGACCCGGCCCGGGGTCTCTTGTGGGATTTCTACCCCGCCACTGTGCCATCACAGGCAAGTCCAGGGACAGCCTTTCTCAGGGCCTATTCATGCCGGCTGGCCTAATAGCCCTTTCTTCCCCCAGGCATATCCCTGGACAACCCGCTACTTTGGGATTTTTTACCCAGCGTCTCCTTTGACGGCCTTTGTGAAGGACTCCGTAAACAAGATGGCGCTGCCCGCGCCTCTCGACCTCCCCACTCAGCCTGGAACCGATTTGATCTCAGGCTGGTTGTGTGGCATCCGCCTGCAGCCGCCCACCCAAGGACCCCCGACCCTGTAAGGCACCGCTCCCTGCGGGGGACACCACCAGCCGCTGTGTGGGGGAGCATGCAGCATCCGCCGGCCAGTGCCCGCCCGAAGGCCCCCAGCCCTCCAAGGCACAGCTCCCTGAGGGGGACACCTCCACCTGCTTCCCATGGGACCTTTTATCCCGTCTCCTTTGGGACCCCGACAGTGACCTCCCTGCAACTGCCAGACTACCACCGCAACCCCCCAGGATACCTTCTAACGCGTTCTCCAGCCATATTGGAGGGTGAGCGCTGGCTGCTGCCTGCAGTCTGGCGACGAGGACGTCCATGCTGGCAAGAAGAGGGGGTGAAGGGGAGTCTGATGGGGCCTGTTCAGTAGGGAGTGTGAGAGGCTGCAGTGACTTGCTGTCCACACGTCCTTTGGGCAATGAGAGCAATCGCCTCTTCCTTTTTGTTACTCAAACCCCCCCATGCCTATGTCACTTCCTACCCGCCCTCCTGGCCCACCTCTCGTCCACCTCCATCTCCCGATCCCCCCTCCCTGCTTTCTTCCCAATTCCACCCATCTGTCACTTCCTCCCTGCCAGTGTCATGCCCGCCTCCCTCGAACCATCTGTGTCACGTCCGGCGGCTACTATGTTGTCAGAGTATTATGCCACTTTTATGGACTGATAATAAAACATGCAAAATCGAGGTTAAAATGGATTTTACTGGAAAAAATGTTAAGAAACAATCTTTCCAGGATAATGACTTGTATATAAGGCAAAATGAGTAAGAGAAAATAAAATACACATTGGGCTATGTTCACACATAGTAATTTTGCTGCGTTTTTGCACGTTTGCATTACTTTCAATGGTGAAAAAAAATTCACCAGAAAATGTAATTTTAACATTTTACTACCTCTGTCCATGTGGTGTGTGAGACATGATCAGACACATCCTGTTTAATTTATGAAGGAGGGCTTTTTTTTTTCCGGGCCATCAGACTGGCCTCACTATTTGTAGAGGGCCATCAGGTGGCCCTCACTATTGTTAGAGGGCCAGCATTTGACCCTCACTATTGTTGGAAGGCCATCAGGTGGCCCTCACTCTATTTGTAGAGGGCCAGCATGCAGCCCTCACAATTTATAGAGGGCCAGCAGGCAGCTCCCACTATTGTTTAGAGAGCCAGCAGGCATCTTGTTGACAGATGAGACCAAAATACAGCTTTTTGGTAAAGCACATCATTCTGCTGTTTACTGTAAATGGAATTAGGCCTACAAATAAAAGAACACAGTAGTTACAGTCAAATATGTTGGAGGTTCAAAGATATTTTGAGGTTGGTTTGCTGCCTTTAGGCCCTGGGTGCCTTGACTGTGTGCAAGGCATCATTAAATGTGAAGGTTCCATAATGATTTTTGGTCACACGTAGTGCCCAGTGTCAGAAAGGTGGATTTGCATCCTAGGTCATGGGGTTTCCAGCATGACAATGACCCCAAACATACTTCAAGAAGCACCCAGAAATGGATGGAAACTTAGCACTGGATAGTTCAAAAGTGGTAATTCAAACTCCAGTAGCGAAAAGTCGCCCACAACTACCTCGTACATACAGCTGCTACAGTGAGACTGCGAATGGGCACAGTAAATCAATTAATTTTGCCTGCTTTGATGAATTTCTGATACAGATCGCTGTAAAAAACACAAATCTGTCAATTAGTGTAAGGAAATAAAATAATCAAGCTATGGTGGACTGTGATAGATATGTATGTGACCAGAATGAACACTCATTTCCAGTAGATGGTACCTAGCACCTGTCCCTACACTAAATGCAGCTAAGAGCGATATTAATAGAAAATAGAATAGATGTTAGGATTATAATTTATAAGTAGTGTTGAGCGATACCTTCCGATATCGGAAAGTATCGGTATCGGAAAGTATCGGCCGATACCGTCAAAGTATCGGATCTAATCCAATACCGATACCCGATCCCAATGCAAGTCAATGGGACGAAAATATCGGAATTAAAATAAACCCTTTCTTTCCTTGGAGGTTAATTCTACATGAAGGAAAACAACTAAGAATAATGTAGGATGTATTGGGGGACGTGGCGGAGACATTAAAGAAGTTGTCCACTACTATAACCTTTTTTTTTTTTTTTTTCATAAATCTTGCTATTATGTGCCACTGAAAACATCTACTGTGTTTATTTTAGCAATATTACCTTTTATCATGCTGTAGCAGCACATTTTTGTGCTGGATTCAGCTCTCATGGGGTTAATCGACAACTTCCATTCTCCTGAGTCATTGTGCTCTAAGGCCGGGGTCACACATGCGAGTTTTACGGACGTAAGAGTGCAGAAACTACGTCCGTAAAACTCGCATAACATACGGCACAATTATTCTCAATGGGGCTGCTCCTATTAGCCGTATATTACGGTTCAGTATTATACGGCTTTCTACGGCCGTACAAAATCGCAGCATGCTGCGTTTGTCAGCGTACTGCGCAAAAAAATCGCCAATGAAAGTCTATGGGGGCGAGAAAAATACGGATTCCACACGGACCAGCAGTGTGACTTGCGAGAAATACGCAGCGCTGTTAGTGAAAAGTCGGTAATTCAATTGCCGGCTTTTCATTTCTCCTGCACAAACCCGACAGGATATGAGACATGGTTTACATACAGTAAACCATCTCATATCCCCTTTTTTTTTGCATATTCCACATTACTAATGTTAGTAGTGTGTATGTGCAAAATTTCCGCGCTGTAGCTGCTGAAATAAAGGGTTAAATGGCGGAAAAAATTGGCGTGGGCTCCCGCGCAATTTTCTCCGCCAGAGCGGTAAAGCCAGTGACTGAGGGTAGATATTAATAGCCAGGAGAGGGTCCATGGTTATTGGCCCCCCCCGTGGCTAAAAACATCTGCCCCCAGCCACCCCAGAAAAGGCACATCTGGAAGATGCGCCTATTCTGGCACTTGGCCACTCTCTTCCCACTCCCTGTAGCGGTGGGATATGGGGTAATGAAGGGTTAATGCCACCTTGCTATTGGAAGGTGACATTAAGCCAGATTAATGATGGAGAGGCGTCAATTATGACACCTATCCATTATTAATCCAATTGTAGGAAAGGGTTAAAAAACACACACACACATGATTGAAAAGTATTTTAATGAAATAAACACAGCGGTTGTTGTAATAATTTATTGCTCTCTCAAATCCATTTGCAGTCCCTCGCTTGGCAACATAATAAACGCACAAAATACATACCTTCTGCTGTCAGATCAGGTCCCACGATGTAATCCATCTGACGGGGTTAACTAATATTACAGGCAGGAGCCCTGCAATAATGCAGCTGTGCTCCCTGCTTGTAATTCCCCTGCGAATGAATGAAATGTAGGTCATTGACCTACATTTCCTTCATTCGCGGTGAGGCGCCCTCTGGTGGATGTTCTCATGAACTGCAGCCTGGGAACTTTTTCCCACGCTCCAGGTCATATGAGGACATCCACCAGGGGGCGCCTCACCGCGACTGAAGGAAATGTAGGTCAATGACCTACATTTCATTCATTCGCAGGGGAATTACAAGCAGGGAGCACAGCTGCATTATTGCAGGGCTCCTGCCTGTAATATTAGTTAACCCCGTCAGATGGATTACATCGTGGGACCTGATCTGACAGCAGAAGGTATGTATTTTGTGCGTTTATTATGTTGCCAAGCGAGGGACTGCAAATGGATTTGAGAGAGCAATAAATTATTACAACAACCGCTGTGTTTATTTCATTAAAATACTTTTCAATCATGTGTGTGTGTGTGTGTGTGTGTTTTTTAACCCTTTCCTACAATTGGATTAATAATGGATAGGTGTCATAATTGACGCCTCTCCATCATTAATCTGGCTTAATGTCACCTTCCAATAGCAAGGTGGCATTAACCCTTCATTACCCCATATCCCACCGCTACAGGGAGTGGGAAGAGAGTGGCCAAGTGCCAGAATAGGCGCATCTTCCAGATGTGCCTTTTCTGGGGTGGCTGGGGGCAGATGTTTTTAGCCACGGGGGGGCCAATAACCATGGACCCTCTCCTGGCTATTAATATCTGCCCTCAGTCACTGGCTTTACCGCTCTGGCGGAGAAAATTGCGCGGGAGCCCACGCCAATTTTTTCCGCCATTTAACCCTTTATTTCAGCAGCTACAGCGCGGAAATTTTGCACATACACACTACTAACATTAGTAGTGTGGAATATGCAACAAAAAAGGGGATATGAGATGGTTTACTGTATGAAAACCATGTCTCATATCCTGTCGGGTTTGTGCAGGAGAAATGAAAAGCCGGCAATTGAATTACCGGCTGTTCACAGATATCGCGCTGAATGAAATCTAAATACAGAATATATATATATGTGTCTCAATGACATATATATATATATATATATATATATATATATACTGTATATATGTTTTCCCTAACATTTGAGCACATAAATCCATTAGATGTCGGTTTTGCAAGCCTGTGCGAAAATCGCGCAGTAGGGATGCCATACGGATTACATACGGAGGATGCCATGCGCAAAATACGCTGACACACCCTGCCTACGGATCAATATTTTGGGAACATTTCTCCGTATTACGGCCGTAGTACGGACGTATAATACGTGGCGTATTGTCTTACGCCATGTGTGACTCCAGCCTAATACTACAAGTTCCATGATGCATTGCACTGGCCACTAAGCCTGAACTTAGCACACCCACTCCAAAACACACCCAACCCCTCCCTCCTCTAGCTTCAAAAAGATTTGTGATGTCATTTCTGTCCAACCTCCTCTTTTACATCTGTCCAACCCACACTCCATTACAGATAGATAGAGGGAAAGATAGATAGATTAGATAGATAGATAGATAGATAGATAGATAGATAGATAGATAGATAGATAGATAGAGGGAAAGATAGATAGATAGATATGGGATAGATAGATAGATAGATAGATAGATAGATAGATAGATAGATAGATAGATACATACATACAGATATATCTATGTCTATTTCCATAGGTATGTCTATATCCATGTTTCTAAACCCCTTCACCCCTGGAGCTTTTTTGTTTTCGTTTATCGCTCCCCTTCTATCCAGAGCCATAATTTTTCCGTCAGTATGGCCATGTGAGGGCTTATCTTTTGCGGAACAAGTTCTACTTTTGAACGCCATCATTGGTTTTACCATGTCGTGTAGCAGAAAATGTGAAAAAAATTCAAAGTGCAATGAAATGGCAAAAAAGTGCAATCCCACGCTTGCTTTTTGCTTGGCTTTTTGGCTAGGTTCACTAAATGCTAAGGCTGTGTGCACGCGTTGCGGATCTGATTGCAGATCCGCAGCGTTTTTTGCTGCACTGAATTGCATCAAATCCGCAGTGTAGTGTACAACCAATGTAAGTCTATGGGAGCCGCAGACTTGTGCACATGCTGCGGAAAAAGCCGCACCGAAACCGCACCAAGAACTGCATCAAAACCGCACCAAAAACTGTATCAAAACCGCACCAAAACTGCGAAACTGCACCAGGTTTTGATGCAGTTTTTGGTGCAGTTTTGATGCAGTTTTTGGTGCAGTTTTGATGCTTTTTTTGGTGCGGTTTATGCGCGGTTTTAATGCCGTTTTTGGAAATAAGTAAATAAACGGAAAATGTGCATGATTTGAATGGAAACATGCATGAAAAAACGGATTCCAAGGCCGGATTCATCATTTCACAGCTCAGTTTCATACTTTTTTTGCCGGATCCGTCGCTGTGCGTTTTTTCGCCGGACAGAAAAAACGTTCCTCTGTATGTGTTTTCCATCCGGTAGAAACAGCTTTTTTGACGGATCCGGCAAAAAACAGATGAAACTCTATGAGAAAAAGACGGATCCGTCGGAAAAAAATGGATCAGTTTTTTTCAAAACTCGCCGGATTGTGCCTCACGGCAAAAACCTGATGTGTGAAAGCACCCAAATATATGGATAGATACATCTATGTATCTATAGATATATCTATAGATAAATATATCTATAGATAGATATATCCATAGATATATAATAGAAAGGCCGATGTTTCTATAAGGCTACTTTCACACTTGCGTTTTTCGCAATCCGTCTTTTTGGGAAAAAAACGGATCCTGCAAATGTGCTCGCAGGATGCGTTTTTTACCCATAGACGTGTATTAGTGAAGGATCGCGACGGATGGCCACACGTCACGTCCATCGTGCAACGGATGCGTCGTGTTTTGGCGGACCGTTGGCACATCCATCACGTCTGCCATTTTCTACCGCGCATACGCGGCCAAAACTCCGCCCCCTCCTCCCCGGACTTCAGAATGGGCAGCGGATGCGTTGAAAAACTGCATCCGCTGCCCACGACGTGCACAAATTTCACAACGTGCGTCGGTACGTCGGCCCAACGCATAGCGATGGACCCGTGCCGACGCAAGTGTGAAACAGGGCTTAATGAGCGTTTAATTTAATAAAAAACTGAAAAAAACGGCGTGGGCTCCCGCGCAATTTTCTGCGCCAGAGGGGGAAAGCCGACGGCCGGGGGCCAATATTTGTAGCCTGCTATGAATATCAGCCCGCAGCTGTCTGCGTAGCCTTTACCGGCTATTAAAATAGAGGGACCCCCCCAAAAAAAATGACGTGGGGTCCCCCTATATTTTATAGCCAGAAAGGCTACGCAGACAGCTGCGGGCTGATATTCATAGCCTAGAGAGGGGCCATGGATATTGGTCCCCCCCCCCCTCCCGGCTACAAATACCAGTCCGCAGCCACCCCAGAAATGGCGCATCTGTAAGTCTACGTTCACATTAGCGTTCGGCGCCGCAGCGTCGCCGCATGCGTCATGCGCCCCTATATTTAACATGGGGGCGCATGGACATGCATTGTGCTGCGTTTTGCGACGAATGGGTTTTTTTGGCCGCAAGCGTTGGGCCCAGAGGACGCAGCAAGTTGCATTTTTTTTGCGTCCAACTTTCGGCCAAAAAGGACGCATGCGTCGCAAAACGCAGCGTTTTAGCGTGCGTTTTGTTGCGTTTTTGTTTGCGTTGTGCGTTGCGTCTCCGACGCTGCGGCGCACAACGCAAATGTGAACGTAGCCTTAGATGCGCCAATTCCGGCACTGAGGCTGGTTTCACACTTGCGTTTTTGGACGCTGCGTTTTAGCGCTAAAAAATGCATGCGTTTTTTTTCCTATACTTAACATTAAAAACGCATGCGTTTTTTCGCATGCGTTTTGACGCGTTTTCGGCAACGCATGTGTTTTTGAACGCGCGCGTTTGTTTGCGTTAAAAACGCATGCGTTTTTATAGAAAAAAAAACAGAAAAAACACTGAAAAACCACCCACCACCATCAGGGTGATAAAGGGATCCAAACCCTAACCCTACCCCTAACCTCACCCCTAACCGTTTAATGAACATTTTATGACATAGTGCCACGATATTTCAGTGCCACGTATGTAAGTGCCACGTATGTAAGTGCCACGTATGTAAGTGCCACGTATGTAAGTGCCACGTGCCACGCATGTAAGTGTCACGTATGTAAGTGCCACGTATGTAAGTGCCACGTATGTAAGTGCCACGTATATAAGTGCCACGTATGTAAGTGCCACGTGCCACGTATTTTAGTGCCACGTATGTAAGTGTCACGTATGTAAGTGCCACGTATGTAAGTGCCACGTATGTAAGTGCCACGTGCCACGTATATAAGTGCCACGTATTTTAGTGCCACGTGCCACGTATTTTAGTGCCACGTATGTAAGTGCCACATATGTAAGTGCCACGTATGTAAGTGCCACGTGCCACGTATGTAAGTGCCACGTATGTAAGTGCCACGTATGTAAGTGTCACGTATGTAAGTGCCACGTATATAAGTGCCACGTATGCAAGTGCCACGTGCCACGTATATAAGTGCCACGTATGTAAGTGCCACGTGCCACGTATGTAAGTGCCACATATGTAAGTGCCACGTATGCAAGTGCCACGTGCCACGTATGTAAGTGCCACATATGTAAGTGTCACGTATGTAAGTGCCACGTACATAAGTGCCACGTATGCAAGTGCCACGTGCCACATATGTAAGTGCCACGTATGCAAGTGCCACGTGCCACGTATATAAGTGCCACGTATGTAAGTGCCACGTGCCACGTATTTAAGTGCCACGTATGTAAGTGCCACGTATGTAAGTGCCACGTATGTAAGTGCCACGTATTTAAGTGCCACGTATTTAAGTGCCACGTGACACGTATATCAGTGCCACGGATTTAAGTGCCACGTATTTCAGTGCCACGTGCCATGTATTTCAGTGCCACGGATTTAAGTGCCACCTATGTAAGTGCCACGTATTTCAGTGCCACGTATGTAAGTGCCACGTATGTAAGTGCCACGTGCCACGTATTTCAGTGCCACGTATGTAAGTGCCACGTATTTCAGTGCCACGTATTTCTGTCACGTTTAGGGTTAGGGTTAGGCCCTAACCCTACCCCTAGCTATTTCTACTTATAGTGGGTTTTCTTGTGGATTTTGATGATTGGCAGCTGTCAGACACTTCTCAGCATGCGTTTTAAAAACGCAAACGCATGAAAAAACGCATGTAAATGCGGCAAAACGCCGCGTTTTTTTTCTACATGCAAAACGCATGCGTCTAAAAAACGCAGCGTTTTACCACGTTTACATGCGTTTTTTCACACATGCGGTTTTTTAAAAAACGCATGCAGATAAAAACGTAAGTGTGAAACCAGCCTAAGCCCCTCTCTTCCCACTCCCGTGTAGCGGTGGGATATGGGGTAATGAAGGGTTAATGTCACCTTGCTATTGTAAGGTGACATTAAGCCGGGTTAATAACGGAGAGGCGTCAATAAGACGCCTATCCGTTATTAATCCAATAGTAAGAAAGGGTTAATAAAACACACACATTTTGAAAAAAGTATTTTAATATTCTTCATTTAACCATACTTACCATACTTCAGCGCCTGCAAAAAAAAGTAAAATAATAAACCGTATACTACCTTTCCGCCGTAGTCCAATTAATAACGAGTGTCCCACGACGATCTCCCCTATAGAACAGTGACATTGGGTGATGTCACTGCTCTATAGGACCCTCAGTGACACACTGACAGGAGACAATGGCTCCAGCAGTGCATCACTGAGGTTACTCTAGTTCACTGGTCTCACTTTATGGCAATTGCTGCGTGGGAAAATATCTCACCCAGCAATGCCAATAGTGAGACTAGGGACTATTTTCTCACAGGGGCGTAGGAATACCTTGTGAGGAATACATGATGGAAGGATACCTTCCATCATTGTGTTCCTGGAGCCCCTGGAGAGTGGTCGCATCAACTGATGCTCCTGCTCTCCACGGGAGATCGTCGTGGGACACTCGTTTTAATTGGATTTCTGCGGACAGGGAGTATATTTTCTTTGTTTATTATTTTAATATTTTTTACAGGTGACAATGGCTTCGGGGAACAAAGTGACGGTGAGTATGTACTCTATGTTATATGTACTGTATGTCTGTAGTATGTATGTATGTACTGTATGTCACATGTAGTTGCATGGTGCATGTCGTCGCATGGTGCATGTCGCCGCATGGTGCATGTTGTTGCATGTTGTCGCATGGTGCATGTCGTCGCATGGTGCATGTCGTCGCATGGTGCATGTCGCATGTCGCCGCATGGTGCATGTTGTTGCATGTCGTCGCATGGTGCATGTCGGCGCATGGTGCATGTTGCCTCATGGTGCATGTTGTCGCATGTCGTCGCATGGTGCATGTAGTCGCATGGTGCATGTCGTCGCATGGTGCATGTCGCCGCATGGTGCATGTTGTTGCATGTCGTCGCATGGTGCATGTCGGCGCATGGTGCATGTTGCCTCATGGTGCATGTTGTTGCATGTCGTCGTATGGTGCATGTCGTCGCATGGTGCATGTCGCAGCATGGTGCATGTTGTTGCATGTCGTCACATGGTGCATGTCGGCGCATGGTGCATGTCGGCGCATGGTGCATGTCGTCGCATGGTGCATGTTGTTGCATGTCGTCGCATGGTGCATGTCGTCGCATGGTGTGTTGTATGTATGTATGTATGTATGTACTGTTTGTTTTTTTTTTACATTCAACACATTAGCCGGATGATGGGACTACTACTGTCCCATCATTGACTAATGTGTCACTCACTGTCAGTGTAGCAGGCAGAGCCCGATGGGACTTGTAGTCCCATCGGACGATGCCTGCACACACACGCACAGCGCCGGCACACACACGCACAGCGCCGGCACACACACGCACAGCGTCGGCACACACACGCACAGCGCCGGCACACACACGCACAGCGCCGGCACACACACGCACAGCGCCGACACACGCACAGCGTCGGCACACACACGCACAGCGCCGGCACGCACAGCGCCGGCACACACACGCACAGCGCCGGCACACACACGCACAGCGCCGGCACACACACGCACAGCGCCGGCACACACGCACAGCGCCGGCACACACACGCACAGCGTCGGCACACACACGCACAGCGCCGGCACACACACGCACAGCGCCGGCACACACACGCACAGCGCCGGCACACACACGCACAGCGCCGACACACGCACAGCGTCGGCACACACACGCACAGCGCCGGCACGCACAGCGTCGGCACACACATGCACAGCGCCGGCACACACGCACAGCGCCGGCACACACACGCACAGCGCCGGCACACACACACACAGCGCCGGCACACACACGCACAGCGCCGGCACACACGCACAGCGTCGGCACACACACGCACAGCGCCGGCACACACACGCACAGCGTCGGCACACACAGCGCCGGCACACACGCACAGCGTCGGCACACACACGCACAGCGCCGGCACACACACGCACAGCGCCGGCACACACACGCACAGCGCCGGCACACACAGCGCCGGCACACACGCACAGCGTCGGCACACACGCACAGCGTCGGCACACACGCACAGCATCGGCACACACACGCACAGCGTCGGCACACACACGCACAGCGCCGGCGGGCACATGCACCGGCGGGCAGAAACACCAGCGCCGGCGGGCAGAAACACCGGCGCCGGCGGGCAGAAACACCGGCGCCGGCGGGCACAAGCACAGGCAGACCCCCGGCGACCGAAGCACAGCCCAGCCACACATCATGATCCATCATCCCAGCACTGAGCAGTGAGCACACACAGCCCCGCCCGCCCCCAGCACAGCCCTGCAGGCAGCCCCCAGCACCGCCCACAGCCCAGTCACTCTTGCTGAGTGACTGCTGACTGTGGGGGCTGGTCACGCCTGCTGCTGACGTCACGTCAATTTTCAGAGCCTGGAAATTGACGTGACGTCGGCGGAAATGAGCAGCGGCTGCAGTCTGGGGGTCATGTGACCCGGACTCAGCAGGAGGAATAGCGCCGCTCACAGGCGAAAACGTCAACAGAAGGTAATGGCACAATTCATTAGGGGCCCGGGGGGGGTACATTGGGGGGTTAATTGAAAGTAGTGGACAACCCCTTTAAAGGCACAGAGGTTTAGCCCAATCTAATAGAATAGCAGGATTTTGTTTTGTTTTTTATGACGTTCGGCGTTAGAAAGATTTTGACTATGTTAATTTTTTTTTTATTTTGTCAGATATTGATGTTTCACTACTTCCACGCCCTTCACCTTCTTTTTTACTTCTCCCACACTTTCTTCTTCATTATCCTCATCATCAGCTTCTTTGACATCAACTTCTTCACCTTATTCATCTTCTTCTTCATCTTCTACCTATTATTTTTTTTGTTACATTGTTCATATTCTTTTTATTTTACTATTATGTTCTTCATATTCTACTTCTTCATCATATTCTTATTTGTGACAGGCATTCCCGTAGTTGTTATCTATAAAAGTTTGAAGATTACACCTTCCGTTCTGCCTGTCACAAAACAGTTACATTTGTCCGCGTTCAGTTTGGCCTGCAGCATCAGGCTTTATCCAGGGGCACCACGAGGAGGAACGGACTCACCCCCATACACTGCTTAGTCTTCTTCTGCTTATAATTTAGATAATATCTTTTGCTCTGATATTTAGTGTTATGCTTAATGTTCTTCTGCTCTTTGTTCTGCAGCCTCTTGTTCTTCTGCTTCTCGGTCTTCCAGGTCGTCGTCGTCTCCAGGGTCGTCGTCTCCGGGGTCGTCGTCATCGGGGTGGTCTTCAGGGTCATCGTCTCCAGGGTCGTCGTCATCACGGTGGTTGTCGTCTCCGGGGTCGTCGTCATCGGGGTGGTCTTCAGGGTCATCGTCTCCAGGGTCGTCGTCATCACGGTGCTTGTCGTCTCTGGTGTCGTCGTCATCTTAGGGGTGGTCTTCCGGGTCATCGTGTTTAGTCTCTTGAACTTGGAAATGTAGCAGAAGGTACAAGAAGGCTGAGAAAATGCCGAGAAACAGCTGATGGAACTGGAACTCGGATGGCTACCCGAAGGTCCAAGAGCCAATGGAACTACCGAGGACCAGCTGACGTTACTGGAACCCGGTTACTAAGCAGGAGGTACCCGTGCCTGAAAGCACTACCAAGGACCACCTGACATTGGTGGAACTCGGATACCCAGAGGGAGGCACCTAAGCCAAAGGCTCTGCCCGGAACCAGCTGACGGTACTGGAACCAGGATGGGGAGCAGAAGGTACAAGAGCAAAAGACACTGCCGAGAACCAGCTGACGGTACTGGAACCCGGATGGGTAGCCGAAGGTCCAAGAGCCAATGGAACGACCGAGGACCAGCTGACGTTACTGGAACCCGGTTACTAAGCAGGAGGTACCCGTGCCTGAAAGCACTACCAAGGACCACCTGACGTTGGTGGAACTCGGATACCCAGAGGGAGGCACCTAAGCCAAAGGCTCTGCCCGGAACCAGCTGACGGTACTGGAACCAGGATGGGGAGCAGAAGGTACAAGAGCAAAAGACACTGCCGAGAAACAGCTGACGGTGCTGGAACCAGGATGGGGACCTATTCAAGCTTGTCTTCCTAGAGCCCCAACTAGCAGTGTTGGAGCAAAGGGTCAGCAGGAGGAGGAGAGGGAGCAGAGTGTAGGCCGAAGCCTGCAGTGGCGGCAGCTTTGGGTCTGTTGTGTCTGCATGGCAGTTGCAGGACACGTTGCCGGCTGCACAGCAGGGGAACAGCTGGCGGTGCTGAACCCCACTGACACATTGGCTGGTGTTTTTCTCTGTGCAGCTAGCAGTACCGGGCCCCAACTGGCGGTGTTGGAGCCCGGGCTCTGCAGGGGGAGCAGAGTGTAGGCCGAAGCCTAATTGAACCAATTTCAAAGGTAACCTTTAACCCCCCCTCAGGGGTTACAAAGTAGAAGAGCCACAGCTTATGCAGCAGTAGTGCTGCACAAGTCAAAGGTTGCTCTTTTAATTTTGCTCCTTGCACACGCTGAATGAAACACGTATAACATTTAGCCCTTTACACAGTCAAACTGGGTTGGAGGCGCGAGTTCCCTTCGTAATGAGACGCAGCACAGATGTCAAGAATCCCACCTTGGTGCTGGGTGCAGCCTCCTGAGCGTTGTTATTTGCTGTACAGGAGTCTGCGCTGTCGTGTTATCCCCTGGCCTAGCGCTGTTAGCGCTGCCCATCTTCTGACATAATTTAATGTCGGCCGGTGCGGTTCGCGATGACCAGGAATCCCAGCCCCGCAGTGTCTTAACATTGTTAAAACACTGCGGGGCTGGGATTCATGGCCTGGCGCAGCACATATGTTCGCCTCTCACACTCGGGTCCTTACACCCGCTTCAGACTGTGCGGCGTCAGCTGATCCCTTATCGCATGCCGCGGCCATGAAGCCGCACAGTCTGAGGAAGGCGGAAGGAGATGAGGGACAGGCGAACATATGCACTGCTCATGCCCATAAATCACACCCTCGCAGTCAAAATAAATAAGACACCGAGGGGCGTTGTGTCAGGCAGGGCTGCCGCAGAGGCGCAGCCAGCCAAACAATGATGCCAGAAGACGGGCAGCGTTACCAAGGGGGTTGCAGCGTGTCATTACAAAGGAAAGTCACACCTCCGGGACGGTTAAATGGTCACACAGAGGACACATTTTAGACGTGTTTTCAGTTCCACATGTGCGAGGAGAATACGTTTATGAGCCACCTTGCACACATGCAGCATTACCGCTGTACAAGGTGGCTGTAAAACATACAAACGCCTGGGGGAGGGGGGACAGGTTCCCTTCAATTTCAGTTCTTGTGTCTGCGGGGCTTTTGCAGGACACGATGCCGGCTACACAGCAGGGGAACAGCTGGTGGTGCTGAACCCCACTGACACATTGGCTGGTGTTTTTCTCTGTGCAGCTAGCAGTACCGGGCCCCAACTGGCGGTGTTGGAGCCCAGGGTCAGCAGGAGGAGGAGAGGGAGCAGAGTGTAGGCCGAAGCCTGCAGTGGCGGCAGCTTTGGGTCTGTTGTGTCTGCGTGGCAGTTGCAGGACACGTTGCCGGCTGCACAGCAGGGGAACAGCTGGCGGTGCTAAACCCCACTGACACATTGGCTGGTGTTTTTCTCTGTGCAGCTAGCAGTACCGGGCCCCAACTGGCGGTGTTGGAGCCCGGGCTCTGCAGGGGGAGCAGAGTGTAGGCCGAAGCCTAATTGAACCAATTTCAAAGGTAACCTTTAACCCCCCCTCAGGGGTTACAAAGTAGAAGAGCCACAGCTTATGCAGCAGTAATGCTGCACAAGTCAAAGGTTGCTCTTTTAATTTTGCTCCTTGCACACGCTGAAAGGAACACGTATAACATTTAGGCCCTTACACAGTCAAACTGATTTTGAGGCGTGAGTTCCCTTCGTAAAGAGACGCAGTACAGCTGGCAAAAATGCCACCTTGGTGCTTTGCGCGGCCTCCTGAGCATCGTTATTTGTTGCACAGGAGTCTGCGCTTTTGTGTTATCCCTTGGCCTTGCGCTGTTAGCGCTGCCCATCCTCTGACATCATGTTATGTCGGCCGTTGCGGTTTGCGATGACCATGAATCCCAGCCCCCCAGTGTCTTAACATTGTTAAAACACTGCGGGGCTGGGATTCATGGCCTGGCGCAGTACATATGTTCGCCTCTCGCTTGGGTTCTTACACCCGCTTCAGACTATGCGGCGTCAGCTGATCCCTTATCGCATGCCACGGCCATGAAGACGCACAGTCCGAAGAAGGCGGAAGGAGATGCCCATCAATCACACCCTCGCAGTCCCAATAAATAAGACACCGAGGGGCGTTGTGTGGGGCAAGGCGGCCGCAGAGGCGCAGGCAGCCAAACAATGATGCCAGAAGACGGGCAGCGCTACCAAGGAGCTTGTTGCGTGTCAATACAAAGGAAAATCACACCTGAGGGACGTTTTAATGGTCGCAGAGGACTCATTTTTAGACGTGTTCACTTCAACATGGGCAAGGAGAATAAGTTTCTGAGCCACCTTGCACACATGCAGCATTACTGTCGTACAAGGTGGCTGTAAAACGTAAAAACGCCTGGGGGAGGGGGGACAGGTTTCCTTCAATTTCAGTTCTTGTGCCTGCGTGGCTGTTGCAGGACACGTTGCCGGCTACACAGCAGGGGAACAGCTGGCGGTGCTGAACCCCACTGACACATTGGCTGGTGTTTGGCTCTGTGCAGCTAGCACATCTGGGCCCCAACTGGCGGTGTTAGAGCCCAGGGTCAGCAGGAGGAGGAGAGGGAGCAGAGTGTAGGCCGAAGCCTGCACTGGAGCAAGTTGAAAGGGAAACTTTAACCCCCCCCCCAGGCGTTTGTAGCTGAAAGAGCCATCGTGTACAGCACTAATGCTGGAAAAGGTAAACTTAGCTCTTTTAATTATGGTCCTTGCACATGCTGAACCTAACACTTATGAAAAGTGTCCCCTCCTACCGTGATACCGTCCGGTTGGTGGAACTTTCCTTTGTGATGTGACGCAGCACAGCCGTCATTCTTACCCCCTTGGCGCCGTGCGCCGCCTCCTCAGCGTTGTTTGAATCAGTCCCGTAGCCTGCGCTGTTAGGTTAGCCCTTGGCCATGCACACATTTTGCGCTGCCCGTGTTCTGACATCATTTGGTGTCAGACTGGCTGCGCCTGTGCGGCTGCGCTGGCCGAGATCCCGCCTCGCAGTGTCGTCTAATGTAATCCCACCGCGGGCCTGGGATCCGTGGCCATGCGCAGTGCATATCCTCGCCTCTCACTCCCCTCCCTACGGCTTCTTCAGACTGTGCGGTGTCACGGCCGTGGCATGCTATTAGGGACCAGCTGACACCGCACAGTTTGAAGAAGCCGTAGGGAGATGAGTGAGAGGTGGAGGTTCAGATACGCACTGCGCATGTCCATGGATCTCAGGCCCCAGTGGGATTAAATCAGAAGACACTGCGCGGCCGCACAGGCGCAGCCAGCCTGACACTAAATGATGTCAGAAGACGGGCAGCGCAAAATGTGTGCATGGCCAAGGGCTAACCTAACAGCGCAGGCTACGGGACTGATTCAAACAACGCTGAGGAGGCGGCGCACGGCGCCAAGGGGTAAGAATGACGGCTGTGCTGCGTCACATCACAAAGGAAAGTTCCACCAACCGGACGGTATCACGGTAGGAGGGGACACTTTTCATAAGTGTTAGATTCAGCATGTGCAAGGAGCACCACGAAAAGAGGCACTTTTTCCCTTTGCATCATTACTGCTGCACAAGGTGGCTCCTTCAGTAACAAACGCCTGGGGGGGGGACAGGTTCCCTTAAATTTAACTTGTTGTGCCTGCGTGGCGGTCGCAGTACACGTTGCCGTATACACAGCAGGGGAACAGCTGGCGGTGCTGAACACCACTAACACATTGGCGAGGTGTTTGGCTCTGTGCGGACAGCACTTCTGGACGGCAACTAGCGGTGTTGGAGCCCAGGGACAGGAGGGGGAGGTGGAGGTGGAGGAGATAGGAGGGATTGCCACACACACAGCAGGGGAACAGCTGACGTTACTGAACCCCAATAACAGAGGAGGGACTGTTGACTGTGCGTACAGCACTACTGGACGGCAACTAGCGGTGTTGGAGCCCAGGGACAGGAGGGGGAGGTGGAGGTGGAGGAGATAGGAGGGATTGCCACACACACAGCAGGGGAACAGCTGACGTTACTGAACCCCAATAACAGAGGAGGGACTGTTGGGACTGTGCGTACAGCACTACCAGGCAACAACTAGCGGTGTTGGAGCCCAGGGAAAGGAGGGGGAGGTGGAGGTGGAGGAGATAGGAGGGATTGCCACACACACAGCAGGGGAACAGCTGACGTTACTGAACCCCAATAACAGAGGAGGGACTGTTGACTGTGCGTACAGCACTACTGGACGGCAACTAGCGGTGTTGGAGCCCAGGGACAGGAGGGGGAGGTGGAGGTGGAGGAGATAGGAGGGATTGCCACACACACAGCAGGGGAACAGCTGACGTTACTGAACCCCAATAACAGAGGAGGGACTGTTGGGACTGTGCGTACAGCACTACCAGGCAACAACTAGCGGTGTTGGAGCCCAGAGACAGGAGGGGGAGGTGGAGGTGGAGGAGATAGGAGGGATTGCCACACACACAGCAGGGGAACAGCTGACGTTACTGAACCCCAATAACAGAGGAGGGACTGTTGGGACTGTGCGTACAGCACTACCAGGCAACAACTAGCGGTGTTGGAGCCCAGGGAAAGGAGGGGGAGGTGGAGGTGGAGGAGATAGGAGGGATTGCCACACACACAGCAGGGGAACAGCTGACGTTACTGAACCCCAATAACAGAGGAGGGACTGTTGGGACTGTGCGTACAGCACTACCAGGCAACAACTAGCGGTGTTGGAGCCCAGGGAAAGGAGGGGGAGGTGGAGGTGGAGGAGATAGGAGGGATTGCCACACATACAGCAGGGGAACAGCTGACGTTACTGAACCCCAATAACAGAGGAGGGACTGTTGACTGTGCGTACAGCACTACTGGACGGCAACTAGCGGTGTTGGAGCCCAGGGACAGGAGGGGGAGGTGGAGGTGGAGGAGATAGGAGGGATTGCCACACACACAGCAGGGGAACAGCTGACGTTACTGAACCCCAATAACAGAGGAGGTACTGTTGACTGTGCGTACAGCACTACTGGACGGCAACTAGCGGTGTTGGAGCCCAGGGACAAGAGGGGGAGGTGGAGGTGGAGGAGATAGGAGGGATTGCCACACACACAGCAGGGGAACAGCTGACGTTACTGAACCCCAATAACAGAGGAGGGACTGTTGGGACTGTGCGTACAGCACTACCAGGCAACAACTAGCGGTGTTGGAGCCCAGGGAAAGGAGGGGGAGGTGGAGGAGATAGGAGGGATTGCCACACACACAGCAGGGGAACAGCTGACGTTACTGAACCCCAATAACAGAGGAGGGACTGTTGACTGTGCGTACAGCACTACTGGACGGCAACTAGCGGTGTTGGAGCCCAGGGACAGGAGGGGGAGGTGGAGGTGGAGGAGATAGGAGGGATTGCCACACACACAGCAGGGGAACAGCTGACGTTACTGAACCCCAATAACAGAGGAGGGACTGTTGACTGTGCGTACAGCACTACTGGATGGCAACTAGCGGTGTTGGAGCCCAGGGACAGGAGGGGGAGGTGGAGGTGGAGGAGATAGGAGGGATTGCCACACACACAGCAGGGGAACAGCTGACGTTACTGAACCCCAATAACAGAGGAGGGACTGTTGACTGTGCGTACAGCACTACTGGACGGCAACTAGCGGTGTTGGAGCCCAGGGACAGGAGGGGGAGGTGGAGGTGGAGGAGATAGGAGGGATTGCCACACACACAGCAGGGGAACAGCTGACGTTACTGAACCCCAATAACAGAGGAGGGACTGTTGGGACTGTGCGTACAGCACTACCAGGCAACAACTAGCGGTGTTGGAGCCCAGGGAAAGGAGGGGGAGGTGGAGGTGGAGGAGATAGGAGGGATTACCACACACACAGCAGGGGAACAGCTGACGTTACTGAACCCCAATAACAGAGGAGGGACTGTTGACTGTGCGTACAGCACTACTGGACGGCAACTAGCGGTGTTGGAGCCCAGGGACAGGAGGGGGAGGTGGAGGTGGAGGAGATAGGAGGGATTGCCACACACACAGCAGGGGAACAGCTGACGTTACTGAACCCCAATAACAGAGGAGGGACTGTTGGGACTGTGCGTACAGCACTACCAGGCAACAACTAGCGGTGTTGGAGCCCAGAGACAGGAGGGGGAGGTGGAGGTGGAGGAGATAGGAGGGATTGCCACACACACAGCAGGGGAACAGCTGACGTTACTGAACCCCAATAACAGAGGAGGGACTGTTGGGACTGTGCGTACAGCACTACCAGGCAACAACTAGCGGTGTTGGAGCCCAGGGAAAGGAGGGGGAGGTGGAGGTGGAGGAGATAGGAGGGATTGCCACACACACAGCAGGGGAACAGCTGACGTTACTGAACCCCAATAACAGAGGAGGGACTGTTGGGACTGTGCGTACAGCACTACCAGGCAACAACTAGCGGTGTTGGAGCCCAGGGAAAGGAGGGGGAGGTGGAGGTGGAGGAGATAGGAGGGATTGCCACACATACAGCAGGGGAACAGCTGACGTTACTGAACCCCAATAACAGAGGAGGGACTGTTGACTGTGCGTACAGCACTACTGGACGGCAACTAGCGGTGTTGGAGCCCAGGGACAGGAGGGGGAGGTGGAGGTGGAGGAGATAGGAGGGATTGCCACACACACAGCAGGGGAACAGCTGACGTTACTGAACCCCAATAACAGAGGAGGTACTGTTGACTGTGCGTACAGCACTACTGGATGGCAACTAGCGGTGTTGGAGCCCAGGGACAAGAGGGGGAGGTGGAGGTGGAGGAGATAGGAGGGATTGCCACACACACAGCAGGGGAACAGCTGACGTTACTGAACCCCAATAACAGAGGAGGGACTGTTGGGACTGTGCGTACAGCACTACCAGGCAACAACTAGCGGTGTTGGAGCCCAGGGAAAGGAGGGGGAGGTGGAGGAGATAGGAGGGATTGCCACACACACAGCAGGGGAACAGCTGACGTTACTGAACCCCAATAACAGAGGAGGGACTGTTGACTGTGCGTACAGCACTACTGGACGGCAACTAGCGGTGTTGGAGCCCAGGGACAGGAGGGGGAGGTGGAGGTGGAGGAGATAGGAGGCATTGCCACACACACAGCAGGGGAACAGCTGATGTTACTGAACCCCAATAACAGAGGAGGGACTGTTGGGACTGTGCGTACAGCACTACCAGGCAACAACTAGCGGTGTTGGAGCCCAGGGACAGGAGGGGGAGGTGGAGGTGGAGGAGATAGGAGGGATTGCCACACACACAGCAGGGGAACAGCTGACGTTACTGAACCCCAATAACAGAGGAGGGACTGTTGACTGTGCGTACAGCACTACTGGATGGCAACTAGCGGTGTTGGAGCCCAGGGACAGGAGGGGGAGGTGGAGGTGGAGGAGATAGGAGGGATTGCCACACACACAGCAGGGGAACAGATGACGTTACTGAACCCCAATAACAGAGGAGGGACTGTTGACTGTGCGTACAGCACTACCAGGCAACAACTAGCGGTGTTGGAGCCCAGGGACAGGAGGAGAAGCAGAGGAACACAATGTAGGCCGAAGCCTGATTGGAGAAAGTCGAAAGGGAACCTTTAACCCCCCCCCCCCAAGGCGTTTGTAGCTGAAAGAGCCAGCTTGTGCAGCAAAAAAGATGCAAAAGGAAAAGGTGGCTCTTTTCATGATGCTCCTTGCAAACACAGAACTAAACACTTATAAAATGTGTCCCCTGATACCGTGAGACTGTCCCGGAGGTGGGACTTTCCTTCGTAATATGTCGCAGCACAGCCGTCATTCCTACCTCCTTGGCGCCGTTCCCCGGCTCCTCAGCGTTGTTTGATTCCGTCCTGGAGCCTGCGCTGTTATGTTATCCCTTGGCCAGGCACACTTAGCGCTGCCCATCTTCTGACATCATTTGGTGTCAGGCTGGCTGCGCCTGTGCGGCCGCGCTGGCCGAGAGTCCGCCTCGCAGTGTCGTCTAATGTAATCCCACCGCGGGCCTGGGATCCGTGGCCATGCGCAGTGCATATCCTCGCCTCTCACTCCCCTCCCTACGGCTTCTTAAGACTGTGCGGTGTCACGGCCGTGGCATGCTATTAGGGACCAGCTGACACCACACAGTCTGAAGAAGCCGTAGGGAGATGAGTGAGAGGTGGAGGTTCAGATATGCACTGCGCATGTCCATGGATCTCAGGCCCCCAGTGGGATTAAATCAGAAGACACTGCGAGGCGGGCTCTCGGCCAGCGCGGCTGCACAGGCGCAGCCATCCTGACACCAAATGATGTCAGAAGACAGGCAGCGTTAAGTGTGCCTGGCCAAGGGATAACATAACAGTGCAGGCTCCGGGACGGAATCAAACAACGCTGAGGAGCCGGGGCACGGCGCCAAGGGGGTAGGAATGACGGCTGTGCTGCGTCATATTACGAAGGAAAGTCCCACCTCCGGGACGGTTTTACGGTATCAGTGGACACATTTTATAAGTGTTAAGTTCTGCGTGTGCAAGGAGCTAAACAAAAATAGCTACCTTTTCCTCGTGCAGCATTACTGCTGTACAAGGTGGCTCTTTCAGTAACAAACGCCTTGGGGGGGGGGGACAGGTTCCCTTACATTTCAGTTGTTGTGTCAGCGTGGCGGTCGCAGGACACATTGCCGGCTACACAGCTGGGGATCAGCTGACGTTACTGAAACCCAATAACACTGGGTCGTATGTTTTGACTGTGCAGACGGCACTTCTGAGCCTCAACTGGCGGTGTTGGAGCCCAGGAATTTAAGTTCAGGTGGTAGAAAGATGAACACAACAGGAGACCTGGATACTGTAGACAGTCACCTAATTATTTAATCAGGAAGAGGAGTGGCAAATTCCTGCGAGATCCAGGCCTTGTTCATTTTCAGGAAAGTAAGCCGGTCAACGTTATCGGAGGATAGTCGCATGCGACGGTCAGTTAGTACACCACCTGCAGCACTAAAGACACGTTCCGATAATACACTGGCCGCAGGGCAAGACAGCACCTCCAATGCATACTGGCTTAGCTCTGGCCATGTATCCAGCTTTGAGACCCAAAACTTGAAAGGGGAAGAGCCGTCTGGGAGTACAGCAAGAGGGCAAGACATGTAGTCTGTCACCATCTGACGGAACCGTTGCCTCCTGCTGACTGGAGCCGTCTGTGATGGTGTAGACTTTTGTGGCGGGCACAGAAAACTGTGCCACAGTTGGGCCATACTGGTCTTGCCTTGGGCAGAGGCACTGCTTCTGCTCCCTCTTTGTGCAGAGCCTCCACCACTGCCTGGACGCACTGAGCTGCTTTGGAATGCACTAGCAGCACTTCTCTCAGTTGGAATGGAGAAGATGATGGAATTCACCAGTGTGTCTTGGTACTCCCGCATTTTTCGCTCCCGGTTCAACGGTGTGATGAGGCTTTCTACGTTGTCCCGGTAGCGAGGATCGAGGAGGGTGAACACCCAATAATCAGACATGTTGAGAATGTGGGCGATGCGGCGGTCGTTTCTCAGGCACTGCAGCATGTAATCCACCATGTGCTGCAGACTGCCAACTGCCCAAGAAACGCTGTCCCCTGCTGGAGGCGTGATCTCTGCCCGCTCGTCATCACCCCACCCTCACTGTACACACTGAGTACTGGACAATTGTGTAACTTCCTCCTCTGGACGGATGTCTTCCTCCTCCATTGACTCCTCCTCATCCTCCTCACAAACTGTCCCCTGCCTACGCGTTTGTGAGGAACCACGTGGCGCTGACTGTCCAGAAGATGATGGAAATGCTGAATCCTCATCCTCCACCTCTTCCACAACATCATCCCTTAGCGCTTGCAGTGATTTTTCAAGCAGGCAGATAAGGGGGACAGTCATGCTGACTAGTGCATCATCTGCACTCGCCATCCGCGTGGAATAATCGAAGGGACGCAAAACCTGGCAGACGTCATTCATAGTGGCCCACTCTGTGGTTGTGAAGTCTGTACGGCGCTGAGTGCGACTTCTTTGCGCCTGAAGCAGCTGGTACTCCATTACAGCTTGCTGCTGCTCACACAACCGCTCCAACATATGTAACGTGGAATTCCACCTGGTAGGTAGGTCACATATGATGCGATGTTCCGGCAGGCGGTGTCGGCGCTGCAGAGCCGCAATGCGCGCTTTTGCCGTGCTGGAACGCCGCAAGTGAGCACACTCTAGGCGGACCTTGTGCAGCAGTGCATCAAGATCCGGATAGTCCCTCAGAAAACTCTGCACGACCAAATTGAGCACATGTGCCAGACATGGGATGTGAGTGAGGTTGCCGAGGCCCAGAGCTGCCACCAGATTTCTGCCATTATCACACACTACCATGCCTGGCTGGAGATTCGCTGGCACAAACCACACATCGCTCTCCTGCTTGATGGCATTCCAGAGCTCCTGCGCTGTGTGGCTTCGATTCCCCAAATAAATTAATTTCAAGACGGCCTGTTGACGTTTGGCCACGGCTGTGCTCATGTCGGTCGTAACAGGTACACGTTCATCACGGGTCCATGTGGAGGTGGACTGTGACGGCTCCTGCAGCGATGATTCTGAGGAACTGGTGTAGGAGGAGGAGTCAATGCGTACAGAATGGATTCCTGCAATCCTTGGAGTGGGCAGGACACGTCCTGCGCCACTCGCACGGTCTGTACCCGGCTCAACGACATTAACCCAATGGGCAGTGAGGGAAAGGTATCGCCCCTGTCCATGTTGACTGGTCCACGCATCGGTGGTGAGGTGGACCTTGCTACTGACGGCGTTCAGTAGCGCGTGTTTTATGTGTCCCTCCACATGATTGTGCAGGGCAGGGACGGCTTGCCTGCTGAAGTAAAAGCGGCTGGGCACATTGTACTGTGGGACTGCCAATGACATCAAGTCACGGAAGCTGTCAGTCTCCACCAGCCTGAATGACAGCATTTCCAGTGACAGAAGTTTGGCAATGCCTGCAGTCAGAGCCTGTGCTCGTGGGTGGTTTGACGAGAAAGGCCGCCTTTTCTCCCATGCCTGTACTACCGATGGCTGTAGACTGGGCTGGGAGTGTGTGGATGACTGGGAAAGTGGTGCTGCGGGTGGAATTACAGCGGGTCTCTGGACAACAGGGCCAGAGGTTCTTCCACGGCGATCCTGGGAGGAAGCCGAACCAGCTGCGTGTGAGCTGGAGGAAGAGGCAACACGAGCTGAAGAGGTGGTAGCTGCCGCTGTTGGTTGGCCTAGCTCTTCAGTGTGCTTTTCTAACTCCGCCGGGTGCCTGGTGCGCAAATGTTTCCACATGTTGGAGGTATTGAGGTTGCTGACATTTTTCCCTCTTTTGACTTTGTGATGACACACCTTGCATTTGACATAGCAAATGTCATCTGCAACTGTGTCAAAAAAGGACCAGGCACTGCAAGTCTTGGGAGCGCCCTTTTTGGCTTTTGGAAGAGACATGCTCCTAACGGGTGCCAAAGCAAATTTGGCAGGTGGTGAAGAGACAGATGGCTGCTCTCCAGTGCTCTGTGTCTGAGAGGATGTGGCACTAATTGAAGTTGATGCATTAGCTGCCATCCATCCGACAACGGCTTCAATTTGTTCTTCACGCAGCAGCGGTGTACGGCGCTCTGCCACAAAGCTGTGCATGAATGACTGTTCCCTGGTGAAAGTGGGTGCTATAAAGGGAAATTTCTATTGCCACTAAGGGCATCTGCGTCAGTCCTGTTTGTGGCATATCTGTCAGCCACTTTCAGACACTGAAACTGTGTAGTGTAATACAGTGGGCCTGATTTTCCCAGCAGTCTCCCACACCTATAAAGGGAAATTTCTATTGCCACTAAGGGCATCTGCATCAGTCCTGTTTGTGGCATATCTGTCAGCCACTTTCTGACACTGAAACTGTGTAGTGTAATACAGTGGGCCTGATTTTCCCAGCAGTCTCCCACACCTATAAAGCGAAATTTCTATTGCCACTAAGGGCATCTGCGTCAGTCCTGTTTGTGGCATATCTGCCAGCCACTTTCTGACACTGAAACTGTGTAGTGTAATACAGTGGGCCTGATTTTCCCAGCATTCTCCCACACCTATAAAGGGAAATTTCTATTGCCACTAAGGGCATCTGCGTCAGTCCTGTTTGTGGCATATCTGTCAGCCACTTTCAGACACTGAAACTGTGTAGTGTAATACAGTGGGCCTGATTTTCCCAGCAGTCTCCCACACCTATAAAGGGAAATTTCTATTGCCACTAAGGGCATCTGCGTCAGTCCTGTTTGTGGCATATCTGTCAGCCACTTTCAGACACTGAAACTGTGTAGTGTAATACAGTGGGCCTGATTTTCCCAGCAGTCTCCCACACCTATAAAGGGAAATTTCTATTGCCACTAAGGGCAACTGCGTCAGTCCTGTTTGTGGCACATCTGTCAGCCACTTTCAGACACTGAAACTGTGTAGTGTAATACAGTGGGCCTGATTTTCCCAGCAGTCTCCCACACCTATAAAGGGAGATTTAAATTCACAACAAGTTTACGTACACCTTCTACCTGGTTTTACAGTACCATATAACGGTTGTTAGTTTGGTTACATTTTTCCAAGAATGAGGAAGTCTGGTGGAAGAGGTCATGGCCGTGGGCGGTCATTGCCAGCTGGTAATGATTGTAGTGGTGGTGGTCGTGGAGCATCAGGTGGTCATGGGAAAATCAATATAGCACCTAAGTCTCGAGTTTTTGAGCCAGCGTCATTGTCTGGCTACACAAGGCCTTGAACGCTCCCTTTTCTGGGAGTAGGAAAACCTCCTTTAAAGCCAGAGCAGCAGGAAAAAGTTTTGGCTTTCCTTGCTGACTCTGCCTCTAGCTCTTTCGCCTCCTCTTCGGAAAGTGCAAAATTTAAAAGCAGCGCGTCGTCAGTGGATACTCCCGGTCAGGAACAAGTCGCTTCCTTGAGTCCTTCACCCAGAACAACAGTGAAGGATGCGTCAGGCAACACAACAGGTTACTCCATGGAGCTCTTTACACATACCATGCCTGGGTTAGAAAGGGAAATTGTTAACAGGCCATGCCAGGGCCGGCGTCAGCACCCGGCGTACCCGGGCAAGTGCCGGGGCCCTGGCGAGACAGGGGGGCCCATTCAGGGCTGGCGTTAGGGGCAGGCAGCTGCCTAGGGCCCCTGCTCTCCCATGGGCCCTCAGCTAGTGGCACATCAGGGGCTCACCTGTCGCCAGTGCCAACTCCCCCGCCGCCGCATTGAACTATACCGGCGTCTGCTGGTAAAGTTCAAAGCAAATGATGGAGGAGAGAGCGTCACCTGATGCTCCCTCTCCCATCATTCCCCACTCTGCCTCTGACACTGCCGCTGCGGGTGCGCGATGATGTCATCGCGCACTCGCTGTGTGCTAGGCAGTGCAGCGGCAGCCGCTGAGACCTGAGCAGGGAGCAGCGCAGGCACGTTGAGAGGTGAGGAGTGGGTTTTTTTTTGTAACTATAAGAGTGAGTACTGGACTATGGGGCCATTCTTGGGGGGAGGGGGGCTGTGCTGTATACTACATGTCTGTGCTATATACTACATGGCTATGTTATATACTACGAGGGCTGTGCTATATACTATATGGGCTGTTAAATGCTACGTGGGATGTGTTATATACTACGTGGCTGTGTTATATGCGATCATGAATCGTGGTAGGTGTTAAAGGGGGGGCCACTGAGACTCTTTCGCCCGGGGCCCTCAAAAACCTGGAGCCGGCCCTGGGCCATGCCCATTACAAGATGAATCGGACATGGAGTGCACAGATGCACAGCCACAGCTAGATTATTATGCTGTTCCATTGACTCAGATCACAACATTGCCCTCGCAGTGTAACGAGCCAGAATCTGACCCTGATGAGACTATGGTGCCCCGTCCCAAACGCTATAGCACCGGCTTACACGGTGACACAGAGGAAGGTGCACAGGACATAGAAGAGGAGGTGATAGATGACCCAGTTGTTGACCCCGATTGGCAGCCATTGGGGGAACAGGGTGCCACTGGCAGTAGCTCTGAAGCAGAGGAGGAGGAGCCGCAGCAGGCATCAACATCGCAACAGCTTTCATCTGGCAGGCCCGTATCTGGCCAAAAACGTGTGTCAAAACCAAAAACAGTTGTAGGACAGCGTGGCCATCCGGTTAAAGTAGCACAGTGTGCAATGCCTGAAAAGGTATTCGATAGTAGGAAGAGTGCAGTCTGCCAATTTTTTAACCAAGATCCGAATGATCAGTGCAAAGTGATCTGTAAGAAATGCTCAAGAACCTTTAGCAGAGGTCAGAATGTCAAAAATTTAAATACAACTTGCATGCGCAGAGATTTAACCACCATGCACTTGCAAGCCTGGACTAACTACCAAACGTCCCGTAACGTTGTTGCACCCGCTCACAATGAAGCTAGTCAGCAACGCTACATTCCTTCCCTCACTGTAAGCCCACCGTTTATGACACCACCTGCAGCAAATGTGGAGGTATCGTCGCGAGGCCAAAGCAGTTAGGGAATCACCAGGTTCTTGGTAGGAAACACTGTATGTAGGCCAACAGCAAGAATACCATCACAAACCCTCTCTCAGTCTGCCATGTCCACCACCACCCCCGCTAGTTCCACCATATGCAGCTCTCCAGTCCAGCTCACCCTACAAGAGACTCTCGTTAGGAAAAGGAAGTACTCATCCTCTCATCCGCATACACAGGGTTTGAACGCCCACATTGCTAGACTAATCTCGTTAGAGATGATGCCCTACCGGTTGGTTGAAAGCGAAGCTTTCAAAGCCCTGATGGCCTACGCAGTGCCACGCTATGACCTATCCAGTCGACACTTCTTTGCGAGAAAAGCCATCCCAGCCCTCCACCAGCATGTCAAAGACTGCATTGTCCATGCACTCAGGCAATCTGTCAGTAGAAAGGTGCACCTTACAACAGATGCATAGACCAGTAGGCATGGCCAGGGACGTTACGTGTCCATCACGGCACACTGGGTTAATGTGGTGGATGCAGGGTCCACAGGGGACAGCCATATTGGGACAGTTCTGCCTAGCCCACTGTCTAGGAAACAGTTGGCTGTAGGCGTTCGCCACCCCTCCTCCTCCTCGTCCTCCAGCAGAAGCGAGAGCTCGTCCACAGACCACAGTCGCACGACCACTCCATCCGCAGCTGCCAGTGTTGCACACGAGGTGTCCCATTATGGAACAGCTAGTGGTAAGCGTCAGCAGGCTGTGTTGGAAATGAAGTGTTTGGGCGACAACAGACACACCGCGGAAGTTCTGTCCGAGTTCTTGCAGCAAGAAACTCAGTCATGGCTGGGCAGTGTACATCTTGAGGCAGGCAAGGTAGTCAGTGATAACGGAAGGAATTTTATGGCTGCCATAGCCCTTTCACAACTGAAACACATTCCTTGCCTGGCTCACACCTTGAACCTGGTGGTGCAGTGCTTCCTGAAAAGTTATCCGGGGTTACCCGCCCTGCTCCTGAAGGTGCGAAGACTTTGCTCGCACATCCGCCGTTCGCCCGTACACTCCAGCCGTATGCAGAACCATCAGCGATCTTTGAAGCTTCCCCAGCACCGCCTAATAATCGACGTTGCAACAAGGTGGAACTCCACACTGCACATGCTTCAGAGGCTATGCGCACAGAGGCGTGCTGTTATGTATTTGTGGGAGGATACACATACACGGGCAGGCAGTTGGATGGCAGACATGGAGTTGTCAGGTGTGCAGTGGTTGAAGCTACAAGACCTGTGTCAAGTCCTTCAGTGTTTTGAGGAATGCACACGCCTGGTTAGTGCAGACGACGCCATCATAAGCCTGAGCATCCCCCTAATGCGTCTGCTGATGCAAAGTTTGACGCACATAAAGGAGCAGGCGTCTGCAGCCGAGGACGAGGGAAGCCTTGATGACAGTCAGCCATTGTCTGCTCAGAGAAGTCTCCTGGATGAAGTGGTGGACGAAGAGGAGGACGAGGAGGATGATGGGGATGAATATTTATGGGAGGAGGAAGCTTCTCAGGGGGCAATAGAAACTGGTGGCGTTGCAAGGTCAGGTACAGGGTTTTTGAGGGAGACAAGTGATGTTGATTTGCCAGAAAGTGCTCCTCAACCCAGCACAAGCAGTGAACTGACACCTGGAACATTGGCCCACGTGGCGGATTATGCCTTGCGTATCCTAAAAAGGGACCCCCGCATTATCAAAATGATGACCGATGACGATTACTGGTTGGCCTGCCTCCTGGATCCACGCTATAAAGGGAAATTGCAAAATATCATGCCACATGAAAACCTTGAGCAAATATTGGCTACCAAACAAGCAACTCTTGTAGACCACTTGGTTCAGGCATTCCCAGCACACAGCGGCGGTGATGGTTCTCACACGAGCTGCAGGGGGCAACATGGCAGAGGTGTTAGAGGTGCACAAATCAGAAGTGGCGTTGGACAGAGGGGTTTTATGACCAGGTTGTGGAGTGATTTCGCAATGACCGCAGACACGACAGGTACTGCAGCATCAATTCAAAGTGACAGGAGACAACATTTGTCCAGTATGGTTACTAACTATTTTTCCTCCCTTATCGATGTTCTCCCTCACACCTCATTCCCATTTGAATACTGGGCATCCAAAATAGACATCTGGCCTGAATTGGCAGAATATGCTTTACAGGAGCTTGCTTGCCCAGCTGCTAGTGTGCTATCAGAAAGAGTATTCAGTGCTGCTGGTTCAATACTGACCGAAAAAAGGACTCATCTGGCTACGCAAAATGTTGATGATCTAACCTTCATTAAAATGAACCAATCATGGATTTCTAATTATTTTACCCCACCTTTCCCTGCTGACACCTAGCTTTCCTGTAAAAAGGTCTTGCTTTTGGACTCGTCTTACTGACTGCTCCAATTTCTCCATTTGCAGCTGCTGTATGTCCACCATAGGCCATTTTTACACCTCCCTAAATGGGCTGACTCCCCCCACGTGGCCATGGTCACCACTTGGCACAAGCACCCGTGCGAGTGCCATTTGGCTGAACCGGTGGGTGTGCCCACTTTTGGGCGATGGCACTGGCACAGGGTCCCTCAAAGTACAATGAAGTGTCTCTGGCGGTGGTGGTGCACACCCAACGTCAGACACACCGTCGTAACATGAGGGGCCCTGGGCAAGTACCGCCGCCCACCAGAGAGTGCCCCCCCCAGCTTAAACAGTGCTCTACCACTTGCAAAATTACCTCTCACTGCACCACCACTGTTTAGTCTGTGCTGTTAAATCCTTCAATGGCACTGCCAATACCACTCACTTTATTATTTTGGCCTACTAACTGTGTCAGACACTCCTTACAGTTGTCCTCCACTGAACAAAGCTAGGCCGCCTGCGTACTCCTGTAACCTATTTTTAACTGCATTTTGCCTATTACTTTTTTGGCCCCACTAACTGTGTCTGCCCCTCGGTGCAATCGTCCTCCGCTGAACACACCAATGCTGCCTGTGTACCCCTGTAACCTATTTAAACCTGCATAGAGCCTACTTTTTTATTTTAGGCCTAGTAAGTCTGCGTCACTCCTTCCAATTGTCCTCCGCTGACCACACCAATGCTGCCTGTGGACCCAGGGCTGCCACTAGAAATTTCGGGGCCCCATACTGGCAAAATTTCCAGGGCCCCCTTGAGACTCCGCCCAGGCTCCACCCCAGCCCCGCCTCCACGCTCCACCCCTCAAACTGTCCACAGTCCCACCGCTCTCTCTTGGAAAAACTCCACTTCTCACCTATCACACATTGACAGTTCCCATCACCAGATCACACATGTAGCCGGCAGCTTTTGTTTTGACCAAAAGATTTTTTAAGCCACCAAAATGACAAGGTAGACACTTTTGGCCAGGCCCTACTCTACTGTAACCTATTAAATATTTGTTAAAATATGCAGTACAATTTAGGTATATTTTTATTTTTCAATTTTTAAAATGACCTATAATACCACATACAAGGAACAAATACCACAGCACCATGACCAGACACCATATCACCACAGTGACCTATAATACTATCTACAAGGCACAAATACCGCCACACCATGACCAGATGACATATTACCACCACATTGATCGAATAATATCAAATACAAGGAACAAATACCACAACATCATGACCAGACCACATATTACCAACACATAGTGACTGAATACTACAATACTGATCAATAATTAAAAAAAACACAATACTATCACCATAAGTGCCATTATACACAGGAGATCTGTACTTAGTATGCAGTATCTGTGTACAGGTAATACAGTGATCACCAGTGACATTATACACAGGAGCTCTGTATATAGTCTGTAGGTAATCCAGTGATCACTGGTGATATTATACGCAGGACCTCTGTATATAGTATACAGTGTATAGTGTCAGTGTATAGGTAACACACTGACTCACCAGTGACGTCTCTAGGTGAAGTCCTTCATCTTTCATCCCACACAGACCGCCATCACTTCATGCAGCCAGGACTCGTTTCTGCAGGAAATAACACCGTTATCTCGAGTTCCACTTGCAGAACACATTACTTAATTTTCCCAACTTCTACATTACACCACATGAAGAAGGCGACATAGTGTCACTCTACACAGTAATAGGACCGCCCCTCCATTTAAAACAGTGTACTCATAAAATAAAATAAATACATCACTGCAGTAATAATATCCCTTAATTAGCCCCTATGGTAATAATATTCGCCATCCTGGCCCCGTGTGTCTCATTCCTGGCGTCAGCCATATGTTCTCCCATCCTGCCCTAATGAGTATCCATCCTGCCCAATATGATCTCCCCATCCTGCCCCATCTGTCTCCATCGTATCCATCCTGCCCCATGATCCTGCCCCATCTGTCTTCAATCCTGCCTCCAGTGTCTCCAATCATGCCCGTATCACCATTCTGCCCCGTCTCCAATCATGCCCCCATTTCTGCAATCATGCCCCATGTCTCAATTCTGCCCCATCTGTTTCCATTCCTGCCCCATCTGTCTCCAGTCATGCCCCAGTGTCTCCAGTCATGCCGCCATGTCTGTCATCCTGCCCCGTGTCTCCAATCATGCCGTTTCTCCTTTCTGCCCGTGTCCAGCTTTCTGCCCCTGTGTCCAGCTTTCTGCCCCTGTGTCCAGCTTTCTGCCCCTGTGTCCAGCTTTCTGCCCCTATGTCCAGCTTTCTGCCCGTGTCCAGCTTTCTGCCCCCGTGTCCAGCTTTCTGCCCCCCTGTCCTGCTTTCTGCCCCCGTGTCCTGCTTTCTGCCCCCTGTGTCCAGCTTTCTGCCCCCCTGTGTCCAGCTTTCTGCCCCCCTGTGTCCAGCGCTCTGCTCCCGTGTCCAGCGCTCTGCCCCCGTGTCCAGCGTTCTGCCCCCGTGTCCAGCGTTCTGCCCGTGTCCAGCGTTCTGCCCGTGTCCAGCTTCCTGCCCCTGTGCCCAGCTTCCTGCCCCTGTGCCCTGCTTTCTGCCCCTGTGCCCAGCTTTCTGCCCCTGTGCCCAGCTTTCTGCCCCAATGTCCAGCTTTCTGCCCCAATGTCCAGCGTTCTGCCCGTGTCCAGCGTTCTGCCCCCGTGTCCAGCGTTCTGCCCCCGTGTCCAGCGTTCTGCCCCCGTCCAGTGTTCTGCCCCCGTCCAGCGTTCTGCCCGTGTCCAGCGTTCTGCCCGTGTACAGCGTTCTGCCCGTGTCCAGCATTCTGCCCCTGTGTCCAGCTTTCTGCCCCTGTGTCCAGCTTTCTGCCCCTATGTCCAACTTTCTGCCCGTGTCCAGCTTTCTGCCCGTGTCCAGCTTTCTGCCCCCGTGTCCTGCTTTCTGCCACCGTGTCCAGCTTTCTGCCCCCTGTGTCCAGCTTTCTGCCCCCCTGTGTCCAGCTTTCTGCCCCCCTGTGTCCAGCTTTCTGCCCCCCTGTGTCCAGCGCTCTGCTCCTGTGTCCAGCGCTCTGCCCCCGTGTCCAGCGTTCTGCCCCCGTGTCAAGCGTTCTGCCCCCCTGTGTCCAGCGCTCTGCCCCCCTGTGTCCAGCGCTCTGCCCCCCTGTGTCCAGCGCTCTGCCCCCGTATCCAGCGCTCTGCCCCCGTGTCCAGCGCTCTGCCCCCCTGTGTCCAGCGCTCTGCCCCCCTGTGTCCAGCGCTCTGCCGCCCTGTGTCCAGCGCTCTGCCCCCCTGTGTCCAGCGCTCTGCCCCCCGGTGTCCAGCGCTCTGCCCCACTGTATCCAGCGCTCTGCCCCCCTGTGTCCAGCGTTCTGCCCCCCTGTGTCCAGCGTTCTGCCCCCCTGTGTCCAGCGCTCTGCCTCCCTGTGTCCAGCGCTCTGCCCCCCTGTGTCCAGCGCTCTGCCCCCGTGTCCAGCGCTCTGCCCCCCTGTGTCCAGCGCTCTGCCCCCCTGTGTCCAGCGCTCTGCCCCCCCTGTGTCCAGCGCTCTGCCCCCCCTGTGTCCAGCGCTCTGCCCCCCCGGTGTCCAGCTTTCTGCCCCCCTGTGTCCAGCGCTCTGCCGCCCTGTGTCCAGCGCTCTGCCCCCCCTGTGTCCAGCGCTCTGCCCCCCCGGTGTCCAGCGCTCTGCCCCCCCTGTGTCCAGCGCTCTGCCCCCCCGGTGTCCAGCTTTCTGCCCCCCTGTGTCCAGCGCTCTGCCGCCCCGTGTCCAGCGCTCTGCCCCCCTGTGTCCAGCGCTCTGCCCCCCCTGTGTCCAGCGCTCTGCCCCCCCGGTGTCCAGCTTTCTGCCCCCCCGGTGTCCAGCGCTCTGCCCCCCTGTGTCCAGCGCTCTGCCCCCCCGGTGTCCAGCGCTCTGCCCCCCTGTGTCCAGCGCTCTGCCCCCCCGGTGTCCAGCTTTCTGCCCCCCCGGTGTCCAGAGCTCTGCCGCCCTGTGTCCAGCGCTCTGCCGCCCTGTGTCCAGCGCTCTGCCCCCCCGGTGTCCAGCGCTCTACCCCCCCGGTGTCCAGCGCTCTGCCCCTATGTCCAGCTTTCTGCCCGTGTCCAGCTTTCTGCCAGTGTCCAGCTTTCTGCCCCTGTGTCCTGCTTTCTGCCCCCGTGTCCTGCTTTCTGCCCCCCTGTGTCCAGCTTTCTGCCCCCCTGTGTCCAGCTTTCTGCCCACCTGTGTCCAGCGCTCTGCCCCCCCGGTGTCCAGCGCTCTGCCCCCCTGTGTCCAGCGCTCTGCCCCCCCGGTGTCCAGCTTTCTGCCCCCCTGTGTCCAGCGCTCTGCCGCCCTGTGTCCAGCGCTCTGCCCCCCCGGTGTCCAGCGCTCTGCCCCCCTGTGTCCAGCGCTCTGCCCCCCCGGTGTCCATCGCTCTGCCCCCCTGTGTCCAGCGCTCTGCCCCCCCGGTGTCCAGCTTTCTGCCCCCCCGTTGTCCAGCGCTCTGCTGCCCTGTGTCCAGCGCTCTGCCGCCCTGTGTCCAGCGCTCTGCCCCCCCCGGTGTCCAGCGCTCTGCCCCCCCGGTGTCCAGCGCTCTGCCCCCCCGGTGTCCAGCGCTCTGACCCTATGTCCAGCTTTCTGCCCGTGTCCAGCTTTCTGCCCGTGTCCAGCTTTCTGCCCCCGTGTCCTGCTTTCTGCCCCCATGTCCTGCTTTCTGCCCCCCTGTGTCCAGCTTTCTGCCCCCCTGTGTCCAGCTTTCTGCCCCACTGTGTCCAGCGCTTTGCTCCCGTGTCCAGCGCTCTGCCCCCGTGTCCAGCGTTCTGCCCCCGTGTCCAGCGCTCTGCCCCCCTGTGTCCAGCGCTCTGCCCCCTGTGTCCAGCGCTCTGCCCCCCTGTGTCCAGCGCTCTGCCCCCGTGTCCAGCGCTCTGCCCCCGTGTCCAGCGCTCTGCCCCCTGTGTCCAGCGCTCTGCCCCCCTGTGTCCAGCGCTCTGCCCCCCTGTGTCCAGCGCTCTGCCCCCCGGTGTCCAGCGCTCTGCCCCCCTGTGTCCAGCGCTCTGCCCCCCCTGTGTCCAGCGCTCTGCCGCCCTGTGTCCAGCGCTCTGCCCCCCCGGTGTCCAGCGCTCTGCCCCCCTGTGTCCAGCGCTCTGCACCCCTGTGTCCAGCGCTCTGCCCCCCCGGTGTCCAGCTTTCTGCCCCCCCGTTGTCCAGCGCTCTGCCGCCCTGTGTCCAGCGCTCTGCCCCCCCCGGTGTCCAGCGCTCTGCCCCCCCGGTGTCCAGCGCTCTGCCCCCCCGGTGTCCAGCGCTCTGCCCCTATGTCCAGCTTTCTGCCCGTGTCCAGCTTTCTGCCCGTGTCCAGCTTTCTGCCCCCGTGTCCTGCTTTCTGCCCCCGTGTCCTGCTTTCTGCCCCCCTGTGTCCAGCTTTCTGCCCCCCTGTGTCCAGCTTTCTGCCCCCCTGTGTCCAGCTTTCTGCCCCCCTGTGTCCAGCTTTCTGCCCCCCTGTGTCCAGCGCTTTGCTCCCGTGTCCAGCGCTCTGCCCCCGTGTCCAGCGTTCTGCCCCCGTGTCCAGCGCTCTGCCCCCCTGTGTCCAGCGTTCTGCCCCCTGTGTCCAGCGCTCTGCCCCCCTGTGTCCAGCGCTCTGCCCCCCGGTGTCCAGCGCTCTGCCCCACTGTGTCCAGCGCTCTGCCCCCCTGTGTCCAGCGTTCTGCCCCCGTGTCCAGCGCTCTGCCTCCCTGTGTCCAGCGCTCTGCCCCCCTGTGTCCACCACTCTGCCCCCATGTCCAGCGCTCTGCCCCCTGTGTCCAGCGCTCTGCCCCCCCTGTGTCCAGCGCTCTGCCCCCCCTGTGTCCAGCGACCTGCCCCCCCGGTGTCCAGCTTTCTGCCCCCCTGTGTCCAGCGCTCTGCCGCCCTGGGTCCAGCGCTCTGCCCCCCCGGTGTCCAGCGCTCTGCCCCCCTGTTTCCAGCGCTCTGCCCCCCTGGGTGTCCAGCTTTCTGCCCCCCCGGTGTCCAGCGCTCTGCCGCCCTGTGTCCAGCTCTCTGCCGCCCTGTGTCCAGCGCTCTGCCCCCCCCCCGGTGTCCAGCGCTCTGCCCCCCCGGTGTCCAGCGCTCTGCCCCCCTGTGTCCAGCGCTCTGCCCCCCGGTGTCCAGCGCTCTGCCCCACTGTGTCCAGCGCTCTGCCCCCCTGTGTCCAGCGTTCTGCCCCCGTGTCCAGCGCTCTGCCTCCCTGTGTCCAGCGCTCTGCCCCCCTGTGTCCACCACTCTGCCCCCGTGTCCAGCGCTCTGCCCCCCTGTGTCCAGCGCTCTGCCCCCCCTGTGTCCAGCGCTCTGCCCCCCCTGTGTCCAGCGACCTGCCCCCCCGGTGTCCAGCTTTCTGCCCCCCTGTGTCCAGCGCTCTGCCGCCCTGGGTCCAGCGCTCTGCCCCCCCGGTGTCCAGCGCTCTGCCCCCCTGTTTCCAGCGCTCTGCCCCCCCGGGTGTCCAGCTTTCTGCCCCCCCGGTGTCCAGCGCTCTGCCGCCCTGTGTCCAGCTCTCTGCCGCCCTGTGTCCAGCGCTCTGCCCCCCCCGGTGTCCAGCGCTCTGCCCCCCCGGTGTCCAGCGCTCTGCCCCCCCGGTGTCCAGCGCTCTGCCCCCCCGGTGTCCAGCGCTCTGCCCCCCCGGTGTCCAGCGCTCTGCCCCCCTGTGTCCAGCGCTCTGCCCCCCTGTGTCCAGCGCTCTGCCCCCCTGTGTCCAGCGCTCTGCCCCCCCGGTGTCCAGCTTTCTGCCCCCCCTGTGTCCAGCGCTCTGCCGCCCTGTGTCCAGCGCTCTGCCCCCCCGGTGTCCAACGCTCTGCCCCCCTGTGTCCAGCGCTCTGCCCCCCTGTGTCCAGCGCTCTGCCCCCCTGTGTCCAGCGCTCTGCCGCCCTGTGTCCAGCGCTCTGCCCTGGCCCCCCGGATCGCCGCTCTCAATTTAAAAAAAAAAAAAGTTCTACTTACCTCCCGCGCTCCTGCTCTCTGATGACAATGACGTCAGACGCCGGCGACATGCACGCTGCGGCTGACGTCAGCTGCCAGCCTCAGATTGGCTGGCGGCTGTTAACTATTGACGTGCGGGCGCGGGCCCGCACTTCAATAGCGCTGCAGTGCCGGCCGCAGCTAAGGGCCCGGTTCAGCCTGCGGCTGCCGGTAGGGGCCCGGTGGGCAGATGAGACGGGGCCCGATGTGGGCCCCCTCTGCCCACCGGGCCCCATACGCCAGTCACGGCTGTAATGCCCTGATGGCGGCCCTGTGTGTACCCCTGTAACCTATTTAAAACTGCATAGAGCCTACTTTTTTTATTTTAGGCCTAGTAAGTCTGCCCCACTCCTTCCAATTGTCCTCCGCTGACCACACCAATGCTGCCTGTGTACCCCTTGAAACCTATTTAAACCTGCATAGAGCCTACTTTTTTATTTTAGGCCTAGTAAGTCTGTTGCGGTCCCTCCTTGCAATCGTCCTCCGCTGACCACACCAATGCTGCCTGTGTACCCCTGTAACCTATTTAAACCTGCATAGAGCCTACTTTTTTATTTTAGGCCTAGTAAGTCTGCGCCAATCCTTCCAATTGTCCTCCGCTGACCACACCAATGCTGCCTGTGTACCCCTGTAATCTGTTTAAACCTGCATAGAGCCTACTTTTTTATTTTAGGCCTAGTAAGTCTGTCTGCGGTCCCTCCTTGCAATCGTCCTCCGCTGACCACACCAATGCTGCCTGTGTACCCCTGTAACCTATTTAAAACTGCATAGAGCTTACTTTTTTTATTTTAGGCCTAGTAAGTCTGCGCCACTCCGTCCAATTGTCCTCCTCTGACCACACCAATGCTGCCTGTGTACCCCTGTAACCTTTTTTAAACTGCATTGAGCCAACTTTTTGGTTTAAGGCCTACTACCTGTGTCTGTCTGCGCCACTCAATACAGCTGTCCTCCTCTGAAAAAAGCTGAGCTTCAATTGTCAGGTTTTCAGCCTATAGGAATTTGAAAACTGCATTGGGGCTACTAGTTTGGTTGGGCCTACTAACGGTGTCTGCCGCTCCTTGGTGTTCTCCAGGTTTTTTTTCCTAAGCTTCAATCTTCTGGCTTTCGGCCTGTATTTTTAATATGAAACTGCATTTGGGATACTAGTTTGGCTGGGCCTACTAACGGTGTCTGACGCTCCTTGCTTTTCTCCTCCACTGAACAAAGCTGAGCTTCAATCTTCAGGCTTTCGGCCTATATTTACAAATTTTAAACTGCATTTGGCCTACTAGTTTGGTTGGGCCCTACTAACGGTGTCTGCCGCTCCTTGCTTTTCTCCTCCACTGAACAAAGCTGAGCTTCAATCTTCAGGCTTTCGGCCTATATTTGCAAATTTTAAACTGCATTTGGCCTACTAGTTTGGTTGGGCCCTACTAACGGTGTCTGCCGCTCCTTGCTTTTCTCCTCCACTGAACAAAGCTGAGCTTCAATCTTCAGGCTTTTGGCCTATATTTACAAATTTTAAACTGCATTTGGCCTACTAGTTTGGTTGGGCCCTACTACCAGTGTCTGCCGCTCCTTGCTTTTCTCCTCCACTGAACAAAGCTGACCTTCAATCTTCAGGCTTTTGGCCTATATTTACAAATTTTAAACTGCATTTGGCCTACTAGATTGGTTGGGCCTACTAACTGTGTCTGCCTCTCATTACAGTTGTCCTCCACTAAACAAAGCAATGCCGCCTGGTTAGTCCTGTTACCAATTTTGAACTGCATTTAGCTTACTTTATTATTTGGGCCTAGATCTGTGTTTCCTCCTCATCCTGCCCATTGCCCAGCCACTGCTAGATGAGTCTGCTGGTACATTGACCCAGACCACTACATTCCCCTTGCACTCTACACAGCCAGAATCTGACCCTGCTGAAAGTCAGGTTCCCCTTCCCGCATACTATACCACCTTACACGGGGACAAAAAGGAAGGCGCAGATGAAAGTGCAGGTTCCTTCATCAGGTGGAGAGGGCATACTCGTTGGCGACGTCACTGTCACAGGGCCCCTCATAGTACGCAAAAGTGTCTCTGCCGGAGGGAGGCGCCCCCGCCGTCAAACACAACGCCGTACTTTGAGGGGCCCTGTGCCAGTGCCAATGCGAACGAGTGGGCCCACCCTGCTTGCTCAGGATCACAGCACTTGCAAAGTTGAAATACTGACCTCTCCCTGCTCCAGCGCCGTGACGTAGTCCGCGTTTCCTGGGCCCACGAAAAACTTGAGACAGCCCTACCCCCCCACAACTTTAGCCAAATGACCCCCAATTTTCAATGCCTAACTATTATTATAAGTTAAATTAAGATTCACAAGCTTAAGTGACACGAATTGATGTTTTTGACATTAAAATGGGCACTGTAGGTGTTTTCCTGTCCTCCACTCACTGCGGACTTTGCTTCCCCATTGACTTACATTGGGTTTCGTGTTTCGGTCGATTCCGACTTTGCGCGATAATCGGCCGATTTCACTCGACTCGACTTTTGACAAAGTCGGGTTTCGCGAAACCCGACTCGATCCTAAAAAAGTAAAAGTCGCTCAACCCTACTAACCAGTAATTAATGTTGGCCAAAATGCATACCATGGGAAAGGCAGTGGAACATAAACTATACCACGTCTTCCAGACTGCCAACAGCCAAGACTTACCTGTCCCAACCAAGAGGATGACTGTCCATCTTCTCCTCCTCGTCTTCAGGTGATCCACGCTGAACAGACGGGATGAAGGTGGTGTGGGTAGTACTGTCTGTAGTGTTAGCAAGCAGATTATGTTCCTCCTCCTCTTCCTCATTATCACCAAATCCGCGTTGAGGAGATGAGATGAGGCGGAGCTGTGTAGCATCACCCTGTATAGTTTCTTGCTCCATCTCAACTTGCTCAGCCTGTAAAGCCTCCTTTTTAATTGTGAGCAGCGAGCGTTTCAATAGACAGAGAAGTGGGATTGTAGTGTCCCAATACCTCCTCCTATCTGTTGCAAAATATAGTTGTCAGGTGGTTACCAAAAACCTATGTTCTGTTATGTGGTTTATTCAATATTCAATTGTCCTAAACTGCCATCTACTGTCGAAAGTGTAAAGATGCAAGAGTTTTTGGTCACATGACACTTTCTCAGCTGGTTTCCTGCGGAAGCCTCTAGAAGCTACTGAGATAAAAGTCAGAGAGGCGTTCCTGTCCTTCCTGTGAGGAGAGGTCGACATCCTAGGCTGCTCTGCCTTTAGTCTAGGACCCGCTTCCCTTAATCTTCAATTGGCCAGAAAACTGCCACAGCTTACGCCAGGAGGGCATGTTAAATTTCAATCTTCATAGAGACAGAAGAGATAGAGCTGTACAAGGGCTCTTCTGCTACACTCCACGCCTTTAATGGTTCTGCCAGAGTGAGTGCCTCATGTGTACTGCATCTTCTACTGTACGAGAAAAAGGTAAGGAAATCCAGCTCCAGGATGTAAAATATCAAAAAATTCTTTATTCAAACATTTAAAAATTAGAACAAGGGCTTGCAAATGACCAGCAAAATCGTTAAGGAGCAGCCATGGATGACTGAACGCGTTTCGAACAACTCCTGTGTTCTTAGTCTTCTACTGTACGCCCTGTGACAGGGAACCGTATCAGGATTTAATCATGAGTAAGCCATGAACACTATTTCCACTGTGAACCAAACTGTGTAGGCCCATCCTTGGTAGTAATCTAACTGAAGGAATGTGTGAATTAATATAGTAACTCGGTATATAAGCAGCAGTCAGCCGATCACTTTATTTAAGCCATTAACTGGGAAGATTCCATCTTAAACTTCATGGTAACTGTTATGATCCTTAGTGGTTGAGGATCACAAATTACTCCAGCTAAATAACAAACATAGGACAAGCTCTAGGGAGGTGGCAAACTGGACTGACCGCAAATCTGAACCTATCCAAACACACTAGAAGTAGCCGGTGAACGTGCCTAAAAATCTTAGACGTCTCGAGCCAGCCTGAGGAACTAACTACCCCTAGAGAGAAAGAAAAGACCTCTCTTGCCTCCAGAGAAATAATCCCCAAAGATATAGAAGCCCCCAACAGATATTAATGGTGAGGTAAGAGGAAGGCACATACACAGGGGTGAAAGCAGATTCAGCAAATGAGGCCCACTAATACTAGATAGCAGAAAATAGAAAAGGGAATCTATGCGGTCAGTAAAAAACCCTTACAAAATATCCACTCTGAGATTTCAAGAACCCCCACACCAACTAACGGTGTGGGGGGAGAAACTCAGTCCCCTAGAGCAGCCAGCAAGCGAGGAAATCACATTTTAGCGAGCTGGACTAAAAACATAATGAACACTGATAATCAAAAAATGATCAAACAAAAACTTAGCTTGTCTTGGAGAGACTGGGAGCAAGGTAGACACAAGGAATCTGAAGAGCACTGAATACATTGATAGCAGGCAAGGAACTGAGTCTCCAGGTGAGCTAAATAGGAAACCAACCAAAGATAACGAACCAGCTGATACAGCCAACCTGCAGAAAGACAACACTACACAGTACCGCTTGTGACCACTAGAGGGAGCCCAAAAATAGAATTCACAACAGTACCCCCCCCTTGAGGAGGGGTCACCGAACCCTCATCAAGACCCCCAGGGCGATCAGGATGAGCCGCGTGGAAGGCACGAACCAAATCGGCCGCATGAACATCAGAGGCGACAACCCAGGAATTATCCTCCTGACCATAGCCCTTCCACTTAACCAAATACTGAAGCCTCAGTCTAGAGATACGAGAATCCAAAATCTTCTCCACCACGTACTCCAATTCGCCCTCGACCAGCACCGGAGCAGGAGGCTCAACAGAAGGAACCACAGGTACCACATACCTCCACAACAAAGACCTATGGAACACATTATGAATGGCAAACGATGCTGGGAGATCCAAACGAAAAGACACCAGGTTAAGGATTTCCAAGATCTTATAAGGACCGATGAAGCGAGGCTTAAATTTAGGAGAGGAGACCTTCATAGGAACATACCGAGAAGACAGCCACACCAAATCCCCAACACGAAGTCGGGGACCCACACCGCGGCGGCGGTTGGCAAAGCGCTGAGCCTTCTCCTGTGACAACCTCAAATTGTCCACCACATGGTTCCAAATCTGCTGCAACCTATCCACCACAGAATCCACCCCAGGACAGTCAGAAGGCTCAACCTGACCCGAGGAAAAACGAGGATGGAAACCAGAATCGCAGAAAAAAGGCGAAACCAAAGTAGCAGAACTAGCCCGATTATTAAGGGCAAACTCGGCCAATGGCAAAAAAGTCACCCAATCATCCTGATCAGCAGAAACAAAACATCTCAAATAAGTTTCCATTGTCTGATTAGTTCGCTCGGTTTGGCCATTAGTCTGAGGATGGAAGGCCGACGAAAAAGACAAATCAATGCCCATCTTAGCACAAAAAGTCCGCCAAAACCTGGACACAAACTGGGATCCTCTATCAGACACAATATTTTCAGGAATGCCGTGCAGGCGAAACACATTCTGAAAAAATAGAGGAACCAAATCGGAGGAAGAAGGCAACTTAGGCAAGGGCACCAAATGGACCATCTTGGAAAAACGATCACACACCACCCAGATGACAGACATCTTCTGAGATACTGGAAGATCCGAAATAAAATCCATGGAAATGTGTGTCCAAGGCCTTTTCGGAACAGGCAAAGGCAAAAGCAAACCGCTGGCACGAGAACAGCAAGGCTTAGCCCGAGCACAAATCCCACAAGACTACACAAAGGAACGCACATCCCGCGACAAGGAAGGCCACCAGAAGGACCTAGCCACCAAATCTCTGGTACCAAAAATCCCAGGATGACCCGCCAACACCGAAGAATGAACCTCGGAAATAACTCTGCTGGTCCATCTATCTGGGACAAACAGTCTCTCTGGTGGACAACGGTCAGGTCTATCCGCCTGAAATTTCTGCAGCACTCGTCGCAAATCTGGGGAAATGGCAGACAAAATCACTCCCTCTCTGAGAATACCAGCCGGCTCAGAAACTCCCGGAGAGTCAGGCACAAAACTCCTAGAAAGTGCATCAGCTTTCACGTTCTTCGAACCAGGCAGGTATGAGACCACGAAGTTGAAACGGGAGAAAAACAACGACCAACGAGCCTGTCTAGGATTCAGGCGCTTGGCAGATTCAAGGTAAATCAGATTTTTGTGATCAGTCAAGACCACCACACGATGTTTAGCTCCTTCGAGCCAATGTCGCCACTCCTCAAATGCCCACTTCATAGCCAACAACTCCCGATTACCAACATCATAATTCCGCTCGGCAGGCGAAAACTTTCTTGAAAAGAAAGCACATGGCTTCATCACAGAGCCATCAGAGCTTCTCTGCGACAAAACAGCCCCTGCTCCAATCTCAGAAGCATCAACCTCGACCTGGAAGGGGAGAGAGACATGTGGCTGACATAAGACTGGAGCTGAAGAAAACCGGTGCTTCAGCTCCCGAAAGGCCTCCACGGCCGCAGGAGACCAATTAGTCACATCAGAACCCTTCTTGGTCAAATCCATCAAAGGTTTAACCACGCTAGAAAAATTAGCCATGAAACGACGGTAAAAATTAGCAAAACCCAAGAACTTCTGAAGACTCTTAACAGACGTGGGCTGAGTCCAGTCATGAATAGCCTGGACCTTGACTGGGTCCATCTCCACAGTAGAAGGAGAAAAAATAAAACCCAAAAAGGAGACCTTCTGTACTCCGAAGAGGCATTTTGAGCCCTTCACAAATAAAGCATTAGCACGCAGGACCTGAAACACCATCCTGACCTGCTTCACATGGGACTCCCAATCATCAGAAAAGACCAAAATGTCATCCAGATAAACAATCATAAATTTATCCAGATATTCTCGGAAGATGTCATGCATGAAGGACTGAAACACAGAAGGAGCATTAGAGAGTCCAAAAGGCATCACCAAGTACTCAAAATGGCCTTCGGGCATATTAAATGCTGTTTTCCATTCATCTCCCTGCTTAATGCGCACAAGGTTATACGCACCACGGAGATCTATCTTGGTGAACCAACTGGCACCCTTAATCCGAGCAAACAAATCAGACAATAGTGGCAAAGAATACTGAAATTTGACTGTGATTTTATTCAGAAGACGATAATCTATACAAGGTCTCAAAGAACCGTCCTTCTTGGCCACAAAAAAAAACCTGCACCAAGGGGGGAAGAGGATGGGCGAATATGTCCCTTCTCCAGAGACTCCTTTATATAACTCCGCATCGCGGCATGCTCTGGTATAGACAAATTAAAAAGTCGTCCCTTAGGGAATTTACTACCAGGAATTAAATTTATAGCACAGTCACAATCCCTATGAGGAGGCAGGGCACAGGACCTGGGCTCATCAAATACATCCTGGTAGTCAGACAAAAACCCAGGGACCCCAGAAGGAGTGGAAGAAGCAATAGACACCAACGGAGTATCACCATGAATTCCCTGACAACCCCAACTTGACACAGACATAGCTTTCCAATCTAAAACTGGATTATGAGCTTGCAGCCATGGCAGACCCAAAACGACAACATCATGCAAGTTATGCAGAACAAGAAAGCGAATCACCTCCTGATGTACGGGAGTCATGCACATGGTCATTTGCGTCCAATACTGAGGCTTATTCTCAGCCAATGGCGTAGCATCAATTCCCCTCAGAGGAATAGGAAATTCCAAAGGCTCCAGGACAAAACCACAGCGCCTGGCAAATGACAAATTCATCAGATTCAGGGCAGCACCCGAATCCACAAAAGCCATAACCGGGTAGGACGACAAAGAACAAATCAAAGTAACAGACAAAATAAATTTAGGCTGTATAGTACCAATGGTGACAGGTTTAGATTTTTTTCTTAAGCGTTTAGAGCATGCTGAGATAACATGAGTAGAATCACCACAGTAAAAGCACAACCCATTTTGACGTCTATGACTTTGTCGCTCAATTCTGGTCAGAGTTCGGTCACATTGCATAGACTCAGGTCTCTGTTCGGAAAATACCGCCAAAGGATGAGCAGATTTGCGCTCCCGCAAACGCCGATCAACCTGAATGGCTAAAGCCATAGAATCACTCAGACTTGCAGGGGTGGGAAACCCCACCATAACATTCTTAATGGCCTCAGAAAGACCTTCTCTGAAATTGCAGCCAGGGCACACTCATTCCATTGAGTAAGCACCGACCATTTCCGAAATTTTTGACAATACACCTCTGCTTCATCCTGACCCTGAGAGATAGCCAGCAACGCTTTTTCTGCCTGATTCTCAAGATTAGGCTCCTCATAAAGCAGTCCAAGAGCCAGAAAAAATGCATCTACATTAAGCAATGCAGGATGATCTCCTGGCGCCAGAGAGAAAGCCCAATCTTGAGGGTCGCCACGCAACAAGGAGATAACAATTTTAACTTGCTGAGCGGAATCACCAGAGGAATGAGGTCTCAGAGATAGAAATAACTTACAATTATTTTTAAAATTTAGAAACCTAAATCTATCTCCAGAAAACAACTCAGGAATGGGTATCTTTGGTTCTGACATCGGGCTATGAATAACAAAATCCTGAATACTTTGCACCCGTGCAGTAAGATGATCCACACTAGAAGTCAGAGTCTGAACATTCATGTCTGCAGCTGAGCTCAAAACCACCCAGAGTTCAAGGGGATGAAAGAAGCTAAACAGACTGCAGCAAAGGAAAAACGGGAGGAAAAAAAAAATGTACTCAGGTCTTCTTTTTATCCCACTTCTGCGATGCATTAAACACTTTAGGGCCTGCTATACTGTTATGATCCTTAGTGGTTGAGGATCACAAATTACTCCAGCTAAGTAACAAACATAGGACAAGCTCTAGGGAGGTGGCAAACTGGACTGACCGCAAATCTGAACCTATCCAAACACACTAGAAGTAGCCGGTGAACGTGCCTAAAAATCTTAGACGTCTCGAGCCAGCCTGAGGAACTAACTACCCCTAGAGAGAAAGAAAAGACCTCTCTTGCCTCCAGAGAAATAATCCCCAAAGATATAGAAGCCCCCAACAGATAATAACGGTGAGGTAAGAGGAAGGCACATACACAGGGGTGAAAGCAGATTCAGCAAATGAGGCCCACTAATACTAGATAGCAGAAAATAGAAAAGGGAATCTATGCGGTCAGTAAAAAACCCTTACAAAATATCCACTCTGAGATTTCAAGAACCCCCACACCAACTAACGGTGTGGGGGGAGAAACTCAGTCCCCTAGAGCAACCAGCAAGCGAGGAAATCACATTTTAGCGAGCTGGACTAAAAACATAATGAACACTGATAATCAAAAAATGATCAAACAAAAACTTAGCTTGTTTTGGAGAGACTGGGAGCAAGGTAGACACAAGGAATCTGAAGAGCACTGAATACATTGATAGCAGGCAAGGAACTGAGTCTCCAGGTGAGCTAAATAGGAAACTGTCATGAATCCCCAATGGCTAGGGATAGCACAGGATAAGCAAAGTATAATAAATATCGGACGAGCTCTAGGGTGATGGAACCTGGGCTGACCGCTGCCCTACGCCTGAAAAACGCAACTAGAGATAGCCAGGGAGCGTGTCTACGTTGGTTCTAGACGCCACGCACCAGCCTAAGAGCTAACTAGTACTGCAGAGAAAACAAAGACCTCACTTGCCTCCAGAGGAATTAACCCCAAAGATATAGTTGCCCCCCACATGTATTGACGGTGAAATGAGAGGAAGGCACATACATAGAGATGATGTATATAGCTTTAGCAAATAGAGGCCCGCTGAAAACTAGAAAGCAGAATGACACAAAAGGGGACTGAGCGGTCAGCAAAAAACCCTAATCAAAAAAAACCATCCTGAGATTACAAGAACCCATGTGCCAACTCATGGCACATGGGGAGAACCTCAGTCCACTAGAGCAACCAGCTAACAAAGAGACATTCTAAGCAAGCTGGACAAAAAACCAAACAACTGAAAATCAGCACTTAGCTTATCCTGAAAGATCTGGGAGCAGGTAGGCAGGAACCAAACAGAGCACATCTGAACACATTGATAGCCGGCAAGGGAAATGACAGAGAGGCCAGGTAAAATAGGAAACACCCAGCCTCTGATGGACAGATGGAAACCAAAGGCCGCAACCCACCAAAGTCACCCAGTACCAGCAGTAACCACCAGAGGGAGCCCGCAAACAGAATCCACAACAGTACCCCCCCCTTGAGGAGGGGTCACCGAACCCTCACGAGAACCCCCAGGGCGATCAGGGTGAGCTCTATGGAAGGCGCGGACCAAATCAGTCGCATGAACATCGGAGGCGACCACCCAGGAATTGTCCTCCTGACCATAACCCTTCCACTTAACCAAATACTGGAGTTTGCGTCTGGAAACACGAGAATCCAAGATCTTTTCAACAACATACTCCAATTCTCCCTCCACCAGCACCGGAGCAGGAGGCTCGACCGAAGGAACAACAGGCACCTCATACCTCCGCAACAACGACCGATGGAACACATTATGAATAGCGAACGATGCTGGGAGATCCAAACGGAAAGATACAGGGTTAAGAATCTCCGAGATCCTATAAGGACCGATGAACCGAGGCTTGAACTTAGGAGAAGAGACCTTCATAGGGACAAAACGAGAAGACAACCACACCAAGTCCCCAACAAGAAGTCGGGGACCCACGCGGCGACGGCGATTAGCAAACTGCTGAGTCTTCTCCTGAGATAACTTCAAATTGTCCACCACCTGATTCCAAATGTGATGTAGCCTGTCCACCACCACGTCCACTCCAGGACAATCCGAAGACTCCACCTGACCAGAGGAAAAACGAGGATGAAACCCCGAATTACAAAAAAAAGGAGAGACCAACGTGGCCGAACTAGCCCGATTATTAAGAGCAAATTCGGCCAGTGGCAAAAAAGCAACCCAGTCATCCTGATCAGCAGAAACAAAACACCTCAAATAAGTTTCCAAGGTCTGATTAGTTCGCTCCGTCTGGCCATTCGTCTGAGGATGGAATGCAGACGAGAAAGACAAATCAATGCCCATCTTGGCACAAAACGTCCGCCAAAATCTAGACACAAACTGGGATCCCCTGTCAGAAACGATATTCTCCGGAATCCCATGCAAACGAACCACGTTCTGAAAAAACAAAGGAACCAACTCAGAGGAGGAGGGCAACTTAGGCAAGGGCACCAAATGAACCATCTTAGAAAAGCGGTCACACACAACCCAGATAACGGACATTTTCTGTGAAACCGGGAGATCAGAAATAAAATCCATGGAAATGTGCGTCCAAGGCCTCTTCGGAATGGGCAAGGATAACAACAACCCACTAGCCCGTGAACAGCAAGGCTTAGCTCGAGCACACACTTCACAAGACTGCACAAAGGTACGCACATCCCTAGACAAGGAAGGCCACCAAAAAGACCTGGCCACCAAGTCTCTTGTACCAAATATTCCAGGATGACCAGCCAACACAGAAGAATGGACCTCGGAGATGACTCTACTGGTCCAATCATCTGGAACAAACAGTCTTTCTGGTGGACATCGATCCGGTTTATCCACCTGAAACTCCTGCAATGCGCGTCGCAAGTCTGGGGATACGGCGGACAATATTACCCCATCCCTAAGGATACCAGCAGGCCCAGTGTCTCCAGGAGAGTCAGGCACAAAACTCCTGGAAAGAGCATCTGCCTTCACATTCTTTGAACCTGGCAGGTATGAAACCACGAAATTGAAACGAGAAAAAAATAACGACCAACGAGCCTGTCTAGGATTCAAACGCCTGGCAGACTCAAGGTAAATGAGATTCTTGTGATCAGTCAAGACCACCACGCGATGTTTAGCACCCTCAAGCCAATGACGCCACTCCTCAAATGCCCACTTCATGGCCAAAAGCTCCCGATTACCCACATCATAATTGCGCTCGGCGGGCGAGAATTTTCTAGAGAAAAAAGCACATGGCTTCATCACCGAGCCATTAGAACTTCTCTGTGACAAAACCGCCCCCGCTCCAATCTCGGAAGCATCAACCTCCACCTGGAAAGGAAGTGAAACATCTGGTTGACACAACACAGGAGCAGAAGAAAACCGGCGCTTAAGTTTCCGAAAGACCTCCACGGCCGCAGGAGACCAATCAGCAACATCAGCACCCTTTTTAGTCAAATCAGTCAAAGGTTTAACAATACTGGAAAAATTAGCAATGAACCGACGATAAAAATTAGAAAACCCCAAGAACTTCTGAAGGCTCTTAACAGATGTAGGCTGTGTCCAGTCACAAATAGCCTGAACCTTAACGGGATCCATCTCAATAGTAGAAGGAGAAAAAATGTACCCCAAAAAAGAAATCTTCTGGACTCCGAAGAGACACTTTGAGCCCTTCACAAACAGAGAATTGGCCCGCAAAACCTGAAACACCTTCCTGACCTGTAGAACATGAGACTCCCAGTCATCAGAAAACACCAAAATATCATCCAAATACACAATCATAAACTTATCCAGATATTCACGGAAAATATTGTGCATAAAGGACTGAAAGACTGACGGAGCATTGGAGAGTCCAAAAGGCATTACCAAATACTCAAAATGGCCCTCAGGCGTATTAAATGCGGTTTTCCACTCATCACCCTGTTTTATCCGCACCAGATTATACGCACCACGAAGATCTATTTTAGTGAACCACCTAGCCCCCTTAATGCGAGCAAACAAATCAGTAAATAATGGCAATGGATACTGGTATTTGACTGTAATCTTATTCAGAAGGCGATAATCTATACAAGGCCTCAGGGAACCATCTTTTTTTGCCACGAAAAAAAAACCTGCTCCCAGAGGGGACGAAGATGGACGAATATGTCCCTTTTCCAAGGACTCCTTAATATAATTCCGCATAGCAGTATGCTCTGGCAGTGACAGATTAAATAAACGACCCTTAGGGAACTTACTGCCAGGAATCAATTCTATAGCACAGTCACACTCTCTATGGGGAGGGAGCGAATTGAGCTTAGGCTCCTCAAAAACATCCCTATAATCCGACAAAAACGCAGGGATCTCCGAAGGAGTAGATGAAGCTATAGAAATCGGAGGTGCATCATCATGAACCCCGTGACATCCCCAGCTTAACACAGACATTGTTTTCCAGTCCAGGACAGGATTATGAGTTTGTAACCATGGCAGACCAAGCACTAGTACATCATGTAAATTATACAGTACAAGGAAGCGAATCACCTCCTGATGAACGGGAGTCATGCGCATGGTCACTTGTGTCCAATACTGCGGTTTATTCATAGCCAATGGTGTAGAATCAATTCCTTTCAGAGGAATAGGAACTTCCAGAGGCTCTAGACTAAAACCGCAGCGTTTAGCAAATGACCAATCCATAAGACTCAGGGCAGCGCCTGAATCCACATAGGCATCGACGGAAATGGAAGACAGTGAAAAAATCAGAGTCACAGACAAAATGAACTTAGACTGCAGAGTATCAATGGCAAAAGATTTATCAACCCTTTTTGTGCGTTTAGAGCATGCTGATATAACATGAGCTGAATCACCACAATAAAAACACAAACCATTTTTCCGCCTATAATTTTGCCGTTCACTTCTGGACTGAATTCTATCACATTGCATAGTCTCAGGTGCCTGTTCAGAAGACACCGCCAACTGGTGCACGGGTTTGCGCTCCCGTAAACGCCGATCAATCTGAATGGCCATAGCCATAGACTCATTCAGACCTGTAGGCGCAGGGAACCCCACCATAATATCCTTAATGGCCTCAGAAAGACCATTTCTGAAGTTTGCAGCCAGGGCGCACTCATTCCACTGAGTAAGCACCGACCATTTCCGAAATTTCTGACAATATATTTCCGCTTCATCATGCCCCTGAGAGAGGGCCAATAAAGCCTTTTCAGCCTGAATCTCTAGGTTAGGTTCCTCATAGAGCAATCCCAATGCCAGAAAAAACGCATCCACACTGAGCAATGCAGGATCCCCTGGTGCCAATGCAAATGCCCAATTCTGAGGGTCGCCCCGTAGGAACGATATAACAATCTTGACCTGTTGAGCAGGGTCTCCAGAGGAGCGAGATTTCAAAGAGAGAAACAATTTACAATTGTTCCTGAAATTCAGGAAGGTAGATCTATCTCCAGAAAAAAACTCTGGAATAGGAATTCTAGGTTCAGACATGGGAGTGTGAACAACGAAATCCTGTATGTTTTGAACCTTTGCCGCGAGATTACTCAGGCTGGAAGCCAAACTCTGGACATCCATGATAAACAGCTAAGATCAGAGCCATTCAAGGGTTAAGAGGAGGTAAGAAGCAGCTAGACAGCAATTAAGGGCTAGGCAGCAAAACTCTGAAGGAAAAAAAAAAAAAAAAAAAAAATTTCCTTGAACACTTCTTTTCCTCCTGCTTCAGCCCAAACAATTAACACTTTGTGGGCCGGCTATACTGTCATGAATCCCCAATGGCTAGGGATAGCACAGGATAAGCAAAGTATAATAAATATCGGACGAGCTCTAGGGTGATGGAACCTGGGCTGACCGCTGCCCTACGCCTGACAAACGCAACTAGAGATAGCCAGGGAGCGTGCCTACGTTGGTTCTAGACGCCACGCACCAGCCTAAGAGCTAACTAGTACTGCAGAGAAAACAAAGACCTCACTTGCCTCCAGAGGAATTAACCCCAAAGATATAGTTGCCCCCCACATGTATTGACGGTGAAATGAGAGGAAGGCACATACATAGAGATGATGTATATAGCTTTAGCAAATAGAGGCCCGCTGAAAACTAGAAAGCAGAATGACACAAAAGGGGACTGAGCGGTCAGCAAAAAACCCTAATCAAAAAAAACCATCCTGAGATTACAAGAACCCATGTGCCAACTCATGGCACATGGGGAGAACCTCAGTCCACTAGAGCAACCAGCTAACAAAGAGACATTCTAAGCAAGCTGGACAAAAAACCAAACAACTGAAAATCAGCACTTAGCTTATCCTGAAAGATCTGGGAGCAGGTAGGCAGGAACCAAACAGAGCACATCTGAACACATTGATAGCCGGCAAGGGAAATGACAGAGAGGCCAGGTAAAATAGGAAACACCCAGCCTCTGATGGACAGATGGAAACCAAAGGCCGCAACCCACCAAAGTCACCCAGTACCAGCAGTAACCACCAGAGGGAGCCCGCAAACAGAATCCACAACAGGAAACCAACCAAGGATAACGAACCAGCTGATACAGCCAACCTGCAGAAAGACAACACTACACAGTACCGCTTGTGACCACTAGAGGGAGCCCAAAAATAGAATTCACAACAGGTAACCATTTCTCTTGCTACCTAAAATTTCAAGGTTGTATGAAGGACTGTGATACCATCGCTATGGACTATGTATTGTGAAGTGAATACAGTAAAGACTCACTTTTGATTACGTTAATACTCTTGTCAGCATTCATCCTTGAAACTGTGCACACACACACTAAGAGGCTGTAAGGGCTTAGTGTGAGTGACACACTGCTAGCACGCCACAACACCACCTGTGACATTTCTAATTTCTTTATTTTTGGCCTGCCCTGGCAACTATAACATCTAGTACCCCCCTGGGCACTGCAGGATGGTTACTCTGATTAAGCTGTAAACGCTGCTCACCATCTTGGTCAAGTCCTCAAAGTTTGGGAGAACCGCACACATGTCAGACATCTATGCCCACTCATCAGCTCCTATTTGCAGAGGCTGACCGGAATACCGATGGGCATGTTGCAGCTGGTATTCAACTACTGCAATATGCTGCTTGCCAAGTAATGGCAACATATGTAACATTGAGTTCCAACGCATGGTGACATTGCACACCAGTCAGTGAGCTGGAAGTTGCAAACGCTGCTGCAGCACTGCCAGGTCGACAATACCTGTAGCTGACTTACGGCAAAAACACGGCGTACTTTCACAAGTAGCTCAGGCAGATCTGGGTAGGTTTTTAGAAACCGCCGAACCACTAGGTTGAGCATGTGGGCCTGGCATGGTACGTGTGCAAGGTTGCCAAGCTACAGAGTCGCCTCCAGGTTACCGCCATTGTCACTCACAACTATACCTGTTTGTAGGTTCAGGTGTGAGAGCCATAGATCAGTCTGGTCTGTTAGACCTTTCAACAACTCTGAAGCGGTGTGTGGTTTGTCACCAATGTAGATTAGCTTCATCAGAGCCTATTGCTGCTTGGCCGAGGCAGTGCTGCAGTGCTTCCAGCTTGTTACTGATGTTGACGTTTCTGAGATGGAGGGTGAGAAGGAGGTGCAGGAACTGCTGTAAAAGGCGGGGGAAATGCTGATTGAACCAGGTGCCGTAATCCTCGGTGTCGGTAGCACCTATTCCATCCCAGGGTCCAACTGGGTCCCGGCTTCCACAATGTTCATCCAGTTTGCTGTCAAAAAAATGTAGAGTCCCGGGTCACAGTACAAAAGAGGCAAGGAAGACATGCACAAACGCAGGGATCAACAAAGAAAATTAACAAATTTTATTTATCCAATGTCATTTCACCACACACCATGAATTTAAAAACATTTAAAACCACCAATCAAAAATTATACCCAAGAAAAAATAGGGGAAAAGAGGGTAGGGAGCAAGGGTCCAGTCCAACAAATTACAAAATAAGCAATATGGTACACAATATCTTAATAGTAAAATTCAATTTATACCGTACAGAAAATATAACAATCCTAATGTAACAGATTGGTACCCAATATATGTACAGAAGGTGCAAAGTGCAGTCTCTGTTATGATCTGGTGGCCCAGGAGTAGCATTGGACGTACTCTGGAGAAGGTGGAATCTGTACTGACCGCGGACCCTGAACTTAACACCGCAACTAGAAGTAGCCGTGGGATGTACCTACTGATCCTAGACACCTCGACACAGCCGGAGGACTAATTAACCCTATAGATAGAAAAGGGAAAACTATCTCGCCTCAGAGAAAATTCCCAAAGGATAGGCAGCCCCCCACAAATATTGACTGTGAGAGGAGAGGAAAAAACATACACAGGCTGAAAACAGGATTTAGCAAAGGAGGCCAATCTAGCTAAATAGGAAAGATAGGACAGAGAACTATGCGGTCAGTATTAAAATACTAGGAAATATCCACCACAGAAAATACAAAAAACTCCACATCTAACTAAAGATATGGAGGGTATATCTGCCTCTCCAGAGATTCCAGCTTGACTGCATAAATCCTTACACAGATTCAGCTGGACAAGAAAAAACATGAAATGCACTGAACAATGAGGCCCACAACATGTGGGCTGCAAAACAAGCAGAACTTATCTTGGTGAAAAGACCAGGAAGCAGGAGAAACCATGAAGGGATGTGAATCCTCCAGAATACAATGGACAACTGGCACTGACTAAAGGGTGAGGCCAGACTAAATAGCCCAGTCCAGAGTGGACACACCTGATAACTGCTGTGAAGGACAGACAGCAGCTCTACCACTTATAACCACCGGAGGGAGCCCAAGAACAGAATACAAACAGTACAATACACAACAGTACCCCCCCCCTTGAGGAGGGGTCACCGAACCCTCACCAGAGCCCCCAGGCCGATCCGGACGAGCCAAATGGAAGGCACGAACCAAATCGTCAGCATGAACATCAGAGGCAACAACCTCCTGGCCATAACCCTTCCACTTGAGAAGATACTGAAGCCTCCGCCTAGAAAAACGAGAATCCAAGATCTTCTCAACAACATACTCCAACTCCCCATCAATCAACACCGGGGCAGGAGGATCAACAGAGGGAACGACGGGTACCACATATTTCCACAACAAAGATCTATGAAAAACATTGTGGATGGAAAAAGAGGCTGGAAGGGCCAAACAAAAAGACACTGGATTGATAATCTCAGAAATCCTATAAGGACCAATAAACCGAGGCTTGAACTTAGGGGAAGAAACCTTCATAGGAACATGACGGGAAGACAACCAGACCAAATCCCCAACCCAAAGCCGGGAACCCACACGCCGCCGACGGTTAGCAAAACGCTGAGCCTCCTCCTGAGACAAGACCAAATTGTCCACAACATGAGCCCAAATTTGCTGCAACCTGTCAACCACAGAGTCCACCCCAGGACAATCAGAAGGCTCAACCTGCCCCGAAGAAAAACGAGGATGAAACCCAGAATTACAAAAAAAAGGTGAAACCAAGGTAGCAGAACTAGCCCGATTATTAAGGGCAAACTCGGCCAATGGCAAGAAAGCCACCCAATCATCCTGATCGGCAGACACGAAGCATCTCAAATAAGTTTCCAAAGTCTGGTTAGTTCGCTCGGTTTGGCCTTTTGTCTGAGGATGAAATGCGGAAGAAAAAGACAAATCAATGCCCAGCCTAGCACAAAAGGCCCGCCAAAACCTGGAAACAAACTGGGAACCTCTATCGGACACAATATTCTCCGGAATGCCATGCAAACGAACCACATGCTGAAAAAACAACGGAACCAACTCAGAAGAGGAAGGTAATTTAGGCAAAGGTACCAAATGAACCATCTTAGAAAACCGGTCACAAACCACCCAGATAACCGACATCCTCTGGGAAACCGGAAGATCTGAAATAAAATCCATAGAAATATGCGTCCAAGGCCTCTCAGGGACCGGCAAAGGCAAAAGCAACCCACTGGCGCGTAAGCAGCAAGGTTTGGCCCGCGCACAAGTCCCACAGGACTGCTCAAAGGAGCGCACATCCCGTGACAAAGAAGGCCACCAAAATGACCTACTAACCAAATCTCTGGTACCAAAAATCCCAGGATGGCCAGCCAACACAGAACAGTGAACCTCAGAAATCACTTTGCTAGTCCATCTATCAGGAACAAACAGTTTCCCCACTGGACAGCGGTCAGGTTTATCAGCCTGAAATTCCTGAAGAACCCGTCGTAAATCAGGGGAGATGGCAGAAAGAATCACCCCCTCCTTCAGAATGCCGACCGAATCAAGGACCCCAGGGGAATCAGGCAAAAAACTCCTAGAGAGGGCATCAGCCTTAACATTCTTAGAACCCGGAAGATACGAGACAACAAAATCAAAATGGGAGAAAAACAGGGACCATCGGGCCTGTCTAGGATTCAGCCGTTTGGCCGACTCGAGGTAAATCAAATTCTTATGATCGGTCAAGACCACAATACGATGTTTAGCCCCCTCAAGCCAATGTTGCCACTCCTCAAATGCCCACTTCATAGCCAACAACTCACGATTACCGACATCATAATTGCGTTCCGCAGGCGAAAATTTTCGAGAGAAGAAGGCACACGGTTTCATCAAGGAACCATCAGAATTCCTCTGAGACAAAACGGCCCCTGCCCCAATCTCAGAAGCGTCAACCTCAACCTGAAAAGGAAGAGAAACATCCGGCTGACGCAACACAGGGGCAGAAGTAAATCGGCGTTTAAGCTCCTGAAAGGCAGAAACAGCCGCAGAGGACCAATTCGTCACGTCAGCGCCTTTCTGCGTCAAATCGGTCAGGGGTTTAACCACACTGGAGAAGTTGGCAATGAAACGGCGATAAAAATTAGCAAAGCCCAAAAATTTCTGAAGGCTCTTCACGGATGTGGCCTGGATCCAATCATGAATGGCCTGAACCTTAACCGGATCCATTTCTATAGATGAAGGAGAAAAAATGAAGCCCAAAAAAGAAACCTTCTGTACTCCAAAGAGGCACTTAGATCCTTTCACAAGCAAGGCATTATCACGAAGGATCTGAAATACCATCCTGACTTGTTTCACATGAGACTCCCAACCATCCGAAAAAATCAAAATATCATCCAAATATACAATCATGAATTTATCAAGATAATTCCGAAATATATCATGCATGAAGGACTGAAACACAGATGGAGCATTAGAGAGTCAGAATGGCATCACAAGATATTCAAAATGGCCCTCGGGCGTATTGAACGCAGTTTTCCATTCGTCACCCTGCTTAATACGAACAAGATTATATGCCCCTCGAAGGTCAATCTTAGTAAACCAACTAGCACCCTTAATCCTGGCAAACAAATCAGAGAGCAAAGGCAAAGGGTATTGGAATTTGACCGTGATCTTATTCAAGAGGCGATAATCAATACAGGGTCTCAAGGAGCCATCCTTCTTGGCAACAAAAAAGAAACCTGCTCCCAATGGAGAAGAAGATGGCCGAATATGCCCCTTCTCCAAAGACTCCTTAACATAACTCCGCATGGCGGCATGTTCTGGCACAGACAGGTTGAAAAGTCGGCCCTTAGGGAACTTACAGCCTGGAATCAAGTCAATAGCACAATCACAGTCCCTATGCGGTGGAAGGGAACTGGACTTGGGCTCATCAAAAACATCCTGGAAATCTGACAAAAACTCAGGAACTTCAGAAGAGGGGGAGGAGGAAATTGACATCAAAGAAACGTCATCATGAACCCCCTGACAACCCCAACTAGTCAAAGACATAGATTTCCAATCCAACACCGGATTATGCACCTGTAACCATGGAAACCTCAGCACAATAACATCATGCAGATTATGCAACACCAGAAAACGACAATCTTCCTGATGGGCTGGCGCCATGCACATGGTTAACTGTGTCCAAAGCTGAGGTTTATTTTTAGCCAATGGTGTAGCATCAATGCCCCTCAAAGGGATAGGACTCTGCAAAGGCTGTAAGGGAAACCCACAACGTCTGGCAAATTCTAAGTCCATTAAATTTAAAGCGGCGCCTGAATCCACAAATGCCATGACAGAAAATGACGATAATGAGCAGATCAGGGTCACAGATAACAGAAATTTAGGTTGTACAGTACTGATGGTAACAGAACTAGCGATTCTCTTGACACGCTAAGGGCAATCAGAAATAACATGAGCAGAATCGCCGCAGTAAAAACACAACCCATTCTGACGTCTGAATCCTTGTCGTTCAGCTCTAGACACAATCCTATCACCTTGCATAGGCTCAGGACTCCGCTCGGAAGGCAACGCCATAGTGTGCACAACTCTGCGCTCACGCAAGCGCCGATCAATTTGAATGGCCAGAGACATAGAATCACTCAAACCAGCAGGCGTGGGGAACCCCACCATAACATCTTTAACGGATTCAGAAAGACCCTTTCTGAAAATTGCCGCCAAAGCATCCTCATTCCATTTAGTCAACACAGACCACTTTCTAAATTTCTGGCAATATAACTCTGCCGCCTCCTGACCCTGACTCAGGGCCAACAAGGTTTTCTCAGCATGCTCTACAGAGTTAGGTTCATCATACAATAACCCAAGTGCCTGAAAAAAGGCATCTACATTAAACAACGCCGGATTCCCAGGTTCCAGGGCAAATGCCCAATCCTGGGGGTCGCCACGCAACAGAGATATGACAATTTTAACCTGCTGGATGGGATCACCAGAGGAACGGGGCTTCAGAGCAAAAAACAGTTTACAGTTATTTTTAAAGCTCAGAAATTTAGACCTGTCCCCAAAAAACAGATCAGGAGTTGGAATTCTAGGCTCCAAAGCTGGAGTCTGAACGATATAATCAGAAATACCCTGTACTCTAGCAGCAAGTTGATCCACACGAGAAGCAAGTCCCTGAACATCCATGTCAGCGCCAAACTCCTGAACCACCCAGATGTAAAGAGGGAAAAAAAAACACAACAGAGTACAGAAAAAAAAAAATGGCTCAGCACTTTCTTTCCCTTCTTCTGAGATGCGGTTAACTCATTGTTGGCCAGTTGTACTGTTATGATCTGGTGGCCCAGGAGTAGCATTGGACGTACTCTGGAGAAGGTGGAATCTGTACTGACCGCGGACCCTGAACTTAACACCGCAACTAGAAGTAGCCGTGGGATGTACCTACTGATCCTAGACACCTCGACACAGCCGGAGGACTAATTAACCCTATAGATAGAAAAGGGAAAACTATCTCGCCTCAGAGAAAATTCCCAAAGGATAGGCAGCCCCCCACAAATATTGACTGTGAGAGGAGAGGAAAAAACATACACAGGCTGAAAACAGGATTTAGCAAAGGAGGCCAATCTAGCTAAATAGGAAAGATAGGACAGAGAACTATGCGGTCAGTATTAAAATACTAGGAAATATCCACCACAGAAAATACAAAAAACTCCACATCTAACTAATGATATGGAGAGTATATCTGCCTCTCCAGAGATTCCAGCTTGACTGCATAAATCCTTACACAGATTCAGCTGGACAAGAAAAAACATGAAATGCACTGAACAATGAGGCCCACAACATGTGGGCTGCAAAACAAGCAGAACTTATCTTGGTGAAAAGACCAGGAAGCAGGAGAAACCATGAAGGGATGTGAATCCTCCAGAATACAATGGACAACTGGCACTGACTAAAGGGTGAGGCCAGACTAAATAGCCCAGTCCAGAGTGGACACACCTGATAACTGCTGTGAAGGACAGACAGCAGCGCTACCACTTATAACCACCGGAGGGAGCCCAAGAACAGAATTGACAACAAGTCTCTGTAGCAGCCTATGAAGATAGAAAAATGTAATACCCTAAATGCAGAGAGTAGTCAGTGCCCCAAAAATCGAGACATTTTAGCAAAGATAATTGCAATCAGTAAGTGAGCTAAACATTTTACAAAGAAAGGGGAATCACAATAAACACCTAATGGACATGCTCACATCATGCATTTAGCTGAAGACAGGTATCTCCCACCCAACGCGTATCGTCACCTCAGTGACTTCATCAGGGGCAGAGTAGTGTCACACGTTACCTGCCAACCCTATACCCAGGAGGCAAGGTGGCACCGCTTAGAGGCTGGGGCATGATAGAGTCCCTGTAAAACACCTCAAGCCACCGGTCATACGAGTTTGTCCTATCCATCTGGGGGACAGGTAGAGAGACATAACATCTACAACATATGTGAGGACCTTATGAGATGCTTAGCAGTAAGTTACTACAACACCGCTGCACTAGAGGAAGGCTGCTGATTTCCACCTGGATAAGGGGACTCTGGATTTACCTCCAAACCGGCCAGACTCTGCCTGCCCTGTGGTCTGGTACCCTGGACTGTGGATGCTGAAGCCTTCAGTAAAAGGTAAAGAGACTGCAACCTTGTGTCCTCGTTCTTCACTGCGCCTCACACCATCCACCTTCTACACACTGGGAAGCCCTGGGGGTATACTTCACCTGTGGAAAGGTATACCATCTAGCTCCCATAACATCACCCCAGCGGACCCCTTAAAGCAGCGTCGGTCACCCTGACCGAATACAGGTGGCGTCACGAACATTTCCCCTTTAAAGACCTTTCCCTTTCACACGGACGTCCCAGGGCCATGGACTGGGTCAGCCACCGTGACATGCCCCTGTGAAATGAAGGACCCGGTACCGAGTACCCCTTGCCCATGGGGGCGCTCCAATTATTTGTCAGAAAAAATGGCGTGGGCTCCTGTGCAATTTTTGTAACCAGCAGAGGTAAAGCCAATTACAGGGGGCAGATGTTTATAGCCTGGGAAGAGGGTAATACCCATGGAGCTTCCCGGGCTAATAATATCAGCTCACAACTGTATACTTAGCCTTTACTGGCTATTAAAATGGGGGACCCCCAAAAAATTACGTGGGGTCCCCCTATAATTAATAACCAGCAAAGGCTATGCAGACAGCTGTGGGCTGATATTGATAGCCTAGGAAAGGGCTATGGATACTGGCCCCCCTGGCTAAAAACATCAGTGCTCAGCTGCCCCAGAAAAGGCGCATCCCTAAGATGCGCCAATACTGGCACTTAGCCTCGCTCTTCCCACTTGCCCTGTAGTGGTGGCAAGTGGGCTAATAGTTGGGGGGTTTGATGTCACCTTTGTATTGTCTGGTGACATCAAGCCCCGAGGTTAGTAATGGAGAGACGTCAATAAGATGCCCCCATTACTAACCCCATAGTCACATTGTAAGTAAGCACAGACACCGAGAAAAAAGTCCTTTAATTGAAAGAAAGACACAGACTCCTTTAATAATCTCAATTCAACCATACTTACAACCTCACTTAATTCCAACAAAGCACTCAATCTCCTGCAATAAAACTAAAATAAAATAACAACAATATGCTATACTTGTTCATAGTTTTGTCCCACACCGTAATCCATGTCTGGGGGAGAATTAGTTTTCAACCTGGACAGTGCCAAGATGCGACCGTCCAGGCTGAGAACCACTGGTGAACCACTGGTGAATGAGATGCTGCAAGCGCAGCCTCAGTGACGTCACTGAAGCTGCGCTCCCTGCCGTATTACCTCTTTCTCTGAACCTGAAAGACCAAAAACTCGTCAATATCAAAAGAAGAGAACATAGGAAAACTTCTCCAATAGAAGCCGTAGGGATGATTATTTGAAGGTAATCAATTTATCAACACATGTTCTGACAACAGAACAGACAATGCTTTTACATAAAGGTTTAACTTTTCCTCTTCATCCCGTATAGACATGTTTTCAGCAATAAAAGATATACATTTATTTGCAAGAAAACTAATCTTAAAGAAGCTACACCGTAAAACTGATCTCTATGAAATGTTCCCTACAAGAGAGGAAAGAGAAGCTGTGGACATCTTGCAATCATTGCTGGAGGAGAATGAAAATGAGGTGAGTTCCTTTCCCACACAGTTGGTTCAGAGTTCAAAAAAATTCCCTCCACTTTCCCTTGTACCAGCTGTCGAAGTTTTCACCAAAGTGGTGAGCAAGGAAATAGAAAAAATGGCTGGCAACTCTATATGTAAATTTAATTTAAATCTTAAAGAAAGAAAAGCCCTTAAGGAAATGGAAGAGTGGGATGATGTCATTTTCAAGAATGCAGATAAAGGTGGCAATACCGTCATCTGGTCCAATGTCATGTATGAGCAACAGGCATTGAAATTATTAAATGATTCAAAATGTTACAAGTCACTAACGTTCAATCCCACATCAAAATTTCAGGAAAAATTGGTGGAAATTTTATCAGAAGCCTTTGAAAAAGGCAAAATTCCCAAGAGACTATTGGAGCTCTACAAAAACTTGCATCCAAAACTGGCAACATGTTATTTGATTCCAAAAATGCATAAAGATGCTGAGGATCCTCCAGGGAGACCAATAGTCTCTGGGAATGATAGCCTGTGTGAAACTATTTGTAAAATTGTGGATTATTACTTAAAACCATTTTATCTGAATTGCCATCACATATAAAAGACACTACAACGGCCCGGGGACATTTAGACCACATGATTTTGAATGAAAACATGTTACTTGTAACAGCAGATGTAGAAACACTATATACTTCGATTCAACATCATGATGGTCTAAAGGCAGTTAATTGGTTTCTTGAGTCAAGTAACATTGACAAACCAATAGCGGATCTTTTGGTTACCCTATTAAATTTCATCTTGACCCAAAATGTCTTTACTTTTAAGAAAAAAATTATTTGCAACAACAGGGAACAGCAGTGGGGGCAGCATGTGCCCCCTCATATGCAAACCTTTTTTGTGAGTATTGGGAGCGAGAGATTTTTCAGAGTGAATCCATCCTGGGCATTAATAAAATCCAGAAATGGATACATTACATTGATGACATTCTGTTTATCTTTGAGGGATCAATAGAAGATCTGACCAAATTAATGTAGAGACTCAATGTCAACAACTATAACATACAATTAACTTATAAAGATGGTAAATCAGTTGAATTTCTAGATTTATTAATTTCTACAGGATTGGATGGACATTTAACCACCACCATACTCAGGAAACCAACAGCAATGAATTCGCTTCTTGAGGCTACATCTTCTCATTCAAGGTCCACAATTAAAGGCAATTTTTAAGATTGAAGAGAATCTGTTCAGAAGAAAGTGATTTTCTGACACAATCCAAACAACTATCAATATGCTTCTAAGAAAGAAGCTATAGCCATCGCAACACCAAAAAAGGCTTTCAACGAGCCAAAAAGACAACAAGAAATTCTCTGCTATATAAAAACGAATCAAAAGCAAAGATATGGACAACAGAAGATGAGGTACGATTGATTACCAATTTTCACTCACAATGTTATCGTTATTTGTCTCTTTATATAGCGCTAACATATTTCACAGTGCTTTACAGTTTGCACACATTATCATCGCTGTCCCTGATGGGGCGCACAATCTAATTCCCTATCAGTATGTCTTTGGAATGTGGGAGGAAATCGGAATACCCGGAGGAAACCCATGCAAACACGGGGAGAACATAGAAACCCCTTGCAGATGTTGTCCTTGGTAGGGATTTGAACTCAGGACTCCAGCGCTGTAAGGCTGCAGTGCTAACCACTGAGCCACCGCTGATTTTGAACAAATTATAACACGTCATTGGGACATTTTATCAACCGATCTTATTTTAAAAAGGATTTTAACCCCTACTCCTTCCATTGTTGCGAGACACTCTAAAAACTTATGAGATCTCTTGGTCCATGGGCATTATGAGTCAAAACAACAAGTTAAATTGGGAATGAAAAAAATGGATTCTTTCCATGTGGATTATGTAAAGTTTGTGCTAATTTAACAAAAAGCAAAAATTTAAAAAATATAACATGCAGTTCTAAGGGGGTAGTTTATCGGGCTGAGTGTCCATGGCAAACAATTTATGTTAGCCTCACTAGCAGAGAACTAAAGGTAAGGGAGAGAGAGCATTGTTTGGATATAGAAAAGGCAAAAAGCTCAACAGATGATTCTAATCTTAAAACACTCAATAGGCATTTTAAAAAATTCCATCAAAGCAACCCCAACCTCCTCAGAATCCAGGGGATAGATGTGGTCACTATGGGATTTAGAAGTGGGATTTAGGGAAACACTTGGCAAAAAAGGAAAGTTGATGGGCTTTCCAACTGGGCTCATTGACGTCACAAGGCCTTAATAAGAGCTTTGGGTTTTTGGCTTTTCTTTAAGTAGAGAATTGTTATATTCCTTTGTATGATAGGAGTTTGTAATGTACATAGGTCCAGTAGTTTGGGGCTCGTTGTATATGGAGAGATGTCTTAGTAGTTATTGAGTGGTTTTAGTCTTTTATTTTAATATTGTTATATAATGTAGGATTTGATTTTAATCAAATCAGTTCTTTATTAATTCTAGTTTGTGCATACTTACCTGATGTTTGGTGATGGCATCGATCGTCGTGACTCGTGAGTACTGGCTGGTGTTTCTGGTAAACCCTGCAATAAAGAAAAGAAAAAAGGAAATAAGATTTAAAGATACTGCTAAAAAAACATCTGTGATGGAAAAATGAAGGACATTTAGTAATAAGAATTCTTCTATTTTCTGTGGACATGGGTTCCTGTTCCCACTTATTTTTAAACGTATATGGTGGTACTATTAAAAACACCACTGCTAGGTGTATGAAAGGGTTAGGTCTTAATGTCTTGTGATTGCATTTTAGCCTACATGTATTTACATCTTAAAAAGAACATATAACTTTAAGTATGTAGGTGAATTCTGTCAACATATACTCATAATGATGATGTTCCAAACAACTTCTCCTCTATAATAATTTTTCCTGTGATATTCTATATTTATTCATTTCATTTATGTGTATTCACTTTATTCACCTTTAACATAGGGTGATTACTAATTAAAATAAAACGAAATTGTTTTATCAATATCTTTCACTTTGTCTTCACTATTTCATTTTTAATACAGGGTGATTAGCAATTAAAACTAAATCATTTCAATTAATATCTTTCACTTTGTCTTTTTATCACATTACTTTTTGTTTGTTTCTTTTCACTTATTTTTTTCCACAAATATCACTGGCTCCAATATCAGCTGATCAGGATGTGTCACCACCTCCCTCGCCCCGTTAGGGTGCGCGATGGTGAGATTGTGCTCCACAGGATTGCTGCAGTTGGGCTACATTACTATGTGCTACATACCCCGCTAAATATGAATGTGCTACATACCCCGCCCATGCGCTATGATACCTGGCAACAGCCTATGTCACCATCCAAAACATTATCCTATTTTCTTCTTCGCGCATTCGCAATACCTGTAGCAACTACTGACGTCATGTAAGGCAGTTTTTTCATTGGAGAGGTCAGGTATTTATGCACACACGCCTCTTTGTTCAGGATATGTCCCCCGAAGAAGCAGGGCGAAACGCGTGCGTCGGGGCAGGAAGCTGAAAGTCCTGACAGCATCACTAAATACACGGCAGCAGCACTCAGGTATCCATCTCACTTTATTTGGGCATTATATACTTGATCACTTGTGCTGTGTGTTCTGTTTTTCTTTGTTACCCTTGCTGATATTTAATGAGCTTCATAAACTACTGTATGGTAATATAATGCCATTTAGAATTGCAGTGGGACGAGATTAATATTGAATACATAGTGTAACAGTCATTGTGCGAGCCTTTTTAGTGTTTGTAATTGTATCTCCATATTGCCAATCTATTTTGCAATGATAAAACGTTGATATATGTGTGAACTATTTTATAAGGCACAAGCACCATCTGATGGTGAATTAAGAAAATAGCAGTTGCAATAGTTACTTGTATATTTCAGGATGGGATTATAGCATTTTTTGCTTGCACTAAGCACTTTAAATCTGTTCAGTAATTATTTTTTCTGCATATGCACTTTAGATTGAGATCAAGCTAATTTTGCATACAAAATGTTTTCATTATCAAGATAATAGAGTAATTGTTTTTTGTCAAAGAAAGTCAATTTTGTGGACTTTTCCAGTACCATTTGTTCCTGTATTTAAAAAAAAAAAAAAAAATCAGATGAATTAATAAATTTCAGTATTTTAAAAATATTATTTTTGTCACTTCAATTATTTTTTGTTTCTCAAAAGATTTAATGAGATGTACACAATTAGGTGTATATAAATGGTGTAGAGCAGACAGCTCTGCAAAAGCTCTGCCTGTGTGAGGGAACACAGAGCCCAGTGGGGCGAACTCCTGGCACCCCGCAGCATAATACGGTGGTGCGGCCGGCCTCAGCAACCGGACACATTTATGGACTGCTTTGCTTCCTGGCTGCGATCCGGAGGATACCATTTCTTTTGTTTGTAAGTTTTTTTGGACATTAAAACCTACGTTTATTTTGAATTTTCCTGGGTCCCTGCCTCATCACTGCACAGCGTGGACACCGCTGCCGCACACTTGTCACTCTGTGATTATACTGTATGCGGCAGATGATTTGCCGGCTTTTAATCTATCTAAGATATATATATTTGTGTGTATTTTGATGAATATTTCCTTTGAAAACAATGTGTGAATGACATAGAGAATTGTTGTATGTAAAAGCTCGTGTTAAAATCGCATTGCAATCGGATAGCAATCACACTGCATTTGGGATGTAAATCAGATGCTAGGTGTGAAAAATCGGATTGTACTCGCAGGAAACTCGCATTACACTCCTGCGACTTGCAGCAGGGAGACTCGGACCGATTTTTCATATGGTAAGTGTGAGCCTCTCTAAGAAATGGCCACCGCTGTTGTGGTCTAAAATATCCCCTGAATATCATCAAGCCATCATACATCTTTGAAAATTCTTTCTAGACATTTTGTAAGATGAACATTTGCAATTTAGATTTAAATAGTAACTTAATTTTCTGTAAGTTTTTCACATTTGCCAGGTATTGTAAGGCCATGCGCACACGCTGCGGATTCCATTGCAGAATAAATCTGCGGTATTTACTGCGGATTTATCGTGGTTTTGAGTGCGGTTTCCGCTGCGGTTTTACACCTGCAGTTTCCTATTGGAGCAGGTGGAAAACCGCTGCGGATTCCGCACAAAGAATTGACATGCTGCAGAAAATTAACCACTGAGTTTCCGCGCGTTTTTCTCCGCAGCATGTGCACTGCTGATTTCATTTCCCATAGCTTTACATGGTACTGTAAATGCATGGGAAACCGCTGCGGATCCGCAGCTGCGGAAATGCTGCGGATCCGCAGCAAAATCCGCAGCCTGTGCACATACCCTAAAAGCCTGCAAACTGGTGGACATTTGTGGGTCCTAAGACCCCCCAGTCACTGAATAGTCACTGAATAGACCCCAGTGGGCAGCTCGGGAAACAGGTCCTCTTGCCTGAGTGTGCAGACAGAGCAAGGTATGGATTTAATAGAGTACGAAGGCTTCATTGGTTATGCTTTCTAGTGAATCTGTATTCCGCTCCATGTGTGCGTTCAGGCAGGAGCTGTGCAATCCGGTCCCCTGGCTGTTCACTGTTCCAGAGTCTATTGAGAGATCAGTAGGGGTCTCAAAACCCAGAGTTCCACTGATCTGTTTCCAAATAAAATGCCTATTAGATATGAAAAAATTAGTTACCAAGCACTACATACGCTTAGCACAGGAGTGTGAAACTTTGACAGTATGCCAACCTTCAAGTGCCAAGGTACCCTGATCACTGCACCAGCTGCAGGATCACTAATAACAATGACAGCCAATAACAGAAATGAGCAAGCCAGTGCTACATGACGTTCATATCAGTCATGAGAGGGTTTTTTATTACCGCTTGATAATGGATACTTATTTGTCAGGCTGATTTTAGGGTGCCAGCCAACATTACGCTGGCAGACATTATACAAAACTATATTGCAGTGTATTCAGTTTTGTTGTAAATTATATAAGTGATCATTCTTATGGATGTTGAATTCCCTTTACAGGATAAAAAATAAAATGGTCATAAAAAGTATATATATATATATATATATATATATATATATATATATATATATATATACAGTCATATGAAAAAGTTTGGGCACCCCTATTAATCTTAAGCTTAATGTTTTATAAAAATTGTTTTTTTTGCAACAGCTATTTCAGTTTCATATATCTAATAACTGTTGGACACAGTAATGTTTCTGCCTTGAAATGAGGTTTATTGTACTAACAAAAAATTTGCAATCTGCATTCAAACAAAATTTGACAGGTGCATAAGTATGGGCACCCTTATCATTTTCTTGTTTTAAATACTCCTACCTACTTTTTACTGACTTACTAAAGCACTTTTTTTGGTTTTGTAACCTCATTGAGCTTTGAACTTCATAGCTAGGTGTATGCAATCATGAGAAAAGCTACTTAAAGTGGCCACTTGCAAGTTCTTCTCCTGTTTGAAGCTCCTCTGAAGAGTGGCATCATGGGCTCCTCAAAACAACTGTCAAATGATCTGAAAACAAAGATTATTCAACATAGTTGTTCAGGGGAAGGATATAAAAAGCTGTCTCAGAGGTTTAACCTGTCAATTTCCACTGTGAGGAACATAGTAAGGAAATGGAAGAACACAGGTACAGTTCTTGTTAAGGCCAGAAGTGGCAGGCCAAGAAAAACATCAGAAAGGCAGAGAAGAAGAATGGTGAGATCAGTCAAGGACAATCCTCAGGCCACCTCCAGAGATCTGCAGCATCAACTTGCTGCAGATGGTGTCACTGTGCATCGGTCAACTATACAACGCACTTTGCACAAGGAGAAGCTGTATGGGAGAGTGATGCGAAAGAAGCCGTTTCTGCAAGCACGCCACAAACAGAGTCGGCTGAGGTATGCAAAAGCACATTTGGAGAAGCCAATATCTTTTTGGAAGAAGGTCCTGTGGACTGATGAAACCAAGATTGAGTTGTTTGGTAATACAAAAAGGTGTTATGCATGGCGGCAAAAAAACACAGTGCGTTGTATAGTTGACCGATGCACAGTGACACCATCTGCAGCAAGTTGATGCTGCAGCTCTCTGGAGATGGTCTGAGGATTGTCCTTGACTGATCTCACCATTCTTCTTCTCTGCCTTTCTGATGTTTTTCTTGGCCTGCCACTTCTGGCCTTAACAAGAACTGTACCTGTGTTCTTCCATTTCCTTACTATGTTCCTCACAGTGGAAATTGACAGGTTAAATCTCTGAGACAGCTTTTTGTATCCTTCCCCTGAACAACTATGTTGAATAATCTTTGTTTTCAGATCATTTGACAGTTGTTTTGAGGAGCCCATGATGCCACTCTTCAGAGGGGATTCAAACAGGAGAACAACTTGCACGTGGCCACTTTAAGTAGCTTTTCTCATTATTGCATACACCTAGCTATGAAGTTAAGTAAGTCAGTAAAAAGTAGGTAGGAGTATTTAAAACAAGAAAATGATAAGGGTGCCCATACTTATGCACCTGTCAAATTTTGTTCGAATGCAGATTGCACATTTTCTGTTAGTACAATAAACCTCATTTCAAGGCAGAAACATTACTGTGTCCAACAGTTATTAGATATATGAAACTGAAATAGCTGTTGCAAAAAAAACAATTTTTATAAAACATTAAGCTTAAGATTAATAGGGGTGCCCAAACGTTTTCATATGACTGTATATATATATATATATATCTAATATATAAAACTGAAAGTGTGTGTGTGTGTGTGTCCGGGATAGGCATCTGCACCTTCGCAGTTACAGCCACAAAATTTTGCACAGTCACACGTCTGGACCCCGATAGCGTCATAGGCTATGTTGTGAGGCAAAATTTTAACCCCGTGCGTTCCACTTCACCAAACAATTTTGCCCCTATCTACATAATGGGGAGAAAGTGAAAGGAAAAGTGTTGGAGGCAAATTGACAGCTGCCGGATGTGGACAAGGGGGACTTAAAGAGTGAGAGCAATGGCGCCAAAGAGTATATACCGTACAGTTGCTAAGGTGGGGCCCCGACATGGGATACTCACCACACACCGGGATATGAACATAAACACAAAATGTACCAATAAAGATTTTTTAAGCGGGCACCATAGAGTAATATCCAATAGATAACATGGGTTCACCACCAAGCATGTAGAACGTATACAAGAAATTTTAAAGAGAAAGGCACATGCAAATAAGGTAGGAACACCACAAATGTATAAGCAAAAAATGTACAAAAGTTTATTTCTACACAAGAATATTACACACAATTTTTAAAAACATCTAAAAAATACATTCCACTTGGTGGAGTGCATATCCACTCCAATCTATCATAATACAATATTTCTTGAAAATATATAAATGTACATATAGGGTACCTGGCTTGTAAACATATGATGCACCACAAATAAGTTGTATCACAATGTTGCTGCATAAATCACATAGACAATATATTGATTCTAATAAGCGGACCCATCGGGTGGCGATCCTGTGACCAATATTCACTGTACGCTCTAGTATGGTACACACTTATAAGTATTGAGAAGCAGTAAGTGTATAAAAAGCTCCTACTGTGGGTACTATTAATCCAAGAGATGGAAGTGCACACTGGAGGTCCAATGCCAGACCTAGATAACATCTACAAATATGCTCATATTGGAATAAGTGCCCTGTATCTCCCTGTTGTCTGTACCAGGGTATGGTTTGCCTGGTGAAATGGGGGAAGAGACACGTGCTGAATACTTAGCCCTGTTCAGTCCACTAAGGTCGCCCCCTCGTCCCATGTGCAGCGGTGCAGCCAGGATATAGTGGAGTATGGAGACCCACGCGTTCCGACACACCACGTGTCTTTCTCAAGGTGAGTATATCCAATGTGCAGAAATACATTCCTTTTTCTAGTATCTAAATTACTTTACCATTAGAACAGCTGCAGAAAGCAGATTGCGGCTGTAGCGCTGGCGTGTGTAGCCGTTGACCCGGAAGCTAGGATGGCAAGGTCATAACATGCAGAGCGCCTGCGCGTGTGTTTTTTGCATTATCCTTTGCTCAATTTCATATGCGCCTGCGCGTTTAGGGAAAAATATCCCACTTGATATGCGCTTGCGCGTCAGGTACGCTGTGCCTGAACCCTTCTCATGCCCAGATTTGCGCCTGCGCACTATATATTATGCCGCAAGACGCTGATGTATTCTATATAGGCAGGAGAATAGATATATTACATGCAAATTTATCTCCTTATATATCACCCAATGGTCTGAGAATATTCGACTAAGGCACCTCCTATTCTTACCCTGCAAATACATGTCCCGATTAATATTGTATATCCTGGATCCCGTACTCCATATGCATTTTGTTCATCATGCACCATGGGCATATTTAGTCATGTGACTTTCATTATTCTTTAGTCTCAAAAACCTGTCCAATACCAATTGTATATCAATATGTCATACAGTGTTTTTTAATACGGCATTTTTTATACTCTTATTTAAGCTATGCTCGATAGACCTCTATACCCATACCTAGTATGTCTTATTGGGAGACCATGTAGACTAGAGCACAAGTAGCTCTGTATGTCCCAAAGGGTTTGCACCCATTGCCTCATTCAAGGCACATTTGTCAATAACTGGCCTCGATTGGTATATGCCTACCTCAAGAAAATAATTTATATATTGACACACTATAGTCCATGCACATAATTTAGACAAACATCTTTATCTTTAGGCATCTCTGTTTTTGAGGACTGGACCCAGCAGTTTCCTTTTCTTTATTGGTGTTCTTAGTATCTTTCTACTGTAAAGGAAAAAGAAGAAAGGAAAAAGGAAAAAAAGGGGAAGAAAAAAAATATTTTTGCATGAAACATGCAGAGCCATTTTGCGGGTACACATGTATATATATACGTTTTGGGACCCCCCTATAAGTATAACTGAAAATACACAGGTATGTGCGGCCCGAGAGGAGGAGTTGTTAGATTACTTCTTTTTATAGAAGCCTGAATAAAGCAACTCTTCGTTCAGGCCATCCAGTGCTAGACTACCCAGTTCGTAAATCCATCTAGCCTCCCGACGTAAGAGCTCCTCCGTTACATCACCCCCTCTTATGTTTGAATTAACCCCCTCCAAACCCATAACTTTGAGGGAATCTGCTATACCTGCGTGAACCTCCAAGAAGTGTAAGGCCACTGATGAAATCATTTTTCCTTTGGATCTGTCCGATCTAGCCATGGCTATGTTCGACAAATGTTGTTGTGTTCTCCGTCGTATCTCTTGTGTCGTCTGTCCGACATAGATTTTGTCACAACCACAGATCAGCGCGTAAACTACATTTCGTGTTCGACAGTTGAAGTACGCTTTAGATTGTATCTGTGTGGACAAATGTCGGACCGAGATGCCTCTATTTGCAATCATTCGTGGACAAATTGAACAGTTGCCACAAGGAAAAGATCCTTTATTTGAATGGCCTGTTCTTAATTTTGTGGTAGGGCGTCTAAAGTGGCTATTGGATAAGTAATCTTTCAAATTCTTTGCCCTTCTTGCCACCATCTTGGGTCGATCCCCAATGAATGGTCTTAATCTTGGTTCACTCTTCAGAATCCCCCAATTCACGTTTAAGATACGATAAATATCATTCCACTGATTATTATATTTTGTGATTAAATTAATTGTATTTACTGTGGGTCTTACCCGTGGTAAAAGTGCCTCCTCTCTTGTTTTCCCTCTTGAGAATTCAAATGCTCCTGAAATGACTCTGCGGGGATATCCTCGTTCACGAAATCTGTGGGTCAATTGTCGAGATTCTTCCAGAAAGTCTTCTGTGCGACTACAATTCCTTCTGAGTCTAAGGAATTGTCCTTTCGGAATGCCTTTTCTCAGATGTGCTGGGTGGAAGCTCTCAAAGTGCAGAAGATTATTTGAGGCCGTCTGTTTCCGAAATAATGTGGTGATGATCCGGTTCTGGACTATCGTTAATTTTAAATCCAGAAACTCCACTGAAACAGGGGAAAAAAATGATGTTAGTTTAATGTTCCAACAATTGTCATTGAGCCCCGCAACAAAAGAAGCAAGTTTTTCAGGAGTCCCTGACCAGATTAAGATGATGTCATCTATATAGCGTAGCTATTTTACTACATGAATGGTGAAGTCATCTAGTTTTTGTACGTGAGTCTCCTCCCACCACCCCATAAAGAGGTTGGCGTATGAGGGCGCACATTTAGCCCCCATAGCTGTGCCAGAGACTTGCTTGTAAAAAGTTCTATCGAACACGAAATAATTTTTCTCGAGTACAAACTTGAGCATTTCCAAGATGAATGTGTCATGGGCCCTGTCCCCTGTAGATTGCTTACTTAAAAAGTAAGATGTTGTTTTCATACCTAATTCGTGTCCGATGTTCGTATACAGGGCCTCCACGTCTAGCGTTGCTAGAATTGCGTTGTCCGGAACTTCCAAAGTTTCACAAAGTTCTATAAGATGAGAGGAATCTCGTACATAAGAGTCCAGGGATTTCACTATTGGCTGCAAAAAATAATCAAGGTAAGAGCATGGTTTCTCATATAGAACCCCCAACCCAGAGATAATAGGTCTACCTGGTGGCTTATTGATGGACTTGTGAATTTTTGGTACCAGATAGAATGTTGGAATCACTGGGTGGGTTGTTAGCATAAAGTCCCTTTCTTTTTTGTTTATAGTGCCAGAGGAAAAGACCCTAGAAATAAGTTTGTCCAGTTGCATTTTAAAAATTGGGGTTGGATCGGTTGGTAATTTTTGGTAATATTGAGTATTATCCAATTGGCGTCTTGCTTCCTGGCAGTACATGTCCTTAGGCCACAATACGATGTTCCCGCCCTTGTCTGCTTCCTTAATTTCTATTGAATCATTATTTCTCAATTTAGATAATGCCAGTTTTTCTTCCTGTGTCAGATTGTTTTGACCATTCCTGTCTAGTTGAAGTCCTTTTATGTCTCTACATGTGGTTTCAAAAAATATCTGAATGGCTGGGAACATAGAGAACTTGGGGGTTACCTGTGATGGTAATCTACCACTAAACCTTTTTCTGCTTTGATTCTCATCATTCTCAATAAGCAAGTCCAATAGATCCCTAAACGTTTGTCTATCCTGATCAGGCAAGTCATCTATTAATGATGGCTGATGGTATAAGATTTTAAAAGTCAATTGTCTGCAGAAGAGATAAAGGTCCTTAGTCAGTTCGAATTTGTCCAGGCCACTCATAGGTGAAAAGGATAGGCCTTTCATGAGTAAATTAATTTCTGTTTGGGATAATTGGTATGTGGAAAGGTTGATGATACGTAACCCATCCGTATCATTGCCTATATTATCTAGAGGGGGGTGAGTGTTCAAAACCGTTTCCGATTGTTGAAGCGTGTTGTTCGCTTCATATTCGGTGACCAGGCCCTCAGATTGTAGTTTTCCTTTCTGGTGCGGTTGTTTGGGTTTTCTTCTCCCCCTTCTACACTGCTTTCTCGGTCGCTTGTGTCTGTAGATAAAAAATCACTACTAGCACTGGGTCCTGCTTCATTATTAGTTGGTCTCACCCCCTTCTCTATTGTCCTAGTAGATGCCCTCTTATTGCCTTGATGAGTCCATCTGTACATTCTCTGTTTCTCCATGTCTAATTTATCCCGCTGGAACTTGATCTTCTTACCCTTAATAATATCTTTCTCATATTTATCAATCAGTTCCTGTAAGTGGATTTTGAAAGGGTCTATTTGGGTCTTACTATCGAAGGTATCTAGTTTTATTTCCTTCTTTTTTATATCTTCCTTAATTTTGGCCAACACCAATTTGTCTTGTTCTACCAGCATGTCAATGATAATATATGAGCATCTTTGGAGACCGTTCTCCCAGGTACTTTTAAACTCTTGGTCTACTTCCCAAGCTGGGAATATTTGGACCCTAAGACCATGGGGCACCAATCCCAATCTTTTATATTCAACCAAACTAGTCATGTTCCACCATGTTTTAGTCAATTTTTTATGCAAATTAGTCAAATATGTGGTTAAATTTTGGAATTCTCCACCTTTAGTACAACTGCTCACACTTGCTGCGCTATCTGTGCATCCAAACACATCTTTCATTTGTGCTTGCCAGGCCCCTTCCCTGGCTCTTAAATCCATTTTATAATTAAATCCAATGTGCCTCCACTTATAGAAAAAACCTATAGGGGTCTTAGGGTCCAAATATTCCCAGCTTGGGAAGTAGACCAAGAGTTTAAAAGTCAAGACAAATTGGTGTTGGCCAAAATTAAGGAAGTTTGGTTGAATATAAAAGATTGGGATTGGTGCCCCATGGTCTTAGGGTCCAAATATTCCCAGCTTGGGAAGTAGACCAAGAGTTTAAAAGTACCTGGGAGAACGGTCTCCAAAGATGCTCATATATTATCATTGACATGCTGGTAGAACAAGACAAATTGGTGTTGGCCAAAATTAAGGAAGATATAAAAAAGAAGGAAATAAAACTAGATACCTTCGATAGTAAGACCCAAATAGACCCTTTCAAAATCCACTTACAGGAACTGATTGATAAATATGAGAAAGATATTATTAAGGGTAAGAAGATCAAGTTCCAGCGGGATAAATTAGACATGGAGAAACAGAGAATGTACAGATGGACTCATCAAGGCAATAAGAGGGCATCTACTAGGACAATAGAGAAGGGGGTGAGACCAACTAATAATGAAGCAGGACCCAGTGCTAGTAGTGATTTTTTATCTACAGACACAAGCGACCGAGAAAGCAGTGTAGAAGGGGGAGAAGAAAACCCAAACAACCGCACCAGAAAGAAAAACTACAATCTGAGGGCCTGGTCACCGAATATGAAGCGAACAACACGCTTCAACAATCGGAAACGGTTTTGAACACTCACCCCCCTCTAGATAATATAGGCAATGATACGGATGGGTTACGTATCATCAACCTTTCCACATACCAATTATCCCAAACAGAAATTAATTTACTCATGAAAGGCCTATCCTTTTCACCTATGAGTGGCCTGGACAAATTCGAACTGACTAAGGACCTTTATCTCTTCTGCAGACAATTGACTTTTAAAATCTTATACCATCAGCCATCATTAATAGATGACTTGCCTGATCAGGATAGACAAACGTTTAGGGATCTATTGGACTTGCTTATTGAGAATGATGAGAATCAAAGCAGAAAAAGGTTTAGTGGTAGATTACCATCACAGGTAACCCCCAAGTTCTCTATGTTCCCAGCCATTCAGATATTTTTTGAAACCACATGTAGAGACATAAAAGGACTTCAACTAGACAGGAATGGTCAAAACAATCTGACACAGGAAGAAAAACTGGCATTATCTAAATTGAGAAATAATGATTCAATAGAAATTAAGGAAGCAGACAAGGGCGGGAACATCGTATTGTGGCCTAAGGACATGTACTGCCAGGAAGCAAGACGCCAATTGGATAATACTCAATATTACCAAAAATTACCAACCGATCCAACCCCAATTTTTAAAATGCAACTGGACAAACTTATTTCTAGGGTCTTTTCCTCTGGCACTATAAACAAAAAAGAAAGGGACTTTATGCTAACAACCCACCCAGTGATTCCAACATTCTATCTGGTACCAAAAATTCACAAGTCCATCAATAAGCCGCCAGGTAGACCTATTATCTCTGGGTTGGGGGTTCAATATGAGAAACCATGCTCTTACCTTGATTATTTTTTGCAGCCAATAGTGAAATCCCTGGACTCTTACGTACGAGATTCCTCTCATCTTATAGAACTTTGTGAAACTTTGGACGTTCCGGACAACGCAATTCTAGCAACGCTAGACGTGGAGGCCCTGTATACGAACATCGGACACGAATTAGGTATGAAAACAACATCTTACTTTTTAAGTAAGCAATCTACAGGGGACAGGGCCCATGACACATTCATCTTGGAAATGCTCAAGTTTGTACTCGAGAAAAATTATTTCGTGTTCGATAGAACTTTTTACAAGCAAGTCTCTGGCACAGCTATGGGGGCTAAATGTGCGCCCTCATACGCCAACCTCTTTATGGCGTGGTGGGAGGAGACTCACGTACAAAAACTAGATGACTTCACCATTCACGTAGTAAAATGGCTACGCTATATAGATGACATCATCTTAATCTGGTCAGGGACTCCTGAAAAACTTGCTTCTTTTGTTGCGGGGCTCAATGACAATTGTTGGAACATTAAACTAACATCATTTTTTTCCCCTGTTTCAGTGGAGTTTCTGGATTTAAAATTAACGATAGTCCAGAACCGGATCATCACCACATTATTTCGGAAACAGACGGCCTCAAATAATCTTCTGCACTTTGAGAGCTTCCACCCAGCACATCTGAGAAAAGGCATTCCGAAAGGACAATTCCTTAGACTCAGAAGGAATTGTAGTCGCACAGAAGACTTTCTGGAAGAATCTCGACAATTGACCAAAAGATTTCGTGAACGAGGATATCCCCGCAGAGTCATTTCAGGAGCATTTGAATTCTCAAGAGGGAAAACAAGAGAGGAGGCACTTTTACCTCGGGTAAGACCCACAGTAAATACAATTAATTTAATCACAAAATATAATAATCAGTGGAATGATATTTATCGTATCTTAAACGTGAATTGGGGGATTCTGAAGAGTGAACCAAGATTAAGACCATTCATTGGGGATCGACCCAAAATGGTGGCAAGAAGGGCAAAGAATTTGAAAAATTACTTATCCAATAGCCACTTTAGACGCCCTACCACAAAATTAAGAACAGGCCATTCAAATAAAGGATCTTTTCCTTGTGGCAACTGTTCAATTTGTCCACAAATGATTGCAAATAGAGGCATCTCGGTCCGACATTTGTCCACACAGATACAATCTAAAGCGTACTTCAACTGTTGAACACGAAATGTAGTTTACGCGCTGATCTGTGGTTGTGACAAAATCTATGTCGGACAGACGACACAAGAGATACGACGGAGAACACAACAACATTTGTCGAACATAGCCATGGCTAGATCGGACAGATCCAAAGGAAAAATGATTTCATCAGTGGCCTTACACTTCTTGGAGGTTCACGCAGGTATAGCAGATTCCCTCAAAGTTATGGGTTTGGAGGGGGTTAATTCAAACATAAGAGGGGGTGATGTAACGGAGGAGCTCTTACGTCGGGAGGCTAGATGGATTTACGAACTGGGTAGTCTAGCACCGGATGGCCTGAACGAAGAGTTGCTTTATTCAGGCTTCTGTAAAAAGAAGTAATCTAACAACTCCTCCTCTCGGGCCGCACATACCTGTGTATTTTCAGTTATACTTATAGGGGGGTCCCAAAACGTATATATATACATGTGTACCCGCAAAATGGCTCTGCACGTTTCATGCAAAAATATTTTTTTCTTCCCCTTTTTTTCCTTTTTCCTTTTTCCTTTCTTCTTTTTCCTTTACAGTAGAAATTAAAGATACTAAGAACACCAATAAAGAAAAGGAAACTGCTGGGTCCAGTCCTCAAAAACAGAGATGCCTAAAGATAAAGATGTTTGTCTAAAGGTACCTTCACATTAAGCGATGCTGCAGCGATAGCGACAACGATGCCGATCGCTGCAGCGTCGCTGTTTGATCGCTGGAGAGCTGTCACACAGACCGCTCTCCAGCGACCAACGATGCCGAGGCCCCCGGGTAACCAGGGTAAACGCTTAGTAACCCGATGTTTACCCTGGTTACCAGCGTAAAATGTAAAAAAAACAAACACTACATACTTACATTCGCGTCCCCCGGCGTCCGCTTCCTGCACTGACTGAGCGCCGGCCCTAACAGCAGAGCGGTGACGTCACCGCTGTGCTGTACTTTCACTTTCACTTTACGGCGCTCAGTCAGTGTGGGAAGCGGACGCCTGGGGATGCGAAGGTGAGTATGTAGTGTTTGTTTTTTTTACATTTTACACTGGTAACCAGGGTAAACATCGGGTTACTAAGCGCGGCCCTGCGCCTAGTAACCCGATGTTTACCCTGGTTACCAGTGTAAAACATCGCTGGTATCGTTGCTTTTGGTGTCAAACACGACGATACACGCCGGTCTGACGACCAAATAAAGTTCTGAACTTTGTTCAACGACCAGCGATATCACAGCAGGATCCTGATCGCTGCTGCGTGTCAAACACAACGATAACGCTAGCCAGGACGCTGCAACGTCACGGATCGCTAGCGATATCGTTTAGTGTGACGGTACCTTAAATTATGTGCATGGACTATAGTGTGTCAATATATAAATTATTTTCTTGAGGTAGGCATATACCAATCGAGGCCAGTTATTGACAAATGTGCCTTGAATGAGGCAATGGGTGCAAACCCTTTGGGACATACAGAGCTACTTGTGCTCTAGTCTACATGGTCTCCCAATAAGACATACTAGGTATGGGTATAGAGGTCTATCGAGCATAGCTTAAATAAGAGTATAAAAAATGCCGTATTAAAAAACACTGTATGACATATTGATATACAATTGGTATTGGACAGGTTTTTGAGACTAAAGAATAATGAAAGTCACATGACTAAATATGCCCATGGTGCATGATGAACAAAATGCATATGGAGTACGGGATCCAGGATATACAATATTAATCGGGACATGTATTTGCAGGGTAAGAATAGGAGGTGCCTTAGTCGAATATTCTCAGACCATTGGGTGATATATAAGGAGATAAATTTGCATGTAATATATCTATTCTCCTGCCTATATAGAATACATCAGCGTCTTGCGGCATACTATATAGTGCGCAGGCGCAAATCTGGGCATGAGAAGGGTTCAGGCACAGCGTACCTGACGCGCAAGCGCATATCAAGTGGGATATTTTTCCCTAAACGCGCAGGCGCATATGAAATTGAGCAAAGGATAATGCAAAAAACACACGCGCAGGCGCTCTGCATGTTATGACCTTGCCATCCTAGCTTCCGGGTCAACGGCTATACACGCCAGCGCTACAGCCGCAATCTGCTTTCTGCAGCTGTTCTAATGGTAAAGTTATTATTATTATTTTATTATTATTAAAGTAATTTAGATACTATAAAAAGGAATGTATTTCTGCACATTGGATATACTCACCTTGAGAAAGACACGTGGTGTGTCGGAACGCGTGGGTCTCCATACTCCACTATATCCTGGCAGCACCGCTGCACATGGGACGAGGGGGCGACCTTAGTGGACTGGACAGGGCTAAGTATTCAGCACGTGTCTCTTCCCCCATTTCACCAGGCAAACCATACCCTGGTACAGACAACAGGGAGATACAGGGCACTTATTCCAATATGAGCATATTTGTAGATGTTATCTAGGTCTGGCATTGGACCTCCAGTGTGCACTTCCATCTCTTGGATTAATAGTACCCACAGTAGGAGCTTTTTATACACTTACTGCTTCTCAATACTTATAAGTGTGTACCATACTAGAGCGTACAGTGAATATTGGTCACAGGATCGCCACCCGATGGGTCCGCTTATTAGAATCAATATATTGTCTATGTGATTTATGCAGCAACATTGTGATACAACTTATTTGTGGTGCATCATATGTTTACAAGCCAGGTACCCTATATGTACATTTATATATTTTCAAGAAATATTGTATTATAGTTACATAGTTATTAAGGTTGAAGGAAGACTGTAAGTCCATCTAGTTCAACCCATAGCCTAACCTAACAAGCCCTAACATGTTGATCCAGAGGAAGGCAAAAAAAAACCATGTGGCAAAGAGTAACTCCACCATGGGGAAAAAAATTCCTTCCCGACTCCACATACGGCAATCAGACTAGTTCCCTGGATCAACGCCTTATCAAGGAATCTAGTGTATATACCCTGTAACATTATACTTTTCCAGAAAGGTATCCAGTCCCCTCTTAAATTTAATTAATGAATCACTCATTACAACATCATACGGCAGAGAGTTCCATAGTCTCACTGCTCTTACAGTAAAGAATCCGCGTCTGTTATTATGCTTAAACCTTCTTTCCTCCAGACGTAGAGGATGCCACCTTGTCCCTGTCTCAGGTCTATGACTAAAAAGATCATCAGAAAGGTCTTTGTACTGTCCCCTCATATATTTATACATTAAAATAAGATCACCCCCTAGTCTTCGTTTTTCCAAACTAAATAGCCCCAAGTGTAATTATGATAGACTAGATGGCAGCCCGATTCTAAAGAATCGGGAGTCTAGAATCCATATATACTTTATTTATTCAAATGTAAGAATAATACAATTAATAAATAATAGTAAGAAAGAACAAAAAATGGCTGCACTCACCAGCTCTTGACAATTCTTGACAGTACGGCACATTTCTGATTGGTCGCTCGCGGCAGGCGGCAACCAATCAGAAAAGTGCCGCGCACCACGAAGGCATATATCTTTGTCCACCCTGAGCGGGTGTAGGACGCTGGTGACGTCACTTATCTCCGGACATTATCTCCGGACAAAGCCACGGAAGTTGGCACAAATTGCCGGAAGTAGTATTCTAGGCAATTATATATTAGATTTTAATGTTATCAGTGTTTACCTTTGAACGTTTATATTGTATTGTCCTGTCACCAGCCATGTGTACGATTATCGGCCGAAAGCCTCTCTGGAACCAATAATCACCCCATGTAAAGGTATCTTTATAAGTTAAAGATTCAGAATACTATGACTTTTATCATATCCTGAACAGTCAAGTTTTTTATGAACCGTTAAGGTTTTCTGGTTGAAGTAAAAAAAACTCTAAATGTTTACAGTTTGAAACCATAAAATGTTGAAAAATTATGTCATTCTTGAGTATATCACTCAATGGTGCTCATAAACGTGTCAAATTTGATCTATAATATACTTTAATATACGTTACTTTAATCTTTAATATACTTAAGAAAAGGGCCCCAGACATCACACAGGGGGTCTGAAACACCGCACAGTGGTCCAAAATATCGCTGTGCTCTGCCTGGGGCCCCATATGCTGCCTGGGGCCCCTGTGCTCTGCCTGGGGCCCCATATGCTGCCTGGGGCCCCTGTGCTCTGCCTGGGGCCCCTGTGCTCTGCCTGGGGCCCCATGTTCTGCCTGGGGCCCCTGTGCTCTGCCTGGGGCTACTGTGCTCTGCCTGGGGCCCCATATGCTGCCTGGGGCCACTGTGCTCTGCCTGGGGCCCCATATGCTGCCTGGGGCCCCTGTGCTCTGCCTGGGGCCCCATAGGCTGCCTGGGGCCCCTGTGCTCTACCTGGGACCACTGTGCTCTGCCTGGGGCCCCATATGCTGCCTGGGGCCCCTGTGCTCTGCCTGGGGCCCCTGTGCTCTGCCTGGGGCCCCATGTTCTGCCTGGGGCCACTGTGCTCTGCCTGGGGCCCCATAGGCTGCCTGGGGCCCCTGTGCTCTGCCTGGTACCACTGTGCTCTGCCTGGGGCCCCATATGCTGCCTGGGGCCTCTGTGCTCTGCCTGGGGCCCCTGTGCTCTGCCTGGAGCCCCATATGCTGCCTGGGGCCCCTGTGCTCTGCCTGGGGCCCCATATGCTGCCTGGGGCCCCTGTGCTCTGCCTGGGGCCCCATGTTCTGCCTGGGGCCCCTGTGCTCTGCCTGGGGCCACTGTGCTCTGCCTGGGGCCCCATGTTCTGCCTGGGGCCACTGTGCTCTGCCTGGGGCCCCATAAGCTGCCTGGGGCCCCTGTGCTCTGCCTGGGACCACTGTGCTCTGCCTGGGGCCCCATATGCTGCCTGGGGCCCCTGTGCTCTGCATGGGGCCACTGTGCTCTGCCTGGGGCCCCATATGCTGCCTGGGGCCACTGTGCTCTGCCTGGGGCCACTGTGCTCTGCCTGGGGCCCCATATGCTGCCTGGGGCCACTGTGCTCTGCCTGGGGCCCCATATGCTGCCTGGGGCCCCTGTGCTCTGCCTGGGGCCCCATATGCTGCCTGGGACCCCTGTGCTCTGCCTGGGGCCCCTGTGCTCTGCCTGGGGCCCCATGTTCTGCCTGGGGCCCCTGTGGTCTGCCTGGGGCCACTGTGCTCTACCTGGGGCCCCATATGCTGCCTGGGGCCCCTGTGCTCTGCCTGGGGCCCCATGTGCTGCCTGGGGCCCCTGTGCTCTGCCTGGGGCCCCTGTGCTCTGCCTGGGGCCCCATATGCTGCCTGGGGCCCCTGTGCTCTGCCTGGGGCCCCTGTGCTCTGCCTGGGGCCCCATGTTCTGCCTGGGGCCCTTGTGCTCTGCCTGGGGCCACTGTGCTCTGCCTGGGGCCTCATATGCTGCCTGGGGCCCCTGTGCTCTGCCTGGGGCCCCATATGCTGCCTGGGGCCCCTGTGCTCTGCCTGGGGCCACTGTGCTCTGCCTGGGGCCCCATAGGCTGCCTGGGGCCCCTGTGCTCTGCCTGGGACCACTGTGCTCTGCCTGGGGCCCCATAGGCTGCCTGGGGCCCCTGTGCTCTGCCTGGGGCCACTGTGCTCTGCCTGGGGCCCCATATGCTGCCTGGGGCCCCTGTGCTCTGCCTGGGTGTAGGACACTGGTGACGTCACTTATCTCCGGACATTAGCTCCGGACATTAGCTCCGGACATTATCTCCGGACATTAGCTCCGGACATTATCTCCGGACATTAGCTCCGGGCAAAGCCACGGAAGTTGGCACAAATTGCAGGAAGTAGTATTCTAGGCAATTATATATTAGATGGGCATTTCCTGAAGGAAATACATGGTGCTTGAACAGCGCTACCAGCTTTACAGCAGCACTTTTCACACACGGGACTGGGGGGCGCGCTTACTTTTGCACCCGGGGCCGGGGGCGCGCTTACTTTTGCACCCGGGGGCGCACTTACTTTTGCACCCGGAGGCGCACTTACTTTTGCACCCGGGGGCGCACTTACTTTTGCACCCGGGGGCGCACTTACTTTTGCACCCGGGGGCGCACTTACTTTTGCACTCGGGGGCGCACTTACTTTTGCACCCGGGGGCGCACTTACTTTTGGGGCCGCACTTACTTTTGGTGAGCGGGGCTCCTCGGCCTCCGATTTGGTTGGTGGGGCCCCTCGTCCTCCGATTTGGTGGGTGGGGACCCTCGGCCTCCGATTTGGTGGGCGGGGACCGGCCTCCGATTTGGTGGGCGGGGACCCTCGGCCTCCGATTTGGTGGGCGGGGACCCTCGACCTCCGATTTGGTGGGCGGGGACCCTCGGCCTCCGCTTTGGTGGGCGGGGCCCCTCGGCCTCTGATTTGGTGGGCGGGGTCCCTCTGCCTCCGATTTGGTGGGCGGGGACCCTCGGCCTCCGCTTTGGTTGGCGGGGCCCCACGGCCTCCGATTTGGTGGGCGGGGTCCCTCTGCCTCCGCTTTGGTGGGCGGGGCCGCTCGGCCTTCGATTTGGTGGGCGGGGCTCCTCGGCCTCCGATTTGGTTGGTGGGGCCCCTCGGCCTCCGATTTGGTGGGCGGGGTCCCTCTGCCTCCAATTTGGTGTGCGGGGACCCTCGGCCTCCGCTTTGGTGGGCGGGGCCCCTCGGCCTTCAATTTGGTGGGCGGGGCCCCTCGGCCTCCGATTTGGTTGGTGTGGACCCTCGGCCTCCGATTTGGTGGGCGGGGACCCTCGGCCTCCGATTTGCTGGGCGGGGACCCTCGGCCTCCGATTTGGTGGGCGGGGACCCTCGGCCTCCGATTTGGTGGGCGGGGACCCCCGGCCTCTGATTTGGTGGGCGGGGCCCCTCGGCCTTCAATTTGTTGGGCGGGGCTCCTCGGCCTTCGATTTGGTTGGCGGGGCCCCTCGGCCTCCGATTTGGTTGGCGGGGCCCCTTATCCTCCGATTTGGTGGGCGGGGACTCTCGGCCTCCGATTTGGTGGGCAGGGACCCTCGGCCTCCGATTTGGTGGGCGGGGCCCCTCGGCCTACGATTTAGTTGGCGGGGCCCCTCGGCCTCCGATTTGGTGGGCGGGGACCCTCGGCCTCCGATTTGGTGGGCGGGGCCCCTCGGCCTCCGATTTGGTGGGCGGGGACCCTCGGCCTCCGATTTGGTGGGTGGGGACCCTCAGCCTCCGATTTGGTGGGCGGGGCCCCTCGGCCTCCGATGTGGTGGGCGGGGCCCCTCGGCCTCCGCTTTGGTGGGCGGGGCCGGGCCCCTCGGCCTCCGCTTTGGTGGGCGGGGCCGCTCGGCCTTCGATTTGGTGGGCGGGGCTCCTCGGCCTCCGATTTGGTTGGCGGGCCCCTCGGCCTCCGATTTGGTTGGCGGGGCCCCTCGGCCTCCGATTTGGTGGGCGGGGACTCTCGGCCTCCGATTTGGTGGGTGGGGACCCTCGGCCTCCGATTTGGTGGGCGGGGACCCTCGGCCTCCGATTTGGTGGGCAGGGACCCTCGGCCTCCGATTTGGTGGTCGGGGACCCTCAGCCTCCGCTTTGGTGGGCGGGGCCCCTCGGCCTCCGATTTGGTGGGCGGGGTCCCTCTGCCTCCGATTTGGTGTGCGGGGACCCTCGGCCTCCGCTTTGGTGGGCGGGGCCCCTCGGCCTTCGATTTGGTGGGTGGGGCCCCTCGGCCTCCGATTTGGTTGGTGTGGACCCTCGGCCTCCGATTTGGTGGGCGGGGACCCTCGGCCTCCGATTTGGTGGGCGGGGACCCTCAGCCTCCGATTTGGTGGGCGGGGACCCTCGGCCTCCGATTTGGTGGGCGGGGCCCATCGGCCTCCGATTTGGTGGGCGGGGCCCCTCGGCCTCCGATTTGGTGGGCGGGGACCCCCGACCTCCGATTTGGTGGGCGGGGCCCCTCGGCCTCCGATTTCGTGGGCGGGGACCCTCGGCCTCCGATTTGGTGGGCGGGGACCCTCGGCCTCCGATTTGGTAGGCGGGGCCCCTCGGCCTCCGATTTGGTGGGCAGGGACCCTCGGCCTCCAATTTGGTGGGCGGGGACCCTCGGCCTCCGATTTGGTGGGTGGGGACCCTCGGCCTCCGATTTGGTGGGCAGGGCCCCTCGGCCTCCGATTTGGTGGGCGGGGCCGGGCCCCTCAGCCTCTGCTTTGGTGGGCGGGGCCGCTCGGCCTTCGATTTGTTGGGCGGGGCTCCTTGGCCTCCGATTTGGTTGGCGAGGCCCCTCGGCCTCCGATTTGGTTGGCGGGGCCCCTTATCCTCCGATTTGGTGGGCGGGGACTCTCGGCCTCCGATTTGGTTGGTGGGGCCCCTCGGCCTCCGATTTGGTGGGCGGGGACCCTCGGCCTCCGATTTGGTGGGCGGGGACCCTCGTCCTCCAATTTGGTGGGCCGGGACCCTCGGCCTCCGATTTGGTGGGCGGGGACCCTCGGCCTCCGATTTGGTGGGCGGGGACCCTCGGCCTCCGATTTGGTGGGCGGGGCCCCTCGGCCTCCGCTTTGGTGGGCGGGGCCAGGCCCCTCGGCCTCCGCTTTGGTGGGCGGGGCCGCTCGGCCTTCGATTTGGTGGGCGGGGCTCCTCGGCCTCCGATTTGGTTGGCGAAGCCCCTCGGCCTCCGATTTGGTTGGTGGGGCCCCTCGGCCTCCGATTTGGTGGGCGGGGACTCTCGGCCTCCGATTTGGTGGGCGGGGACCCTCGGCCTCCGATTTGGTGGGCGGGGCCCCTCGGCCTCTGATGTGGTGGGCGGGGCCCCTCGGCCTCCGCTTTGGTGGGCGGGGCCAGGCCCCTCGGCCTCCGCTTTGGTGGGCGGGGCCGCTCGGCCTTCGATTTGGTGGGCGGGGCTCCTCGGCCTCCGATTTGGTTGGCGAAGCCCCTCGGCCTCCGATTTGGTTGGCGGGGCCCCTTGGCCTCCGATTTGGTGGGCGGGGACTCTCGGCCTCCGATTTGGTGGGCGGGGACCCTCGGCCTCCGATTTGGTGGGCGGAGACCCTCGGCCTCCGATTTTGTGGGCAGGGACCCTCGGCCTCCGATTTGGTGGTCGGGGACCCTCGGCCTCCGCTTTGGTGGGCGGGGCCCCTCGGCCTCCGATTTGGTGGGCGGGGTCCCTCTGCCTCCGATTTGGTGTGCGGGGACCCTCGGCCTCCGCTTTCGTGGGCGGGGCCCCTCGACCTTCGATTTGGTGGGCGGGGCTCCTCGGCCTCCGATTTGGTTGGTGGGGCCCCTCGGCCTCCAATTTGGTGGGCAGGGACCCTCGGCCTCCGATTTGGTGGGCGGGGACCCTCGGCCTCCGATTTGGTGGGCGGGGACCCTCGGCCTCCGCTTTGGTGGGTGGGGCCCGTCGGCCTCCGATTTGGTGGACGGGGCCCCTCGGCCTCCGATTTGGATGGTGTGGACCCTCGGCCTCCGATTTGGTGGGCGGGGACCCTCGGCCTCCGATTTGGTGGGCGGGGACCCTCGGCCTCCGATTTGGTGGGCGGTGCCCCTCGGCCTCCGATGTGGTGGGCGGGGCCCCTTGGCCTCCGATTTGGAGGGTGGGGACCCCCGGCCTCCGATTTGGTGGGCGGGGACCCTCGGCCTCCGATTTGGTGGGCGGGGACCCTCGGCCTCCGATTTGGTGGGCGGGGACCCTCGGCCTCCGATTTGGTGGGCGGGGACCCTCGGCCTCCGATTTGGTGGGCGGGGACCCTCGGCCTCCGATTTGGTAGGCGGGGCCCCTCGGCCTCCGATTTGGTGGGCGGGGACCCTCGGCCTCCAATTTGGTGGGCGGGGACCCTCGGCCTCCGATTTGGTGGGCGGGACCCTCGGCCTCCGATTTGGTGGGCGGGGCCCCTCGGCCTCCGATTTGGTGGGCGGGGCCGGGCCCCTCGGCCTCTGCTTTGGTGGGCGGGGCCGCTCAGCCTTCGATTTGTTGGGCGGGGCTCCTTGGCCTCCAATTTGGTTGGCGAGGCCACTCGGCCTCCGATTTGGTTGGCGGGGCCCCTTATCCTCCGATTTGGTGGGCGGGGACTCTCGGCCTCCGATTTGGTGGGCGGGGACCCTCGGCCTCCGATTTGGTGGGCGGGGCCCCTCGGCCTCCGATTTGGTTGGCGGGGCCCCTCGGCCTCCGATTTGGTGGGCGGGGACCCTCGGCCTCCGATTTGGTGGCGGGGCCCCTCGGCCTCCGATTTGGTTGGTGGGGCCCCTCGGCCTCTGATTTGGTGGGCGGGGACCCTCGGCCTCCGATTTGGTGGGCGGGGACCCTCGGCCTCCAATTTGGTGGGCAGGGACCCTCGGCCTCCGATTTGGTGGGCGGGGCCAGGCCCCTCGGCCTCCGCTTTGGTGGGCGGGGCCGCTCGGCCTTCAATTTGGTGGGCGGGGCTCCTCGGCCTCCGATTTGGTTGGCGAAGCCCCTCGGCCTCCGATTTGGTTGGCGGGGCCCCTCGGCTTCCGATTTGGTGGGCGGGGACTCTCGGCCTCTGATTTGGTGGGCGGGGACCCTCGGCCTCCGATGTGGTGGGCGGGGCCCCTCGGCCTCCGCTTTGGTGGGCGGGGCCAGGCCCCTCGGCCTCCGCTTTGGTGGGCGGGGCCGCTCGGCCTTCGATTTGGTGGGCGGGGCTCCTCGGCCTCCGATTTGGTTGGCGAAGCCCCTCGGCCTCCGATTTGGTTGGCGGGGCACCTCGGCCTCCGATTTGGTGGGCGGGGACTCTCGGCCTCCGATTTGGTGGGCGGGGACCCTCGGCCTCCGATTTGGTGGGCGGAGACCCTCGGCCTCCGATTTTGTGGGCAGGGACCCTCGGCCTCCGATTTGGTGGTCGGGGACCCTCGGCCTCCGCTTTGGTGGGCGGGGCCCCTCGGCCTCCGATTTGGTGGGCGGGGTCCCTCTGCCTCCGATTTGGTGTGCGGGGACCCTCGGCCTCCGCTTTTGTGGGCGGGGCCCCTCGACCTTCGATTTGGTGGGCGGGGCTCCTCGGCCTCCGATTTGGTTGGTGGGGCCCCTCGGCCTCCGATTTGGTGGGCGGGGACCCTCGGCCTCCGATTTGGTGGGCGGGGACCCTCGGCCTCCAATTTGGTGGGCAGGGACCCTCGGCCTCCGATTTGGTGGGCGGGGCCAGGCCCCTCGGCCTCCGCTTTGGTGGGCGGGGCCGCTCGGCCTTCGATTTGGTGGGCGGGGCTCCTCGGCCTCCGATTTGGTTGGCGAAGCCCCTCGGCCTCCGATTTGGTTGGAGGGGCCCCTCGGCTTCCGATTTGGTGGGCGGGGACTCTCGGCCTCCGATTTGGTGGGCGGGGACCCTCGGCCTCCGATGTGGTGGGCGGGGCCCCTCGGCCTCCGCTTTGGTGGGCGGGGCCAGGCCCCTCGGCCTCCGCTTTGGTGGGCGGGGCCGCTCGGCCTTCGATTTGGTGGGCGGGGCTCCTCGGCCTCCGATTTGGTTGGCGAAGCCCCTCGGCCTCCGATTTGGTTGGCGGGGCACCTCGGCCTCCGATTTGGTGGGCGGGGACTCTCGGCCTCCGATTTGGTGGGCGGGGACCCTCGGCCTCCGATTTGGTGGGCGGAGACCCTCGGCCTCCGATTTTGTGGGCAGGGACCCTCTGCCTCCGATTTGGTGGTCGGGGACCCTCGGCCTCCGCTTTGGTGGGCGGGGCCCCTCGGCCTCCGATTTGGTGGGCGGGGTCCCTCTGCCTCCGATTTGGTGTGCGGGGACCCTCGGCCTCCGCTTTTGTGGGCGGGGCCCCTCGACCTTCGATTTGGTGGGCGGGGCTCCTCGGCCTCCGATTTGGTTGGTGGGGCCCCTCGGCCTCCAATTTGGTGGGCAGGGACCCTCGGCCTCCGATTTGGTGGGCGGGGACCCTCGGCCTCCGATTTGGTGGGCGGGGACCCTCGGCCTCCGCTTTGGTGGGTGGGGCCCGTCGGCCTCCGATTTGGTGGACGGGGCCCCTCGGCCTCCGATTTGGATGGTGTGGACCCTCGGCCTCCGATTTGGTGGGCGGGGACCCTCGGCCTCCGATTTGGTGGGCGGGGCCCCTTGGCCTCCGATTTGGTGGGCGGGGCCCCTCGGCCTCCGATGTGGTGGGCGGGGCCCCTCGGCCTCCGATTTGGAGGGTGGGGACCCCCGGCCTCCGATTTGGTGGGCGGGGACCCTCGGCCTCCGATTTGGTGGGCGGGGACCCTCGGCCTCCGATTTGGTGGGCGGGGACCCTCGGCCTCCGATTTGGTGGGCGGGGCCCCTCGGCCTCCGATTTGGTGGGCGGAGACCCTCGGCCTCCGATTTAGTGGGTGGGGACCCTCGGCCTCCGATTTGGTGGGTGGGGACCTCGGCCTCCGATTTGGATGGTGTGGACCCTCGGCCTCCGATTTGGTGGGCGGGGACCCTCGGCCTCCGATTTGGTGGGCGGGGCCCCTTGGCCTCCGATTTGGTGGGCGGGGCCCCTCGGCCTCCGATGTGGTGGGCGGGGCCCCTCGGCCTCCGATTTGGAGGGTGGGGACCCCCGGCCTCCGATTTGGTGGGCGGGGACCCTCGGCCTCCGATTTGGTGGGCGGGGACCCTCGGCCTCCGATTTGGTGGGCGGGGACCCTCGGCCTCCGATTTGGTGGGCGGGGCCCCTCGGCCTCCGATTTGGTGGGCGGAGACCCTCGGCCTCCGATTTGGTGGGTGGGGACCCTCGGCCTCCGATTTGGTGGGTGGGGACCTCGGCCTCCGATTTGGTGGGCGGGGACCCTCGGCCTCCGATTTGGTGGGCGGGGCCCCTCGGCCTCCGATGTGGTGGTCGGGGCCCCTCGGCCTCCGCTTTGGTGGGCGGGGCCGGGCCCCTCGGCCTCCGCATTGGTGGACGGGGCCGCTCGGCCTTCGATTTGGTGGGCGGGGCTCCTCGGCCTCCGATTTGGTTGGCGGGGCCCCTCGGCCTCCGATTTGGTGTGTGCTCTGCCTGGGGCCACTGTGCTCTGCCTGGGGCCCCATATGCTGCCTGGGGCCCCTGTGCACTGCCTGGGGCCCCATATGCTGCCTGGGGCCCCTGTGCTCTGCCTGGGGCCCCTGTGCTCTGCCTGGGGCCCCATGTTCTGCCTGGGGCCCCTGTGCTCTGCCTGGGTGTAGGACACTGGTGACGTCACTTATCTCCGGACATTAGCTCCGGACATTAGCTACGGACATTAGCTCCGGACAATAGCTCCGGACAAAGCCATGGAAGTTGGCACAAATTGCAGGAAGTAGTATTCTAGGCAATTATATATTAGATTGGAGTGGATATGCACTCCACCAAGTGGAATGTATTTTTTAGATGTTTTTAAAAATTGTGTGTAATATTCTTGTGTAGAAATAAACTTTTGTACATTTTTTGCTTATACATTTGTGGTGTTCCTACCTTATTTGCATGTGCCTTTCTCTTTAAAATTTCTTACAAACACAAAATGTGCCACACACTACCACGTGCTTGAACACATATACCACCCTCAACACACATTTCTCCACACACACACCAACCTCGCCACATTTCAATATTTGCAGATGACACTAAACTCTGCAGGGTAATCAATACAGGGGAGGACAATTTTATATTACAGGATGATTTATGTAAACTAGAAGCTTGGGCTGATAAATGGCAAATGAGCTTTAATGGGGATAATTGTAAGGTCATGCACTTGGGTAGAAGTAATAAGATGTATAACTATGTGCTTAATTCTAAAACTCTGGGCAAAACCGTCAATGAAAAAGACCTGGGTGTATGGGTGGATGACAAACTCATATTCAGTGGCCAGTGTCAGGCAGCTGCTACAAAGGCAAATAAAATAATGGGATGTATTAAAAGAGGCATAGATGCTCATGAGGAGAACATAATTTTACCTCTATACAAGTCACTAGTTCGACCACACTTAGAATACTGTGCACAGTTCTGGTCTCCGGTGTATAAGAAAGACATAGCTGAACTGGAGCGGGTGCAGAGAAGAGCGACCAAGGTTATTAGAGGACTGAGGGGTCTGCAATACCAAGATAGGTTATTACACTTGGGGCTATTTAGTTTGGAAAAACGAAGACTAAGGGGTGATCTTATGTTAATGTATAAATATATGAGGGGACAGTACAAAGACCTTTCTGATGATCTTTTTAATCATAGACCTGAGACAGGGACAAGGGGGCATCCTCTACGTCTGGAGGAAAGAAGGTTTAAGCATAATAACAGACGCGGATTCTTTACTGTAAGAGCAGTGAGACTATGGAACTCTCTGCCGTATGATGTTGTAATGAGTGATTCATTAATTAAATTTAAGAGGGGACTGGATACCTTTCTGGAAAAGTATAATGTTACAGGGTATATACACTAGATTCCTTGATAAGGCGTTGATCCAGGGAACTAGTCTGATTGCCGTATGTGGAGTCGGGAAGGAATTTTTTTCCCCATGGTGGAGTTACTCTTTGCCACATGGTTTTTTTTTGCCTTCCCCTGGATCAACATGTTAGGGCATGTTAGCTTAGGCTATGGGTTGAACTAGATGGACTTACAGTCTTCCTTCAACCTTAATAACTATGTAACTATGTAACTATGTAACATAAAAGTCGAAACACAAAAGTCACCGCTCAAAACTCGCCACGCGCAAAACTCGCCACATGCAAAACTCGCCACATGCAAAACTAGGCTCACGCAAAACTCGCCACACGTGCAAAACTCACCTCATGGAAAACTCGGCACACGCAAAACTTGCACACGTGGAAAAATTGCCACATGCACAAAAGTTGCAACACATGCAAAAGTTGCCTCACACAAAACTTGCACCTACTCAAAACGCACCACACATAAAACGCGCCACGCGCAAAACTCGCCATGCGCAGAACCTGCTGCACACAACTTGCTACACTAACCTGTCACATGCAACTCGACACACAAAAAGTTGCTACACACATGTCGCCACACAAAACTCATCTCACAAAAGTCGCTACATGCATGTCGCCACGCGCAATTCAACACACAACTTGACACATGAAACTCGTCCTAAAACACACACAAGTCTGGTATTATCCTTCAAAAATAAAAATCTGATTAATAAGCAGACAAGCTACAGAAGCAACAAATGTACCATATAGGAAATACGGCAGCTGTCAGTCACATGACCTGTCTATTATGTGTATGTGTGAGCTAATATATACTGCCAGGGGGGAGGGCTTCCTGTTGGCTGGGGATTTATCAGGCTGCCAATTTAGCTTACAAATACTGAGGTAAAAATACTGACCAAATAATGTGTGAACGAGGTCTAACACAGGAGGAGATGACATACAGTATATACTTTATAGAGGAGATGACACACAGATATATACTATATACAGGACATGACATACAGGTACATACTATATACAGGGGAGATGACTTACAGGTATATACTATATACAGGAGCAGATGACACACAGGTATATACTATATACAGGGGAGATGACACTCAGGTATATACTATATACAGAAGCAGATGACACACAGGTATATACTATATACAGGAGGAGATGACTTACAGGTATATACTATATACAGGAGGAGATGACATACAGGTATATACTATATACAGGAGGAGATGACATACAGGCATATTCAATATATAGGAGGAGATGACATACAGGTACATACTATGTACAGGAGGAGATGACATACAGGTATATACTATATATAGGAAGAGATGACATACAGGTACAGTACAGACCAAAAGTTTGGACACACCTTCTAATTTAAAGATTTTTCTGTATTTTCATGACTATGAAAATTGTACATTCACACTGAAGGCATCAAAACTATGACTTAACACATGTGGAATTATATACTTAACAAAAAAGTGTGAAACAACTGAAAATATGTCTTATATTCTAAGTTCTTCAAAGTAGCCACCTTTTGTTTTGATGACTGCTTTGCACACTCTTGGCATTCTCTTGATGAGCTTCAAGAGGTAGTCACCGGAAATGGTCTTCCAACAATCTTGAAGGAGTTCCCAGAGATGCTTAGCACTTGTTGGCCCTTTTGCCTTCACTCTGAGGTCCAGCTCACCCCAAACCATCTCGTTTGGGTTCAGGTCTGGTGACTGGAGGCCAGGTCATCTGGCGTAGCACCCATCACTCTCCTTCTTGGTCAAATAGCCTTTACACAGCCTGGAGGTGTGTTTGGGGTCATTGACCTGTTGAAAAATAAATGATGGTCCAACTAAACGCAAACCGGATGGAATAGCATGCCCCTGCAAGATGCTGTGGTAGCCCTGCTGGTTCAGTATGCCTTCAATTTTGAATAAATCCCCAATAGTGTCACCAGCAAAGCACCCTCACACCTCCTCCTCCATGCTTCACAGTGGGAACCAGTCATGTAGAGTCCATCCGTTCACCTTTTCTGCGTCGCACAAAGATACGGTGGTTGGAACCAAAGATCTCAAATTTGGACTCATCAGACCAAAGCACAGATTTCTACTTTTCTAATGTCTATTCCTTGTGTTCTTTAGCCCAAACAAGTCTCTACTGCTTGTTGCCTGTCCTTAGCAGTGGTTTCCTAGCAGCTATTTTACCATGAAGGCCTGCTGCACAAAGTCTCCTTTTAACAGTTGTTGTAGAGATGTGTCTGCTGCTAGAACTCTGTGTGGCATTGACCTGGTCTCTAATCTGAGTTGCTGTTAACCTGCGATTTCTGAGGCTGGTGACTCGGATAAACTCATCCTCAGAAGCAGAGGTGACTCTTGGTCTTCCTTTCCTGGGACGGTCCTCATGTGAGTCAGTTTCTTTGTAGCGCTTGATGGTTTTTGCAACTGTGGAGTGGAGTGGAGACACTTTCAAAGTTTTCCCAATTTTTCAGACTGACTGACCTTCATTTCTTAAAGCAATGATGGCCACTCGTTTTTCTTTACTTAGGCTAGTTTCACACTAGTGTTTACCTGATCTGCAGCAGGCTGCGGAATTCCTCCGTGAAGCCCCACCCTCGGCCGCACCTCCGCCGCTACCTCCGCCTACTTCTGCATGCGGCCCGCATGCGACCTGCGTACCTATCTTTAACATTAGGTACGCAGGTCGTGCGGCTGTATGCAGATGCTGCCGCATGCGTCGTTTTGATGATGCGGCGACCAGCGTAGGACGCAGCCTGTAGCATTTTTTTTTCCGCATCGTCAAAACGACGCATGCGGCAGCATCCGCATACAGCCGCACGACCTGCGTACCTAATGGTAAAGATAGGTACGCAGGTCGCATGCGGGCCGCATGCAGAAGTAGGCGGAGCTAGTGGCGGAGGTGTGGCCGAGGGAGGGGCTTCACGGAGGAAGTCCGCAGCCTGCCGCAGATCAGGTAAACGCTAGTGTGAAACTAGCTTTAGCTGCTTTTTTCTTGCTATAATACAAATTCTAACAGTCTATTCAGTAGGACTATCAGCTGTGTATCCACCAGACTTCTGCTCAACACAACTGATGGTCCCAACCCCATTTATAAGGCAAGAAATCCCACTTATTAAACGTGACAGGGCACACCTGTGAAGTGAAAACCATTCCCGGTGACTACCTCTTGAAGCTCATCAAGAGAATGTCAAGAGCGTGCAAAGCAGTCATCAAAGCAAAAGGTGGCTACTTTGAAGAACTTAGAATATAAGACATATTTCCAGTTGTTTCACACTTTTTTGTTAAGTATATAATTCCACATGTGCTAATTCATAGTTTTGATGCCTTCAGTGTGAATTTACAATTTTCATAGTCATGAAAATACAGAAAAATCTTTAAATGAGAAGGTGTGTCCAAACTTTTGGTCTGTACTGTATATACTATATACAGGAGGAGATGACACACGTATAAAAGAGGAGATGACACATAGGTATATAGAGGAGGAGATGACATGCAGCAGGTATATATGATATACAGGGGAGATGACATACAGGTATATACTATATACAGGAGATGACATACAGGTATATACTATATACAGAAGAGATGACATACAGGTATATACTATATACAGGAGGAGATGACACATAGGTATATACAATATACAGGAGGAGATGACATACAGCAGGTATATACTATTTACAGGGGACATGACATACAGGTATATACTATATACAGGGGAGATGACATACAGGTATATACTATATACAGGAGATGACATACAGGTATATACTATATACAGGAGATGACATACAGGTATATACTATATATAGGAGGAGATGACATACAGGTATATACTATATACAGAAGAGATGACATACAGGTATATACTATATACAGGAGGAGATGACACATAGGTATATACAATATACAGGAGGAGATGACATACAGCAGGTATATACTATTTACAGGGGACATGACATACAGGTATATACTATATACAGGGGAGATGACATACAGGTATATATTATATACAGGAGATGACATACAGGTGTATACTATATATAAGGGAGATGACAAACTTGTATATACTGAGGGGAAAATGAGAGGTGTGAGGTGAAAATGAAAAGGTCTGAGTGCAAAATGAGAGGAGTGAGGGAAAATTGTGGAGTGATCGGAAAATGACAGATGTGAGGTCGAAATGACAAGTGTTAGGGGGGAATGAGAGGAGTGAGGGGGGAATGAGAGGAGTGAGGGGGAAAATAAGAGGAGTGAAGGGGAAAATGAGAGGTGTGAGGGAGAAAACAAGAAATGTGAGGGGGAAAATGACAGATGTGAGGGGGAAAATGAGAGGCGTGATGGGAAAATAAGAGAAGTGAGGTGCTATAACTAACCACAGATATTTAATATGCCCAGGCAATGCCGGGCTCTTCAGCTAGTATATATATATATATATATATATACAGTATATATATATACTTCTCAAAAAATAAAGGGAACACTAAAATACCACATCCTAGATATCACTGAATGAAATATTTCCGTTGCAAGTCTTTATCCATTACATAGTGGAATGCATTAAGAACAATAAAGCATAAAAATGATCACTGTAAATCAAAATCAATATCCCATGGATGTTTGGATTTGGAATGATACTCAAAGTCAAAGTGGAAAATCAAATTACAGGCTGATCAAACCTCATTGACAATGCCTCAAGAAAAGGAAATAATGCTCAGTTGTGTTGTGGCTTCCACGAGTACGGTATGTATGACCTCTCTATAATGCCTGGGCATGCTTCTGATAAGGCAGCAGATATTCTCCTGAGGGACCTCCTCCTAGACCTGGATTAACTCAAACTCAAATAGGCTTTATTGGCAGGACCAAAATACATTTAGTGTTGCCAGAGCAAAGAAAATAGATGTGACTGGGGAGGGGATTGAGGATTATGGGAATGGGGTGTTGGGGGCACAATTTGGGAAATAATAGTCCATTTAGGGGTTTTAAGTTCCTCTCAGCTTATGACATATGGTGAAGTATTGGGCGGCGATCTCCACTGTTGATTCCTCTTCCCCCAGTAAGATGCAGAGTTTCCTCTCCTCATCCATGGATGGGAAGTCCGGGTTGTGAATAGAAAAATTCTGGAAGTGGGAGGCCCTCACTGCTGAGTATTTGTTTCCGTGAAGCAGGAAGTGCGCCTCGTCCTCCAGTGCCCCCTGCTGGCAGTGCTGGCACAGTGTGTGCTCCCGTGGCTTGTATGTCTGTCGGTGCCGCCCTGTTTCCACCTCTAGACTGTGGGCACTCAGTTTGTATAGGCTCAGGGTCTGCTTGTCTTTGGGGTGATGTAACCTCTCCAGATATGGGGCCAGAGTATAGTCCCTCTGCAGTAACCGGTAGATAGTGAGTTTCTGGGAGTTCTCTAATTCACTCTGCCAGCCATAAATATATTGCATCTTGCTGCTCTCTGAGGTCTTCTTTATTTCGGCTTATGTCAGGTTGTGTTGCTGACTTTGGCGGGACTGGCTGCCGAGGTTCGTGGCTTGCTCTGGGCTTTGGCTCAGTAGGGCTTTGTAATGGTAGGAGCTGGGGTTGCTCTCTGAATGTGCGCCTGGTGTGATTGAGCCCTCTTGTTTATAGTTAGCCATAAGGGGAATCAGCCGGACAAGCTATGTTTGAGGTGCTGCGATGTACTTGGAGGAAATATTTGCAGAACTCCAGGTGGAAGACTTTGGATGGGCTGGAATCCCACTTTGTGTGGTCTGGGTAAGTCACTGGGCCCCAAACCTCACTACCATACAGCAGTATAGGAGCGATGACGCTATCAAATATCTTAAGCCAAGCTCTCACCGGTGGTTTGAGGTGGTACAGTTGTCTTCTGATAGCATAGAAGGTTCTGCACACTTTTCCTTTCAGGGCCCCTGCTGCTTGCTTGAGGCTCCCGTTTTGACTTGCCTCCAGACTAAGGTAGGTATAGCTGTTGGTCTTCTCCAGTGTGGAACTATTTAATGTGAGGGTGTGAAGGGGAGGTTTATTCTGGTTCCTCTTCTGAAACACCATGACTTTGGTTTTCTTTTGGTTGATAGGATGTGCCCAGGTGGTGCTGAATGTTTCCAACACTGCCAGGCTATCTTGGAGGCCTCTCTCAGTTGGGGAGAGTAGCCGGAGGTCATCTGCGTACAGCAGGAACTTCATCTCTTGGTTGTGCAGACTGGGCTGGCGTCAGCACCCGGCGCACCTGGGCAAGTGCCGGGGCCCTGGCGAGATTGGGGGCCCTTTCACGGTACAATACACTGAGGCTCTGGGGCATTAGGGGCAGGAAGCTGCCTAGAGCCCCCACTCCCCCAGGGGCCCTCATCTGGCAGCACATCTGCAGCTGTTATGGGGCCCCTGTGAGGCAGGGGGGCCCACCTGCCACCAGCGCCGCATCAGCCAGTAAAGTTCACAGCAATGATGGAGGAGAGAACACAATATGACATAATCTCGCACTCACTGTGTGCTAGGCAGTGCAGCCGCTGAGACAGGAGCAGGGAGCAGCGCGGGCACGAGGAGAGGTGAGGAGTGTGTTTTTTTGCTTTTTTTTAATATAAGGCCGGAGACACACTACTGCGAGATACGGCCGAGTCTCGCTGGTTAAAAGCAAGCTGTGGCACCGGAGCGGAGTGTGCAGCTGCATAGCAATACATGGAGCTGCACGCTCCACTCCGGAGTGCCGGTGCCACAGCTTGCTTTTAACCAGCGAGACTCGGCCGTATCTCGCAGCAGTGTGTCTCCGGCCTAACAGTGCGTACTGGATTGTGGGGCCATTCTCGGGAGGGGGGATGCGGGCTGTGCTAAATACTACATGGCTGTGCTATATGTTTTGTGGGCTGTTATATGCTACGTGGGCTTTGTTATATGCTACGTAGGTTGTGTTATATGCTACGTGGCTGTGCTATATTCTACGTGGCTGTACTATATACTACATGGGCTGTGCTATATGTTATGTGGGCTGTTATATACTACGCTATATGCTACCCATTTTGCACTTTTACAAATGTTCTACTTTCTTATGTTTACTTTAAAAAGTTTTCCAACGACGGTTGCGACGTGTGGCAATGCGTCGCACTGCATCGCTAATAAAAGTCTATGGAGAAAAAACACATCCTGCAAGCACTTTTGCAGGATGCGTTTTTTCTGCAAAACGACGCATAGCGACATGCAGTGCTAGTGTGAAAGAGGCCAAAGGGGGGCACTGACACTTTCGTCCAGGGCCCTCAAAACTCTGGAGCCGGCCCTAAGGTCATGTTTTCAGGATTTCCTTAGTATTGCACATTTGATTTAAGTATCAGGACTCAGTTCTCCCACTTGTGCAGCACTATGGAAATCCTGAAAACATGACCTGTTGGGAGCCGTGATGACTGGAGTTTGGGAAATACTGATGTAGATAGATGTTGAATAGAATTGGGTTCAGGCTGCAGCCCTGTCTGACCCTGCGGCCCTGCCGGAAAAAGGCTGTCCTCTTCCCATTCACATTCACGCTGCAACGGTTCTCAGTGTATGAGCTCTTGATGATGTCGTAGGTTCTGCCACCTATTCCGCTTTTTAGGAGTTTCAGAAACAGACCGGGGGCTACAAAGAGTCAAAGGCCTTCTTGAAGTCCATGAAGCATGCAAATATTTTCCCGGTTTTTGCTGTGGACGTGGGTCTTGATGAGGCTGTGCAGGGTGTAGATGTGATTGGTAGTGCGGTGGTTTGGCATGAACCCAGCTTGGCTTCTGCTGAGGATGTGACGCTGGGTGAGGAAGGTGATGATCCTTTTATTAATGATTCTGTTAAACAGTTTTCCCAGAATGCTGTTGACACAGATCCTTCTGTAGTTTGCTGATTAAAGCATCAGTCAACTCCTGTACAGGCTGTGGTGCAGCATGGCATTGGTGGATGGAATGAGACATGATGTCCCAGTTGTGCTCAATAGGAATCAGGTCTGGTGAATGGGCAGGCCAGTCCATAGCATCAATGCCTTCTTAATGCAGGAACTACTGATACACTTTAGCCACATATTCACAAGGGGTTAACTTAGGGTGGGCGGTCATAATCAAGGGTTTATAAGGGGCAGCTGTTTGAGGCTCAAGTCCTTTTTGGAAGTGCATTTGAACAGCAAGGTGGCTTGTTGTTGAAGGGAAATAGAGGAAAAAAAAAAATCTTAAATTCTTCAGCATAGCGAATGTGAGCGAGCTGAGTGTGACCTGAGCGTAAGTGTGGACGGCGGTAAGTGTGACTTGTGACTCAGTGACTTTGGAATCAGGGAGTTTCCAAGGGAGGAATTGCTGTTCCAAGTGTTAATTAATACTTTGTATTTTTTTAACGTTTCTGTCTGGTGCAATCCCCATTAGGAAATGTGCTCCACAATTGTTAATGCCATCCAGTGCACATCTTGCCACATGTATGCAGTCCTTGATCAGCCGGTCGAGGGTGCATACTGCTGTGCGAGATGTGAGCACATTGTGCATTTGGAAACCCAGATACTGGATCTAAATGTGCAGCTGGCAACACTGAGATCCATAGACAATATGGAGAGGAGTCTTCTGCTCACTGAGCAGACGCTCAATGGGATAGATGAGGAGGGGGATGGTAGGATGGAACTGCAGGACAGTGAGGCAGTTAGCTGGGTGACAGTTAGGAAGCGGGGTAGAGGGAAGAGTGCCAGGGAGGCTAGTCCTGATCTTTCACACCCCAATAAGTTTGCTAAGTTGGCAGATGAGGGGGGTGCCAGTACAGGGGTAGGACTGCTGCAGCCAGGCATGTCCTCTGAAAGCCGGAGAAGTGACTGCTCCAGTAAGGAGGGAAATAGGAGAGCAGGGCAGGCCAGACAGGTGCTGGTAGTGGGGGACTCAATTATTAGGGGAACAGATAGGGCAATCTGTCACAAAGACAGGGATCTTCGAACGGTGTGCTGCCTTCCTGGTGCTCGAGTCCGACACATCGCTGATCGGGTTGACAGGTTATTGGGAGGGGCTGGCGAGGACCCAGCGGTCATGGTGCATATTGGCACAAATGACAAAGTTAGAGGTAGGTGGAAGGTCCTTAAAGATGATTTCAGGGAATTAGGCTGCAAGCTGAAAGCAAGGACCTCCAACGTGGTATTTTCTGAAATACTGCCTGTACCACGTGCCACGCCAGAGAGGCAACGGGAAATTAGGGAGGTTAATAAGTGGCTCAAGAATTGGTGTAGGAAGGAGGGGTTTGGGTTCCTGCAGAACTGGGCCGACTTCTCAGTTGGCTACAGGCTCTACGCTATGGATGGGCTGCACCTCAATGGGGAAGGTGCAGCTGTGCTGGGGGAGAAAATGGTTAGAAGGTTGGAGGAGTGTTTAAACTAGGGAATGGGGGGGAGGGTATTCATTTTATAGGTGGGGAAGATAGTGCAGATAGAGACCTGGGCACAAATAAGGAAGTTGGGGGTGGCGGAGGCATGGGGGGTGGGGTTAGAACAGTTAGTAATTTAAGAAAGAATAGAGGTACAGAGAGGAACATCAAGTGCATGTATACTAATGCCAGAAGCCTCGCCAACAAAATGGATGAATTAGAACTAATGTTGTTGGAACATAATTATGACATGGTGGGGATATCTGAAACATGGCTGGATGAGAGCCATGACTGGGCTGTTAACTTGCAGGGCTATAGCCTTTTCAGAAATGACCGTACAGATAAGCGAGGGGTGGGGTGTGTCTGTTTGTAAAATCGACCTTAAAACCCATCCTGCGTGATAATATACAGTGGGGCAAAAAAGTATTTAGTCAGTCAGCAATAGTGCAAGTTCCACCACTTAAAAAGATGAGAGGAGTCTGTAATTTACATCATAGGTAGACCTCAACTATGGGAGACAAACTGAGAAAAAAAAATCCAGAAAATCACATTGTCTGTTTTTTTATCATTTTATTTGCATATTATGGTGGAAAATAAGTATTTGGTCAGAAACAAAATTTCATCTCAATACTTTGTACTATATCCTTTGTTGGCAATGACAGAGGTCAAACGTTTTCTGTAAGTCTTCACAAGGTTGCCACACACTGTTGCTGGTATGTTGGCCCATTCCTCCATGCAGATCTCCTCTAGAGCAGTGATGTTTTTGGCTTTTCGCTTGGCAACACGGACTTTCAACTCCCTCCAAAGGTTTTCTATAGGGTTGAGATCTGGAGACTGGCTAGGCCACTCCAGGACCTTGAAATGCTTCTTACGAAGCCACTCCTTCGTTGCCCTGGCGGTGTGCTTTGGATCATTGTCATGTTGAAAGACCCAGCCACGTTTCATCTTCAATGCCCTTGCTGATGGAAGGAGATTTGCACTCAAAATCTCACGATACATGGCCCCATTCATTCTTTCATGTACCCGGATCAGTCGTCCTGGTCCCTTTGCAGAGAAACAGCCCCAAAGCATGATGTTTCCACCACCATGCTTTACAGTAGGTATGGTGTTTGATGGATGCAACTCAGTATTCTTTTTCCTCCAAACATGACAAGTTGTGTTTCTACCAAACAGTTCCAGTTTGGTTTCATCAGACCATAGGACATTCTCCCAAAACTCCTCTGGATCATCCAAATGCTCTCTAGCAAACTTCAGACGGGCCCGGAAATGTACTGGCTTAAGCAGTGGGACACGTCTGGCACTGCAGGATCTGAGTCCATGGTGGCGTAGTGTGTTACTTATGGTAGGCCTTGTTACATTGGTCCCAGCTCTCTGCAGTTCATTCACTAGGTCCCCCCGCGTGGTTCTGGGATTTTTGCTCGCCGTTCTTGTGATCATTCTGACCCCACGGGGTGGGATTTTGCGTGGAGCCCCAGATCGAGGGAGAATATCATTGGTCTTGAATGTCTTCCATTTTCTAATTATTGCTCCCACTGTTGATTTCTTCACTCCAAGCTGGTTGGCTATTGCAGATTCAGTCTTCCCAGCCTGGTGCAGGGCTACAATTTTGTTTTTTCTGGTGTCCTTTGACAGCTCTTTGGTCTTCACCATAGTGGAGTTTGGAGTCAGACTGTTTGAGGGTGTGCACAGGTGTCTTTTTATACTGATAACAAGTTTAAACAGGTGCCATTACTACAGGTAATGAGTGGAGGAAAGAGGAGACTCTTAAAGAAGAAGTTGCAGGTCTGTGAGAGCCAGAAATCGTGATTGTTTGTTTCTGACCAAATACTTATTTTCCACCATAATATGCAAATAAAATGATAAAAAAACAGACAATGTGATTTTCTGGATTTTTTTTTCTCAGTTTGTCTCCCATAGTTGAGGTCTACCTATGATGTAAATTACAGACGCCTCTCATCTTTTTAAGTGGTGGAACTTGCACTATTGCTGACTGACTAAATACTTTTTTGCCCCACTGTAGGTGAATCTAATGAAAATGTAGAGTCCCTGTGGGTGGAGATAAGGGGAGGGGGAAAAAATAATAAATTACTGATAGGGGTTTGTTATAAATCTCCAAAAATAATGGAAGCAATGGAGAATATCCTTGTAAAGCAAATAGATGAAGCTGCGACTCAAGGAGAAGTCATTATTATGGGGGACTTCAACTACCCTGAAATAGATTGGGGAACAGAAACCTGCAGTTCCAGTAAAGGTAATCAGATTTTGACAACTATGAGAGACAATTACCTTTCACAACTGGTTCAGGACCCAACAAGAAGGGGGGCACTGCTAGACCTAATATTAACCAACAGGCCAGACTGCATATCAAATATAAGGGTTGGGGGTCACTTGGGGAATAGTGATCACAAAATAATAAGTTTTCATGTCTCCTTTAATAAGATGTGTAGTAGAGGGGTGACAAGGACACTAAACTTCAGGAGGGCAAATTTCCAACGGATGAGAGAGGATCTTGGTGCAATTAACTGGGACGATATCCTGAGACATAAAAGTACACAAAGAAAATGGGAGACATTTATTAGCATCCTGGATAGGACCTGTGCACAGTATATACAGTATGGGAATAAACATACTAGAAATAGGAGGAAACCAATATGGCTAAATAGAGCTGTAAGGGGCGCAATAAGGGACAAAAAGAAAGCATTTAGAGAATTAAAGGAAGTAGGTAGTGAGGAGGCATTAAATAAATACAAAAAATTAAATAAATTATGTAAAAAGCAAATCAAGGCAGCAAAGATTGAGACAGAGAGACTCATTGCTAGAGAGAGCAAAAATAACCCCAAAATATTCTTTAACTACATAAATAGTAAGAAACTAAAAAATGATAGTGTTGGCCCCCTTAAAAATAGTCTGGGTGAAATGGTGGATGAGGATGAGGAAAAAGCCAATATGCTAAATGACTTTTTTTCATCAGTATTTACAAAAGAAAATCCCATGGCAGCCAATATGACTAGTGATAATAATTCCCAATTTAATGTTACCTGCTTAACCCAGCAGGAAGTACGGCGGCGTCTAAAAATCACAAAAATTGACAAATCTCCGGGCCCGGATGGGATACACCCCCGAGTACTGCAGGAATTAAGTACAGTCATTGATAGACCATTATTTTTAATCTTTAAAGAGTCCATAATAACAGGGTCTGTACCACAGGACTGCCGTATAGCAAATGTGGTGCCAATATTCAAAAAGGGGACAAAAACTGAACTCGGAAATTATAGGCCAGTAAGTTTAACCTCTACTGTGGGTAAAATCCTGGAGGGCATTCTAAGGGATGCTATACTGGAGTATCTGAAGAGGAATAACCTCATGACCCAGGATCAGCACGGGTTTACTAGGGACCGATCATGTCAGACTAATTTGATCAGCTTCTATGAAGAGGTAAGTTCCGGTCTGGACCAAGGGAACCCAATAGATGTAGTGTATATGGACTTTTCAAAAGCTTTTGATACGGTGCCACACAAAAGGTTGATACATAAAATGAGAATAATGGGGATAGGGGAAAATATGTGCAAGTGGGTTGAGAGTTGGCTCAGGGATAGGAAACAAAGGGTGGTTATTAATGGAGCACACTCGGACTGGGTCACGGTTAGTAGTGGGGTACCACAGGGGTCAGTATTGGGCCCTCTTCTTTTTAACATATTTATTAATGACCTTGTAGGGGGCATTCAGAGTAGAATTTCAATATTTGCAGATGACACTAAACTCTGCAGGGTAATCAATACAGGGGAGGACAATTTTATATTACAGGCTGACTTATGTAAACTAGAAGCTTGGGCTGATAAATGGCAAATGAGCTTTAATGGGGATAAATGTAAGGTCATGCACTTGGGCAGAAGTAATAAGATGTATAACTATGTGCTTAATTCTAAAACTCTGGGCAAAACCGTCAATGAAAAAGACCTGGGTGTATGGGTGGATGACAAACTCATATTCAGTGGCCAGTGTCAGGCAGCTGCTACAAAGGCAAATAAAATAATGTGATGCATTAAAAGAGGCATAGATGCTCATGAGGAGAACATAATTTTACCTCTATACAAGTCACTAGTGCGACCACACTTAGAATACTGTGCACAGTTCTGGTCTCCGGTGTATAAGAAAGACATAGCTGAACTGGAGTGGGTGCAGAGAAGAGCGACCAAGGTTATTAGAGGACTGGGGGGTCTGCAATACCAAGATAGGTTATTACACTTGGGGCTATTTAGTTTGGAAAAACGAAGACTAAGGGGTGATCTTATGTTAATGTACAAATATATGAGGGGACAGTACAAATACCTTTCTGCTGATCTTTTTAATCATAGACCGGTGACAGGGACAAGGGGTCATCCTCTACGTCTGGAGGAAAAAAGGTTTAAGCATAATAACAGACGCGGATTCTTTACTGTAAGAGCAGTGAGACTATGGAACTCTCTGCCGTATGATGTTGTAATGAGTGATTCATTGCTTCAATTTAAGAGGGCACTGGACACCTTTCTGGAAAAGTATAATATTACAGGGTATATATATTAGATTCCTTGATAAGGCGTTGATCCAGGGAACTAGTCTGATTGCCGTATGTGGAGTCGGGAAGGAATTTTTTTCCCCATGATGGAACTTACTCTTACCACATGGGTTTTTTTTTGCCTTCCCCTGGATCAACATGTTAGGGCATGCTAGGCTATGGCTTGAACTAGATAGACTTAAAGTCTTCCTTCAACCTTAATAACTATGTAACATGAGGTCTAGCATTGTCATGCATCAGAAGGAACCCAGGGCCCAAATGCACCTGCATATGGTGTCTCAATGGGTCTGAGGATCTCATACCGATACCTAATGGCAGTCAGGGTACCTCTGGCAAGCACATGGAGGGCTGTGTGGCTCTCCAAAGAAATGCCTCCCCACAGAATTACTGATGCACTTCCAAACCGCTCATGCTGGACGATGTTGCAGGCAGCAGAATGTTCTCAACAGCATCTCCAGACTCTTTCAAGTGTATTAACCAGCTCTCATCCGTGAAGAGCACAGGGTGACAATGTCAAATCTGCCAATCTTGGGTGTTCTATGGCAAACACCAATCGCCCTGCAAAGTGTTGGGCTGTAAGTACAACACACTTGTGGACGCGGCCCTCATACCACACTCATGGGGTCTGTTTCTGACACTTTGAGCAGACACATGGATGTAAGTGGCCTGCAAGAGGTAATTTACAGGGCTCTGGCACTGCTCCTCCTTGCACAAAGGAGGAGGTAGCGGTCCTGCTACTGGGTTGTTGCCCTCCTACGGCCCTCTCCACGTCTCCTGGTGTCTACTCCATGCTCTGGACACTGTGCTGACAGACACAACTACCCTTCTTGCCACAGCTTGCATTGATATACCATCCTGTATGAGCTGCACTACTTGAGCAACTTCTGTTGGTTGTACAGTAGTCACTGCCTCATGCTACTGTAACTCTAGGGATCAAAACAATGACAAAATGCAAAAGTGGCCATAACAGCAGCCAAAAGTGATGAGAACAGAAAAATGGTCTATGGTTACCACCTGCAGAACCACTCCTTTATAGGGGTTGTCTGGTTGTCTTGATACTTGTCTGTTCCATTTGTGCAACAGCAGAAGAAATGGATTCATAATCAGCTTTGCTTTATAACTGTGTCCAGTCCAGAAGTGTGATTGACTTTGAACTGCATTGTGTTGTTTAAGTGTTACCTGTATTTTATTGTAATACATTTTATGTATATACACACGCACAGTGTCATGGCCAAAAGTGTTGGCACCTGTAAATTTGTTCCAGAAATGTCTTCTAGAAAATTATTGCAATTGCAAATGTTTTACTATACACGTTTATTTCCAAGAAACTGGTGTAAATATGAAAATCACACCTCAAACCAGATACAAATGGGAGAAGTTGACTCAATGTTTGCATTGTGTGTCTGTGTGCCACACTAAGCACAGGGAACCGAAAGTGGATAAGAGAACTGTCTAAGGGCTTGAGAACCAAAATTGTTGAAAAATATCAACAATCTCAAGGTTACAATGGTTTTGCTATACACGTTTATTTCCAAGTAACAGATGTAAATATGAAAATCACACCTGAAACCAGATACAAAGGGGAGAAGTTGACTCAATGTTTGCATTGAGTATCTGTGTGCCACACTAAGCATGGAGAACAGAAAGAGGATAAGAGAACTGTCTAAGGGCTTGAGAACCAAAATTGTTGAAAAATATCAACAATCTCAAGGTTACAATTCCATCTCCAGAGACCTTGATGTTCCTTTGCCCACAGTGCGCAACAGAATCAAGAATATTACAACCCATGGCACTGTATCTAATCTCCCTGAACGTGGATGGCAGAAAAAAAAAATATTGATGAAACAGTATATAGTCTGGATGGTGGATAAGCACCCCAATCAAGGTTCGAAAGAAATTTAAGCTGTCCTGCAGGCTCAGGGTGCTGTGTCAGCGCGAGCTATCCATCGACATTTGAATTAAATGAAACTCTATAGCCGGTGACCCAGGAGGACCCCGCTGCTGACATAGAGACATAAAAATGCTAGACTAAAGTTTGCCAAAATGTACGTAAGCCAAAATCCGTCTGAGAAAACATCTTGTGGACAGATGAGACTAAGATGGAGCTGTTTGGTAAAGCACATCATTCTACTGTTTACGGAATGAGGCCTACAAAGAAAAGAACACAGTATTTAGTCAAATGTAGTGGAGGTTCAAAGTTGTTTTGATGCCTCTGGCACTGGGTGCCTTGACTGTGTGCAAAGTATCATGAAATCTGAAGATTACCAAAGGATTTGGGGTCACAACGTACTGCCCAGTGTCAGAAAGCTTGTTTTTTGTCCAAGGTCACATATCTCAAGGTCTGGCCCACAGCGTGAACATATTTGGAGCATTATGTGGGGCCATTATACTGTATTATAATTTTGTCCAGCCCATTTTTGTGGTATGGTGTGAAATGATATCCAATTTGCCTTTTTTTCTTGTTTTTTTGTGGGGGTTGTTCCAATACACACAAAGGAAAATAAATGTATATAACAAAACTTGTAATTTCAATAACACTGCTGATTCCAAAAATATGCTTAGTTTTGCTCTATCACAAAGTTTCTGAGATAGAAGTATTTTTGTTAATAGTTTTTTCCTCTGTTATTCCTATTTCTTTGCTTGTCCTAATTGTGAATTTTCTTACAGGGACAATATCAGTAAAGGTTTTAGTGAGTTTTATGACAGTGCAGTCAACCAACGACTGCTTCTTGGAAAGTCACGTTATGGGGAGGAGCTAACTATTATAATAATTTGAGTCAGTCAGAAAAGGATGGTGATTGCAGCAAGGACTGGTATGTGAGACTGACAGGAGACAGCCCTGCCACAGGGAGATAGAAGGGAAGGCAACAGACAGCCGCCATTATGAGAGGATTTTCACTGCATTTCTGGGAGGGCAAGTTGCCTCAGAGGGAAGAAAACAGCTCAGCCACTGAAATGTTACTGAGTGAGGGTCTCCACAGAGGGAGAACCTGAAAGCAGCCAGTATCACACTTAGAAACTGCCTGTCTTCAAATGTTCATCTGTAAGGTATAGCATAACTCCCAACCATCCCAGATGCTGTGGGACAGTCCCGATTTTGAGACTCTGTCCCGCTGTCACGGCCGGGATCCTCCTTTTCCCGCATCGCCTCAGACTAAATGTATCGCCGCCTTAAAACCACTTCCCGACCTGTGATGCCACATAGGCAGCAATAAAGTCGGTGCCAATCTAACCTGTGATGCCTATGTGGCATCATGGCGGGATCATGTCCCTGCAGGTCGGGTGACCGGGGTTACTTAAATGTCACCTGAAATGCAGGTACAGGACCTCTAGTTGAGCCCAGGGGGGTGGCTTTGCCCCTTCGTAACTATGATCACTTTGGTGACCTTTTTGTCACCCCCTCAGATCTGATTGGAGCTAGCGTCCATGTGACGCTATCCCTCCAATCAGATGAGGAGGGGCGGAGTGAAATATGGCTGCCCTCGCTCTCCATCCTGATCCTGGGAGCTGCACAGCAAGGTCCCTTCTGCTGCACTGCTGCCGCCGGCTGATCTCCGCCTGACCACCATCTGCCATCCAGTACTCCCCTCTGCTGCCCTGCGCTCCCTCCCCCTGCTCACCCCCCTGCTGGTGCCAGCTCCATATCCGCCTCCATCTGCTGCTGCATCTCCTCTGCCTCCCACACCTGACAGCCTCCCCTGCCTCCGGTGATCACCCCCCTGCCCCGCTGATCGCCACCCCTGCCCCGCGGATTGCCCCCCTGCCCCGTGGATCACCCCCTAGAGCTGGGCTAAAGTGATTTGGGATAAAGTTAGGGTTGGGGCTAAAGTTAGGTTTGGGATTAGGGTTAGGGGTGTATTAGGGTTAGATTTGTGGTTAGGGTTGGGATTAGGGTTAGGGTTGTACACAGCATCATGTGGGGCTATTATACTGTACGAAGCATCATGTGAGGCCATTATACAGTATGGAGCATCATGTGAGGCCATTATACAGTACGGAGCACTATGTGGGGCCATTATACAGTATGGAGCATCATGTGAGGCCATTATACAGCATAGAGCATCATGTGAGGCCATTATACAATACAGAGCCTCATGTGTGGCCATTATACAGAATTGAACATCATGTGTGGCCCTTATACAGTATGGAGCATCATGTGTGGCCATTATACAGTATAGAGCATCATGTGAGGCCATTATACAGTACGGAGCACTATGTGGGGCCATTCCACAGTATGGAGCATCATGTGTGGCCATATTTTTTCATTTATAATTATTGTTCATGAAACAGTGTGATCAACACTGCTAATCAGGTGTGATTGGGGCGTGGTTATGGGGTTGACTAGTTGTGAAATGGGTAAGGAAAGGGGCGTGGCCTAAAATTTGCCACTGCGTGCCGCACCTTTGTCCCTCTTTCCCTTCTGGTTGGGAGGTATGGGTATAGGCTGACCCCATTTACCTCACAACTGTACATAGTTATCTACCAGATTACCTCCAGTAAAATCAGTTCTAAATACATGCTGCCTCTGTCATCTTTGGGGAAATATCTACATATAGGAGGTCAGCTCATTGCATTTTTTTATGTTTGTCACCACCATTTGAACTGAACTTACTCTATTGTTTGATTTTGCCCCTTTAACCCCAAGCAGAGGTCCCCAACGTTTCTGACCTTGAGAGCCACAGTCAGCCCTGAGAGAGGGTCGGGAGCCACATCCAGCCTTGAGAGAGGGTCGCGAGCCACATTCAGCTCCCGCCCCCCCTCACAATAGTGGCAACCAAAGCCCCCATTACAGGCATAATGGTTAACCAAAGCTTTTCCACAAAAATCACGCCAAAGCAATATACTAAGATCCAGGGGTTCCCACAATACCCCCATTCAGTAGTCTCCTATAAGGCACTCCCAAGACACAGTCACATCCAGCTTCAAAAACCTCCTCTGACAGGTGGTGTCAACTTGTCTCCAGTGTACCATACTTAAATCATCTCAAAACCCCTAAGACCGGGATATGTGCGTCCAGATCTGCTCTTCTGTGCAGGGCTGCTCACAAAATTCACTATTTTCAGATTTGCTCTTCATACCTGTTTGCTAGAACTGGAGCAAATTCACCAAGCTGACAGAGAGCCGCAAGCCACAATTCATGGGACCGCGAGCCACATGTGGCTCCCGAGCTACAGGTTGGGGACCCCTGGCCCCAAGTGTGCTTTGCACGTTAATGATCGGGCCAATTTTTTCAATTCTGACCGCTGTCCCTTTATGAGTTAATAATTCTGGAGCGCTTCAACAGATCTTGGCAATTCTGAGAATGTTTTCTCGTGACATATTGTACTTCACGTGGTAAAATTCCTTCAATATAACTTGCATTTATTTGTATAAAAAAGGAAATTTGGCAAAAATTTGGACAATTTTGCAATTTTCAAAATATGAATTTTTATGCCCTTAAAACAGAGAAATATGTCACACAAAATAGTTAATAAATAACATTTGCCACATGTCTACTTTACAACAGCACAATTTTGGAACCAAAATTTTTCTCGTTAGGAACTTTTTTTATTTTTCTGCCAATATGGCCATGTGAGGGCTTATTTTTTGCAGGACGAGTTGTACTTTTGAAAAACAGCATTGGTTTTAGCATGTCATGTACTGGAAAACGGGGGAAGAAAATCCAGGTGTGGTGAAATTGCAAAAAAAGTGCAATCCCACAATGGTTTTTTGTTTGGCTTTTTTGCTAGGTTCACTGAATGCTAAAACTGACCTGCTATTTTGATTCTCCAGGTCATTACGAGTTCATAGACACCAAACATGTCTAGGCTCTTTTTTTTATCTGAGTGATGAAAAAAAATTCCAAACTTTACTTAAAAAAAAAAACATTTGCACCATTTTCCTATACCCATAGTGTCTCCATTTTTCAGGATCTGGGGTCGGGTGAGGGCTTATTTTTTGCATGCCGAGTGGACTTTTTTATTGATACCACTTTGGTGCAGATACCTTCTTTTTATCGCCCGTTATTGCATTTTAACCCCTTAAGCCCCAAGGGTGGTTTGCACATTAAAGACCAGGCCAATTTTTACAATTCTGACCACTGTCCCTTATGTCCCTTGTTATAACTCTGGAACGCTTCAACGGATCCTCATAATTCTGACACTGTTTTCTCGTGACATATTGTACTTCATGATAGTGGTAAAATTTCATCGATTAAGACTTGTGTTTATTTGTGAAAAAAATGGAAATTTGGCAAAAATTTTGCAATTTTCCAACTTTGAATTTTTATGCCCTTAAATCACAGAGATATGTCACACAAAACACTTAAGTAATATTTCCCACATGTCTGCTTTACATCACAATTTTGGAACCAAAATTTTTTTGTATTAGGGAGTTATAAGGGTTAAAAGTTGACCAGCAATTTCTCATTTTTACACCATTTTTTTTAGGGACCACATCTCATTTGAAGTCATTTTGAGATAATTATGATAGAAAATAACCAAGTGTGACACCATTCTAAAAACTGCACCCCTCAAGGTGCTCAAAACCACATTCAAGAAGTTTATTAACCCTTCAGGTGTTTCACAGGAATTTTTGGAATGTTTAAATAAAAATGAACATTTAACTTTTTTTCACACAAAATTTACTTCAGCTCCAATTTGTTTTATTTTACCAAGGGTAACAGGAGAAAATGGACCCCAAAAGATGTTGTCCAATTTGCCCAGAGTATGCTGATACCCCATATGTGGGGCTAAACCACTGTTTGGGTGCACGGCAGGGCTCGGAAGGGAAGGAGCGCCGTTTGACTTTTTCAAACCAAAATTGGCTGGAATTGACATCGGACGCCATGCCGCGTTTGGAGAGCCCCTGATATGCCTGAACAGTAGAAACTGGACCCCAAAAATCGTTGTCCAATTTGTCCAGAGTACGCTGGTACCCCATATGTGGGAGAAAACTACATGTCGGGGCTTGGAAGGGAAGTAGTGACATTTTGAAATGCAGACTTTGCAAACGGAACATGACTCCCGCAGGCCATTCCATCAGAGCCCCTAATGTGCCTAAACAGTAGAAACCCCCCACAAGTGACCCCACTTTGGAAACTAGAGCCCCTAAGGAACTTATCTGTTTCCTGTACACAGGCCAGGTTTTTCGGGGCACTTGTCACATTGATAAATGGTGTCCTTGCGTATTTCCTTTTTGTAACACACTCGGCACCTTTTTTTGCAACTTACCTCTTTTTCCAGTTTGCGGGACCTCCCCGGGAAATGCTGACATTGAATGATACGAGCACCGTCAGTTCCAGAAGTGCTGGGGCCCGCTCCTTCCTGAATGCCAAATATCAGGGCCTTAACCACTACCTCCTGGAACTGAAGGTACGACGTATCGGTGTGGCATGCACATCATGACAGCAGGAAAGCGTTAAGCATTGCCATTTCTACGATGTGCACGGCCAGCTTTTTGTACCATATCCTGGCCTTTCTCAAAGCACTGTATGGTTGGAAAAGTTGAGTGGAGAGATCAACACCCTCCATGTTTTTGTTGCACCCCAGTACACAGTCCGGTTTGCTGACCTATATAGAGGTACCTCGTACAGTGCCGAGGGCGCTGCTATCACCGTGTATGGTGTTCAAGAGAAGGACATCCCTCTTGTCCTTGACGACCAGCAGGTGGTTGCTACATTGTGCTCTGCTGTCACCCTTTCTGAGCATCAGCCCAAGTAGCTTTTTTTAGCAGTTCTGAATTTTGCAGACAGTACCGCAGACTGCGGTACCTCATGCAGAGAAGAATCTGAAGAGTGGGATGCTGGAATAAAAGTTATCGGTGTAGAGGTGATAACCTTTATCCAGCAGTGGGTGCACCAATTCCAACACAATTTTCCCACTCACTCCCAGGACAGGGGGAAACTCAGGGGGTTCAATCCTGGTGCCCTTTCCTTCGTACACTCTAAAGCTGTAGGTGTACCCTAAGGTACACTCACACAGCTTATAGAGTTTTATTCCGTACCTGGCCCTCTTACTGGGCAGGTACTGACAGAATCCGAGCCTTCCATTAAACTGAACCAAGGACTCATCCACGTAGATGTCCCTTTAGGGCACGTACACTTCAGTAAACTTTTTACTGAAGTGTTCAATGACTGGCCGAACTTTGAACATATGGTCGAAATTGGGGGTCATCTCGTGGGGGACACTGCAGGAATTTGTGGATGGCCTCAAAACGCATCCGGGCCATGACCATTTAGAACACTGGAGTGTTGTATAAAATATCAACACTCCAATATTGCTGAAGTTATGGCTTCTTCAGGATCCCTATATGAAGGACCAGGCCCCAAAACTGTATCATTTCAACTGCGTCTACAGACCAGTTAGAAAATGATGAACTGGGGTTTTGCGCCAAAAATTGGCGAGCGTACAAATTATGCTACGTTCACATTAGCGGCGGGCGCCGCATGCGTCATGCGCCCCTATATTTAACATGGGGGCGCATGGCCATGCGGCGCACTTGCGTTTTGCGCCGCATGCGTCGCTGCGGCGCCCGCGTCAAGGCGCAGAGGACGCAGCAAGTTGCATTTTTGCTGCGTCCAAAATCAATTAAAAAAAGGACGCATGCGGCGCAAAACGCAGCGTTGTGCATGCGTTTTTGTTTGCGTTGTGCGCTGCGGCGCACAACGCAAATGTGAACGTACCGTTAGTTGGCTCCACCATGAGGTTAACAAAATCCTCAGAGAAAAAGACTTTGAAAAAGTCTAGTTCTGTGAGTCCGGTGGCATCAAACTTGATTCCTGATACTGCCACAAAATCAGGAATCAGTGGCTCATAATTTTTGAGGGGCGAGGTCCATAAGGGGTCCGATGGCGTTGGCACAAAGAGGGCTGAGAAAAAAAAAGCAAGCGCGAGTGTTGATCGGTGAACTGCGTCACCACTCAAATGCTGTGGCTGTTAAATGTGCACATGGAGGCGGCGCAAAGCGGGGTGGAGGGGGGAAAAAAGGGGGAAGGGGGATTGGGGTGGATGAAGAGAGATCGGGCAAGGATCGGAGATCAACACTTACGGTTGTAGTCTTTCTTCAGCAGGAATTGTGGTGTCACAAGTCCCAGCACAGATCTAGCTGTGTGACCGCTCTGCAGGAATCCTCAGCTAGTGTGAGGATTCCTGCAGTACAGTCCGACAGCTCACACACAGGCGACAGACAGGTCACAGAGCGGTCATACCGCTGCTGTGACCTTGTCATTGGTGGGATCGATGATCACATCGATCCCACCAGAGGTGGCTCTGGTGACACCGATGCTCACAGCTCCAATCCTAGGCAGGTCATCAGCAGGGCACAGCGCGGTGACACCGCAGCTGTGCCCTGTGATTGGCATGATCGACAATTACATCGATTGCCCCAATCAGCAGCTGGCGTGAAAGTCGATTGCGCCAAAGCGGTGTTGGCAGATGCCTGGCATTGCCAGCACCTGCCTAGGATCGAGTACATCGGTACTCGATCCTAGCCTGGGATCTCACTGTTTCAGCCAATCTGATTGGCTGAAACAATGAGAAAGGCTGTGATTTGCTATTCAGAATTGAACAGCCAGTCACTGCGATCAGGAGGATGGGGGATTCAGCCCGTGATGCAGACACCATCTTCCCTGAGGTAAGATGGCGTCGGAATTTTAATGCAATCACAGCAACTTAAGTCGCAGTGTCGCATTAAAGGGCATGACTTACTATTCCATACATGGGGATTAAGTCCCAAGTCAGATGGACGGAATAGTACGTCCGATGGCAGAAAGGGGTTAGAGGAGAAAAATGCCCTGACAGTGTATCAATCATCTGAACAGATTCTGCTATGTGTGTGGTTCTTTTACACCAAAAGGCCAAGTATGTTCAATCACTCATGATACTAAAAAGATGTACTTTAAGTGTCCACTTGGTGATCAAGACAAAAGCTGGGCCCCTTTCTCCAAAGAACAAACATCAAATTACCCTGAACTTGAATCTGCGATTAGGCCAGTTCCACATGATGGCACCTTGCCAGTTCCTGTACCACTGTTGTCTGGATTGGATAAAAATGAAGTAGAATATGAAGACTATGGAGCTGAAGCTACTGGCGAAGACATGGAGAAATCAATTCAAGATGAGTATGTACCTGATGCTTTACTCAACATGAATTAAATGATCTCGTCAGAGACCTTTCATTGTCAAAGGATAAAGCTGAACTTCTTGCATCTAGGTTGAATCTTCTTCATGATGATGTCAAAGTGTGTTATTACCGAAACAGAAGTAACACTTTAAGACAATTTTTCACAGTTGATGGACCAATGGTGTACTGCAATAATGTGAATGGCCTCTTTGAAGAACTGAATCAAGAGTATTTTGTTGCAGAATGGCAATTGTTTAGTGACTCATCCCAGAGAAGGTTGAAAGCAGTGTTGCTTCACAATGGAAATATGAAACCATCAATCCCTATTGCTCACTTGTGTCATCTAAAGGAAAGTTATGAAAATCTGTCAGTTGTTTTCGATGCTATACAATATATTTCAAAGTGATTGGTCTGCTAATGGGAATGCAAGGAGGTTTCACAAAATATTGTTGCTTCTTGTGTTTATGGGACAGTAGAAATACTGCCATAATACAGTAGAGCATTATATTCATCGTGATTGGGGACAGAGAAACATCTATGCTCTGGGTAGAGACAATGTTCAGCATAATCCTTTAGTTGCTCCAACAAAAATATTTCTTCCTCCACTACCTATAAAGTTGGGATTGATTAAAAATTTTGTGAAAGCCATGGCAAAGACAAATTCACAAGGGTTCCAGTACATTTCACAGAAATTCTCCAGCATTTCACCAGCAAAACTGAAGGAGGGGTATTTGTTGTTCCTCAGATCAGAGAGCTTATGAGAGATGATGTGTTTGAAGGAACTCTAAATGATAAGGAATTGAGATCTTGGAAAAGCTTCAAGTGGACCTGTGAAAACTTCTTAGGAAAACAAAAATCTCCAGAATATGTTGAAGGTGTGGAGGAACTGCTAAATGCGTACCAGTGTCTTGGATGTCGCATGTCTCTGAAAATGCACTTTTTGCATTCACATTTAGATTTCTTCCTCAAAATCTTGGGGATGTAAGTGATGAACAAGGCGAGCAGTTTCACCAGGACATTAAAGTAATGGAACACCGCTACCAGGGTTTTTGGAATGACTCAATGATGGCAGATTACTGTTGGATGTTATATAGGGACAACCCTGGAAAATCGTATCAACGACAGTCTAACGTCAACTAATGAACTTGCCCATCAGACCATGTGGGGTCATCACAACAGAACCAGACCCTAATCACAGGACAATAAAACAATCCTTATCTAAGAATTGGCCCAATATTTATGGACGTAACTGTTTATCACCCATGGTAATTCTGCTTCATGGCACCTGGCTTATCCATGGTTTTTTTCCCCTCTCCCTTTTTTTTTTTTCTATACTATGTTGTGCATAAATATGTGATTCTTCAGAATTTGTTTTAGTCTTTGCCTGATGAAGAGACGTATGTAGTCTCGAAAGCTTGCAATTTGTTACCATCTTTTCAGTTAGCCATTAAAAGGTATTAACCACTGAGGACTCTCAATTCTAAATATTTTTCTATCTACTGGCTAACACGGTACCAAGATATATTTCTTTCCTGTAGTCTAACGTCAAGCACTTTTAATTTCTGCTCACATTTTGGTTTCTATTTTGCATGTGAAATTATTTTGGTTCAATAAAAACTGTTTTGTAAAGTGAAGCATTTTTTCTGATATGTAGAATACTGTTTTCTTAATGTTGCCAGTATATTTCCTATACCTTATAATGATGCTGCTCCATGGAAACTAAACATGCTATAGAAAAACTATATACATTTTTTAAATCAGGACAAAAAGATGATTCAGAAAAGTACAAAGTCACCTCTGATGATTACAAAAGTCTATAAAAAAATTGTTGTAATTTAATAATTTTCTGGGAGAAATACTTCATTTCCTGGAACAATTTCAAGAGTGCCAACGCTTTCAGCCATGACTGCATATTATGATTATAGTTATATCATGTTTCTCCCAGACCTTTTTTTTTTTTTTTAAAGAAAAAAGCATGCTATATTATTTAATCCATACAGTGGACATCAAACTAAAAGTACGGTAAATCAAACATTGCTTTTTGTTTGTGTTCCAAAAAATAAAAAAAATGCTCCAAAATAGCACAAACAAAACCATCAAAAAGTTATGGCACTGAGAACATAGCAACTTTTTTATTTTTTAAGTGAGTCTGTCAACGTAATTGTTATGCAAATGATGGGGCTAAAGTGCGCTCTTGGTGTGGCCAAGCAATTGGTGCACCATTGTGCCTCATTTGCATATTGGGGGCCTTCCACTGCTTCTGACGAACACTGCTCACTTCCAAGAGCGAACGCTGTCTGAATGCTGGCGGGGTGTATGTGAATAAAGGAGAAAACTTAGAAGCCACATGTATTTGTTCTCCACCTTCTCTATTTCTCTGAAGCCGATCACTACATTTCTGACTGCAAACTTTTGTGCGAATCCTGGACAACCCCATTAAATGCATTAAATTGTGCCACAAAAACAAGCCCTTAGGCTACATGTGTATATATACAGACACGTGTCAGAGGTTGTGATGCACGGCCTGGCGGTGGGTTTCCTGACCTGAAGACAACAGTCTCATAGGCATATATGAGACGGTCGAGTTTGGGTCAGAAGAACCATAGTCAGTCTGTACATCATGGTCTGTATTTGGATCACAACAAAAGAATGTATGAATTACTCCAAAATATTTATAAAAAAGTTCCTTTGTCTTCAGGAGAAAAAGAAAAAAAAAACACCTGTGCTCTACTGGCTGAACAGAGGCGCAGGCTCCTTTAGTCTCACATGTCATACACTACTTTGGTACAATTGAAACGGTGTTCTAGGACACAGATTTCAGAAGAGGATCAATGGAAAGTCTTCCACTCGGGGAGAACAGATCTTTAAACACTTGTGGCTCATCCAGTGACAAACCCCAATGTCCACCTTTACAGTAACTTTAGTTGATTCAAAATAGTAATGTTTTTAATATAAAAAAATATATTTTAAAGTAGTTGAAAACAGGTTGTTTAAGGTGATGTAATGGATCATAAGTCTTTGCATTTCATTTTGTTACCTGAAATGAAAGCGTTAGACAAGCCTGGCTGTGGAGTCATTAAGTGAAAATTCCTTCAGAAATTGACAATAAATAGTAATAAAAGATGTTACCATTTCACTATGGTAAATCACTTACATTGATTAACACAAAATATATATAATAAAGCTATGTGCACACGTTCAGGATTTTTAGCGTTTTGTTGGCAGTTTTCCGCCGAAAAAACACTAAAAAAACCACTCACGTAAGAATACCATCCACATGCTGCGTTTTTTTCCGCATCGGAAACACATTCCGGAAAAAAACGCAACATGTTTATTCCTTGTGCAGAATCGCGGCGGTTCCGCACACATAGGAATGCATTGATCCGCTTACTTCCCACATGGGGCTATGCCCACCATGCGGGAAGTAAGCGGATCATGTGCGGTTGGTACCCAGGGTGGAGGAGAGGAGACTCTGCTCCAGGCCCTGGGAACCATATATTTGTTAAAAAAAAAAAAGAATTAAAATAATTTAAAAAAAAATCGTGATATTCTCACCTTCCGGTTGCCCCCGCAACCTTCCCGCTCCTCGCGATGCTCCCGTTCCCAGTAATGCCTTGCGACAATGACCTGTGATGACGTAGCGGGCTCGCGTGATGCTACATCATCTGGAGTCATTGCTGTGAGGTATTACTGGGAACTGAAGCTGCCGGGAGCATCATGAGGAGCGGGAACGCTGTAGGGGCCATTGGAAAAAAAAAAAGTAAAAAAAAAAAAATCAAAAAACAAAACAAAAAACAAAAACAAAAAACAAAAACAAAAAACAACAACACAATTTTGTATTTATTTTATTATTTTTAACATTATATCTTTTTTACTATTGATGCTGCATAGGCAGCATCAATAGTAAAAAGTTGGTCACACTTGTCAAACATTATGTCTGACAAGTGTGACCAACCTGTCAATCAGTTTTCCAAGCGATGCTACAGATCACTTGGAAAATACTAGCATTCTGCAAGCTAATTACGCTTGGAAAACGCTAGTGTTTAGCGGGAATACCCATGCCAATTCTGCATGCGTTATACCCGCGGCAGGAAGTTGCAGAATTGCAGCGGAAACTTCCGCAGCAATTCTGCAATGTGTGCACATAGCCTAATAGTTCTAAATTCCTATGAAAATCAATAATCAATAATTTAACCAACCAATATTACTAAAAGGAAAATATTCTGTACATTTCCATTGACTCGAACAAAAATTAGCTCCAACTTTCACTCCACAGTTTTTGTAACAAGAACTGAAGATATTTTGTGCACCACCACCTACCTGATGTCAGAATTAGTATAATTACAACTTTGGTTCCAACTGACTTGAATAGGGCAGAGGAAAAAGCTTAAGGGGAACGTCATTGGAGTAGAAATGACCGAATGTGTTAGAAATCGATTGTCACACAAATTCAGCAAGAATAGGGTACCAATATGGCACGAATATGGCAAAGTCATATTCGCTCAACTCTAGCTGTCACGCTCCAGTTAGAGCAACAGCCGTTTTGCTCAATGCTCATGCTGAGACTTTAGTTAACACGTGACAAAGTGTGGAAACTGCATACTTGTGGTTACACGATATCTGCTGAACCCGGCAAACGGCGCTGAATACTAATTCACTCTGCTAAGATTCTGCAGCATGCTGAAAATTTGCTCAGGGGTGGACAACCCCTTAAAAAAAAAAATATTCTCTTGACCAAGTAACATACAACCCAATACAGCAAGGTCAACATTAGAGAATTGTTCAGGTTTGAGTGTTCATTGTAGAAAGTCACTGATACTAACAGACAAGTTGAAGTCTCAAAGCTGCTGATCCTCCAATGAATGGCCCATACCAAGAGCGGACGACAGCCCATTCCTTGAGAATAATAAGGGAATATGTTGGGGTTATACACATCTACTGATGTCAAGCATATAGTGGATACATTAGGTAACTGTCAGTCCTATCTTCTTCCACAGTCTGTGTTCTGTGCTGGTAGGCAGATTCAGACACTGCTCAGCTGAGTTTTGCCAACCTTCTTCTCTTGTCGGAGTCGTTTCTTTTTCAATTTCCTGCGTACTTGAGCATCTTGTTTTTTCTGAAATGCCTCCTGAATGTGCGCCTTGAATTTCTTTTTCTGTTTCCTGATTTTCTCCAGTTCAGCTTTTCTTTTTGCCTCCAGATCTGGATCCTTACATTAAAATAAAGTAAATAATATTTAAAAAATAACCCTTTCCACCATGCTACCATAAATGTAACATACACAACAAGAATAGAGCGGGCTCAGAGGCTATGCCCAAATTCTCTACAGCAGGTGTTAAAAAATCATGTTTGACTATCTGACAGGATGAATCAATGTTTAGCAGATGCACCAAGAACATTACCTATGAGGAGGAATAGTGCCTACTGCAAAAAGGGATATCGGTTCGGGACATTTGAATAGTTGCTTGGTCGGGACAATAAAAAGAGTGATAAGTGTAATTTTAGACATTTAATTTATATGTGAACAACGGTCTGCTCCCAAATTGGGAAATGTCACTTCATCCTGTAGCAGGACTGTGCCCTTGTACACAAGCTAAGGTTCATAAAACCATGCTGTGGTCACATTGGTGTGGAAGAACTTGGGTGTCTTTAAACATGTTTGGGATCAACTGGATCATTTTTCTTATCCAACATCAGCGTCTGACCTCAAAAATTGCTTGACTGTGTGAGTGAACACAATCTAAAATCTTGTGGAAAACCTTCTAAAGGAGAGTGAAGGAGTATTATAGCAGTAAAAAAAAGGGGGGCAACTGTCCCATAAGCTTACATCAGTGTGATGGTTTCCAAGCTGAAATTTGCTACAGAAAATCATTAGATAATGACTATATATGCATAGTGGTAAGGAGAAAACCTCAGTGTGTAAGATCACATAGTATGTCCAAGTAAAGCAAGATAAAAGAATATGATTGTTGGATAACAGGATTTTTGGTTGCTTACCGTAAAATCTGTTTCTTGGAGCCTTCATTGGGGGAAACAGGAACCATGGGTGTATGCTGCTGTAGCTAGGAGGCTGACACTATGCAAATAAAAAAGTTAGCTCCTCCTCTGCAGTGTACACCCCACCGACAGGAAGTAGGATATTCAGTTAGTGAGAAAGCAGTTGGAGAAGCAACGTGTAAAACGAGAAATAATAATAATAATAATCTTCATTTATACAGCGCCAACAAACTTAAGCAGCGCTTTACAGTTTAACAGTTTCAAACACTCAAAGAGCGTTCAAAGAACGCAAACGTTAACAGTATAACACAATAAACAGAGCTGTTCAACTTGGGAGGGTGCTGTGTCCCCCAATGAAGGCTCCGAGAAACAGATTTTACGGTAAGCAACCAAAAATCCTGTTTTCTCTATCGCCTCTCATTGGGGGACACAGGAACCATGGGACGTCCCAAAGCAGTCCCTGGGGTGGGAACAGCAGAAAAACTCCATTCAGGTCGGAGGAATCACCACTGCCGCCTGCAAGATCCTTCTGTCTAGGCTGGCAACTGCCGAAGCACAGGTATGGAGCTTATAACCTTTGGCAAAAGAGTGAACGGAACACCAGGTTGCCGCCTAGCAAAGTTGTAGGGCGGATGCCCCATGGTGTACCGCCCTGGAGGCACCCACTGCCCGGGGCAGAGTGAGTCTTAATACCAGGAGGAGTCACTCTGTTCTTGACCCGGTGAGCCTCCAGAATGGCAGGTCTGATCCAGAGAACAATCATATCCTTGGAGGCCGGCAGGCCTCTTGGCGTACCGTCTGGAATGACAAAAAGACAGTCCGTCTTCCTAAAGAAGGCGGTCCTAGACAAATAGATCCTCACCGCCCTGACCAGGTCTAGCCTGTTCAGCGAACGCCCCAGAGAATCGATCGGAGCAGGACAAAGGTGGAAAGGACGATCTTATTCAAGTAAAAGGAGGACACCACCCTGAGAAGAAAAGGCGACGAAGGCCGTAAAACTACCCTATCCTGGTGAAGAACGAAGAAATGGGGCGACAGGAGAGAGCTACCAACTCCAAGACGCGTGGAGATGGCCACCAGAAACGCCACCTTGCAGGACAGAACAGACAGTGAGGCTCATGGGGAGGCTCAAGGGGGGAACTCCACTGAGCCTCCAGAACAAGATTGAGGTCCCAGGGATCCACGGGAGTAGCCGCATGCGCCACTTGAAGAAAAGTTCTGATCTGAGAACGGGATGGATATAAATCTTCGTACCGTGATAGCCAGTAGCTAAGGACCTCTGAAAGGGACTTCAGAAAAAGGATGGAAAGGGTTGCTATCTGACCCTTCAGGGAACTAAAGGCAAGGCCAGCATCAAGTCCCGCTTAGAGAAAACAGCCAAAATGGAAGGTTTCAACAGCAAAGCTGTTAACTTGAGCCACCAAGAACTCTCTGGCAGATGGGTCCCTGGTACAGAATATCTGACCTGACTGGGGGCCTCCAGTGGGAGTCCGCGAGGAGATGGACGATCTCAGCGAACCAGAACCTTCTGGGCCAATCTGGTGCGGTCAGAATGACCGGCACCCCCTCCGCATTGATCTTCAACAGCCTGGGAAGGAAGGGAGGAACAGAAAGGGAAGTACAAATTGCGACCCAGAAATGGTCAAAGTATCGGTATCCACAACAAGAGGATCGCGGACTTGGAAACAAGCGGTGGAACCTTCCTAAGCAGTCGGGCCGCCAGGAGATCCATGTCCGGAGTTCCACATCAAAGGCAAATCTGAAGGAAGACCTCCTGAAGCAGGGACCCTTGTCCTGCCGCAAGGCCCTCGTGGCAGAGAAAACACTGCGGCCTAGTTGTCCACGCCGGGGATATGCACTGCGGATAGTGCCGAAACCGTCGCCTCTGCCCAGAGGAGGATCTTGGATACCTCCGCCATTGCCAAGAGACCGATTCCCTCCCTGGTGATTGACATAAGCCACAGCCGAGGCATTGGACGTCTGGATTCTGACTGGCAGACCTCTGAGAAGCCTTTCCCAGTGACTCAGGGATAGAAGAGAGGCCCCTATCTCAAGGATGTCAATCGGCGGAGAGGACTCTTGCTCCGACCAGCGCCCGTTCAAAGACGGATGGTGAGAAAATGCACCTCAGCCGGGAAGGCTGGTGACCGTCGTCACCACCTGCCCTGGGAGGACCGGACCTGGGGAATGAGAGGGGATGACAGCCACCAGTTGAGAGGCTATTAGAATCGGACGGAAAGTCGGATTGGAGGATCCAGAGACAGCACAGACGTGTCCCACTGAAGAAGGATGGCCTGCTGAAGTGGTCTCAAGTGGAACAGCGCAAAAGAGAATGCTTACGGAGCTGTCACCCTGCATCACAGGACCGTCGTAGCTGAACGGGAGGAAGGCAGCTGAGGGCCCTGCAGAGAGCGAACTCCGTATGGAGAATTGCCCGCTTCTCGAGAAGAAAAACCCCCGGCGGTGTCGAACAACATGCCTAAGAGGACGAGACACTGACTCACAACAAGACAAGACTTTGTTCTGTTGGCCAGCCACGAGAAACGGGACAGGGAGTCGAGGACGATGGTCAGACTCTCCTGGGCCTGAGAGAGGGGCAGAGGCTTGATGAGGATGACTTCAAGGTATGGAATGAGCACTAGGCCCCTGATCCTCAAGGAAAATCAGGACATGGAGCAAGGCATCTTGGATATCCAGGGAGCACAGGAATTCCTGTGGATCCATGGAAGCCAGGACTAAACAGAGGAACTTCATCCTGAAATGCCGCAGGCGGAACCTTCTGTTCACTAACTTCAGAGACAGAATGGGTCGAACTGCGCCGCTCTTCTTCGGCACTACAAGCAGGTTTGAATAGAAACCTGTGAAGCGTACCTGCTGTGGGACGGAAACAATAACCTCCAAACAAAGAAGGAAGGTAATGGACGCAAAGAAACCTGGGATCAGAGGAGGATTTTTAGAGGGCGGGATTTGAAGACCCGAAAAAAGAGAACCCTATCTTGTATCTGAGATCTAAGCGTCCTCCACCGAAGCCAGCCAAACATCCCTGAAAAAGGCAGGAGATGCCCGCCCAAACTGGAAGAAACGCTGGGCCGTTAGCACGAGTTATGCCGAGGAAGATCTGCCAGGTCTAGGCCTTGTGGACCAACCATGGGAGTTGCGGGAACGCCGGGAAGGGGTAGGCTTAAAGGAAGCCTTTTCTCTAGCCAGACGAGATCGCAGTCTGTGTTAGCTAGAGGAATCTTCCGACGCCGCAAAACAGCGAAAGGACAAAGGGAACTCGTGCCTCCCGTGGCGTCATTAATAATTTGTTCCAGCATGTAGCCAAAGAGACAGGCCCCCTGGAAGGGGAGGCCGGTAAGGGACTTCTTGAAGACAATTCCGCCTGCTGTGTGTAGAGCCGAATATTCCGTCGGATGGCCACCATATTGCTGGACGCGTGAGCTGCACAAGCCGCGCATCTAGGGAGGCAGATACCAAATATTTCCCTGCATAGGAAATCTGGTCCGTCAGGTCAGCTAGCTCCCCCGGAGGAGCTCCAGCCGGGGTTCTCTTACAAGGCTGTTTGGTCCATCTATTTATGGTCCTTGAGACCCAGGTAGAGGCTATGGCCGAGGCACAAAGTAGAAGCAGCCGTTTCAAAGTCTGATTTATCCAGCGGTTCTATAATTGTATCCTTGGAACCCATGCCAAGTTGGTAGACAGTCTGGGAACTGACGAGTCCAGAATTGCCCGCTTCCTGCCGAGGAATCAGTCCAGTTAGCGATGAGCTCAGGAGAGAAGGAATATAGGATGCCGAGACGCTTTCCTGTGTGAAAGCATCTGGTATGGCTCGCATTTCCCCTGGCAAGTACCACCTCAAATTCAGTGTGTGGGGCAAAGACCTTGGAAAGGGGTTTGACCGTCTAAACGAAACTGCCTATTCTGCGGGTTCCGTAGAGGTATCCATGATGCTTAGGGTCTGGTTGATCGCAACAATAAGGTTATGTACCTGTAGTGAAACCAAGTCTGAAACTTCCTCTGCAAACATGACCGAGGAAGCCCGTCTCTCTCTCGAGAGAGGAGGATCAGGAAGAGTGATTTCACTGGCCCAGACCGAAGGGCAAGATGGAGCGGGAAAGAAAGGTGTCAGGTGGACGTCCTGGTCTTCTCCAACCGACAGGCTCTGGAGGGCGAGTAGGTGGGGAATGGAGCTGGAACCGAACCTCTAAGCACGCTTGTGTGCTAGGATCATGGTCCTGCTGTCGGATCTATGAGGATACGGGGTGGCAGTACATGCCGTACTCATAGTCCATAATGTGGGATTACAGGTGTGACTGTTCGCCCTGTATCCCTCCGAAAAAAAGGAACCTAGAATTTTGCTCTGTATCTCTTGTGGCTGGAGTTGAACAAGGCTGGACGTGTTCACCCTGTGAGAATCCTGTGACCCACTAGCAATTGCGGTCAGGCACGGACATCAAGGTCATGACATCCTGGTGAGGTCCGCCCCAGACTGAGACAGAAGGAAAGCCCACCCAGGGATAGGGGTCTCGTCTCACCCGGGGTAGGGACTCCTGGACAGGGAGTTGCTGCAGCTGACAAGAGGAAGCAGGAGGACGGGAACGCTCTGCTTATAGGATGAGGCCTGGGAGCAGACCCACTAAATGATGCCCGAAGGTTAGGGTAACAAGAGAGGGGAGTAATAGACTGCATAGCAGAGCTACTCACAGTAATAGTAGAGTCCTGTAGACTGCTCCCGGCTGTAGCTGCGACCGGCATCATGGCACAGGTCTAGGGCACCAGCAATGAGACGGCAACCTAAGGAGGATGCAGGGGACCCCGCCGGAGAAAGCGTGTGCTGCGGTAAAAAGGACCCGGCTGCAGTCTGGATGAACCGCAGATGGTGACCGCTGAAAGGGCGCTGGAACGTGCACCCTGCTGCGATGTGGCGTAGAAGTCATGGGCCCAGGAGCACCAAGATGGCGCCGGTGGGCGGGGAGAAAAGAGATTGTCGGGCGGGAGAAAGCCCGCCTAATGAAAGCGGAAGTGAACGGAGCGCGGCACCGCAAGTAGGCCTGGGCAGAAGTCGGGGCCTAAATTACAGGCCAGCGACCGCCGGAGGAGAGAGCCGCGGCGCTGGAGCAGTGCGCCGCAGTTAGAAAAACGGCGCGGCAGCCTGCCAAGGCTGTCACGCTGGAGACGATGGAGCGGCCAGCCATGAAAACCAGCAGCGCCAGAGCAATGCGCCGCAGGGAGAAGCGGCGCGGCAGCCTGACAGGGCTGTCGCGCTGGAGAAGGTAGTGCGGCCCCATTAAAACCGCGGCGCCGGAGCAGTGCACCGCAGGAAGAAACGGCACGACAGCCTGTCAGGAATGTCTCACTGGGGAGAGTGATGCGGCGTAGGAAGCGGCGCGGCGTAGGAAGCGGCGCGGCAGCCTGTAAAGGCCCCGCGCCGGAATAGAAGGCAGAGGGGCCACAGATGCCGCATGGGAACAGTAATCCTGGGCCGTGCTGCGCAATCTGGGTGCAAGCGACGAACAGGTAATCTGGGAGCCCCTAGCAAGACCCCCTTGAATGATTTGGGATGGGATGGGATGGGAAATACCTCAACTTCCCACGCCGATACTAACCTGAAGAGGAATGAGACGTCCAAGCTGATGGACGTCCTCGTCTCCTCCAAAAGACAGGCTCTGGTGGGCGAGTGGGTGGGGGACGGAGCCAGGACCGGACTTCTGAGCACGCTTGTGTGCTAGGACCATGGCCCTGCTGAGGCATCTATGAGGATACGGGGTGGCAGTACACGCCGTACTCATAGTCCGTATTGTGGGACTACAGGTGTGACTGTTCACCCTGTATCCCTCCGGAAACCTGAAAAGAAACGACGCACATTGATGTAGATAAGGGTCTAGTGAAAGACCCGTGTCCACCTCCTACACCACCTTCAAACTGAATATCCTACTTCCTGTCGGTGAGGTGTACACTGCAGAGGAGGAGCTAACTTTTTTATTTGCATAGTGTCAGCATACACCCATGGTTCCTGTGTCCCCAAATGAGAGGCGATAGAGAAATAATTTTATTTGACAATAGGTATAGCTTCGGTCATTAATGTAGTGAATGTTAACTCTCCATGTAGGACCATTAGCACGTCCCAATGAATGAAATCTTTGGCGCTTATCATCATTACTATAACTGAGAGCACCTTACCTTTCCTTCTAGTATAAGCTGTTTCCTCTTGTTTATCTCCTTCTTCTCATCAAAGTCTGTACATTCTAGTTTCTAGGAGCGATAGAGAATACTAGTTAGTACCCAGTGCACCATCGGGTGTTTCTAATTGTAAAGGAATCATTCCATTACATCTAGGAGGAACTAAGAGGAGACTTACAATTTCACATTCTCGCCTTGTGACATTCACTTGGGTAAGGATTTCCAGGACTGCACTTTCTTTCACCTTATGTTCTTGTAGTTTCAGATCTGCCCATTAAGAAACAGATTTAATAAAGTGAAAACGTCTTCTAATATATTGTCATGTCCATTATCCAAATGCACATAATTAAGAAGCATGCCATCTCAACCTTGAGTAAGGAGATCTATGGTAAATTTAATAGTAGGAAGGACCATCACCAAGCTTAAGGCCAAGGCTTAAGGTAGAAAAACTTAGAAAGTAATAGAGAGTGCATATAACAAAACTGACAAACAAGGCACTTACTGATTTTTTCTTCTATAGCATGCACCAGATGAATATCATACTGAGTCACCAATGTTATTGCCATGCCATGGCGTCCTGAAAAGAAAAAATAAAAGGATTAAAGACGATGATCTTGTAGGAATCCCCAGCATAAGTCACAGTTTATCAAAACAAGTTTTCAATGAAATTTGGACCCTTCTTGGACCAATTATTCCTGAGAACTGCCAATGAAATCAATACATGGACAGATATTAACAGAAGTATCTGTCCCTATGGAGTAAAAGAGAGATCCTTGGGGCATCTGCCAGGGTTCTCTCTGTAATTAGACAGCACACAGATGTATCACAGATGGCAACTATGTGGTGACTATTCACATCATGGTCTGAAAATGGCACTGATCTCTGACATGCCCCAGTCTTTCTATTTTTGCTGACACTTGGGATGACTATGAAAAATGATCATGTCAAATCAGTTATTGGCCATGAATTATTCAGGTTTTGTTTGCTTAGAGAAAAAAATAAATCACACATCATTGGGACACATACGAGAAAACCCAGTTGAGTGGACAAGGTCTTAATCATCTAACATTACCAACTTCTTCACCAGCCCATTCCCGTGGGATTAGATGTGCTTGTCTCATTCCCGGCACATGATGGAGGTGGCATAAAGCTATTATCTACCTGTAGCAGCAGTGAGCGCAGCTGATGCTGACCGGAATCGCCTTTGCCTAGGGGCTACTGGATTTGCAAGTGTCATGCTCAGATACTTACACACCAGCAAAGAAAAATGGCAGCACCCGGCGGCTGCAGAAAAATGATAATTACTTACGGGTAATTTGATTTTCCAGATCCATGACAGCACCGTTACATGAGAGATGGTCCCGCCCCCAAGAACAGGAAACCTGCATAGGAGATAAAAGATGGGGGCGGCACCTCTCTCCTCAGTTTGTTTACAGAGAATGTAAGGTAACCGCTATTTTAGTTTTAGGCATATAAAAAATTATATTTAACTCTAAGACTATTTATCTATTGTTAAGTGGTTATTACCCCATCTTTCATTTGTGTATATATATATATATATATTTTTTTTTTTTTAAGAGATTTTTTTTTTTTTTTAAGAGATTTTTTTTTTTTTTTGTGAAACACACACCATCACCAAGATAGGGCGGGAACTAGAGCGGTGCTGTCATGGATCTGGAAAATCAAATTACCCGTAAGTAATTATCATTTTTTCCCTTCCCCATGACAGCACCGTTACATGAGAGGAAGAAATAGAAAGAACCTCTAGGGTGGGACAACAGCAGATAGTACTTTCCTACCAAAGGCAAGATCTGATAGCCCCAGATTCAATCTATAATGGCGGAAGAAAGTAGAGGGTGAAGACCATACTGCTGCATTACAGATTTGCTCTATCGATGCATTTGCCCTCTCTGCCCAAGATGTGGAAATAGCCCTGGTAGAGTGGGCCGTAACACCAGGTGGAGGGACCTGTCCCGAAGAGGAATAGGAAAGTGATATGGCCATACGGAGCCAACGTGCAATAGTCGACTTTGTGGCCTTTTTTCCCCTGTTTGCCCCCTGAAAGGAGACAAAAAGGGCTGAAGACTGTCGCCATGGTTTTGTCACTTCTATATATTGAAGAAGGCAACGTCTGACGTCCAAGCAATGGAAGGTTTCTTCTCCCTGGGATTTTGGGTTGGCACAGAATGAAGGCAAGATTATCTCCTGGTCCCTGTGAAATTTCGAGTTGACCTTAGGTAAGAAGGCCGGATCAGATTTTATAATTACCCTATCCTCCAGAATTTCAGTATACGGAGGGTCAATAGATATAGCCTGAAGCTCACTAATGCGTCTGGCTGAGGTAAGGGCAATCAGGAGAACTGTTTTTAGAGTTAGCGCTTTTTCCGATATGGAGGAAAGAGGCTCGAAGGGAGAGGAGGTCAAGGCGTTTAAAACTAAATTTAAATCCCAGGGAGCGACCTTTGGACGAGGTTTGAATGGTCTGGCTGTAAAGGAGGCCCGAATGAACCTACACACCCAGGGGTGATCAGCCAATTTTTGGTCAAACAAGGCGCTAAGCGCCGAGACTTGCACTTTTAGAGTGCTGGTAGATAATCCCCTCTCCAGACCCTTTTGGAGAAACTCTAGGATTTCAGATATAGGGACCTTCTGAACGGTATCAGTTATCCCTCGGCCTGAGAATTCTAAAAATTTTCCCCATACCTTTTGGTATTTATCAGTTGTGACTTTTTTTCTACTGGACAGTAGAGTAGTAATTAACGGATCCGAGAACCCCTTTGCTAGCAGAAGTCCCCTCTCAAGTTCCAAGCAGTGAGGTGTAGGCTGTGAACCTGAGGATGTGTCACCGGACCCTGGTGCAGAAGGTCTGGGACCTCTGGAAGTATCCACGGGTCCGAGATGGACATACGTCTGAGCCAAGTGAACCAAGCTCTCTTTGGCCAGAAGGGTGCGATTAAGATTATGCGTGATTTCTCTTCTCGGATCTTCTTCAGGACTGTAGGGATCAATGGGATCGGGGGAAACGCATAGGCTAGTTGGAATTTCCATTGGTGTAGTAACGCATCTACTCCTTCCGGGTTCTCTTTCGGGTTTAGAGAGTAGAACCTTTTTACTTTCCGATTCTGCCTTGTGGAAAAAAGATCCACTTGAGGAAGCCCCCAGACTGCACAGATTTCTCCAAATATTCTTTGATTTAGCGACCACTCGCCCTGGTGCAGGACGTGACGACTCAGAAAATCTGCGACAAAGTTTTCCGACCCCTTTAAGTGTGTACTTGTGAGGGATAAAAGGTGGTTTTCGGCCCAAAGAAATAGTCTTCCTGCTTCTTCCATTAGGGAACTTGATCTGGTTCCTCCCTGTCGATTTATATACGACACCGTTGTGCTGTTGTCGGATAATACTACCAAATGTTTTCCTTTGAGATCTTCTTCTGATTGAAGAATTGCTTGCCTTACTGCTGTTAATTCCCTCAGGTTTGAGGAGGCTGATTGCATCTGTGGATCCCATAGACCCTGTAGGATCCGATCTGATAGGTGTGCTCCCCAACCTAACGGGCTCGCATCTGTGGTCAGTATCACCGGATTGTGGATTGACCATGGGACCCCTTTTTTTAGATTTCCGGAATCTAGCCACCAGCTTAGAGAGTCCCGGACATGTTGTGACAATACGATTTTTCGGTTTAGATTGTAGGGTATTCTTGTTTGTTCTGACAGGATCTCCCACTGTAGGTCCCTTGAATGAAGTTGTGCCCATTGGACCGCCGGAATTGTTGCAGTAAGCATGCCTAGGAGGGACATGGCTTCCCTCACCGAGACGTATTGGGCCACCTGTATTTGTGTTATTCTTTGTTTTATGCCCTCGATTTTCCTGTCTGGAAGGATACAGATCTGTTTGATTGAATTTAATTGGATCCCCAGGAACTCCTGTATCTGGGCCGGAATCAATCTTGATTTTTTTAAGTTTATTATCCACCCTAGTTTGGTTAGTAGCTCTCGTACTGTCGTAACTGCTTTTATGCAATCTTCTTGATTGTCTGCTATCAAGAGGAAATCGTCTAAATAGGGCACTAGCAGAATGTTTTCTCTCCTTACGAAGGATGCTACTTCCGAAATTATTTTTGTAAAAATACGAGGAGCTACCGATACCCCAAAGGGGAGACATTGGTATTGTAGATGGGTGTAGACCTGCCCCAGCTGCACAACCAACCTCAGGAATTGTTGATGCTCCTGCCATATAACATCCTGGATACAGCAGTTTTACCGCCGTTCTCAGAGTCTCCATTTTGAATTTTTCTACTCGGATGAATTTGTTTAATTCTTTTAGATTGAAAATAGTTCTTAAAGATCCATCCGGCTTTGGAGTGAGGAAAAGGGTGCTGTAAAATCCCCTTCCTATTTCCTGCGAAGGTACTCTTACCAGGACTTTTTTGTCTAGAAGAAGACGAACTTCTTTTTCGAGAACCAACTGGTTCTTTTTGGCCACACGAGTAACTTTCATTCGGTGGGGAGGAAGGGAGATGAAATTTAACCGTAGACCGTCTGTTAGCAAGTTGATTACCCATTGGGACGGCTGTAAGGTTACCCACTGATGGACAAAAAACCGTAACCTTCCTCCCACCTGGAATATGGCGTCATTGTTTAGGGTCTGGTTTTGGGGGTTTATTGAAAAGAAAACCTCTTTCTCTTTTCTCACCCCAGGGTTTCCCCCGTGTGGTTCTATCCGTTGGGCGGCCTCGGCCCCTACTCGATCCTCGAAAGGACCGACGATTGTCATACCAACGTCTTCTAAAGAAGGGAGGTGGAGGGAAGTGTTTTTTCTTGTCCGCCGCTTTTTCTAAAATCTCATCTAAAGCGCTGCCGAATAAATATTGGCCCTCACAGGGGACTGCACAGAGCTTCACTTTGGATTGGAAATCAGCATTCCAGTTCTTTAACCATAACGCCCTTCTTCCTGAATTTGAAAGGGCACTAGCCCGGGCAGCAAACCGCACAGAATCAATGGCAGCGTCCGCCAGGAATCCCGCTGCATTTTGAAGTGGAGGGATGACTTCCAGAAGTCTGTCTCTTGGACATTTGTTTTTTATTTGGTCGCTAAGTTCCTCCAACCATTTAACCATGGCACGGGCAGTACAAGTAGCCGCTACTCCAGGTTTAAACGCCCAAGTTGAGGCTTCCCAGGCTGATTTTAGAAAGGCATCCGCCTTTTTATCTAGGGGGTCTTTTAGGGCCCCCATGTCCTCGAAGGGAAGTGCTATGCCCCTGGAGGTACTTGCGATAGCCGCGTCCAACTTAGGCGCCTTTTCCCATTTCTCGCAAATTTCCTCACTAAAGGGATATTTACGTTTCAAGGCCTGGGGAACTGAAATCTTTTTATTCGGTTTTTTCCATTCTTTTTTAATGAGATTTAGAATGTTATCATGAAACGGGAAAACTTTTCGTTTCTTATCCTCCAAATTACTGAACATAGAGTCCTGCACTGTTTGCTTCTCTTTTGGCGTCTCAACCCCCAGGGTGGACCTGACCAGTTTTAGCAACTTCCCCACATCTTCTGATAACACATAAGGCCGGCCACACTCTTCATCTGAAGAGTCCAGGTCCGAACCCTCGTCGGGCGGAAGCTCACCCAGTTCACCCTCGGATTCTACGTCAGATGCCTGGGCAGACGTAGGGAATGGGTTTACGGAGCTCTGCAGTCCATGATGTTTTAACTGCTCCTTTACAGTGCTTTGTACTTCGCTTCTAACAATATCTTTTATATTCTGAAGCAAAGATGATGACTCTTCAGACACAGTTTTTTCTATGCATGAGCGGCACATACGCTTTTCATACGTTTTGGGAAGGCTTCTATCACAGAGTGCACATACTTTATGCTTTTGTTTAGAGGTGACTTTTTTTCCCTGCATATATACAAAAAACACAGTGTCACTGACATGTTTTTTGCCTTACAAAGGCACTCACCCACCGGACCCTTAGTACCACGACAGGTTGTGGGATTTCAGCTGGGATCGTCGATTCCTTCGGATCTGCCATCCTGCAGGAGACTGTTCCCAGCGCCTGCTTGCCGCCTTGTCAGTTTTAAATATGGCGGGCAGGAAGCGGTGTGTGCGCCTCTGAACTTCCTCCCCCCCGGGGAGTGTCAGCACACCGCTTCTTCAGCGTGTAGCGTCACTTCCGGTTCAATCCCGGAAGTTCCCCCATTCAGTCGGCGCCAGCGTCGTGATGGGAACGCTCACTCTTTTTCCCTCGGCCCAGCCTCCGGCCAGGAGCGGACGTCGGGGAGTCCGCAGTGGGAAGGACGCACCTGCAGCTCCAGGTATGGAGGCGACGCGCACACGCCGCCACCGCTGCTCCCACCGCGGACCTCGGTCAGAGACCGGCCAAGCACGGGAGACCTCTCCCCATGCAGCACCGCAGGTTCCCCGCAAGAACAGGAAACCAAACTGAGGAGAGAGGTGCCGCCCCCATCTTTTATCTCCTATGCAGGTTTCCTGTTCTTGGGGGCGGGACCATCTCTCATGTAACGGTGCTGTCATGGGGAAGGGAAAAAACTAATAAAAAAAAGTTAAAAAACCACTACACTTTATATTAACCCCTTCATGACCAGGGCTTTTTTCGGTTTTGCGTTTTCGTTTTCCGCTCCCCTCCTTCCCAGAGCCATAACTTTTTTTATTTTTCCATCAATATGGCCATGCGCCATTTTCCAATACCCGTTGCGTCTCCATTTTTCGTGATCTGGGGTCGGGTGAGGGTTTATTTTTGGCGTGCCGAGCTCACGCTTTTAACCCCTTCACCCCCAAGGGTGGTTTGCACGTTAATGACCAGGCCAATTTTTACAATTCTGACCACTGTCCCTTTATGAGGTTATAACTCTGGAACGCTTCAACGGATCTTGGCGATTCTGACATTGTTTTCTCGTGACATATTGTACTTCATGATAGTGATAAAATTTATTCGATATAATTTGCGTTTATTTGTGAAAAAAACGAATATTTGGCGAAAATTTCGCAATTTTCCAACTTTGAATTTTTATGCCCTTAAATCACAGACATATGTCACGCAAAATACTTAATAAGTAACATTTCCCACATGTCTACTTTACATCAGCACAATTTTGGAACCAACATTTTTTTTTGTGGCGGAGTTATAAGGGTTAAAAGTTGACCAGCAATTTCTCATTTTTACAACACCATTTTTTTTTTAGGGACCACATCTCATTTGAAGTCGTTTTGAGGGGTCTATATGATAGAAAATACCCAAATGTGACGCCATTCTAAAAACTGCACCCCTCAAGGTACTCAAAACCACTTTCAAGAAGTTTATTAACCCTTCAGGTGTTTCACAGAAATTTTTGGAATGTTTAAATAAAAATGAACATTTAACTTTTTTTCACAAAAAAATTATTTCAGCTCCAATTTGTTTTATTTTACCAAGGGTAACAGGAGAAAATAGATCCCAAAATGTGTTGTACAGTATTGTTCAGTATTTGTCCTGAGTACGCTGATACCCCATATGTGGGGGTAAACCACTGTTTGGGCGCATGGCAGAGCTCGGAAGGAAAGGAGCGCCATTTGACTTTTCAATGCAAAATTGACCGGAATTGAGATGGGACGCCATGTTGCATTTGGAGAGCCCCTGATGTGCCTAAACATTGAAACCCCCCACAAGTGACACCATTTTGGAAAGTAGACCCCTTAAGGAACTTATCTAGATGTGTGTTGAGCACTTTGACCCAACAAGTGCTTCACAGAAGTTTATAAGGCAGAGCCGTAAAAATAAAAAATCATATTTTTTCACAAAAATGATCTTTTCGCCCCCAATTTTTTATTTTCCCAAGGGTAAGAGAAGAAATTGGACACCAAAAATTGTTGTGCAATTTGTCCTGAGTACGCTGATACCCCATATGTGGGTGTAAACCATTGTTTGGGCGCAGGGCAGAGCTCGGAAGGGAAGGAGCGCCATTTGACTTTTCAATGCAAAATTGACTGGAATTGAGATGGGACGCCATGTTGCGTTTGGAGAGCCCCTGATGTGCCTAAACATTGAAACCCCCCACAAGTGACACCATTTTGGAAAGTAGACCCCTTAAGGAACTTATCTAGATGTGTGGTGAGCACTTTGACCCAACAAGTGCTTCACAGAAGTTTATAATGCAGAGCCGTAAAAATAAAAAATCATATTTTTTCACAAAAATGATCTTTTCGCCCCCATTTTTTTATTTCCCCAAGGGCAAGAGAAGAAATTAGACCACAAAAGTTGTTGTGCAATTTGTCCTGAGTACGACGATACCCCATATGTGGGGGTAAACCACTGTTTGGGCGCATAGCAGAGCTCGAAAGGGAAGGAGCGCTATTTTACTTTTCAATGCAAAATTGACTGGAATTAAGATGGGATGCCATGTTGCGTTTGGAGAGCCCCTGATGTGCCTAAACATTAAAACCCCCAACAAGTGACACCATTTTGGAAAGTAGACCCCCTAAGGAACTTATCTAGATGTGTTGTGAGAACTTTGAACCCCCAAGTGTTTCACTACAGTTTATAACGCAGAGCCGTGAAAAGAAATTTTTTTTTTTTTTTTTTTCACAAAAATGATTTTTTAGCCCCCAGGTTTGTATTTTCACAAGGGTATCAGGATAAATTGGACCCCAAAAGATGATGTCCAATTTGTCCTGAGTACGCTGATACCCCATATGTTGGGGTAAACCCCTGTTTGGGCACACGGGAGAGCTCTGAAAGGAAGGAGCACTGTTTTCCTTTTTCAACGCAGAATTGGCTGGAATTCAGATCGGATGCCATGTCCCGTTTGGAGAGCCCCTGATGTGCCTAAACAGTGGAAACCCCCCAATTATAACTGAAACCCTAATCCAAACACACCCCTTACCCTAATCCCAACAGTAACCCTAACCACTCCTCTAACCCAGACACACCAACCCTATTCCCAACCATAAATGTAATCCAAACCCTAACCCTATCTTTAGCCCCAACCCTAACTGTAGCCCCAACCCTAGCAATAACCCTAGCCCTATCACTAGCCCTAACACTAGCCGTAACACTAGCCCTAACCCTAGCCCTAACCCTAACCCTAGCCCTAACCCTAACCCTAGCCCCAACCCTAGCCCTAACCCTAGCCCTAACCCTAGCCCTAACCCTAGCCACAACCCTAACCCTAGCCCCAACCCTAGCCCTAACCCTAGCCACAACCCTAACCCTAGCCCCAACCCTAGCCCTAACCCTAGCCCTAACCCTAGCCCTAGCCCTAACCCTAGCCCTAACCCTTGCCCTAACCCTAGCCACAACCCTAGCCCTAACCCTAGCTCCAACCCTAGCCCTAACCCTTGCCCTAACCCTAACTCTAGTCCTAACTCTAGCCCTAACCCTAATGGCAAAATGGAAATAAATACATTTTTTAATTTTTTAATTTTTCCCTAACTAATGGGGTGATGAAGGGGGGTTTGATTTACTTTTATAGCGGTTTTTTTAGCGGATTTTTATGATTGGCAGCCGTCACACACTGAAAGACGCTTTTCATTGCAAAAAATATTTTTTGCGTTACCACATTTTGAGAGCTATAATTTTTCCATATTTGAGTCCACAGAGTCATGTGAGGTCTTGTTTTTTGCGGGACGAGTTGACGTTTTTATTGGTAACATTTTCGGACACGTGACATTTTTTGATCGCTTTTTATTCCGATTTTTGTGAGGTAGAGTGATCAAAAACCAGCTATTCATGAATTTCTTTTGGGGGAGGCGTTTATACCGTTCCGCGTTTGGTAAAATTGATAAAGCAGTTTTATTCGTCGGGTCAGTACGATTACAGCGATACCTCATTTATATCATTTTTTTTATGTTTTGGCACTTTTATACGATAAAAACTATTTTATAGAAAAAATAATTATTTTGGTATCGCTTTATTCTCAGGACTATAACTTTTTTATTTTTTTGCTGATGATGCTGTATGGCGGCTCGTTTTTTGCGGGACAAGATGACGTTTTCAGCGGTACCATGGTTATTTATATCAGTCTTTTTGATCGCGTGTTATTCCACTTTTTGTTCGGCGGTATGATAATAAAGCGTTGTTTTTTGCCTCTTTTTTTTTTTTTTTTTTTCTTACGGTGTTTACTGAAGGGGTTAACTAGTGGGGCAGTTTTATAGGTTGGGTCGTTACGGACGCGGCGATACTAAATATGTGTACTTTTATTGTTTTTTTTTTTATTTAGCTAAAGAAATGTATTTATGGGAATAATATTTTTTTTTTCTTTCTTTATTTAGGATATTTTTTTAATTTTTTTTTTACACACATGTGGGGAATTTTTTTTTTACTTTTTTACTTTGTCCCGGGGGGGACATTACAGATCATTGATCTGACAGTGTGCACAGCACTCTGTCAGATCGACGATCTGCTGTGCAGGGCTGCAGGCTTACCAGCGCCTGCTCTGAGCAGGCACTCGGTAAGCCACCTCCCTCCCTGCAGGACCCGGATGCCGCGGCCATCTTGGATCCGGGACCTGCGGCGAGGAGGGAGGTAGGAGACCCTCGGAGCAACGCGATCACATCGCGTTGCTCCGGGGGTCTCAGGGAAGCCCGCAGGGAGCCCCCTCCCTGCGCGATGCTTCCCTATACCGCCGGCACACCGCGATCATGTTTGATCGCGGTGTGCCGGGGGTTAATGTGCCGGGGGCGGTCCGTGACCGCTCCTGGCACATAGTGCCGGATGTCAGCTGCGATAGTCAGCTGACACCCGGCCACGATCGGCCGCGCTCCCCCCGTGAGCGCGGCCGATCGGCTATGACGTACTATCCCGTCGAGGGTCAGATAGGCCCAGGTCACCTCGATGGGATAGTACGTCTAAGGTCACAGAGGGGTTAATGATACAACTTTGGTGGAGATACGATCTTTTGATCGCCCGTTATTACATTTTAACGCAATGTTGCGGCGATCAAAGAAACGTAATTCTGGTGTTTCAAATTTTTTTCTCGCTACGCCGTTTAGCGATCAGGTTAATGCTTTTTTTTATTGATAGATCGGGCGATTCTGAACGCAGTGATACCAAATATGTGTATATTTTATTTTTTTATTGTTTTATTTTGAATGGGGCGAAAGGGGGGTGATTTAAACTTTAATATTTTTTTTTTAAACTTTTGCCTTGCTTCAATAGCCTCCATGGGAGACTAGAAGCTGGCATAGACTGATCGGCTCCGCTACATAGGAGTGATGCTCAGATCGCTCCTAGGTAGCAGATTTACTGAATTGATATGAATGCCGACCACAGGGTGGCGCTCACAGCAATCCAGCATCATGTCCCGGCTTTGATGTGGGTTCACCGTCGGAGCCTGCATCAAAGCGGGGGTTCTGACCTCGGACGTACGATCTCATCCGAGGTCAGGAAGTGGTTAATAATTATTGATTATATAATCAATAATTATTAATACAAAAATAATAATTGTGACACATTCCATTTAAAGACATACAGAAGAAAGAAAAGGACCACATCACTGGTACAATGCACGTCGCATGGATGTCAGCCCCACAAAGACACACAGTCTTATACACCAATAGTACAGAGAAATATTTTAGAGGCAGAACGTACAGTTGTATCCTAGCCCATTGGCCAGATTAGATAGACGGTGGGGCATAGTTTTGACTTGGCACCACAGATGTACGCAATATGGCACCTACAGGCCTAAATCTACAAATGGTGCTTTAGCAGAATGGATGATATACTGTATATACAGAGTATATAACAGTCTTTTTGTCATTTTTAACCAGAACATGTCCACAATCTATGCTACAAATGTGGCAGATAAAAAACTAAGCATCTGAACCACAAAGCAGATTTATAAGTATTTATTTCAACTTCAGGTTTTGCAAAGTGGCCAGTGGAGAGAAAAAAGTCACTTCTTGACAATGTACATTTGTTGTACCTTACTCCACTTTTGTGGTGGACATTATGATGAAAATAATAATAGTATGTATGTACGTACGTACGTACGTACGCATGCATACATACATACAACAATCAGGGGAGTAAAAGGAAGCCATTCTCATACAGAATAATGCATTGTATAATGAAGCCACATCTAAGAACAGAAATAGGCAGTTCAGTAGTGAGAAAATAAAAGCCCTGAGCAGTTGTATAAAGTGATCCCAAACAATCATATGGCATCCTGTTAACATGGCAATGAGACAAAGGATAACATTGCTTAGAGCCGACAATCCCTACCTGCCCTTGCTGTACGGCCCACACGATGGATGTAGCCTTTTGGCAGGCCTGGGGTATTATGATTGATCACAACCTGCACGGTGGGAATATCTAGCCCCCTGGAAAAGCAAGTGAAAAGTGAATACATTCCTCATGCATGGCTTCACTCAAGCACTGTAGCCAATGTAGTCTACAAGACAGCAATATTCTGCACTTGATACTAAATAATCCTATTGATTCACAGTCAATGGGGAATAAATGGCACAATTCTGGTTCTCACACTACAAATGCACAATAATGAACATGGACGATCATAAAAAAGGGAAGAAGCCAATGTTTTGCAAAAGAAAACAAACAATTGAGCAGCAATGTAAGAAATTGTAATTCCTATTGTAAGACACCACAGAATAATTACAAACAGGGTCCATTACAGAGTATGTACAATATGGCTGTCATTACTACTGTACACCAGGACTCAAGCATTTCATATATTACATTTGCTCTCAGTATATAATGTAAAAGGAATCTGTCACCCCGGGACGTATATGACCTATTAATATGGGCATACAGGTAATAGAAATGTTACACTAGTCCTACCTGTATGCCTAATATTAATGGTCTTGGTGCTGAGAAATCTTATATTCTTTATGTTAAGAATTTCTTCCAGGCTCCAGGGCGTGCGGTGCCTGGAATAAATCTCTGCCCTCCTATCTTCATTACAACACTACCCCATCCCATCAGCGTCAGTTACGGCCCCGAAATCCTGCACCCTGCAACTCCCTCAGAAATACATACCTCATCCTCCCTCCTGTGGGAGCTGCATTCAGGGATCTTCTGCGCAGGTGAGTCACTGTGACCTCCTCCAGTGTGCGCCTCGATAATATGCTCTCTCCACTTCCTCCCTGCACAGTCATCTCTAGGAATCATGTGTACATAGTGATGACTGTGCAGGGAGGAAGTGGGGAGAACACCTTATCGGTGCGCACACTGGAAGTCACTGGAGCGGAAGTCACCAGCGCCTGAGCAGAAGGCAGCACCCACAGAAAGGAGGATAAGGTATGTATTTCTGAGGGAATGCAGGGCACAGGATTCCAGGGCCATAACGGACGCTGATGGGAGGGGGTAAGTATTACAAGGAGGACAGGAGGCAGGGATATCCTCCAGGCACCGCACTCCCTGGAGCCTGGAAGAAATCATTAGCATAAAGACAGAGTATAACATTTCTCCACAACAAGACCATTAATAAGAGGCATATGGGGAGGATTAGTGTAACATTTCTATTGCCTGTATGCCCATATTAATAGGTCATATACGTCCCAGAGGGTGACAAATTCTCTTTAACATCTTGCCTCCGCAGCAAATTGTTATTTTTACATTTGTATTATTTCCTCCCCCTTCTTCCAAGGGTCACAATTTATTTTCTCCCCTCACCATAGTAATAGGAGGACTTGTTTTTTGTTGAACAATCTGTATTTTGACTGACACCATTCATTTAACATACTATGTACTGAAATGGGAAACATTTTATTTTGCAGTAAATGGAGCTGTGTTTTTGGCAAGGCAAACTGGTGATTTTATTGATACTAATTTGGGGTAACTACAATGTTTTGATGCTTTAATGAATTTGTGGGGGTGGGTATGCTGACCAAAACACAATTCTGGCCACCACCCCTCTTTATGGCGTTTATCGTATGATTTATTTCATTTTATAGTTTAATAAGCTGGACAATAAAGGACACAGCGATTCAAATATACCGTACTTATTTTTTTTTATTTTCAATGGGAGGACAATAGTGATTTTAATTTTTTTATTTAATAATTCATTTTTTTCAGTAATGCACTAGATAGTGAAAATTGTGGTCTCATATGAGTAAGTACCGCATGAATTTACAGGCGTACCAAGATGGCAGAAGCCCAGCTGCCAAGGTAACCATTGGTGCAGCACAATGGCATTGCGAGTTTCCTAGGGAAGCAAGTATGTGTGCCCTGGAAACTGCTCCAGAAATGGACCCCAGCATCTAGATGGTGAACCGCAAGAGTCAGAGCTCAGCTCCAGCTACTGCTATTAGAGACAGATGTCAGCTATGCAACATAGCGGCCATCGCTGTGTTTGGAGAGAGCTCAGTTCCTGAACCCTCTACACACATGGTGACTCTAGCACCTACACAACATTTTAAACTTAGCAGTAAAATCAATATGAAGGTCCTCTCTAAGCATGGCTGTCAGATGAACAACTACTCTCAACAAAATCAACTGTAAAAGTGGAAAATAAGCAGGAAAACATGTGTAAGAGAGAGTCTTCTTACCTGGCTGCTACATCAGTGGCAATTAGAATCTTGTAAACGCTGGACTTGAATTTTGCAAGGGCAGCAAATCTCTCTTTCTATGGCGAAAACACAAAGGCAGTCAGGTCAGAAGCTGGACACCTATGCCAGAGAAGACCGCTCACTCTTATATGACCTTGAGATCAGACCGGGACAGTAGATGTCTTTTTGCGTTCCTTTCCGGTCGGCGGGCATGTCAAAAAGCCTCTAGCGGACGAATCCACATACAACGCATGTCCACGCGTTCCCAATGTTAAAGATAGGTACGCAGGATGCATACAGAAGTAGGGGGAGCTTAAGAGAGGATGGACGCAGCCATACACAGACCAGCCACACGCAAGTGTGAAACCAGCCGAACACTCTTATTCACAGAACAGAACAGGTAAAAACAGAAGAATACTAGAATACTGCTGCTCATGGCGTTCTCATTGGTCACAGTTGCTCCAACAGTAAACCTTCAATTAGCCGCTAACATATGACTGGAAAATCAGGCGGTCAATCCTGTATAATCAAGATTCTCTTTTCAATTCTTGAAGTTGTAAGTTTGCAAACCCTTACCTGCTTCATCATGGAGTGCAAAGCTACAGAAGGAAAACTGAACTCACGGAGCATCATATTGAGGACTTGGCAGTTCCTGAAATATATATATATATATATATATAAAAAAAGAATATTTAAGACTGAGCTACACTGCGGTCCCAATGTCTACTTTTTTGGTTCTACTTTCATAAATTAAATGACAAGATAAAAAAAACTAAGAAATCGTGCTTTGCTTCCTCACTGTGAAGGAACTTTAATGCAGAAACTCACAGAGATAGTTGATATTCTACCTTTTACTGCTACAAGAAAATTCTTTGCAAGTATTTTCGCTTTCTATGCCTCAGAGGGAATCTGTCACTAGAGTTTTGCTAGCCCATCCAAGAGCAGCATGATGTAGGGGTAGAAACTTGGATTCCAGTGATGTTACTTACTGGGCTGCTTGCTGTGATTTTGATAAAGTCACTGTTTTATCTACTGCAGATCTACCAGTTCTGTGAGTGCAGAGCCCACACCCCTGATCGCCAGATTTCTGTGTACACTCTGCATAGGCAGAAAGGTTTACAAGCCTTTTAGTGATTGTTTTATCATCAGGATATCACTAGAGGACTTGTGGTCCTCCATAATAATGAGCTCTGTATAACCCCGTCCCACCACTGTGTCAGCTTTCTGCCTATGCACAGTGTACACAAATCTGGCAATCAGGGTTGTGGGCGGAGTTACACAAAATAACAGCAAGCAGCCCTGTAAGTGACATTGCTGGAATAAGGGTCTTTGTCTATACATTATACTGTGTTCAGATTAGGTGGCAAAAACCTGGTGACAGTTATGGTGATTTGTAAATCCTTTTCTTCTGTGTGACATATGCACTCAATATTCTACCAGTAAATGCCAATAATAAAGCCATAATATTCAACTAAATGTATCAGAACTTACTTGCAAGTGCTGGTGAAGATCATAATGGACCAGTCTTCATGGTCATCCTGGAACGTCTGGATCAAATGCACCAAATAAGCATCTTTCACTTTCTCAGGTACCAAGATAAATCTCTGATCTAACTGCTCCACTGTGCGCACCCTGAAGAAAAACAGGTGTTACCCAGGTAATTGTAGACCATGACATTTCCTCCTAAATTTCAGTGCAGATTTAAGACATTGCCATCTCCCGGCATGCAAAGTGCTAAATCAGCACACACAATCTGTGAAGTATATATTCAGCTCCTTACTCTGAGGTGGATTCCCAGAAGAAAGGCTTGTTCATTGCAATGGATTTTAACTCCTGCAGGGTGTCAGTCAAGGTGGCGCTGAAGAGAAGTGTCTGCCTTTGGGCAGGAATTCCTCCAAGGATCACCTGCAAGTCTTTAGTGAAATCAGTACAACCCTGTTCCAAAAGACGGTCAGCTTCATCCAGAACCTAGGGGTTGAAAATTGGGAGCGAGACTTCAAGACCATGAATAATGTGCCTGCAGCCAGGTTGCCCTTCCCTACAGGCAGCACAGGGACACTACATTTATTGAGATGCAGACATGTTGGAAAGTCTGGTTACTAGTGATACACTGCATTTTCAACACAATTGTCGGACAACTCATCCCTGGCATGCAGTCTCAGATTTCTTAAAGGGGTCGTCCCACAAACAAAGTACATTTTAAACAATAAATATAAATATGAATAATTTCCACAATTAGAGGTGTTAAAAAATGCTCCTGTGCAGAGATAAATTTTGTTTGACCGTACAGGAGCAGGATCTAAACATTATTGACCAGGGGAGGACGCAAAAGAAAATGTATACAGACATGACAGTAGGGGACTACAGCTGATTCTTTCCGTGAGGTATAACTTCCCTGCCTGTTATCACTGGAGTGAGTATTTCTGCCACGTCTCCAGCAGTCTGAGCTCATCATCAATTAAGTCAGTCAGTGACACACAATGGGGGAAATAAGTATTTGATCCCTTGCTGATTTTGTAACTTCCCCACTGACAAAGACATGAACAGTCTGTAATTTTAAGGGTAGGTTACTTTTAACATTGAGAGATAGACTATCAAAAATAAAAGCCAGAAAATCACAATGTATAAATTATATAAATGTATTTGCATTTGGCAGTGAGAAATAAGTATTTGATCCCTCTGGCAAACAAGACTCAATACTTGGTGGCAAAACCCTTGTTGGCAATCACAGTAGTCAGACTTTTTTGTAGTTGATGATGAGGATTGCGCACATGTCAGGAGGAATTTTGGTCCACTCCTCTTTGCAGATCATCTCTAAATCATTAAGATTTTGAGGCTGTCACTTTGCAACTCGGAGCTTCAACTCCCTCCATAAGTTTTCTATGGGACTACAATCTGGAGACTGGCTAGGCCACTCCATGACCTTAATCTGCTTCTTTTGAGCCTCTCCTTTGTTGCATTGGCTGCATGCTTTGGGTCATTGTCTTGCTGGAAGACCCAGCCACGACCCATTTTTAATGTCCTGGTGGAGGGTAAGAGGTTGTCACTCAGGATTTTACGGTACATGGCTCCATCCATTCTCCCATTGATGTGGTGAAGTAGTCCTGTACCCTTAGCAGAGAAACACTCCCAAAACATAATGTTTCCACCTCCATGCTTGACTGTGGGGACTGTTCTTTGGGTCATTGGCAGCATTTCTCTTCCTCCAAACACGGCGAGTAGATTTAATGCCAAAAGATCTCAATTTTTGTCTGAATAAGAATCATCCAGGTGTTCATTGCGAACTTCAGACGGGTCTGCACATGCGCCTTCTTGAGCAGGGGGACCTTGCAGGCACTGCAGGATTTTAAACCTTTACGGCGTAATGTGTTACCAATGGTTTTCTTAGTGACTGTGGTCCCGGCTGCCTTGAGATTATTAACAAGTTCCCACCGTGTAGTTTTAGGCTGGTTTCTCACCTTCCTCATGATCAAGGACACCGAATGAGGTGAGATTTTGCATGGTGCCCCAGATCAAAGTCAATTGACAGTCATTTGCATTTGTTCCATTTTCTTACTATTGCACCAATAGTTGTCTCCATCTAACCTAGTGCCTTACTTATGGTTTTGTAGCCCATTCCAGCTTTGTGCAGGTCTATGATCTTGCCCCTGACATCCTTAGGTCTTGCCCATGTTGTAGAGGTTAGAGTCTGACTCATTAATTGAGTCTGTGGACAGGAGTATTTTATAAAGGTGACTATGTAAGACAGCTGTCTTTAATGCAGGTAATGAGTTGGTTAGGAGCGTCTAACTGGTCTGTAGAAGCCAGAACTCTTAATGGTTGGTAGGGGATCAAATTCTTATTTCTCACTGCAAAATGCAAATAAATTTATATAATTTATACAATGTGATTTTCTGGATTTTATTTTTGATATTCTATCACTCTGTTAAAATTAACCTACCCTTAAAATTATCGCCTGTTCATGTCTTTGTCAGTGGGCAAACTTACAAAATCAGCAAGGGATCAAATACTTATTTCCTTCACTGTACGTGCTCAGCGGCAACAGAAGCTCCTACTTCATTAAATTGATTTATGAGCTAGTGGGCAAAAACACTCGCTCATGTGATAAAACAGGCAGATTAATGTTTTACAGCACAGAAAGCAGCAGCTGCAAGACACTGCCATGTCATTGGCATAATCACTTATTCTCTCTTGTCTGGTCAGGAATTACATGTGCCAACCATGTGCCTGGATGGTCAAACAAACCCATTACACAGAACAAAGCAAATGCACATTTCGGAGATAATCTCAGCCTTCTGAAATGTATTATTATTCCAAAATCTATTGATACATTTTTTGCATGGGACAACCTTATCTCAATCATAACTTCAGTAGTGGTATGGTGAGCCCTGCTCCATCTCTCACAACTATGATAAAGAAGTTGTCCACTTCTAGGACAACGCCTTCTCATACCTCGCACTTGGCCCGATAAAAAAAAAAAGTTTGTACTCCCCTCCCATGCTGGTGCCTTTCCCGCAGTGTTGGCACTTTTTCTCCCTGGGACTCCCGTGCTGTTGTTGTGACACCGGCACCCATTCAGCGCTGGCGGTACTGTACACACCTCGTGTCGAACTGAACAGGAAGAGGAACTCAGAGATCAGCTGCAGCCCGAACTTTCACTTCATATTCAATATGTATGAAGGTGGAGACAGTGTCACAACAACCGCACGAGCGACCCGAACCGCGAGAGTTGACACCGCTGGAACGGGAAGAGAGTATAGACTTTTAATATTTTATGGGACCAAACATTTAGATCAAGAAGAGGTTGGCCAAGTAGTGGACAACCCCTTTTACTTTTAACCATATATTTTAATGAATGTTTTTATTAGCATTTTTTGTATTACAAAAATATAACAATTTAAAAGAGGAAGATGAGCAATAAATTGTTGATTTGACTAAAGAAAAACTGTTCTATACATAATCCTTATGATAAAAGTCAATGTGGCAATATAAATTGCTGTGCAATAGATTAATGAACAACAAAGTAAACTTTAACAGTGGTTTTAAATATATACATATTTACTCTTTTTTTTTAAATTATTTTTCAATGTTAAAGAACCTGAAAAAAAAAATAAAAAAATTGCTTTAGGTACTTATTTTCTTGCCATAGCCTATTTCTATGTGCGCCATCTTACCAAGAATCTAATCCTTTTGATGCTGAAAGTATTTGAACTACGCATGTGGTCAGCTAAACGGCCAGGAGTCGCTATAACAATATGAGGCTTTCTGGTCAGCTCCAAAGCTTGGGCAATCATATCTATACAGAAAAATATTAGTGTGAGCACATACTGAAAGCAATATATGGCATTGTTATAGAATTAGCAGTCACAGACCCCGACCTGGAGATACGTACCCATTCCACCAACAATTATACAGTCCTTCAGGCCCAGCGGCTTCCCGAGAACCCGAAACTGTTCAGCAATCTGATATGCCAGTTCACTGTACAGAAAAACCATGGTGGTTAACATGTACTATTTTAAGAAGCTCACTATACATTTGTTATCCATGGTATGTTTTAGGCACCAAGAAGAAACTATGATGTTTCAAATTGTGGCTAATAACGTAGATAGTACAATAAAAGGGAGGACTAGACAGAAGTAACATTTAAAAAGGTAGGACATGAAGAAATATCATGCCATATAAACAGGCTTATGTTGGGTAAGCAGTCTCACAGCAGGGTATCCAAAACTATATCTGCCATTTTAAAGGGAATCTGTCACCACATTTGACCTATGTAAACTATTAACCCCTTTCCAACATGCGCCGTACATGTACTGCTCTGCGAGAGCTTCGTTCTCGCAAACTAAAGTACAGGTACGGCGCACCGATTGTGTTGTCTCACGCTGAACGTAGCGGCAATCGCACAGAGCTGACACCCCGCAGAAACACGCATGATCGGTGTTAGCACCAATCACGGGCATTTAACCCCTCTGATGCCGATGTCAATAGTGACAGCAACAGAGGAGCCCCCTCTCTGCGTGCTTCCATCAGGACAACGCGATGTGATCGCGTAGTCCTGATGGTCTCCGTGGCGACCCCCAGCAGCAAGATGGCCATGGGGTCCTTCAGGGAAGGTGGTTTCACAGTGCCTGCACAGTGTAGGACCTGAGACACCTCCTTCCCTGCCTGTCAGTTGCTGCTCCGATATTCTGCAGGGCAGATGTATTACAGAACATCAGATCAGCGATCTGATGACATACAGTAATGTCCCATCCAGGGACAACGTAAAAAAGTAAAAAAATTAAAAAAAAATATTAGAAAGTGTAATATTTAAAAAAATCCCCAAATAAAAAAAACAAGAGTCAAATATTTTTCCAATAAATACATTTATGTAAACAAAAAATAAACAATAAACGTGCACATATTTGGTATCGCCACGTCCCTAACGACCCGCTCTATAAAACTGTCCCACTAGTTACCGTATATACTCGAGTATAAGCAGAGACCCCTAATTTTGCCACAAAAAACAGGGAAAACTTAATGACTCGAGTATAAGCCTAGGGTGGAAAATGCAGCAGCTACCAGTAAATGTCAAAAGTAAAAATAGATACCAATAAAAGTAAAATTAATTGAGACATCAGTAGGTTAAGTGTTTTTGAATATCCATATTAAATTAGGAGCCCCATATAATGCTCCATACAGTTCATGATGGGCCCCATAAGATGCTCCATATTAAAATATGCCCCATATAATGCTGCACAAATGCGGATTATGGCCCCATAAGATGCTCCATAGAGACATTTGCCCCATATAATGCGGCACAAATGCTGATTATGGCCCCATAAGATGCTCCATAGAGATATTTGCCCCATATACTGCGGCACAAATGCTGATTATGGCCCCATAAGATGCTCCATAGAAATATGAGCCACGTATAATACTGCACAAATGCTGATTATGGCCCCATAAGATGCTCCATAGAGATATTTGCCCCGTATAATGCTGCACAAATGCTGATTATGGCCCCATAAGATGCTCCATAGAAATATGAGCCATGTATAATGCTGCATAAATGCTGATTATGGCCCCATAAGATGCTCCATAGAGATATTTGCCCCATATACTGCGGCACAAATGCTGATTATGGCCCCATAAGATGCTCCATAGAAATATGAGCCACGTATAATACTGCACAAATGCTGATTATGGCCCCATAAGATGCTCCATAGAGATATTTGCCCCGTATAATGCTGCACAAATGCTGATTATGGCCCCATAAGATGCTCCATAGAAATATGAGCCATGTATAATGCTGCATAAATGCTGATTATGGCCCCATAAGATGCTCCATAGAGATATTTGCCCCATATACTGCGGCACAAATGCTGATTATGGCCCCATAAGATGCTCCATAGAAATATGAGCCACGTATAATACTGCACAAATGCTGATTATGGCCCCATAAGATGCTCCATAGAGATATTTGCCCCGTATAATGCTGCACAAATGCTGATTATGGCCCCATAAGATGCTCCATAGAAATATGAGCCATGTATAATGCTGCATAAATGCTGATTATGGCCCCATAAGATGCTCCATAGAGATATTTGCCCCATATAATGCGGCACAAATGCTGATTATGGCCCCATAAGATGCTCCATAGAAATATGAGCCACGTATAATACTGCACAAATGCTGATTATGGCCCCATAAGATGCTCCATAGAGATATTTGCCCCGTATAATGCTGCACAAATGCTGATTATGGCCCCATAAGATGCTCCATAGAAATATGAGCCATGTATAATGCTGCATAAATGCTGATTATGGCCCCATAAGATGCTCCATAGAGATATTTGCCCCATATAATGCGGCACAAATGCTGATTATGGCCCCATAAGATGCTCCATAGAGATATTTGCCCCATATAATGCGGCACAAATGCTGATTATGGCCCCATAAGATGCTCCATAGAAATATGAGCCACGTATAATGCGGCACAAATGCTGATTATGGCCCCATAAGATGCTCCATAGAGATATTTGCCCCGTATAATGCTGCACAAATGCTGATTATGGCCCCATAAGATGCTCCATAGAAATATGAGCCATGTATAATGCTGCATAAATGCTGATTATGGCCCCATAAGATGCTCCATAGAAATAGATGTGTCATGGTTACCAGTGTGATGTAAAACAAAAAGTTATAGAAGGGCTGCTCACTGTTTGAAAGTGGTGCTCTGGAGAAAAAACATATAAATATCAAAAAATAACTACGGCACACTGAAGGTTCCAAATGAATTATAGAGTTTATTAAATTCTTCTGAATTTTCAATATTTCAAATTTTTCAAAGATTTTTCCAAAGTAAATTCCGCATACGGTAACAAAACAGGATGAATGAATCAGGTATCAAATTCAACGTTTCGGCTTACTATGAGCCTTTATCAAGATATACCTGTATCTTATAAGAAGAAAGTATCCGAATGATCAATGTCCGTAGTGCGGTTACCATGGTGCACTGTGTCATGGTTACCATGGTGCACTGTGTCATGGTTACCATGGTGCACTGTGTCATGGTTACCATGGTGCACTGTGTCATGGTTACCATGGTGCAGTGTCATCCTTACCATGGTGCACTGTGTCATGGTTACCATGGTGCAGTGTCATCCTTACCATGGTGCAATGTGTCATCCTTACCATGGTGCACTGTGTCATGGTTACCATGGTGCACTGTGTCATGGTTACCATGGTGCACTGTGTCATGGTTACCATGGTGCAATGTGTCATCCTTACCATGGTGCAATGTGTCATCCTTACCATGGTGCAATGTGTCATCCTTACCATGGTGCACTGTGTCATGGTTACCATGTTGCACTGTGTCATGGTTACCATGGTGCACTGTGTCATGGTTACCATGGTGCAATGTCTCATGCTTACCATGGTGCAATGTCTCATGCTTACCATGGTGCAATGTCTCATGCTTACCATGGTGCAATGTCTCATGCTTACCATGGTGCAAGGTCTCATGCTTACCATGGTGCAATGTGTCATCCTTACCATGGTGCAATGTGTCATGGTTACCATGGTGCAATGTGTCATGCTTACCATGGTGCAATGTGTCATGCTTACCATGGTGCAATGTGTCATGCTTACCATGGTGCAATGTGTCATGGTTACCATGGTGCAATGTGTCATCCTTACCATAGTTACATAGTTACATAGTTATTAAGGTTGAAGGAAGACTTTAAGTCCATCTAGTTCAACCCATAGCCTAGCATGCCCTAACATGTTGATCCAGGGGAAGGCAAAAAAACCCCATGTGGTAAGAGTAAGCTCCATCATGGGGAAAAAAATTCCTTCCCGACCCCACATACGGCAATCAGACTAGTTCCCTGGATCAACGCCTTATCAAGGAATCTAATATATATACCCTGTAATATTATACTTTTCCAGAAAGGTATCCAGTCCCCTCTTAAATTGAAGCAATGAATCACTCATTACAACATCATATGGCAGAGAGTTCCATAGTCTCACTGCTCTTACAGTAAAGAATCCGCGTCTGTTATTATGCTTAAACCTTTTTTCCTCCAGACGTAGAGGATGCCCCCTTGTCCCTGTCAGCGGTCTATGATTAAAAAGATCAGCAGAAAGGTCTTTGTACTGTCCCCTCATATATTTATACATTAACATAAGATCACCCTTTAGTCTTCGTTTTTCCAAACTAAATAGCCCCAAGTGTAATAACCTATCTTGGTATGGCAGACCCCCCAGTCCTCTAATAACCTTGGTTGCTCTTCTCGGTACCCGCTCCAGTTCAGCTATGTCTTTCTTATACACCGGAGACCAGAACTGTGCACAGTATTCTAAGTGTGGTCGCACTAGTGACTTGTATAGAGGTAAAATTATGTTCTCCTCATGAGCATCTATGCCTCTTTTAATGCATCCCATTATTTTATTTGCCTTTGTAGCAGCTGCCTGACACTGGCCACTGAATATGAGTTTGTCATCCACCCATACACCCAGGTCTTTTTCATTGACGGTTTTGCCCAGAGTTTTAGAATTAAGCACATAGTTATACATCTTATTACTTCTACCCAAGTGCATGACCTTACATTTATCCCCATTAAAGCTCATTTGCTATTTATCAGCCCAAGCTTCTAGTTTACATAAATCAGCCTGTAATATAAAATTGTCCTCCCCTGTATTGATTACCCTGCAGAGTTTAGTGTCATCTGCAAATATTGAAATTCTACTCTGAATGCCCCCTACAAGGTCATTAATAAATATGTTAAAAAGAAGAGGGCCCAATACTGACCCCTATGGTACCCCACTACTAACCGTGACCCAGTCCGAGTGTGCTCCATTAATAACCACCCTTTGTTTCCTATCCCTGAGCCAACTCTCAACCCACTTGCACATATTTTCCCCTATCCCCATTATTCTCATTTTATGTATCAACCTTTTGTGTGGCACTGTATCAAAAGCTTTTGAAAAGTCCATATACACTACGTCCACTGGGTTCCCTTGGTCCAGACCGGAACTTACCTCTTCATAGAAGCTGATCAAATTAGTCTGACATGATCGGTCCCTAGTAAACCCGTGCTGATACTGGGTCATGAGGTTATTCCTCTTCAGATACTCCAGTATAGCATCCCTTAGAATGCCCTCCAGGATTTTACCCACAGTAGAGGTTAAGCTTACTGGCCTATAATTTCCGAGTTCAGTTTTTGTCCCCTTTTTGAATATTGGCACCACATTTGCTATACGCCAGTCCTGTGGTACAGACCCTGTTATTATGGACTCTTTAAAGATTAAAAATAATGGTCTATCAATGACTGTACTTAATTCCTGCAGTACTCGGGGGTGTATCCCATCCGGGCCCGGAGATTTGTCAATTTTTGTGCAATGTGCACCATGGTGCAATGTGTCATCCTTACCATGGTGCAATGTGTCATCCTTACCATGGTGCAATGTGTCATCCTTACCATGGTGCAATGTGTCATCCTTACCATGGTGCAATGTGTCATCCTTACCATGGTGCAATGTGTCATCCTTACCATGGTGCAAGGTGTCATCCTTACCATGGTGCAAGGTGTCATCCTTACCATGGTGCAAGGTGTCATGGTTACCATGGTGCAATGTGTCATCCTTACCATGGTGCAATGTGTCATCCTTACCATGGTGCAATGTGTCATGAGCAGTGTCACCTTAGTGTGATCCTATTCTCTCCATGTGAGAATTAGAGCACAGGTGTGGAGAAGACTGAGAACTTAATTTCTCCACATTCTCCTTTGTTTGAGTGGACATGTCGAACCGCACTTTGATGACATCTGAGTATAGTCGGATGCTTTACATGCACCCATACCCTTGTATGATAGCGCATGCTGCATATTTTTCCTCACGCTGAATAGGCATGAGAAAAAAAAAAGTGCTAGTCAGCACTGCCCACAGTATAACATTGGGCTAAAGCTATTCAATAAAACATTGGTTAGCACTCGGCCATGTTATACACTCATGTGAGAGCTTTTAGATCTCAGGATTTGTGCCGCTTGTCAAGTCAGTGCCAGGAGCGTGGTTACGGAAGTGGTATACACAGAGCAGTGCCTGAACCCGAACTGGTGCCGCCCCCAGAACTAAAATCCAAATAAAGCTAATTTCCTCCTGGCAGCGGGGCTTCAGTGCAGTCTACGCACAGTGTCAGAATGCTATTAACCTGCAGCTTGACCCCCATATCTGCAGGTTAATAGCGCTATTTTGCATGACAAGTTCCCATTAACCCCTTCAGGACTGACTTTTTTCATTCCGATTCTTCCACAAGAAATACCTTATTTATTTTACAGTCAATACAGTAATATGAGGACTTGCTTTTTTGCAGAATGAGTGATAGTTTTGAATTAGATTACCATTAAATGTACTGAAAAAAAAAAAAATATTCCAAGTGGGATGAAATGATGAAAAAAATGCAATTCTACAATTATTTTTTGTTTTTATGGCATTCGCTGTATATTAAAAATGACCTGATATGACATTGATGCGATTCTGCAGGTCAGTACGATTACAGGGATCGCAAACTTACATATCTTTGTGTTTAAGTGGTAAAGAAAAATATTTTTTTGCTCTGTGCCCCCATTTTCCAAGACCCATAACGTTGTTATTATTTACTCTGATCACTTTTTATAGCCAAAAGGAGAGCGCACACACTGAGCATGTGCAGAACGGACAACCAGTGCATGCTCAGTATAGCAGAGACTAGCCCAACACTAACAGAAATAAACACTTGAAATAGATCACTCTATAATGACTATATAGGAGTTTCACTTTTTGTATTGAAGATCTGAAATAAATTAACTTTTTCGTGATAATCTCATTTTGTGAGAAGCACCTGTACTTTACAAAGTTGAGTAAAATAAAAGTTTATTGAATTACTCAAGTTAAAAGCATAATATATGAATTCGCCAGTAGATGACACTATATAACAAAATGAATAGGTGGAAGGAATTAACATGTAAGTTGCTATCCCTGGAATGGAATGATCATCTAGTAATAAGCCCTATGATTTCCAATAGGAGTTGATAGCAAATCTAACGTCATATACCTGTTAGGAAGAAAACCACCTAGGAAACAAATTAAGGAAAGTTATGCACTTTACCCCTGTTATATAGTGCCATCTACTGGCTATTTGATATATTATGCTTTTAACTTGAGCCATTCAATAAAATTGTATTTTATTCAATTTTGTAAAATAATTAACTTGTTAATCTAACCATTGGTTCAGTGTGCACAATATGCTTACTTCATCTGCAATTTTCATGGTGCAGAACCTATATTACACCTGTAACATTGGTTTATCATGTTCTATTAGAGAGCAGAGATAGTTACTTTGGCACCCAGAGACCCATTAAGTGCTGGAGTCTGGGAAAGAGGGATATCATGGCATGGGAAAACTGGGTATTGTAGGAGAACGTACAACAAGGAGACTCGCGTCACTCCAATGCAGGACGTACAGTTATGCCCAATGTGCAAAGGGGCTATTAGAGCATCCCTAGAAAAAAAAAAGTGTACACAACACACTGGGTTACCGAGGCCAGTGTTAAAAATCATTGTCTAGTAAGGAGTGAGCAATCATTTATCTTCGTGCCAAAAATTCTAGTTCATAAAAAAAAAAATCAAGTGAATGATCTTACCGAGTAGGTGTGAGCACCAGGCAAAATATTCCAAAAGGATCCTCAGACAGCTTCTGGAGTATGGGCAGAACAAAAGCAGCAGTCTTCCCACTCCCAGTTTTAGCACAACCCATGCAGTCACGACCTATCCAAAAAAAAAACAAAAGTGGTTCAATAAGCCAATGCAGGTATGTGCTTCCATTTATATACAGAAGCTACAGTATAATTAGGGTCTTTAGAATATATTGAAACCATTCCTAGGCCAAATCTATGTATGCTTAATCCTTCAAGTGCAACTCTGTTAAGTGCGCATCAGAAATATACCAGAAATGTACCAGATGAGTAGAGGAGGAGAGCAGTCACCTCGCCTCCTATTTCAATAAATATTACACAAAAATACTCCCTCAAAATGTTTGTATATGCCCCCACAGTTGTTGCTCCTCTAGTCCTTAAAGAGGCTGTCTGGGCATAAGGCATTGATGACCTACATGCAGGAAACACTTTGGTTGGAGCTGCACTCATATTGTAAAGGTTTCTGGATATTGACTGCTACTGCTTCTCTGCACAAGAATCAGAGGTGTGCTACAGTAATGGCCATTATACCGTGACTAGTACGGCACCTAGCAGCCCAGTTCAAAGTATTGACATCTGGCTGATGCAAACAATTCCAGTTGCAAATCTTCATTCATTACATAGTGGAATTTGTTGAGAACAATAAAAAAATATTCAATGTAAAACAAAATTAATATTCCACGGAGGTCTGGATTTGGAAGGATACTCAAAATCAAAGTGGAAAATCAAATTACAGGCTGATCCATCGTCAGTGGAAATGCCTTAAGACAAGGAAATGATGCTCAGTAGTGTGTGTGGCCTCCACGTGCCTGTATGACCTCCCTACAATGCCTGGGCATGCTCCTGATGAGGCAGCGGATGGTCTCCTGAGGGAACTCCTCCCAGATCTGGATTTAAGCATCAGTCAACTCCTGGACAGTCTGTGGTGCAACGTGGCATTGGTGGATGGAACGAGACATGATGTGCTCAATTGGATTCAGGTCTGGGGAACGAGCAGGCCAGTCCATAGCATCAAAGCCTTCATCATGCAGGAACTGCTGACACACTCCAGCCTCATGAGGCCTAGCATTGTCATTCATTAGAAGGAACCCAGGGAACACAACCTGCATATAGTCTCACAATGGGTCTCAGGACCTCATCTTGGTACCTAATGGCAGTCAGGCTACCTCTGGCGAGCACATGGAGGGCTGTGTGGCCCTCCAAAGAAATGTCACCCCACACCATTACTGATCCACTGCCAAACTGGTCATGCTGGAGTATGTTTCAGGCAGCAGAACCTTCTCCATGATGTCTCCACACTTTGTCACATGTGCTCAGTATAAACCAGCTCTCATCCGTGAAGATCACAGGGCACCAATGTTGAATCTGCCAATCTTGGTGTTCTCTGGTAAATGCCAATTGCACTGCACAGTGTTGGGCTGTAATCACAACACCCACTTATGTACATTGGGCCCTCATACCACCCTCATGGAGTCTGTTTCTGACAGTCTGAGCAGATACATGGATGTTAGTGGCCTGCTGGAGGTCATTTTGCAGGGCTCTGGCAGTGCTCCTCCTGTTCCTCCTTGCACAAAGGAAGAGGTAGCGGTCCTGCTGCCGGGTTGTTGCCCTCCTACGGCCCCCTCCACATCTCCTGGTGTACTGGCCTGTCTCTTGGTAGTGCCTCCATCCTCTGGACACTATGCTGACAGACACAGCAAACCTTGCCACAGCTCGCATTGATGTGTCATCCTGGATGAGCTGCACTACCTGAGCAACTTCTGTGCATTGTAGACACATGCTACTGTACTTCAAGGTGCGAGAGCAATGACAAAATGAAAAAGTGACCAAAACAACAGCCAAAAAGGATGAGAACTGAGAAAATAGTCTGGTCACCCCCAGCAGCTTCACTACCTTATAGGTGTTGTCTTGCTAATTACCTATCATTTCTACCAGTTGTCTGTTCCATTTGCACAACAGCAGGAAAAAATGATTCACAATGAGTATTGCTTCATAACTGGACAGGTTGATTTCACAGAAGTGTGATTGACTTGGGCTTATATTGTGTTGTTAAAGTGTTCCCTTTATTTTTTTGAGCAGTAAATATATTTTACAAATAGATCATATAATATATACTGTATGTAAAGTTATATACTACAGCTTTAGGAGTATTGCGACTATGTATATATAATACATAGGTACAATGTGTATACTACAGGTACAGTATTTTTGTATGAATACACCGACTCCACTGGATGGGGGGGGGGTAGGGCCAGGGATCAGTCCCAGACTGAACTCAACTCTCTTTTTGTTTCCTCCCTCTACTAATGTACCTATGCCCGACATTGCCATTTCCGTGTGTGGTTCTACCATTACTCCCCAGCAACATGCCCGCTGTCTTGGGGTCATACTTGATTCATTCGATACTGCTGTGAAAAAACTGACAGGCGGCATTCTCACCTCCATCAGTAGAAGAGTCCTTGGAGGAGTGAACATGCCGTTCTGCACAGGCTGAAGGCAGGGAGAGGGCTCTATGTTTGCAGCCTGAGGAGAGCAGCCAGCCTGCGTAGAATCACAGTGCTGGCGTGTGAGCACTGCTGAGCTAAGCAGCATTGCTGTAGCTATCAAAGTGTTTAGCAATGCTCCTGTCTTGAGGATCATAATCACCCCACAGGCCAGAGTTTGACAAGTGTGCTCTAGACCTGCATTCTGCCATTGGCGCAGTCAACCACTCCATCCTGTCACAAATCCTGTCATTCCTTGGCATCACAAACTTGACCATTTCCTGAATATCCACATACCTCCCTAACCAGTCTCTTGGGATCTTGCAAGGCTCTGTCCTTGTACCCCTACTCTTTTTCATTTATACCATTGGCCTGGAACAACGCAAAGTCCCATGGCTTCTGATGTCATTCAGACGTCACCTCTCTGCTGCCCAGAATCCCAGACTGTCCATCAGCTATACGTCCTTCTCATGATGATTTCTAGAACTTTTTGGACAAAAATGAACTTAAAGGCAATTTCTGTGACTTTTTTCTTCCCTGAAACGAATAACTCATCAATTAGCTGCTTGTTCTGTCATGCAAAGATCTTTCTTGGAGGAGATTCTCCCACTTCCACTGACATATTTAAAACTGGGCAGTTCCTTCTCTTCAATGATGGCAAGTAATTCTGACTGAGAGCCTGCACTGGGTATCAGCGTCACTAGCAGATTTCTCACTACACTGCTCATGCAATGGCAATGCAAAAATCACAGGGCGCCGAGGCAGCAGGAAGCCAAGTGTCAATCAACATCACATCAGCAGTGATGCCTGTCAATGGAACGGAGGAGAATGAGCTGCTCTGTCAATGTGACGTCACAAAGTTGAAGAGGTGCCACCAGGGGATGGTTCTGTGACCGCGCTCAGCCGGGAGAGATCGGAGAATGGCAGAACAAGCAGGCAGTTAGCAACTACCTACCGAAGAGCTTAGCCCGCATAAAAGGAAAAAAAGGCCCAGGATAACCCCTTTATCCTCTTTCCTCCATCTCACTCAACCACCCATACCCATTTCGGTAAGTTACCCCACGCTTTCCCCATCTCATAATACTGCTATCTACTGGCTAACACGGTACCAAGATATATTTATTTCCTGTATGCTGCCTGGGTGTAACTTTTCCCACTGTTTTACCCTTCAAATCACAATTTTAAGTCTTTATCACCTCCAGCTCAAAAGAGTTTACAGAATCCGCACTTTCCTCAAACCAGAGAGCACAAAAATATAATATCCTCACTCTCTCTCACCCCAACTACAATATCCTTCTCTGTGGCCTGTAGAGGTCGCTGTAACACACGCACAATGGTCATTGATGCCTGTCTGCAGACTCCACCACCCTCCAGCATCCCCCTGTTCTGTCCCTTCTCGTGTCTCTCCCCATTAGGCCTCGTTCAGACTGCCGTGATGTTACTTGGAAAAACATCAGGGATTTGGATCCGATTATCGTCAGTGTCAGTTTTTCCACAAATGAACCAGATGACAACGCTTCCCCCATACCTTACAATGACGGGCAGCACACGGGTTGTACACTGATACATCTGTGATTCCTCAGGGACCGGTGGATGATTCTGATCAGTGCCTGCGATCACACATGGACACGGCTCCATGATTTTTATGGACGACTTGCTTCACAAACAACACATGAACATGGGAACAGTTCCATATTCTATAATGTGTTATGTTCTGTCTAAAAAAACGCAGAACAAGTGAATCCCAGACGTCTGAATGAGGCCTTAGGCTGCTAGGTTCCCCCCACTTTTCAGACCACCATATGCCCATTTGTAAAATACTGTATGGCTTATCCCCTTACAACAGGGAGCTGATCATAAACCTTATGACGATGAACATACACGTGATGTCACAGGAAATCATACACTACTATTATGGGACACGGGGGCTCCTGACAGTACTCTTCCACGCACCTTCCAAGATGGGCGGGATGCAGTTCTCTTGCACCGGGCTCGGTTTGCGGATTCCCAGCTGTTTGCATTGCTCTATCAGCCACGATGAAAGCCCCAACTTCGTAAAGGCGTCCATCATTTCCCCACACACACGTGGTACTGGCAGCACTTCCGGTATGACGTCACCACTGTGCGCCTTAGACATGCCAGCGGAGGTGCCGTGCGCATGCGCGGAGGGGGATCCGCACACAGGCGGAAGTGGCGCGCAGCAGGCCGGGTGACGTGTCTGCTGTAGAGATGGCTGCTCAGGGAGAGGTTGACGAGCTGTTCGATATCAAAAACTGGTTCTATATTGGCAGCTACCAACAGAGCATCAATGAGGCGCAGAAAGTGAAGGTGAGGAGCCGCACAGCCGTTACTGTGTGATTAGGGGACATATAGAAAATGAGAGTCCTCAGTGGGGAAGATGGTAGCAAATAGCAAGCCTGGAGGTAAGCACGGAAACCACAACCATCATTACCGACCTGTACGGACCTCCGAGGACGCTCAGTGTTTAATGTTTGCATAGTTACTGGCTGGAACAGTATGGGAGGATAGTAATGATTGCATATAAGTATGTGCACAGCTGTGCAGAGGATTTCAGGAGCTCACTGCTAGGAGTCAGGATCTTGATAATTGAAGGGGAGAGTCCTGGTCTACATGTTCTATAAGTCAGACGCAGGAGCCAGTGTATTTCTTCCCCCGCTGCTACTGGGAATATGGGTGACTGCATGTATCCACAGATGGGCCTCCTGTGTGCGCCAATGGGAGTGATTATATACACGCCTGGGGGCTACACGATGACCCTATGTGGCCAAAGATTGCTCTGCTGCAGCCGGTTATCTCCTTAGTAATCCCAGACCCCAATGTGCATGTAAATGTGCTAGTGTGGGCACATGGCTGTGGCTGAGCTTCACCTTAGGCTACACTCACACAAACGTAAATGGTCGATGTACAAACTGCAATGCCGGACTGACCTTGGGTTTCCTGATCCGAACTAACAGCTTCGTAAGCAAATGTGAGGCTGTTATTTCGGGTGTGGAGTTCTGCAGTACATCTGGGCTTTGCGGATTGTATAATACATTCTTGTGAGTGGTGCCTAATGTCAGTGGACAGCTTCTAGGTACTTCTGTTAGATTCTTGCATTGATCATTGCAGATTTTCTTTACCCTTTTGCTTTTTTTGTGTTTTGCAGACTTCAAGCCCAGAGAAAGAGGTGGAGAGAGATGTGTTCCTGTATCGGGCATATATAGCACAGGTATATAATGAGATTTGTCTCTGCAGTTATAAAACCTGTTCTTGCACCCTCATTACTGTCCTTCTTTCTTTCTTGGTAACAGAGGAAGTATGGGGTTGTTTTGGATGAAATTTGCTCTAATTCCAGTGCCGAGTTGCAGGCTGTTCGCATGTTTGCAGAGTATTTGTCCAATGAAAGCCGCAGGTATGTGCATAACATCTTATGGCCCTAATTGTTTAATTTTTGGCTCACTACTTTAGGACATGGCCTTTTTTTCCTTGTGTATTATAACTTACAGTTTTACACACACGTGTCACAGGTGTGTCCGGTGTGACAGACAGTCATCCTAGATCCGGCTGTAGTAGGTCTTTACGTTTAGCTCGAGCATCTTCTTGATTTTTCCATCTCTATTGTGGAGCGATATATTTCTCCCTCTGGGACCCAATAGTTACCTTTACCTGCTGCTAAAGGTTTAAATAATAATTTTATTTCTATAGCGCCAACATATTCCGCAGCACTTTACATTATAGAGGGGACTTGTACAGACAATAGACATTACAGCGTAACAATAAACACAGATCAAAACAGATACCAAGAGGAGTGAGGACCCTGCTCGCAAGCTTACAATCTGAGGTAAAAGGGGAGACACTAAAGGTGGATGGTAACAATTGCTTTCTTTGTTTGGACCAGCCATAGTGTAAGGATCGGGTGTTCATGTAAAGCTGCATTAACTAGTTATCACTGGAGCATTTTGTGGGTGAGTAATAAATTTATACTGAATTCTGGAGTGGATGGCTAACCAGTGTAATGACTGGCACAAGGTAGAGGCATCGGTGTAACGATTGGTGAGGAGTTACAATAGTCCAGATGAGAATGAATGAGTGAAACGGTAAGAGTTTTTGCAGAGTCAAAAGTAAGAAAAGGGCGAATTCTAGGAATGTTTTTGAGGTGCAGATAACAAGAGCGAGCCAGTGATTGGATGTGGAGGGTGAATGAAAGCTTGGAATCAAGTTTGACCCCAAGGCAGCGGGCATGTTTCTGGGGAGTAATAGTAGAACCACACAAGGAAGTGGCAATGTCGGGCATAGGTAGATTAGTGGAGACAGGAAACACAAGGAGTTCGGTTTTTGACAGGTTCAGCTTCAGATAGAGGGAGGACATGATGTTAGAGACAGCGGTAAGACAATCACTGGTATTTTCTAAAAAGGCAGGCGTGATATCAGGAGAAGTGTATAATTGGGTGTCATCAGCATAGAGATGGTACTGGAACCCAAATCTACTGATTGTTTGTCCAATAGGGGCAGTATACAAAGAGAAGAGGAGGGGGCCTAGGACTGATAATTGAGGAACCCCAACAGTAAGGGGAAGGTGAGAGGAGGAGGAACCAGCAAAAGATACGGTGAAGGCGCGGTCAGAGAGGTAGGAGGAGAACCAGGAGAGAACGGTGTTCTTGAGGCTGATGGAGTGTAGCATAGCGAGGAGGAGCTGATGAGCCACAGTGTTGAATGCTGCAGAAAGATCCAGGAGAATTAGCATGGAGTAGTGACCATTAGATTTAGTTGTTAGTAGGTCATTAGAGACTTTATGAGGGCAGTTTCAGTAGAGTGTAAAGATCGGAAACCGGATTGTAGAGAGTCGAGAAGAGCGTTATCCGAGAGATAGTGGATAAGACGGGAGTGGACCAGGCGTTCCAGGAGTTTAGAGATGAAGGGAAGATTAGAGACAGGTCTATAGTTAGCGGCACAGTGTTGGTTGGGGGATGGTTTTTTTTTAAGTAATGGATGTATGATGGCATGCTTAAAGGGACTCTGTCACCTGAATTTGGAGGGAACAATTTTCAGTCATATGGGCTGGGTTTTCGGGTGTTTGATTCACCCTTTCCTTACCCGCTGGCTGTATGCTGGCTGCAATATTGGATTGAAGTTCATTCTCTGTCCTCCATAGTACACGCGTGCGTAAGGCAAGATTGCCTTGTACAGGCATGTACTACGGAGGACAGAGAATGAACTTCAATCCAATATTGCAGCCAGCATGCAGCCAGCGGGTAAGGAAAGGGTGAATCAAACACCCGAAAACCCCGCCCATATGACTGAAAATTGTTCCCTCCAAATTCAGGTGACAGAGTCCCTTTAAATGAGGAGGGAAAGCTACCAGAAGAGAGGTTGAATATTTTTGTTAGGTGAGTGGTGACAGCAGGGGAAAGGGACTGGAGGAGATATGAAGGAATAGGGTCACTGGTGCAAGTAGTAGTGCGAGAAGATGCAAGGAGCCTGATCACTTCTTCTGTTACTGGCTCAAAATCAGAGAGTGAGCTAGATTCAGTGGGAGGGAGGGCAGTGCATGGTTTGAAGGGATTGGAAGAAAATTTCCTGTCAGATATGGTCAATTTTTTCTTTGAAGTAATTGGCCAGATTGGCCAAATATATTTAACTAGATGGTGGCACGATTCTAACGCATCTGGTATTCTAGAATATGTATGTAGTATATAACACAGCCCACGCAGTATATAACACAGCCCACGTGGTATATAGCACAGCGACGCAGTATAGAACACAGGCCACACAGTATAGAACACAGGCCACGCAGTAAATATCAGTGTGGGCACCAGATCCCTGTTAAAAAACAAAAACAAAAAACAATTAAAATAAAAAATAGTTATATACTCACCTTTCGTCGGCCCCCGGATCCAGACCAGGCTTTTGGCGATGCTCCTCGCGACGCTCCGTTCCCAGTAATGCCTTTCGGCAATAACCTGTGATCATGTAGCGGTCTCGCGAGACCGCTACGTCATCATCTCGCGGGACCGCTACGTGATCTCGAGTCATTGCCGCAATGCTTTCTTGGACCGGAGCGTCGCGAGGAGCGGGAAAGGCGGACGCCGGAAGGTGAAAATGTTTGGTTTTTTTTTAAAATTATTTTTAACATTATCTGTTTTTACTATTGATGCTGCATAGGCAGCATCAATAGTAAAAAGTGAAGCGGTGTTTAACTCCCGCCCCAATATTGCTGATTGGTCGCGGCCGGCCGCGACCAATCAGCGACTCGGGATTTCCGTTACGGAAGTTACAGACAAACAGACGGAAGTACCCCTTAGACAATTATATATATATAGATTGCTGCAGCATGGTGCGGGTGTTAGCTCATACTTGCCTCAGTCTTGCTCGAAGCTCTAGCAGTCAGTTAGTGTCTTCCCTGAGGACCCTTGGAGGATTACTGACGTGATATCTTGGTGGTATTCTCAAAGCTAAGTGTTTTCCCCCTTCCGTCTACCCTCTCTGTCTTCAGTTTTAGTGGGGACTATCCAGGGCCTATCGCTGGGGTCAGGCAGGGATTAGGTTCCTGCTCGGCGATAGGTGCAGAACCTGTATAGGGACGTTTAGGAAAGACAGGGTGATTTTAGATCTGCCTAAGGGGTCTCCCCTCACCTCTTCCCTAGTGTTTGGGCTTCCCTCTTCCAGTTGTTGTGTACTTACTTACTTCACCCAGCGTGACATGTGTGTGTACTTTGTGTTGTTCTTTATTTTGTGACACTTGAAACTTGAATTTCATACTATTTCACAAGTATTCTCTGATGTTATTGGGGGTGCCCATGAGCACCACTGTGTGAGGAAAGCCTGTGATGTAGGCTAAAGCATAGCTGTGGGTCGGTTAGCAATGTGCTATCACTTGCTGTGGTAAGCATAACCCTTTAATATAACATTCCATTAAATAGTGTTTCTTTTGCTCCTTGACTGTAGCCCATCTACTTTTTATCACTCATTTCTGTATATTTGTGTCATGCATTTAAGGGATAAAAAGCTTTAATTGAAAGGTTTAGATTTGTCTTTACTTATCACATATGATGCTTGACAGTTGTCAGCTTGTGTGGAGATTAGTAGAGGATTTTTATGTGTTTGCTTTCCCCTTCACACTGTGCTTGGATATTTCCACAGTTTTTATATTTTAATGTATCTTTTCTTTTTCTAGGGATGCTATTGTCTCTGACCTTGATAAAAAGATGGCTAAAAGTGTTGATGTCACCAACACAACATTCCTGTTAATGGCAGCTGCAATCTATTTTCATGATGGCAATGCGGATGCTGCCCTCCGTACTCTTCACCAGGGAGACAGCCTGGAATGGTAGGTGACTGAGCCATTATCACACCATCTGGCTTGTATCTTCTGGTATGTTAGGCTAATAAATGTCAGTTTGTGAGGGAGACCACTGAGTACAGTTCTCTGCAGTCTGTGTATGTAATTTCCATAGGCATTAAATGGCACAATAATGACCTTGCATAATCGTCTCTCCATTCAATCTCCTCCTTTAAAAGGGATGTGCACTTCTGTGATGAAGATAACCTATCCTTATGATCATCAATATCAGACTGGTGGAAGTTTTACACTATGCACCTACATCATCAGCTTTTATCAGATGTGTTTTTTTATTTTAATCTTTTTACATTTTTTTTTTTCCTAAATGACCAATATACCTATTTGTTCAAAAGGAGATTTCCCTTGCACAGTTTTGTAACATACTGGTGATCAGAATTGTCACACGGATGCTGTGACGGGGATATGTCATTACAGGGAAACATTGAGGTCAACAAACTTGTGCAGTGAAATGGAGCATACTGGGTCTGTATACTGCACATTGGCTGCAAGCTGTCAGAGCAGTATAGTAGAACAGTATGGTATGAGATAGCAGGCCTATATTATCCTGTATATAGCATCTGGTGACTGTACGCACAGTATACTGGATATTATGTTCCTGGTATATAATATGATGGACTATAACAGACCTCAGATGGTTTATGCAAGTCAATTATATTATAACTACATCAGATATTATACCACTCCTCTATTATCCTGTATATAACATTTGATATCTGTGCACATAGTGTATTCTCTCCAGTATACAGGATACAATGTGACTGGTATATATTACAGTCATGGCCAAAAGTTTTGAGAATGACACCAAAATTATATTTTCACATGATCTGCTGCCCTCTGGTTTTTATTAGTGTTTGTCTGATGTTTATATCACATACAGAAATATAATTGCAATCATATTATGAGTACCAATAGGTTATATTGACAGTTAGAATGAGTTAATGCAGCAAGTCAATATTTGCAGTGTTGACCCTTCTTCTTCAAGACCTCTGCAATTCTCCCTGGCATGCTCTCAATCAACTTCTGGACCAAATCCTGACTGATAGCAGTCCATTCTTGCATAATCAATGCTTGCATTTTGCCACAATTTGTTGGTTTTTGTTTGTCCACCCGTCTCTTGATGACTGACCACAAGTTCTCAATGGGATTAAGATCTGGGGAGTTTCCAGGCCATGGACCCAAAATCTCTGTTTTGTTCCATGAGCCATTTAGTTATCACCTTTGCTTTATGGCAAGGTGCTCCATCATGCTGGAAAAGGCATTGTTGGGCGCCAAACTGCTCTTGGACGGTTGGGAGAAGTTGCTCTTGGAGGACATTCTGGTACCATTCTTTATTCATGGCTGTGTTTTTAGGCAAGACTGTGAGTGAGCCGATTCCCTTGGCTGAGAAGCAACCCCACACATGAATGGTTTCAGGATGCTTTACAGTTGGCATGAGACAAGACTGGTGGTAGCGCTCACCTCTTCTTCTCCGAATAAGCTGTTTTCCAGATGTCCCAAACAATCGAAAAGGGGATTCATCAGAGAAAATGACTTTACCCCAGTCCTCAGCAGTCCACTCCCTGTACCTTTTGCAGAATATCAGTCGCTCCCTGATGTTTTTTCTGGAGAGAAGTGGCTTCTTTGCTGCCCTCCTTGAAACCAGGCCTTGCTCAAAGAATTTCCGCCTCACAGTGCGTGCAGAAGCACTCACACCAGCCTGCTGCCATTCCTGAGCAAGCTCGGCACCGCTGGTAGTCCGATCCCGCAGCTGAAACAGTTTTAAGATACGGTCCTGGCGCTTGCTGGTCTTTCTTGGGCACCCTGGAGCCTTTTTGACAACAATGGAAGCTCTCTCCTTGAAGTTCTTGATGATGCGATAGATTGTTGACTGAGGTGCAATCTTTGTAGCTGCGATACTCTTCCCTGTTAGGCCATTTTTGTGCAGTGCAATGATGGCTGCACGTGTTTCTTTAGAGATAACCATGGTTAACTGAAGAGAAACAATGATACCAAGCACCAGCCTCCTTTTAAAGTGTCCAGTGATGTTATTCTTACTTAATCATGACTGACTGATCGCCAGCCCTGTCCTCATCAACACCCACACCTGTGTTAATGGATCAATCACTACAACGATGTTAGCTGCTCCTTTTAAGGCAGGACTGCAATGATGTTGAAATGTGTTTTGGGGGTTAAAGTTCATTTTCTGGGCAAATATTGACTTTGCAAGTACAGTAATTGCTGTTAAGCTGATCACTCTGACATTCAGGAGTATATGCAAATTGCCATTAGAAAAAATGACGCAGTAGACTTTGGAAAAATTAATATTTGTCTCATTCTCAAAATTTTTTGCCATGACTGTATACTAAAACCACCATTGTACCAGGCATTATTTTGTATATACAATATAGCCAGGTTCACGGTTCTGTATGGTCAGGCCCGTGTTCTGCTGAGGATGGCATGAGTTATTGCAGTAGACTGAATTTTCACGCAGATCAGGTGACTCTTACATTGATGAAGTCGCACTGACGGCTTGCCTTACATCCATCTGAACGTTCACGCTGCTGCTATAAGTCATAGTGAGCCTCAGCAGAGTGACAGCAGGTCTGACAATACAGGTGTATGCACGGCATTGAATAGGTGGTGAACCACGTCCTCCCACCTCCTCTCTGTATACGTCTGCCTCTCCAGCACTGTCCTGCTACCTCACTTTGTCCACACTGTGGCACTCATTCCCCTGGTATGGCCATGGCCCCACCAAAATTGAGTTAATAGAATGGATTAGATTAATCTAGCAGCTTTATTGAATTTTGCTGTGTTTTTATTCTTCATGCAGCAATAAAATTGCTTGAAGAAGTCTTCTACGTGCAACTTTCAAAGTTGTTTTCACACTTTTGAAGGTGGAAGGGAGTAAATCTTTGTTTCCCCAGCCTATAATGTCATGCCATACTTGTGCTGCAAATTCATGTTATTCATAAAGCAGATAATCCCGCATCTGTCATTTCTTACTGAAGCTCTAATGATTTACTTTACTAGTACAAAATGTCAACTCATCCTAATTCTTATAGGTCTCATCTACCGTATATACTCGAGTATAAGCTGACCCGAGTATAAGCCGACCCCCCTAATTTTGCCACAAAAAACTGGGAAAACTTATTGACTCGAGTATAAGCCTAGGGTGGAAAATGCAGCAGCTACCGGTGAATTTCAAAAATAAAAATAGATACTCCATACTGTTCATTATGGCCCCATAGCTGTGCCATATAGTGCTCTGCACCATTATTGCCCCATAGCTGTGCCATATAGTGCTCTGCACCGTTGATTATTGCCCCATAGCTGTGCCATATAGTGCTCTGCACCATTATTGTCCCATAGCTGTGCCATACAGTGCTCTGCACCATTATTGCCCCATAGCTGTGCCATATAGTGCTCCGCACCGTCCATTATTGCCCCATAGCTGTGCCATACAGTGCTCTGCACCATTATTGCCCCATAGCTGTGCCATATAGTGCTCTGCACCGTCCATTATTGCCCCATAGCTGTGCCATACAGTGCTCTGCACCATTATTGCCCCATAGCTGTGCCATACAGTGCTCTGCACCATTACTGCCCCATAGCTGTGCCATATAGTGCTCTGCACCATTATTGCCCCATAGCTGTGTCATATAGTGCTCTGCACCATTATTGCCCCATAGCTGTGCCATATAGTGCTCTGCACCATTACTGCCCCATAGCTGTGCCATATAGTGCTCTGCACCATTACTGCCCCATAGCTGTGCCATATAGTGCTCTGCACCGTTGCCCCATAGCTGTGCCATACAGTGCTCTGCACCATTGCCCCATAGCTCTGCCATATAGTGCTCTGCACCGTCCATTATTGCCCCATAGCTGTGCTGCTGCTGCAATAAAAATAATAAAACACATACTCACCTCTCTTGCAGCTCCTCGGCGCCATCTTCCCGGCGTCTCCCTGCACTGACTGATCAGGCAGAGGGCGGCGCGCACACTATATGCGTCATCGCGCCCTCTGACCTGCACAGTCAGTGAGGAGAGAGAGAGAGACGCCGGGAAGATGGAGACAGCGCCCGGCGTGTGGAACGCGGACAGGTGAATATGTAATACTTACCTGCTCCCGGCGTCCCGCTCCTTCCCCCGGACAGCTGGTCTTCGGTGCCGCAGCCTCTTCCTCTATCAGCGGTCACCGGCACCGCTTCATTAGAGAAATGAATTATGCGGCTCCGCCCCTATGGGAGGTGGAGCAGCCTATTCATTTCTCTAATGAGCGGTCCCACGTGACCGCTCAGGGGAAGAGGCTGCTGCACCCGGAGACCGTGGGACGGGCAGGGGGAGCGACAGGAGCGCCGGGACTAGGTGAGTATGCATCAGCGCCCTCTCCCCCTCACCCGCCGACCCCACCGCCGACCGTGACTCGAGTATAAGCCGAGGGGGCACTTTCAGCCCAAAAATTTGGGCTGAAAATCTCGGCTTATACTCGAGTATATACGGTAATTCTGTATTAGCAGTGACACCTAGTGGTGGTAAAACACAGGACAGCTAAGAAGCACTGAATTGCTTTTATAACAATTCGCTATATTTTAAATGTTCAAATATTTTAACAATATTATTACCAGAATTAGATATGCATCGAAATTGAATATACAGACTAAAATTGCTATTTATTTCTGGTTAGTTTTTGCTGTAGCCAAATGTATTTTATCTGTTCTCTTCTAGGATCTATAACTTTTTTTTTCCTATCAACATAAGCCTTTTGAGGGTTTGTAGTATATAGTATAATTTAATTACTTTTTTTGCTAAACTAATTGTAGCTTTTATGGCCATAAATTAATTTACTGCAGAATGTATTTGTAATTAGGGAAAAAAAAGGTCTTTGTGGAATGGTGAGAAAAAGTCTTATTTGTGCCATTGTTGCAGCAAAAAGCACACCGTAACTTTATTCTGCTGCTCATTACAATTGCGGAAATGTAAAATTTACATTTTTTATTTTACAATTAAAAAAAACCAAAACATTTCACTTACAAGTGTAGATGTAGAGATTTGTCATCTGCGTATAAAAAGATCTTAAGAGTAAAGGGAAAAATGTTAACAAATTATCATCTTACCCATTTCAGCATGGCGACAATTATCCAGATACTTCTGAAAATAGACAGACTTGATCTGGCTCGGTAAGTGCAGTTTTTTTTTTAATTGTAACTTCATACTGTCATTATTTTTATACACTGGATAGTCCTAAAGACGCGCACTCGGAAAATAGGTAGCGGTGCTGGCTAGACGGGGATCAGACCCAGGTACTAAAGTACATAGTATACAGCCGCACTCGTGAGAGTTCCTTCAAAATATATATTTTTATTATTCTGCACAAAAGTTCACCACAGTGGTAAATAACAGAAAAATGAAAAAATATATCCAACGTTTAGACCCGAGCTCGGGTCTTTCTCAAATTCTCAAGTGTGAGTAGTAGTAGAGATAAGCTGAAGATGAGCTGGTACCTCGTATATAGCAGTGAGCTCCTCCACAGTGAACGCATGGTACACTGCATGGATATTATGAGAATGTCCTGATGACACAGGCCTCATTGATGCTACCAGGCAACCCACTACCACCAATGTATTAACTTACGTACTTCTCATCTGAAGCTCACTGCTGTATACGAGGTACCAGCTCATCTTCAGCTTCTCTCTACTACTACTCACACTTGCGAACTTGAGAAAGGCTTGGGTCGAAATGTTAAGAAACTGCTTGGATATTTATTTTTTCACATTTCTGTCATTTACCACTGTGGTGAACTTTTGTGCAGAATAATATAAATATATATTTTGAAGGAACCCTCACGAGTGCGGCTGTATACTATAATATATTTTGTACACTGACATGATGATAACCACTTTGATGAATTAAATAACCTATATTGCTCTTTTGCTGCCATTGTTATGAGGCAATCAATTTTTAAAGTTGTGTTGGAAGCAGGAAAAATATCCAAGTGTAAAGACCTGAACCTCTTTGTAAGGGTATGTGCCCACGATCTGCAGTTGTTGCGGGTTTGATGCTGAGTACTTGTACAAACCCGCAGCGGCCAGATGTTACAGCATAGTAGATGTGATTTCTAGAAATGTGATTTCTGAAGGCCATTGGTCACTCAGGATTTTATTTACGGGTATGAAACTACAGGGGGCTGAATATAAATACACGTCACAATTTTCAGATTTATATTGTTAAATTAATTAGAAAACGATGTATCATTTTCTTTATATTTCAGAAATACTTGCTACTTAGTATTGTTATATTACATAAAATCCCAATTAAAAAAATGTAAGTTTCTGGGTGTAACATGAAACAATGTGTAAAAGTTTGTGAGATATGAATACTTTTTCAAAGACATTGTATAAATTAATTCAGATTTAGGTAATAAAATATTGTGTGGGAGTGCTTATTTAAGTAAGCACTGTGCCAAAGGAGTGATATACTCACAATCTCACAATAAAAAGTGAAAGAATTACACTTTATCTGAAATGTTGTGAATGACCAGAATGTTAAATGTAATGTTGTCTTTTTTCACAATCTATAATCAAAAAATGTAAGAGAGCAGGAGTTATTCTGCAGTCCTCAACAGCGACTGCTACACATTGAAGAGAGCTGTAATGAGGCTCTGTCAGTGGTCGCCCAGCTACTCTGAAATGGAACCACGAACATGCTTAAAGGGAACCTGTCACCCCCAAAATGGAAGTTGAACTAAGCCCACCGGCATCTGGGTCTTATCTACAGCATTCTGTAATGCTGTAGATAAGCCCCCGATGTATCCTGAAAGATGAGAAAAAGAGGTTAGATTATACTCACCCAGGGGCGGTCCCGGTCCGATGGGCGTTTCAGTCCTGTCCGGGGCCTCCCATCTTCATAAGATGACGTCCTCTTCTTGTCTTCACGCTGCGGCTCCGGCGCAGACGTACTTTGTCTGCCCTGTTGAGGGCAGAGCAAAGTACTGCAGTGCGCAGGCCTCTCTGACCTTTCCCGGCGCCTGCGCACTGCAGTACTTTGCTCTGCCCTCAACAGGGCAGACAAAGTATGTCTGCGCCGGAGCTGCGGCGTGAAGACAGGAAGAGGACGTGATCGTAAGAACATGGGAGGCGCTGGACCGGACCGCGACACCCATCGGACCTGGACCGCAATGGGGACCGCACCTGGGTGAGTATAATCTAACCTCTTTTTCTCATCTTTCAGGATATATCGGGGGCTTATCTACAGCATTCCAGAATGCTGTAGATAAGCCCCTGATGCCGGTGGGCTTCGCTCACCTTCCATTTTGGGGGTGACAGGTTCCCTTTTATGCAAGCTCCCAGAGCCCTAGAGTTGCACTGCCATTCACCCTTCAAAACCTATACAGGGATCTGGACTTACACAAGGATCCCTGGGCAAGGCCCTCAGAGTCGGCTGCTGTTCGGTGGTGCAAGCTGGTAAGAAGAATAGTCAGGTAGCTGGGTCAAAACCAAGAGGACCAAGAGGAGAAACATCAATAAACAAAGTTAGAATATCATCAAAAAGTTGATTTATTTCAGTTCTTCAATACAAACAGTGAAACTCGTATATTATATAGGCATTACAAACCGTGATCTATTTCAAGAGTTTATTTCTGTTAATGTTGATGATTATGGCTTGCAGCCAATAAAAACCCAAAAGTCATTATCTCAGTAAATTAGAATTATTAACAAAAAAACACCTGCTAAGGCTTTCTAAGCATTGAAAAAGGTCCCTTAGTCTGTTTCAGTAGGCTCCACAATCATGGGGAAGACTGCTGACTTGACAAGTGTCCAGAAGCAGTGATTGACACACTCCACAAGGAGGGTAAGCCACAAAAGGTCATTGCTAAAGAAGCTGGCTGTTCAGAGTGCTGTATCCAAGCATATTAATGGAAAGTTGAGTGGAAGGAAAAAGTGTGGTAGAAAAAGGTGCACAAGCAATCGGGATAACCGCAGCCTTGAAAGGATTGTTAAGAAAAGGCCATTCAAAAATTTGGGGGAGATTCACATGGAGTGGACTGCTGCTGGAGTCATTGCTTCAAGAGCCACCACACACAGACATATCCAGGACATGGGCTACAAGTGTCACATTCCTTGTGTCAAGCCACTCATGACCAACAGACAACGCCAGAAGTGTCTTACCTGGGCCAAGAAGAAAAAGAACTGCACTGTTGCTCAGTGGTCCAAGGTGTTTCAGATGAAAGTAAATTTTGCATTTCATTTGGACATCAAGGTCCCAGAGTCTGGAGGAAGAGTGGAGAGGCACAAAATCTAAGCTGCCTGAGGTCTAGTGTGAAGTTTCCACAATCAGTGATGATTTGGGGAGCCATGTCATCTGCTGGTGTAGGTCCACTGTGTTTTATCAAGACCAAAGTCAGCGCAACCGTCTACCAGGAAATATTAGAACACTTCATGCTTCCCTCTGCCGACAAGCGTTTTGGAGATGGAAATTTCATTCTCCAGTAGGATTTGGCACCTGTCCACACTGCCAAAAGTACCAATACCTGGTTTAAAAACAACAGTATCACTGTGCTTGATTGGCCAGGAAACCCACCTGACCTTAACCCCATAGAGAATCTATGGAGTATTGACAAGAGGAAGATGACACCAGACCCAACAATGCAGATGAGCTGAAGGCTGCTATTAACCCCTTTCTGACATCTGACGTACTATCCCGTCGAGGTGGGGTGGGCCCGTATGACCACCGACGGGATAGTACGTCATACGCGATCGGCCGCGCTCACGGGGGGAGCGAAGCCGATCGCGGCCGGGTGTCAGCTGCATATCGCAGCTGACATCCGGCACTATGTGCCAGGAGCGGTCACGGACCGCCCCCGGCACATTAACCCCCGGCACACCGATCAAACATGATCGCGGTGTACCGGCGGTATAGGGAAGCATCGCGCAGGGAGGGGGCTCCCTGCGGGCTTCCCTGAGACCCCCGGAGCAACGCGATATGATCGCGTTGCTCAGAGGGTCTCCTACCTCCCTCCTCGCCGCAGGTCCCGGATCCAAGATGGCCGCGGCATCCGTGTCCTGCAGGGAGGGAGGTGGCTTACCGAGTGCCTGCTCAGAGCAGGCGCTGGTAAGCCTGCAGCCCTGCACAGCAGATCGTCGATCTGACAGAGTGCTGTGCACACTGTCAGATCAATGATCTGTAATGTCCCTCCCTGGGACAAAGTAAAAAAGTAAAAAAAAAATTCCCCACATGTGTGTAAAAAAAAAAATAAAAAAAATATCCTAAATAAAGAAAAAAAATATATATATATTATTCCCATAAATACATTTCTTTAGCTAAATAAAATAAAAAAATAAGTACACATATTTAGTATCGCCGCGTCCGTAACGACCCAACCTATAAAACTGCCCCACTAGTTAACCCCTTCAGTAAACACCGTAAGGAAAAAAAAAAAAAAAAACGAGGCAAAAAACAACGCTTTATTATCATACCGCCGAACAAAAAGTGGAATAACACGCGATCAAAAAGACTGATATAAATAACCATGGTACCGCTGAAAACGTCATCTTGTCCCGCAAAAAACGAGCCGCCATACAGCATCATCAGCAAAAAAATAAAAAAGTTATAGTCCTGAGAATAAAGCGATACCAAAATAATTATTTTTTCTATGAAATAGTTTTTATCGTATAAAAGTGCCAAAACATAAAAAAAATGATATAAATGAGATATCGCTGTAATCGTACTGACCCGACGAATAAAACTGCTTTATCAATTTTACCAAACGCGGAACGGTATAAACGCCTCCCCCAAAAGAAATTCATGAATAGCTGGTTTTTGATCACTCTGCCTCACAAAAATCGGAATAAAAAGCGATCAAAAAATGTCACGTGTCCGAAAATGTTACCAATAAAAACTCGTCCCGCAGAAAACAAGATCTCACATGACTCTGTGGACTCAAATATGGAAAAATTACAGCTCTCAAAATGTGGTAACGCAAAAAATATTTTTTGCAATGAAAAGCGTCTTTCAGTGTGTGACGGCTGCCAATCATAAAAATCCGCTAAAAAACCCGCTATAAAAGTAAATCAAACCCCCCTTCATCACCCCCTTAGTTAGGGAAAAATAAAAAAATGTATTTATTTCCATTTTCCCATTAGGGTTAGGGTTAGGGCTAGAGTTAGGGCTAGAGTTAGGGCTAGAGTTAGGGCTAGAGTTAGGGCTAGAGTTAGGGCTAGAGTTAGGGCTAGAGTTAGGGCTAGAGTTAGGGCTAGAGTTAGGGCTAGAGTTAGGGCTAGAGTTAGGGCTAGAGTTAGGGCTAGAGTTAGGGCTAGAGTTAGGGCTAGAGTTAGGGCTAGAGTTAGGGCTAGAGTTAGGGCTAGAGTTAGGGCTAGAGTTAGGGCTAGAGTTAGGGCTAGAGTTAGGGCTAGAGTTAGGGCTAGAGTTAGGGCTAGAGTTAGGGCTAGGGCAAGGGCTAGGGTTAGGGTTAGGGTTGGGGCTAGTGTTAGGGCTAGTGTTAGGGCTAGTGTTAGGGCTAGTGTTAGGGCTAGTGTTAGGGCTAGTGATAGGGCTAGTGATAGGGCTAGTGATAGGGCTAGTGATAGGGCTAGTGATAGGGTTGGGGCTAGGGTTGGGGCTACAGTTAGGGTTGGGACTAAAGATAGGGTTAGGGTTTGGATTACATTTACGGTTGGGAATAGGGTTGGGTGTGTCTGGGTTAGAGGAGTGGTTAGGATTACTGTTGGGATTAGGGTAAGGGGTGTGTTTGGATTAGGGTTTCAGTTATAATTGGGGGGTTTCCACTGTTTAGGCACATCAGGGGCTCTCCAAACGGGACATGGCATCCGATCTGAATTCCAGCCAATTCTGCGTTGAAAAAGCAGTGCTCCTTCCCTTCAGAGCTCTCCCGTGTGCCCAAACAGGGGTTTACCCCAACATATGGGGTATCAGCGTACTCAGGACAAATTGGACATCATCTGTTGGGGTCCAATTTATCCTGCTACCCTTGGGAAAATACAAAACTGGGGGCCAAAAAAGAAGTTTTGTGGGAAAAAAAAGATTTTTTTATTTTCACGGCTCTGCGTTGTAAACTGTAGTGAGACACTTGGGGGTTCAAAGTTCTCACAACACATCTAGATAAGTTCCTTGGGGGGTCTAGTTTCCGATATGGGGTCACTTGTGGGGGGTTTGTACTGTTTGGGTACATCAGGGGCTCTGCAAATGCAACGTGACGCCTGCAGACCAATCCATTTAAGTCTGCATTCCAAATGGCGCTCCTTCCCTTCCGAGTTCTGTCATGCGCCCAAACAGTGGTTCCCCCCCACATATGGGGTATCAGCGTACTCAGAACAAATTGGACAACAACTTTTGGGGTCCAATTTATCCTGATACCCTTGTGAAAATACAAAACTGGGGGCTAAAAAATCATTTTTGTGAAAAAAAAAAAGGAATTTTTATTTTCACGGCTCTGCGATATAAACTGTAGTGAAACACTTGGGGGTTCAAAGCTCTCAAAACACATCTAGATAAGTTCCTTAGGGGGTCTACTTTCCAAAATGGTGTCACTTGTGGGGGTTTTTAATGTGGCATCCCATCTTAATTCCAGTCAATTTTGCATTGAAAAGTAAAATAGCGCTCCTTCCCTTCCGAGCTCTGCTGTGCGCCCAAACAGTGGTTTACCCCCACATATGGGGTATCGTCGTACTCAGGACAAATTGCACAACAACTTTTGTGGTCTAATTTCTTCTCTTACCCTTGGGGAAATAAAAAAATGGGGGCGAAAAAATCATTTTTGTGAAAAAATATGATTTTTTATTTTTACGGCTCTGCATTATAAACTTCTGTGAAGCACTTGTTGGGTCAAAGTGCTCAACACACATCTAGATAAGTTCCTTAAGGGGTCTACTTTCCAAAATGGTGTCACTTGTGGGGGGTTTCAATGTTTAGGCACATCAGGGGCTCTCCAAATGCAACATGGCGTCCCATCTCAATTCCAGTCAATTTTGCATTGAAAAGTCAAATGGCGCTCCTTCCCTTCCGAGCTCTGCCCTGCGCCCAAACAATGGTTTACACCCACATATGGGGTATCAGCGTACTCAGGACAAATTGCACAACAATTTTTGGGGTCTATTTTCTCCTGTTACCCTTGGTAAAATAAAACAAATTGGAGCTGAAATAAATTTTGTGTGAAAAAAAGTTAAATGTTCATTTTTATTTAAACATTCCAAAAATTCCTGTGAAACACCTGAAGGGTTAATAAACTTCTTGAAAGTGGTTTTGAGTACCTTGATGGGTGCAGTTTTTAGAATGGTGTCACACTTGGGTATTTTCTATCATATAGACCCCTCAAAATGACTTCAAATGAGATGTGGTCCCTAAAAAAAAATGGTGTTGTAAAAATGAGAAATTGCTGGTCAACTTTTAACCCTTATAACTCCGTCACAAAAAAAAAATTTTGGTTACAAAATTGTGCTGATGTAAAGTAGACATGTGGGAAATGTTACTTATTAAGTATTTTGCGTGACATATGTCTGTGATTTAAGGGCATAAAAATTCAAAGTTGGAAAATTGCGAAATTTTCTAAATTTTCGCCAAATATTCGTTTTTTTCACAAATAAACGCAAGTTATATCGAAGAAATTTTACCACTATCATGAAGTACAATATGTCACGAAAAAACAATGTCAGAATCGCCAAGATCCGTTGAAGCGTTCCAGAGTTATAACCTCATAAAGAGACAGTAGTCAGAATTACAAAAATTGGCCCGGTCATTAACGTGCAAACCACCCTTGGGGGTGAAGGGGTTAAAGTAACCTGGGCTTCCATAACACCTCAGCAGTGCCACAGGCTGATCGCTTCCATGTCACGCCACTTTGATGCAGTAATTGATGCAAAAGGAGCCCCAACCAAGTATTGAGTGCATTTAGTGAACATACATTTCAGTAGGCCAACATTTCGGGTTTTAAAATCATTTTTCAAGCTGGTGATATAAAGTATTCTAATTTACTGAGATAATGACTTTTGGGTTTTCATTGGCTGTAAGCCATAATCATCATTAACAGAAATAAACACTAAATGGATCACTCTGTTTGTAATGACTCTCTATAATGAGTTTCACTTTTTGTATTGAAGAACAAATAAACTAACTTTTTGATGATATTCTAATTTAGTGAGAAGCCCCTGTATATCTGGCAGGTTCCAGCAGTAAGCTGGAAGCTTTATTGGGGTGTGGTGCTTTCCTGTTGACTGAAGCAAGGAGCTGATAACATTTGCTAGACAGCACAGATCCCCATACTGTCAACCAGCCACCCTAACCTTAGTGGCTGGAAAGAGCCTGTGCTGTCCAGAGCTTCTGAATCTGACATCTCCTATCACCAGCCCCCGCAGAGTGCATACGACAGCGCCTCACGACATAAACAGACATCGTAGGAGCAGATGCTGGAGGACAGGGATTAAGCTGTACATCTAATTTGGCCACCGACGTTAATAACAGCTGATTGTTGCGGGTGCACACACCAATCTGATTTAGATGACATATCCTCAGAATATCTCATACCCACAGAACTTCTTAAATTGTTCACACCATTTGGATGAAAAGTTGATATTAATGCACAAACCTATTGAGCACATGGCTGTTCTTCAGTTTTTGATCCTCCCAGTTATTCCTTCCTCAGCTGACTGTACTATAACACATTTTTATATGCATATACTTTTGCTAGCTAAAACACAAAGCCGTGAGAAAGCTGGGTTACCAAGGCTGTGTCAGGGTGAGCTCAGCCATAGGCCATTTTTTTCTGCTCCACAAAACACAAATGAGGAGCAATACAAGGAGGCGAGTTATATAAAGGCTCGGCAGGAAATGTGAGACATTAGTAACAGTCCTACGGGAAGGAGAGGAGGTTAGAATGCACATCTAATTTGCACTGAACAGTGAAATACCTGATGATAAAGTCATGGGCTGATACATGGATGACCAAAGTCCTTTGGGGTACGCGCCCACGATGTGGAATTGCTGCGGTTTTTGATGTTAGGTATTTATGCCAGATGTTGCAGCATAGTGGATGGGATTTCTAGAAATCCCTTGTCCACTGTGCGTCTATGTGCACCTGCGGATCACCCGTGGAAACTGACATGCAGTGCGGGTTTACGAGCTGCAGCATTTCGTTTACTCTTGTGAAGACACAAATTTCCACAATAGAATGTATTTGGATGCAGAAAATCTGCATGGTTTAGTGAACACATGTGTGATCTGGATGCAGCAAATGTATGCTATTTCCAAAGTGCTGCTACTTCCTAATTGTGGGAACATAGCCTTTGACAGGTTCTGTGCACCGGAAGATCCTGAAACACTCTGTCAATGTAAAATCCAGGCGCAGCATCAGTTGTTAAGAACACCCCCACTTCTTGGAATCTGTGCTGCTTGTCTCTTACTATAGACAGATTAGTCCTGCTAACAGGTGGTGGAGAGCAAATTGCTGGGACACATCAAGCGGTTGTAACCTTGAAGCATTGTTTCATTATTAAGAAACTTTTTTGCTAATAAAAGTAACTTAAACTTTGAAAGTTTATATTCATTAGAACTCTAATAAGAATTTGTTATAACAACAGCGACCATTTGTGAGCCGAGTCTTTTTTTGTCATTGAGTATAACCATGTTTTGCATCTCCACCTTCAGTGATAAAATAAGACATAATTTCTTTTTTTTATGATTCCATGTATCTAGCTGTATCAGAGATCTGTGTCTTTTTTTTTCCAATGGGACTATTTTGGGGTACATATAATTAAAAACTTACTGTATATACTCGAGTATAAGCCGAGGATTTCAGCCCATTTATTTGGGTTGAAAGTCCCCCTCTCAGCTTGTACTTGAGTCATACCCAGGGGGTCGGCAGTGGAGGGGGAGCGGGGGCTGTCTAATTATACTCTCCTACTCCTGTCGCGGTCCCTGCAGGTCCCTGCTTCCCCGGCGCCGCAGCTTCTTCCTGTACTGAGCGGTCACATGGTACTGCTCATTACAGTAATGATTATGTGGCTCCACCTCCCATAGGGGTGGAGCCGCATATTCATTACTGTAATGAGCAGTAACGGTGACCGCTCAATACAAGAAGAAGCTGCGGCGCCGGGGACTGCGCCAGGAGCAGGTGACGCTTCTGCAGTGACTCTCAGGTCAGATGGCACGGTGACGTGGTTAGTGCGCGCCCTCTGCCTGATCGTCAGTGCAGAAGACACTGAAGACGGAGCGGTGCCGGAACGAGGAGCAGGTGAATATTGAAAGTGCCAGGGGACCTGAGCGACGGAGAGGTGAGTATGTGATTGATTTTTTTTTTTTTTTTTTTTTTTTTATCGCAGCAACAGCAAATGGGGCAAGTGTCTGTATGGGGCCATAATCAACGTTTGTGCAGCACTGCATGGGGCAAGTGTCTATATGGAGCATCCTATGGGGTCATAATTAACGTTTGTGGAGTATTATATGGGGCAAGTGTCTGTATGGAGCATCTTATGGGGCCATAATCAAGGTTTCTGTAGCACTATATGGCACAAATATCTTTATGGAGCATCTTATGGGGCCATAATCAACGTTTGTGCAGCACTATATGGCGCAAATATCTTTATGGAGCATCTTATGGGGCCATAATTAACGTTTGTGGAGCATTTATATGGGGCAAGTGTCTGTATGGAGCATCTTATAGGGCCATAATTAACATTTGTGCAGCATTATATTGGGCAAATGTGTCTATGGCGCATCTTATGGGGGGCCATTATTAACCTTTATGCAGGATTATATGGGGCATATTTTGTATGGAGCATCTTATGGGGCCATCATAAACTTTATGGAGCATTATATGGGGCTCCTGATTCAATATGGATATTCAAAAACACAACCTACTGATGTCTCAATTAATTTTACTTTTATTGGTATCTATTTTTACTTTTGACATTTACCGGTAGCTGCTGCATTTCGCACCCTAGGCATATACTCGAGTCATTAAGTTTTCCCCGTTTTTTTGTGGCAAAATTAGGGGGGGTCGGCTTATACTCGGGTCGGCTTATACTCGAGTATATGCGGTAATTGTTCCATTGATTACTTCCTTTTTTTTTTTTTTTTTTTCTTTTTCTTTTTTTTTCACTTTGTCAGTCAACATGCTAAATAATATCAAATCTATATAGTGTTTCTTTTCTATTTCACTTTTGTGCAAAAAGATATATATATATATATATACACAGCAGCACATGTACATGTATCTAGGCCATGTGAAAACAGACAAATATTCAATATGAACTACCGTATACTTCTCAAAAATATTTTTCACAAATTTTTTCAAAAATTTTTTTATTTTCATAAAACTTACAGTAATAGATGAAATGAAGATTCTTAGCGCATAAATTGGCCAATTCATGTGTGCCCATCAACCACGGCAAGGTGATCTCCCCTGATGGGTCCTACTCTACCGTACATGCCACTTTTGGGCCACCAGCCTACAACTATGGACAAAACATGTCACTCTGGGCTAAACCTACAATTTATGGGCAGGTAGAGTTGATTACCGCGACCTGCAAGGTCAATGGGAGGAGTGCAAGATCAGTCTGGATGCAGCCACATCCAATAACTAAATAGAGAAAAAAAAAAACAACCAGCACTCCTAATGTGAACACGTGCAAAGCTGCAAACTGCATCATATATGCATTTTTATCTATATGATGCAGTTTGCAGCTTTGCACGTGTTCACATTAGGAGTGCTGGTTGTTGTTTTTTTTTCTCTATTTAGTTATTGGACCCCTGGACGAAGCTTTCCTCAGCGAAACGCACGTCGGGTGTCGTGGGTCCCTGACTGGTGGCTTATATTTTGGTAACTATGGTCCTTCCTTTATATGTACTGTGAACATTTTGGTGACCGTACGGCAGTTGTCCATGATGTTGCGGTTGTCGGTGACATTGCACTCGTTATTAAGATGTATTTATTTCTCATTAGTCTTTTTATATATTAACAATCAACATTAATACATACATATTTCTTATATTCTATTTAAATAATTCTTGTGCATTGTCATCTATGACCTCTGCATTGGGGATACTGCTGGTTATACTTGCAGGATTCTTTGCGGGTGTGTATATACGTACTATATGAATGATTGGAAGGTTGCTCATATATATATATATATATATATATATATATATATATATATATATATATATATATATATATATATATATATATATATATATATATATATTCTTTGCCACTGTTCCAGTCATACCTGTTGGTTGCCTCTGTATTTTGGTTGCTCCATAATTTTATGTGTGGTATATGGTTTTAGATATGTTCAAAATAAAGTTTGTACTTTTTCATATTTTATGGCCTGGTGCCCATTCTTGGTGTTAATAATAATTATCACTTGGCTTAATTTTGATTAAAGGCGATATTATAGGTGTTAATAATGCTGTAGATACAGTTATATGAAAAAGTTTGGGCACCCCTATTCTTATCTTAATGTTTTATAAAAATTGTTTTTTTTGCAACAGCTATTTCAGTTTCATATATCTAATAACTGTTGGACACAGTAATGTTTCTGCCTTGAAATGAGGTTTATTGTACTAACAGAAAATGTGCAATCTGCATTCAAACAAAATTTGACAGGTGCATAAGTATGGGCACCCTTATCATTTTCTTGTTTTAAATACTCCTACCTACTTTTTACTGACTTACTAAAGCACTTTTTTTGGTTTTGTAACCTCATTGAGCTGTGAACTTTATAGCTAGGTGTATGCAATCATGAGAAAAGCTACTTAAAGTGGCCACTTGCAAGTTGTTCTCCTGTTTGAATCTCCTCCGAAGAGTGGCATCATGGGCTCCTCAAAACAACTGTCAAATAATTTGAAAACAAAGATTATTCAACATAGTTGTTCAGGGGAAGGATACAAAAAGCTGTCTCAGAGATTTAACCTGTCAATTTCCACTGTGAGGAACATGGTAAGGAAATGGAAGAACACAGGTATAGTTCTTGTTAAGGCCAGAAGTGGCAGGCCAAGAAAAACATCAGAAAGGCAGAGAAGAATGGTGAGATCAGTCAAGGACAATCCTCAGACCACCTCCAGAGAGCTGCAGCATCAACTTGCTGCAGATGGTGTCACTGTGCATCGGTCAACTATACAACGCACTTTGCACAAGGAGAAGCTGTATGGGAGAGAGATGCGAAAGAAGCAGTTTCTGCAAGCATGCCACAAACCGAGTCGGCTGAGGTATGCAAAAGCACATTTGGAGAAGCCAATTTCCTTTTGGAAGAAGGTCCTGTGGACTGATGAAACCAAGATTGAGTTGTTTGGTCATACAAAAAGGCGTTATGCATGGCGGCAAAAAAACACCGCATTCCAAGAAAAACCCTTGCTACCCACAGTAAAATTTGGTGGAGATTCCATCATGCTTTGGGGCTGTGTGGCCAATGCCGGCACCGGGAATCTTGTTAAAGTTGAGGGACGCATGGATTCCTCTCAGTATCAGCAGATTCTTGACAATAATGTTCATGAATCAGTGACAAAGTTGAAGTTATGCAGGGGATGGATCTTTCAGCAAGACAATAATCCAAAACACCGCTCCAAATCTACTCAGGCATTCATGCAGAGGAACAATTACACTGTTCTGGAATGGCCATCCCAGTCCCCAGACCTGAATATCATTGAACATCTGTGGGATCATTTGAAGAGGGCTGTCCATGCTCGGCAACCATCAAACTTAACTGAACTGGAATTGTTTTGTAAAGAGGAATGGTCAAAAATACCCTCATCCAGGATCCAGGAACTCATTAAAAGCTACAGGAAGCGACTAGAGGCTGTTATTTTTGCAAAAGGAGGATCTACTAAATATTAATGTCACTTTTCTGGTGAGGTGCCCATACTTATGCACCTGTAAAATTTTGTTTGCATGCAGATTGCACATTTTCTGTCAGTACAATAAACCTCATTTCAAGGCAGAAACATTACTGTGTCCAACAGTTATTAGATATATGAAACTGAAATAGCTGTTGCAAAAAAAAACAATTTTTATAAAACATTAAGCTTAAGATTAATAGCGGTGCCCAAACTTTTTCATATAACTGTAAGCCCCCAATGTATCCTGAAAGATGAGAAAAAGAGGTTAGATTATACTCACAGAATGCTGTAGATAAGCCCCTGATGACGGTGGGGTTACCTCACCCTCAATTTTGGGGGTGACAGGATCCCTTTAAATCTGCAATTAGTCTTTTTGCTATGCAATCTGAAAGCAACATGATGGAGGGAGAAAGACCCTGATTCCAGCAATGTGTTCCTTACTAATTTGCATGCTGTTATTTTGATAAAATATTTTCTGTGCTGCAGATCTAGCAGTGCCCAAAATGTCAAACCCTGTATAACCTCCCCCACAGCTTTCTGTATACAGAGGACATTGATAGAAAGCTGCTAATCCATGTAGGAGGCAGTGTTACACAGAGCAGGAGGATTTCATTCCAAGCGGCAACTAGTGATCTACTTACGATAAAACGCTGATTGTATTGAAACTGCAGGAAGCAGCCCAGCAAGAAACACATAACTGGAATCAGGGTCTCTGTCCTTACACCATGCTGTTCTTAATTACACAGCGAAAACCTGATGAGAGATTCCTTTTTAAGGCTTGATTTTTACAGGACAATTGATAGTTTCTATAGGTATCACTTTCATTTAAATGCAAGGTTTTTTTTAAAGGAAATCTGTCACCTCATATTTCGTATATAAACTGTGGCCACTGGGATCAGGGGCTTATCTGCAGCATTCTGTAATGCTGTAGATAAGCCCCAGATGTAACCTGAAAGATGAGAAAAACAGGTGATATTATACTCACCCAGGGGCGGTCCCGGTGCGGTCCGGTCCGATGGGCGTCGTGGTCCGGGTCTGGCGCCTCCCATCTTCATGCGATGACGTCCTCGTCTTTGCTTCCTGCCGCTGCTCCTACGCAGGCGTACTGATTTGCGCAGGCGTACTGCAGTGCGCAGGCGCCGGGCCTCTGGCGTTTCCTGGTGCCTGCGCAGGCGTACTTTATCTGTTCTGTTGAGGGCAGAGCAAAGTACTGCAGGAAGCAAAGAAGAGGACGTCATCGTAAGAAGATATGAGGCCCCGGACCGCGACGCCCACCGGACTGGACAGCATCGGGACCTGTTTTTCTTATCTTTCAGGTTACATCGGGGGCTTATCTTCAGAATTACAGAATGCTGTAGATAAGCCCCTGATGCTGGTGGCCGCAGTTTATATACGAAATATGAGGTGACAGATTCCCTTTAAATCTCTTTTTATTCCAATTAAAGGAGACTAGGTGAAAACCCCCACAATGTTTAGGCACTGTTATTGGGGGTGGGGGAAGGGTCTCCTATTGGTCTGATGAGGAAAAGGGCAACAGATAAAGCCTACTTCCCTCCCTAGTGACACACCTGGGATAATCTTTGATCCCCTGGAATACAGCAGGGGTCCAGCTATCAGTTACCAGCAGGCTGTGTTGGTGATAACACTTGAGCCTGTGCTATCCCCATGAGCTACATACAGTATATGGCATGGTGCGTTAAGGGGTAAACTGTAGACGTTCCTGATTTTCAAACACGGGAGCACATTTTTATTGAATCTGGAAATGACTGAAAACCAATATTGAACATTTTCAAGGCATTACTTGTTTGGTAATATTTAAGGAAAACTTGTATAATTTCACTGTTACTGTTTCATAATTTTTTTTTCTTTCATTGTAGCAAAGAACTAAAGAAGATGGCGGATACAGATGAGGATGCAACACTGACCCAGCTGGCGACAGCATGGGTTAACATTGCCCTGGTCAGTATGTAGTATGTGCTGTAAATCGGCAGAAAATGTAAGGTTACATTTAAAGGGGTTGTCTCAAGACCATCTGTATCTATATGCCTCTTACATCGGGACGTCATACAGGCGGCACTCCCCAATCTGGATCTCCCTTTGTAAGCCACTCTATTAAAGCATCACCTGTTCTGGCAGAATCAAGCTACTGAGCACCCCTTTAAAGGGACTCTGTCACCTGAATTTGGAGGGAACAATTTTCAGCTATAGAGGCGGGGTTTTCGGGTGTTTGATTCACCCTTTCCTTACCCGCTGGCTGCAATATTGGATTGAAGTTCATTCTCTGTCCTCCATAGTACACGCCTGCACAAGGCAATCTTACCTTACGCTGGCGTGTACTATGGAGGACAGAGAATGAACTTCAATCCAATATTGCAGCCAGCATGCAGCCAGCGGGTAAGGAAAGGGTGAATCAAACACCCGAAAACCCCGCCCCTATGGCTGAAAATTGTTCCCTCCAAATTCAGGTGACAGAGTCCCTTTAAGGATATGTAGTTTAGAAAGTATGATTAGCCAGAATATTGGATAATAGGCAACCAATACCTGCTCCCCTTGGCGTGACTCTTAGGTTTATAGTAGAACTTGTTTTGACCTAATGGAGTCTCTCTAGGTGACTGACCTTCTTTCTTCTCGATATCATCTCATGAAATTGGATCATTGTCGATCATTAAGCAGACCCTTATAAGTTAGCCTTTCTTCTCCCTATGGCAGTTACCCTTTACTTTTGTGCATCTCCTATAACTGGGATCACGGTACATGTATACCAAGATTGTGTGATCACTCCTGAATATTTCATAGGCCACGATACCCTTTTACACCGTGTATTGTATCTATTGCTGTTGTATCTCTGTGCTCAGTTTTCTGATGCTTGAGACTTATTCCAACAGGGAGGGGATAAACTGCAGGATGCCTTCTACATTTTCCAGGAGATGTCTGACAAATATTCTTCCACTGTCCTGCTCTTAAATGGGCAAGCTACTTGTTACATGGGACAGGGCAAGTGGGAGGACGCCGAAGGAGTCCTACAGGAGGCTTTAGACAAGGTAGAGGTCAACTTTAATTGTTTTTTTGTTTTGTTTTTTTGCCATTGTTTACTAATGAGATAAAGCTCCTAATTGTGTCCCAAAGACATCAACAAGGTATTTAGCCATTTTCCAGACCAGTTAAGCTTTAAAGGCCCCGTCTCACATAGCGATTTACCAACGATCACGACCAGCGATACGACCTGGCCGTGATCGTTGGTAAGTCGCTGTGTGGTCGCTGGGGAGCTGTCACACAGACAGCTCTCCAGCGACCAACGATCAGGGGAAGGACTTCAGCATCGTTGAAACTGTCTTCAACGATGCCGAAGTCCCCCTGCAGCACCCGGGTAACCAGGGTAAACATCGGGTTACTAAGCGCAGGGCCGCGCTTAGTAACCCGATGTTTACCCTGGTTACCAAAAAAAACAAACACTACATACTCGCCTTTCGGTGTCCCTTGCCGTCTGCTTCCTGCTCTGACTGAGCCGCCGTACACTGAGAGCAGAGCACAGCAGTGACGTCACCGCTGCGCTCTCACTGTACGGCGGCTCAGTCAGAGCAGGAAGCAGACGGCAAGGGACACCGAAAGGCGAGTATGTACTGTTTGTTTTTTTTGGTAACCAGGGTAAACATCGGGTTACTAAGCGCGGCCCTGCGCTTAGTAACCCGATGTTTACCCTGGTTACCAGTGAAGACATCGCTGGATCGGTGTCACACACACCGATTCAGCGATGTCAGCGGGGCCTCAACGACCAAAAAAAGGTCCAGGCCATTCCGACACGACCAGCGATCTCGCAGCAGGGGCCTGATCGCTGGTACGTGTCACACATAGCGAGATCGCTACTGAGGTCGCTGTTGCGTCACAAAACTAGTGACTCAGCAGCGATCTCGCTAGCGATCTCGCTATGTGAGACGGGGCCTTTAGGCCCCGTCTCACTAAGCGATTTACCAACGATCACGACCAGCGATATGACCTGGCCGTGATCGTTGGTAAGTCGCTGTGTGGTCGCTGGGGAGCTGTCACACAGACCGCTCTCTCCAGCGACCAACGATCAGGGGAACGACTTCGGCATCGTTGAAACTGTCTTCAACGATGCCGAAGTACCCCTGCAGCACCCGGGTAACCAGGGTAAACATCGGGTTACTAAGCGCAGGGCCGCGCTTAGTAACCCGATGTTTACCCTGGTTACCAAAAAAAACAAACACTACATACTCGCCTTTCGGTGTCCAGGTCCCTTGCCGTCTGCTTCCTGCTCTGACTGAGCCGCCGTACACTGAGAGCAGAGCGCAGCGGTGACGTCACTGCTGTGCTCTCACTTCTCACTGTACGGCCGGGAGTCAGTGAGAGCAGGAAGCAGACGGCAAGGGACCTGACGGACATCAGAAGGCGAGTATGTACTGTTTGTTTTTTTTTACATTTACGCTGGTAACCAGGGTAAACATCGGGTTACTAAGCGCGGCCCTGCGCTTAGTAACCCGATGTTTACCCTGGTTACCAGTGAAGACATCGCTGGATCGGTGTCACACACACCGATTCAGCGATGTCAGCGGGGCCTCAACGACCAAAAAAAGGTCCAGGCCATTCCGACACGACCAGCGATCTCGCAGCAGGGGCCTGATCGCTGGTACGTGTCACACATAGCGAGATCGCTATGGAGGTCGCTGTTGCGTCACAAAACTTGTGACTCAGCAGCGATCTCGCTAGCGATCTCGCTAGCGATCTCGCTATGTGAGACGGGGCCTTTACTTTACATGTATCATACTGCTTAAAGGAAAAGTGTCATCAGAGAATAACATTAGTAAAATCAGGTTTTTGTATTGCATCTATTTTAAAAGAAAAAAAAATTTCAATGCATTTTTTTTCATATCATCATGTTTTGTATTTGAAAAACAAAATCTTGCAATTTTCAGACTGTCCACTGGGGCTCTGCCGTTACATTACATTCTGTGGCAACGTCACCACATGCGTCCAAAACTCCTTTTTGCAGGATATTTCGGACGTATGCCTTGCTGAGGACATAGAACGCAATGTGAAAACACCCTTAGGGTATGTGTCCACGTTCAGGATTGCATCAGGCTTTGGTCAGTATTTTACATCAGTATTTGTAAGCCAAAACCAGGAGTGGAACAATTAGAGGAAAAGTATAATAGAAACATATGCACCACTTTTGCATTTATGTTTCTATTATACTTTTCCTCTAATTGTTCCACTCCTGATTTTGGCTTACAAATACTGATGTAAAATACTGACCAAATCCTGATGCAATCCTGAACGTGGAAACATACCCTTAAGGCCCCGTCTCACTTAGCGACGCTAAAGCGATCCCGACAACGATACGACCTGTCAGGGATCATTGCTGCGTCGCTATGTGGTCGCTGGTGAGATGTCAAACAGTGAGATCTTCCCAACGATCGCTGCTGCGATCTCACTGTTTGACATCTCACCAGCGACCTGTACAACGATGTCACATGGGAGCTATTATGACGATTCAGTGTCTGAGTCGTCAACGAGGTCGTTGGTAAGGTGTCAAACACAGCGATGTGTGCTACCCAGCGGAACCTCAACGAACAAAAAAAGGTCCAGGCCATTCCGACACGACCAGCGATCTCACAGCAGGGGCCTGGTCGCTGGTACGTGTCACACATAGCGAGATCGCTACTGAGGTTGCTGTTGCGTCACAAAACTTGTGACTCAGCAGCGATCTCGCTAGCGATCTCGCTTAGTGAGACGGGGGCTTTAAACAACTCCAATAGGTGAGCAATTCCTTTATCTCTCACCTAGGCCAATTTCTCCACCAGATAAGACCCTATTGTGCTTGATGTGTCCCCTCTTTCTCATATTGTGATTCTCCAGAGGCCAGTGGCTCAATACACGATGCAAAGAGGAGGGTCAACAAAAGGTACTATGCCTCATCCCATTGTACACAGGGAATGGTAAGGATAGAGCATGTGGTCCACTGACCTCTTAAATGGGGCACTCAAAGGGGATTTTTTTCCCTTTTTAAGGATTATTATTCTATATGAATGAGAAATTTGGGATACGGTGACTGTAGAACGTTGTATGTGAACATCTTAGAATCGGGATGTTTGAGAGCGTTTTATAATAGAGGTAAGGGAAGATCTCATCAGTTGTAATAGGCGTATTAAGGGAAGAGATTTGCTTCTTTATTTTACTTAGGCAGGTGAAAGATTCAAGAGAGGTCTTTAAAGTGTCAGTTAGTAAAAGTTGCGTAAACTTACCTACCTGTGTATAGGGTCAAAGGTTAGTCCTCATATTTATCTTTGATAGAAAGTACAAGAATATATTCCTTTTCACCTTGAAGTAGCTTTACTAAAAGCAAATAGCTTTATTACTCTAGTGAAAGAGAATAATTTAGCAGCATCATGGAGGGCAAGATTCTTTAATTAAAGAGGTTGTCCACTAATTTATCATTGATGATCTATCTATAGGATATGTCATCAATGTCTGATTGGTCAGGCTCCGACAAACGGCACCCCTGCCGATCTGCTGTTCTCTGTGTCTGCGGCAACCGCCGGCTGGAGATGGCCAATTGTGGGGCTGCTCAGTCTTCTGATAGTGGCCGCAGCAGGGTACTGCACATCACCTCATTCAAATCAGTAGGAGGCGGATGTCCAGTAGCATCTATTGGTAAGCGATGCTCTCAATCTGCCAAGCGCCACCCACCAGTGGGTGAAAATTGGCTATATGTAGAGAGGGGGAAATGTTAAATCAGCGGAAATCCCACAAATGACTAATAAAGGGGCCCTAGTGCCCCTTCCTCGTAAACAGCACTTAAGTGTCTTATTATTCTGTTTCTACAACTCCCATGCAGTGTGCACTACAACTGCTGCCTGATACCTCACCGGACACCTTTGTGTAACCAACTCCCAACCAGGTACTAGTTATGAGAGTGGCACCATTTATCAAATGTGGGTGGGAATGAACTTACTGAAAATATCAAATTATTACTTATTATATAATGACTATATTAATAGAATAGTATTTTGTATATTTGATAAATGTCACATTACATTATCTCTGCTTGATTTGCAGGACAGCAGCCACCCAGAAACGCTGATTAATTTCATTGTATTAACTCAACACATTGGAAAACCTCCAGAAGTAAGAGTTTTTCTGTTTCTTCTGACATGCCCTTTATCATCTTAGGTCAGGCTTAGACTGCATACAAATTTCCCTAGGTACTCTATATAACATGTTTATGCTGCTGCTAGTTTAGGTCATTAAACCCCCAGTTGCATCCATAGTGTTGTTGAATTTTTGAACCTATATGGTGATTGTCTGAAATTGGTCTTTGAGTGTTTAATAAGCAGTACCTGTTTACCTTTGTTATCTCATTTTACTTTATTCAGAAAGGGATATTGCAAAAGGTTAAAATAAAAACTTTACCTGTATATTCCGAGAACTTTTTACCGTATTTTTTAATTCTCTAATTTGTCGCACTCCTTGGGTTATTTTCATGATGTACACTTTACTTTATCATCTCTCTCAAGGTCACAAATCGCTACCTGTCTCAGTTAAAGGATGGACATCGAAATCACCCGTTTATTAGGGAATTTCAAGCAAAGGTAATGGCCAAGTTTCAGCTTTATATAAAAAAGCTAAAGAGCAAAGCCTGCTGCTTCAGTATTCCATCAATTGCATATATTTGCTATATGTGCTCCGTACTGTTATAAAGTTGATGGGTTGTTTTTTTTTGCTATGAGATTGTTTTCCTGGTAATATTTCCATGCAACAGGGTTATTTTTTTTTCGACCTGTAATAATCATCTTTTGGTCAAACCCTCAAGTTGCCCATAGAAATTAGATTACATTAGTGGATAGAGCTGATCCACCAACAATCCAGTTTCTATGGTTGTTTAAAGACTTTTGTACAACACTTTGTTTTGGGGAACTAACAAGTGGGATAAATAGAAGTGTGTTCTTTTTCCTGTCTGGTTTCTGGGGATTTGTGGATCCAGACATATCTGCCATCACTTTCCTCTTACGTTCCGTCTATATAGCACTTCTCTGTTCATATATGCAACAGAGGTACTTCCCACATAAGCAGTTGTTTAACCGATTACATGCAGTTGTCAGTAGTGACTATAATTGCTACGGCTGTCCTCAAAGGGTGGAAGCTTCAGATGTGAACCACAAAGCTGTCATGTCACCTACAAATCATGTGGCTCTGATAGGTTAGCTATGTTTCTCAAAGGAAAACATTTGCTGAATCTTTAACAAGTTAACTTATGGGAATTGATTTGCTGGAATCCTTACACTGATTTTTTGTTTAACAGAGCTTTCATACTGTATTTTGGCACCCATTCATTTGTAGCGTCAGGATTTACGTCTAAACAAAAACCCCACCCCCCTCAAAACAGGATTTGTGCGTATGCGCCGACCAGGCTATACCCTATAGTGGTGCTAACAGAGTGACCGTGTGCCTTGCATCATTTTTGGGCATATACACCTACTGGAGGCGGACACCCAGGCACAGTCTACTAAGTCCGGGTGTCCGCCTCCAGTACGTGTATCCTCACTAAAATGATAAAACGACATAGCCACATGTTCAGGCATATGCCAAATCTCATTTTGCAGGCGGTTCGGATGTAATCCCCAACTGTCACGGGGGTACTGGGTAGACTATGGCTGGTTACCCGGGCCCCTGCGATATCCCTCAGACTAGGGGAAAACCCTGTCTGTCCCTCTCCCAGAATTTACACTAATGGTGTGCTTGTCTGGGCCACCAGGCCTGACCCTGACTCCTGTTTCAGCCCTATGCTGAAACCGCCACCCGGTGAATAGACCACACACCAACCTCAACAGAAAGTACAGACAGGGAAAACTAAAAACGCACCACGCTGCAGTCACACAGGAATACACTATAACATGCACAGGGCAAAATAAATACAAATATAGGAAGAAGAAATATGACAAAGGATAATACACCACCAGATACGATATTTCTACTCCAAGACCACCACTCCAGACCAGAATCACTCGGCACGAGGCACAAGCTATAATCGTCGACACCCAAAGTCCAGCAGAACTATTTAAAGGCAGTGGGCGTGACCCAGCCTCCAACCCGAGTACCAGCTAAATTAACCCCGGACAACCTAGATAAAATCTAGTCGGCGCCACTGAGCATATAGTGGACAAATGCGAAATTACCGCTGTCTGTCGGACGCCCTAGTGTGAATAGCATCCGACATGACAGTACCCCGCCTTCTACGAGGGACCCCAGGGCCCTCACGACTTATAGGACCACGCTTGTCCGGATGGCGGCAGTGAAACATACTGACCAGCCGGTCCGCATGAATGTCCGAGGCTGGTACCCAAGACCTCTCCTCCGGCCCATAACCACGCCAGTGTACCAGGTACTGTAATGTGCGGCGCACTACACGAGAGTCAACCACCTTGGAGACTTCAAATTCCAAATTGCCATCCACCAAAACTGGAGATGGCGTCGGTGTCGCGTCCACAGAACCCACCACCTTTTTTAATAACAATCTGTGGAACACGTTGTGTATCTTATAAACCGTAGGAAGCTCCAATCGGTAGGCTACCGGGTTAAAGGGAACCTGTCACCCCGTTTTTTGAAGATGAGCTAAAAATAGCGTTAAATAGGGGCAGAGCTGGGCGGTACATTAGTGTCTTTGTGTGCCTTTATTACCGGTTTCGGGTAATTCGGGATTCCGCGCATGCGCAGATGGAGATCGCGGCGGCCATTTTCCTGAAGCCCCGGGCAGCAGAGCGCTCCATCTGCGCACGCGCGGCCACAGGAAAGATGGCCGCGCCCACCGGTAAACGGCTGAATAGCGCAGATCGCGCTGTTTTTCATCTCCTGGGCAGTGGATATTCTCTTTGGACATGCGCACACCACTACGCCACCAACGGAATGATGAGCAGGATTCTGGGGGAGAAACAGCGCTGTCACCACGCCCATAGGACCAGACCAGTGTGAGTGACAGCAGAAAACGGCGACTTTACAAAGGTATTTCGGCAGCATAGGTGGGTAATAAAGGCACACAAAGACACTAATGTAACGCCCAGCTCTGCCCCTATTTAACGCTATTTTTAGCTCATCTTCAAAAAACGGGGTGACAGGTTCCCTTTAATGATGGCGGCAACCCTAAATGGACCAATAAACCTTGGACCTAATTTCAGGGATGGTATTTTGAGTTTTATGTTTTTTGTGGACAACCACACCCAGTCACCCACACTCAGGTCCGGACCTGGCACCCGTCTACTGTCAGCCACACGTTTGTACCTAGCACCCACACTAAGCAAGCGTTGTTTCACTCTCCTCTAGACAGATGACAGTTGTGCTCCTAACTGGTCCTCCTCCGGGACGCCAGCAGAGCCCCCCTGACGCAGAGTACAAAATCGAGGATGATGCCCGTAAACACAAAAGAACGGGGATTCCCCAGACGATTCCTGGCGGTGATTATTTATGGCAAACTCCGCCAAAGGAAGGAACGTCGACCACTCCTCCTGATTGTCAGACACAAAGCAGCGTAAATACTGCTCCAAATTCTGGTTCATATTCTCGGTCTGACCATTTGACTGAGGATGAAACGCCGAAGAATGCGATAACTTGATCCCCAGCCGTGAGCAAAATGCTTTCCAAAACTTTGCCACAAACTGAGTACCTCTATCAGACACGATGTCAGACGGAACCCCGTGAAGTCTGACCACCTTCTGCACAAATACCTGAGCCAGAGTCTTCGCGTTAGGCAACGAAGGCAAGGACACAAAGTGCGACATCTTTGAGAACCGATCAACAACCACCAAGATGACCGTGTTCCCAGCTGAGGAGGGCAGGTCTGTAATAAAATCCATGGAGATCTCCATCCATGGCCTACTTGGTACCCCTAGAGGATGTAATGTGCCAGCAGGACGGGAGCGAGGCATCTTAGCCCTAGCACACGTGGTACATGCTGATACGTACGAGACCACATCCTGTCGGATTTTGGGCCACCAAAACCGACGCGACACCAACTCCAAGGTACCCCTAACCCCTGGATGGCCAGCCAGAACAGTATCATGATGCTCACCCAACACCTTTAGGCGAAGATGGAGAGGTACAAACGATTTGTTAATGGGAAGCTCTGGTGGTACCTCCTCCTGAGCCTCGGCAATCTCAGCCTCAACCTCTGTCGTGAGAGCCGAGACCACTACACCCTTTTGGAGGATGGGTACCGGATCTTCCCGAGGTTCTCCCCCCGGTAAACACCTGGATAAAGCATCTGCCTTAGTGTTCTTAGACCCCGGTCGGTAAGTAACAAAAAAGTTGAATCGCGTGAAAAACAACGCCCAGCGAGCCTGCCTGGGGGACAGATGCTTGGCTGACTCTAAATAAAGCAGATTTTTATGGTCGGTGATAACTGTAACCTGGTGGACCGACCCCTCCAAGAAGTGTCGCCATTCCTCAAAAGCCAACTTGATAGCCAACAACTCCCTGTTGCCGATATCGTAGTTACGTTCGGCGGGCGACAGCTTCTTGGAAAAGTAGGCGCATAGACGCAACTCGCCCAAGGATGAGCCTTGTGACAGCACCGCCCCCACTCCAACCTCAGACGCATCGACTTCCACGGTAAATGGTTTTGATACGTCCGGTTGCACCAGAATGGGGGCCGAAGCAAAACTGTTCTTCAGAAATTCGAATGCGCGCACAGCAGCCTCAGACCAGGTGGAGAAATTGGTACCCTTTTTCGTCATGTCAGTAAGCGGTTTAGCAATGGTAGAAAAATCTTTGATAAACTTTCTATAATAGTTAGAAAACCCAAGGAACCGCTGAAGCGGTTTTAGGTTATCAGGCTGTTCCCAACGCAGCACCGCTTGCACCTTAGCGGCATCCATTTTAAACCCTGAAGCAGACACAATATAACCCAAGAAAGGCAACTCCTGAACCGAAAATACATATTTCTCAAGTTTTGCATAGAGCTTATTCTCTCTGAGTAGCTGTAACACCTGCCTCACATGCTCTAAATGAGTATCACGGTCACATCAATAAATGAGAATGTCATCTAGGTAGACAATAACGAATTTCCCCAGGACCTGCGAGAACACATCATTTATGAAATGTTGAAATACTGCAGGCGCGTTTGTCAACCCAAATGGCATCACCAAATTTTCAAAATGACCCTCAGGAGTATTAAAAGACGTCTTCCACTCATCACCTTGACGGACTCTTACGAGGTTGTACGCCCCCCTGAGGTCAAGCTTGGAGAAGCACTTAGCACCAGCCACCTGGTTGAACAAGTCAGGTATCAGTGGCATAGGGTATGGATCACGAACCGTAATCTGGTTTAACTCCCTGAAATCCAGACACGGGCGTAGTCCGCCATCTTTCTTCTTAACGAAGAAGAACCCCGCTGCCACAGGCGAGGACGAAGGCCTGATGTGCCCTTTGCTCAAACTCTCAGCAATGTATTCTTTTAAAGCTTGCCTCTCAGGACCAGAGATGTTAAACATTCTTGCTTTCGGCAATTTGGCCCCTGGTTTACAGTCATAGGGGCGATGTGGTGGCAATTCTGAGCAACCCTTCTCTGAGAACACATCCGCGAAATCCAGCAGTGTCTCGGGAATGCTAGGAGTCACAGCGGACACACATGTGGCCAGGCAATTCTCCTGGCAGAAATCGCTCCACTGGATTATGTCCTGAGTTTTCCAGTCAATCACCGGGTTGTGCATAGACAACCATGGAAAACCCAGAACCATTTGTGCAGGAAGATTACTGAGCACCCTACATGTAACCTGCTCAAAATGTAGGACACCAATGTGGAGTTTTACCTCAGCCACAAACTCAGTAATCTCCCCCTGTGGGAGAGGAGCAGAATTGATGGTGACCACCCGGATAGGATGAGGCAGTTTTTCGACCGTGAACCCGGCCGTGCGCGCAAACTCCTCATCAATGAGATTAGTGGCCGAACCACTATCCACAAAAACAGTGATTGGCAGCTCTCTGCCAGCGACCATAACTTTGGCAGGAAGCATACATTGAGAGACCACAATGGAAGATATGCATAAGCTCAGATTAGCCTCTTCCACACCCTCTGAGCTTAGTAGTTTTCCGCCTTTGCGCTTTTCTTAGATAACTGAGGACAAGCATTTACATAATGCCCATTTTTACCACCGCAAAAGCAGGCTCCCTGCTTCCTGAGCGAGGGGGCTCGATGATGTGACACCCCTGCGATTTGCATAGGCTCTGTGGGCTCACCTGCAGCAACCTCACGTGCACCTACGCCCTTCCCCATAGGCGGCGTCTCTTGCACCCCCTGACGCAAACGGCGATCAATGCGGACAACAAGACTCATAGCAGACTCTAGAGTAGCAGGAGTCTCATACATCAGAAGGGCTTGTTTAACCCTTCTCGAAACCCCATGAACAAACTGACTCCGCAGCGCTGGGTCATTCCACTGTGTGTCCACTTCCCAGCGGCGAAATTCAGAACTGTAATCCTCCGCCATTCGCTCCCCTTGGCGGAGAGCGCGAATTTTAGATTCTGCTAGAGCCATTCTGTCAGGATCATCATAAATGAGCCCAAGAGCAGAAAAAAAAACTCCACTGAGTTAAATGCAGCTGAATCAGATGGTAAAGAAAATGCCCAAGCTTGAGGGTCTCCGTTCAGTAAGGACAATACCAGGCCCACACGCTGAGCCTCATTACCTGAGGAAATCGGGTGCATACGAAAAAATAATTTGCAAGCTTCACGAAAAACAACAAATTTACTGCGTTCCCCAGCAAACCTCTCAGGTAAAGGAATCTTTGGCTCTGCAACTCTACCTGCAGTTTCAGCTTGCACATTAGATACTACTAGACCCTGTTGCTGAACCGCCCCCTTCAACTCGGTGACCTGTAAGGACAGCGCCTCCAACTGGCGGGTTATGGAAGTCATGGGATCCATGGAATACAAAATTTTGGGGCCGATTATAATGTCACGGGGGTACTGGGTAGACTAAGGCTGGTTAGCCGGGCCCCTGCGATATCCCTCAGACTAGGGAAAACTAAAACCGCACCACGCCGCAGTCACACAGGAATACACTTTAACGTGCACAGGGCAAAAGAAGTAATAAAAATATAGGAAGGAGAAATATGACAAAGGATAATACACCACCAGATACGATATTTCTACTTAAAGACCACCACTCCAGACTGGAATCATTCGGCACGAGGCACAAGCTATAATCGGTGACGCCCAAAGTCCAGCAGAACTATTTAAAGGCAGTGGGCGTGACCCAGCCTCCAACCCGAGTACCAGCTAAATTAACCCCGGACAACCTAGATAAAATCTAGTAGGCGCCACTGAGCGTATAGTGGACAAATGCAGAATTACCGCTGTCTGTCGGACGCCCTAGTGTGACTAGCGTCCGACGTGACACCGACAGGACCAACTAATGGAACTTGCAAAAATCCATGAGCTTTCTGCCAAAACTGCTCCATTTAGGTGTATGAAACGGAGTATACTGAGGAAGCCACCTACTTTAGCAGCAATATGCCAGTCCTAAAGCCATTTACTACCTTTTAATTCCAGTGATATTGTATATTCTAGTGCTATGCCTATATTTTTACCCATTCGGGGTACTTTTTTGTTGCTGTATTATTTGATATCCAGTTTATGGCTTATTTTTTTGTAAACCTTTTATTGTTTTCAATATTTATTAGTCCCACATGGGAACTTGAACATGCAATTATTTGATTGCATAGACAATACACTGCACTTATGTAGTGCAGGGCATTATCCAGCCTGTTTGCAAATTGTGGATGTGACTGGCTCCTTGTGCAGCTTTGTATGCTTGTCCGCATTGCTGAGGGTTGTTGGAGTGCTGCCTTTGTATTGCATGTATTAGTGCTGCAATTTTCTATTTATTTAATTTCCTTTTTCAACAAATGCTATCGGAGAACACCAGTCATGTGCACTGGCACGCTGGCTATAATGTGGTTGTGTGCGGTGTGTGCAGTCCGTGGGTTACCCAGCCCTTACACTGATGGGCAGCCGATTAAAGCCTCTGTCAGGATCCATTAGGCTTTGGTCTATGGCAGACTTGCAGGCTATTAGTAGGCATTTGGTTACCATAGCAACCCATTGGGACCCCAAACAGGGTCAGACTGGGGGAGCCCTGGGATCACAAGACTGCACTGTGTTTTCATTTTTGAGCAAGGCAAGAAAAACACATTGGGTAAAAATATCCACTGTATGGAGGTTATTTTTACTGTTTATATGGCATCTATTTTATATTTGTGCCTGACAAGTCTCCTTTAAAAATGTGTAATTCTCATTTTTATGCTACATTTTAAATGGTCACTGAAAATTCTGTAATTGGCCGTGTCATGTGCTGGAAGGAATTTTAGTGGTAGTTTATAATTTTTCTTGCATAATGTAGATTTTGGAAAAATGAATGTATGCCCTATTGGCGGCATTTGAGTCGTTACAATCTCTGCCATATGGGAAATAATGTCTCTCTTTGTAAGAGTTGCTCCTCCTAACACATTAACAATCCTCTTCTGTTTCTTCCAGGAGAATGAATTTGATCGCCTTGTGCTGCAGTATGCCCCCAGCGCATGACCTGGACCTGATTAATTTATATTTCGCTCTATGAACACAAGTTATAGCATTTCCAGTGAAAATACATATGTTTCATGTCGGGCAGAATGTCAAGATAATGCTAGTGCGGGGAAGGCATCTGTATTGGAATGTAATATACTTAATTTTTTTTTCTTTGTAAGTGAGTCTTGGATTGCCAGTTTTTCATCACTGGAATATTCATTAGAATAAGTTGACAACTCATCTTGTATAACATGGACATTTCCAATAAAAAGAAACTTTTTTCTTTTCTTTCTTTACACATGCCTCTATGTAGATATCCTTATAAAGATTGTATAATTATATCCTCAGAGCTTTTAACCCTTTTCCTGTCAAGGATGTATCTCATATGTCCATACTGACCAAATACTGAATGTGTGAATGTGGCCTAAAGCTGAAAATCCCTGCAGCTTTGATCCAGGCTCAGATACAATCTGTTAAAATCTCCCCCAGAAACATCAGCCCATGAGAGGTAGGACTGCTGTGGAGCTGTAATACTTGGAGAAAGAAGTGATACTATAATACACAAGAATAGAAAAGGTACTATAATATCTGGGGGTAGTAGCAGTATTGGACTATATGGGGATAGGAGCAGGCAGAGAGGGAGAAGATTGAAGGTAGGGCATAAGTTGGTAATGTAGCACGTAAAGGGGGTTGAGCAGGCAGAGAGGGAGCAGATCAGGTATTCTAATGGAGGATAATATAGAAGAACTTGACTTTATTAGCATTATTGATGTAATGGGCACAGTGTAAGTAATTTGCTCCGTGCTACCAAGAATGAGGAGAGGAAAGCACCCACCATGGCTTCACTGACATTGTTCCAGCACTGAAAACTGGCTACATAGAGCAGTGCAAGAGCAGAATCCTGGCTAACGAGTGGAGTAGGCACACAGATAGTACCACACTGCCTATGTTCCTGTACTCTTAGCACTAGCATGGAATTGGTTCGGAAAAAGCACAGAAAGCAGGTTTGTATTATTTTTTTTTTTCATTATAATCCAGGGAAAATTTGTACAACTGTATTTGTTATACAATTATATCATTTCATTACATTTATAGGAAAATCTGTTAATGGGTTACTGACTGGTTGAGTGATGGAAAATAGAACTCTGTTATTATTGGAGCACATACTGATTGTTTCACAGTTAACAATCGAGTACCACTGTGTCCCTATTTGGCTCTCTTCTTTTTAACCTTCGTTTATTAATGAATTTGTAGAGGACATACAGAGTAAAACTTCACAATATTTGCATGATACAAAACTCTGCAGCGTAATCAACACATAGGTGGATAATGTAATACAGATGTATTTGTAGAAGTTGGAGGCTTGGGCTGAGGCAATTGAAGCTTAATGTAGCTAAATGTAAGGTTATGTACTTGGGCAGAGGAAATACAATTTACAGTTGTGTATTACTAATAGAACCCTGGGTAAAACTGTCACTGAAAACGACTTGGGTGGATGGCAAACTCAAACTTAATGACCAGTGCCAGGCAGCTTTTGCCAAGGTTACTAAAGGAATGGGTGGTCTGCAATACCAAGACAGGTTATCTTACTTGGGGGGTTATTAAGTTTTGGAAAAATGATGGTTTAGTGTGATCTTAACACAATTTACAAATTTGTCAAGGGACAGTAGAGAGATCTTTATAATGATCTTACACCTGTGCCTGTGATGGTAACAATGGGGCATCCTCTACATCTAGAGCGTGAGTGGGAAACTTTTTCCTGAAGGGCACCATTTGGATAATTATTTTACAACATTCTGGGGCTGTACAAAATTTTTAACTTGAAATTTATACTGCTATATTTGACCAAACATTTAATTAACTCACCCCTGATGTGATGGTTGGAGCGTGTTTTCTTTCATGTGACGTATGATGTTAGGTGGTATTGATGATACTACTCCCAATTACTTTTCCAGATTTGCGTCAGTCTGGAGCTTACTCAACTTTATGATGAATTTCTCCAGTCACCTTCCACGACAGCAGTACTGGAGGATGTCTCCCCGCCCTAATGGGGGACAGGAAACAAAGAGGTTAAATACCCTCCCCTTCCTGCAACCTCCAGTGTTTTTTCTGTCCCCTATGGGGCATGAAGAGGTCCTGCTGTAGTGCTGCCGTGGCCGGCGTTCGGAGCACGCAGTTTCACTTACATAGCCGGGCGGCCTGGGTCGGGTGCGATGCTCTCCTCCCTGCGATGCTGCTCCCATCTCTATATGTGGACTCGGGACCCTTCCTCCGCCACTTCTGGGGTAAAGAGGAGCGGTGTTGTGCTGCCGGGGTCCCCGCGCCGCTCCCCGGCTTGTTCCTCTCCTCTGGCCGGAAACTGCGTACGCGCGAACCGGAAGTGCCCGAACTTCCGGTTTACGGCCTGTGCGTTCCAGCGGTGGAACACACGCGCATCCTGCACAGTACTATGGTCGGCTGCCATGTGGGGCATAGCGGTTCACCCCCTACGCCTGGGACCTGGAGAGGAGGAGCACACAATTTGGCGCAGTAACCTCGGTATTTAACCCTGGTTATCTCCCCTCCACGTAAGGCCCCCTTTGTCTGTCTGGACTGCAGTACTGACTGACCATGGATGGTGATAGACCTGTCTCTGCATCTGCCGAGCCCTGCGTCCTCCCTCCTACCGTGAGTAGTGGGTTAAGGTCCTTCTTCCCCTGTATGCCTCTAGGGTGCAACACACTTAGTCCCCTTCTCTCTCTTTTCAGGGAGACAAGGCCTCTGCCCCTAGGAAGGACAAATCTTCCAAGAAATCGGAAGATCGCAAATGTGGTGTGTGCGCATCAAAGCTTCCTTCGTCATGCAAGAAGAAGCTTTGCCAGCCCTGCACTGATGAAGTATTACGCTCCGAGCAACCATCTTTGTTTGAGAGCATTAAATCCCTCATCAAACAAGAAGTTCAGTCCTCAGCATCGGCCCTTTCCCAGTCTCTGTTATCGCAGCCACTTCCTCCCAAAAAGAGGAAAATAGCAACGGTTGTTTCTGACTCAGACTCTGATGAACTGCATTCTTCTGATTCAGAGGATTTGTGGGAGAATGAGGGCTCCACTTCTACCCCCAAAGAGGAAAATAAAAAAATGTTTTTCCTCTGAAGACCTACGTGAGGTAATTAGTATGGTCAGGGGGACAATGGGCGTTGAGGAGGAGGAGAAGCCGTCAGTGCAGGATGAGATGTTTGGTGGCCTAAAACCTAAAAAATTGAAGGGGTTTCCAATAAACGAAAATGTGCAGAGTCTCATTCTCCATGAATGGGAGTCCCCTGAGAAAGGTCTTAGTGTTCCATCTGAAATAAAAAAACGTTTCCCTCTTGAAGGAGACGTCTCTCTGTGGGAAACCCCGAAGGTAGACGTGCAGGTCTCTAGAGTGTCAAAAAAGACAGCCCTCCCATTCGAGGACTCTTCCCAACTCAGCGACCCCCATGGACCGTAAAATGGAAAGTCTACTAAGGAGATCTTGGGATACTTCCACAAACCTCGTTAGAACAAATATTGCGTCTACTTGTGTGGCTAGGTCTCTATTCCATTGGCTCCGCACTGTAGAGGATCACCTTACCCAGGGAACATCTAGAGAAGTAATTCTGGATTCCCTTCCCCTTCTCCAGAGAGCTACGGGCTTCCTCGCCGATGCTTCGCCAGAGTCCGTCAGAGTGGCTGCAAAGTCGGCAGTTCTTTCTAACTCAGCTAGAAGAGCTCTATGGCTGAAATCCGGGAGTGGTGACATCACTTCCAAAACAAAGCTTTGTGCCATTCCTTTTCAAGGCCACTATTTGTTTGGACAGGCTCTTGATGATATACTAGACAAGGCCACAGATAAGAAGAAAGCGCTTCCTGAGCAGAGGAATCCGAAAAAACTTTTTTTCACCCCTCAAAAGAACAGTCCTTCCAAAGGGAGTTCAAGGGGAAAGGCAAGTCGGGCCACTGGAGCTATCTTAAAGGGGCGAAAGGTAGGAATATCCTGGTTCCCCAGTCCCAGCAGACCCCTGACAAGCAGTGACTACGCCCAGGGCGTCGGGGGACGGCTCTTGGGCTTTATCAACTAGTGGAGTTCCATCTCCTTGAACCAATGAGTACGCGATACTATCCAGAACGGGTTAAAACTGGAGTTCGAGAACCCTCCCCCTTGCCGAATAAGGATAACCTCATTGAGTCTCAACCCTCAGGATGCATTTCTTTCCGGACTTCAGGAGTTACTCCAGGCAGGAGTAATTTCCCCAGTACCTCAACAGGAAATAGGCAGAGGACACTATTCTCACCTATTTCTAATCAAAAAACCTTCAGGGAAGCACCGAATAATCATCAACCTGAAACCCCTAAATCAGGTAATAGCCTACAGGAGATTCAAGATGGAATCAGTCAGGACTGCGATCCCCTTGATAGGTCAAGACTGGGTGATGGCTACGGTGGATCTGAGGGATGCTTATTATCACGTCCCAATCCATCCAGAATTCCGGAAGTTCCTAAGATTTGCAATATCTCAGAGCCAGCAGATAATACACTATCAATTCAACTCCCTCCCCTTTGGAATCGCCTCGGCACCTCGGGTCTTCACAAAGATCATGACGGAGGCAATAATATTCATATGTCTTCAAGGGATTTGCATAGTACCCTATCTAGACGATCTGCTCATTGTCGCTCCTTCTGTCTCTCGTCTGAATGCAGGCGTAGCAAAGTCTCTAGAAATCCTGGAATCTTTGGGATGGATCCTGAAGCTAGAGAAATCGGACCTACTTCCTTCCAAAAGGAAGAAATTCCTAGGAGTCCTACTGGACTCGGAATTGAGAAAATCTTTTCTGCCCAGAGAGCGCCAACTCGATCTGGTACAGAGGGTAACAGCATTCAGAACCCTGAAAACTCCCACTCTGCGACACTCCATGTCCATTCTGGGGTCCCTAACATCCTGTATCCAGATGGTATCATGGGCCCAAGCCCACACGAGAGTCCTTCAGTCCCATGTTCTGTCATCCTGGGACAGACAGCAGAGCTCTCTATCCAAGAGAGTTTGCCTCCCCAATCATGTCAAGACATCCCTAGCATGTGGCTATGTCTCCGAAACCTCCAACGGGGGGTCAGCTGGGACCAGGTCCCACTAAAGATACTCACATTGGATGCCAGTCAAAGGGGATGGGGAGCCATAGTCGAGGGAACACACTTCCAGGGCACATGGCCTCCAGTCATCAGAGCAAGCTCTTCGAACTTCAGAGAGCTGAAAGGCAGTGGAAGAGGCCTTAAAAGCCGAATCCTCTCTTGTTCAGGGTCACCATGTCAGGATATATTCTGACAACATGACCACTGTAGCATACCAGGGAGGCACGAAATTAAAAAAACTAAAATCCTGAGCTTCAAACTTTTTTTTCTGGGCAGAGAGACACCTCCTCTCTATTTCAGCGGTCCACCTGAATGGGTCGGCCAATACCCAAGCAGATTTTCTCAGCAGAAGGGATGTACATCCAGGGGAATGGTGTCTAGATCAGGAAGTCTTCCTCTCCCTAGTATCCAAATGGGGGATCCCAGAAGTGGACCTTTTTGCCAAAAGCCGGAATGCCAAGCTACAAACATATTTTTCTCTAAATATGACAGACAGAGCGCTGGGCATGGATGCTTTCTCTCACCCCTGGAGGTTCAACCTCGTCTATGCTTTTCCTCCAATCCCAATGCTGTAAAAAACCCTACAGAAGATCCGATCAGAACGAGTCACTACAATTCTGATCACCCCCATGTGGCCGGGGAGGAGTTGGTACAGTGCCCTGTTAGACATGGCCCAGGAGGGTCTGTCATGATATGTACTTTTGCCCTGTCTATTTATTTATGTATTTGAATAATATGCCATTTGATGTATGTAACTGTTCTCTGGTTTCTATTAGCTGTAATTTATGTATTTTCTTGTGCTGGGAGTTCACCTGTAACAATTGTTGGTGAAAAAAACAACCTTAGTCCTTTATTACATAATAAAGATCATGGACAAGGTATTGCGGGTAAAACAAGTGCAGATTATGCAGGCAATAGGACGACGGCCGTTTCACGCAATAAGCGCTTCCACGGGTCCAGATACAGAGAATGGTAAGTCAGTTCTTTTAAATACACACATGTGATCACATTTGCATACAATTAAAAATCATGAAAAACACATGCGGCGATGTCAGCATAACATACAACAAAAATGTGCATTTAAAAAACTGTTCCTCAGAACAGTATAATCCAGAATGACAAAACATTCAGACATTGAATGCAAATACAAAGGCTGTTTAGAGGTGATAAAACCCGTGTGAGACAAGTAATCTGAAAAACAGAAAAAGAAACATCAAGGAACATTAAAAAAAAAAAAAAAATTTAAAATCTTTTTAAAGAAATTCTAAAAAAAACATGAATAATCCAATCTCTCATTCAGTCCCAATGGACCTTGGGCATTTGCTTTAATAATCCATTTAGCTTCACGCCTCAAAAGGATTTTATTATGATCACCCCCCGCTTGGTGGTAATTTAACCACTTCCAAGCCTGCAAAACGCAGGCAGCGAGGGTTACCATCATGTTTTTCTTGAATGTGCTTAATGAATCTAGGGGAGCCTTTGCCCGTTGTGACTGAATGAAAATGTTCACGGAATCTAATAAAGACAGATCTTATAGTCTTACCTATACAATAGAAGGAACATGGACAAAAAATTATATACACCACATATTTGGTTTTACATGTGATCAAGTTTTTTCTTGTTTTATTGGACTCTGTATGCACCTTCTTCATAGCAAGCACCTCCAGCAAGGTGAAGGTTTCTGGAATGTGTCCGTGATTCAGAGCTCATTCATCCTTTAACAGTGAGTACTAAGAGCGTTTTTTCTCAGTGCCATTCATATTTCTTCTTACTGATTCACCTGTAACAATGTCTCCTTCCCCCAATACTTGCAGTCCTAAGCTATAATGTAATTAAGGGTACCGTTACACTAAACGATTTACCAACGATCACGACCAGCGATACGACCTGGCCGTGATTGTTGGTAAGTCGTTGTGTGGTCGCTGGAGAGCTGTCACACAGACAGCTCTCCAGCGACCAACGATGCCGAAGTCCCCGGGTAACCAGGGTAAACATCGGGTTACTAAGCGCAGGGCCACGCTTAGTAACCCGATGTTTACCCTGGTTACCATTGTAAATGTAAAAAAAAAAAAAAACACTACATACTCACATTCCGATGTCTGTCACGTCCCTCGCCATCAGCTTCCCGCACTAACTGTGTCAGTGCCGGCCGTAAAGCACAGCGGTGACGTCACCGCTGTGCTCTGCTTTTACTTTACGGCCGGCGCTCACAGTCAGTGCAGGAAGCTGACGGCGAGGGACGTGACAGACACCGGAATGTGAGTATGTAGTGTTTTTTTTTTTTTTTTACATTTACAATGGTAACCAGGGTAAACATCGGGTTATGAAGCGCGGCCCTGCGCTTAGTAACCCGATGTTTACCCTGGTTACAAGCGAACACATCACTGGATCGGCGTCACACACGCCGATCCAGCGATGACAGCGGGTGATCCAGCGACGAAATAAGGTGCTGGCCACAATCGTGTGTGTGACGCGGATTCAGCGATGTCTTCACTGGTAACCAGGGTAAACATCGGGTTACTAAGCGCAGGGCCGCGCTTAGTAACCCGATATTTACCCTGGTTACCATTGTAAATGTAAAAAAAACCAAACACTACATACTTACATTCCGGTGTCTGTCGCGTCCCCCGGCGTCCGCTTCCCTGCACTGTGTCAGCGCCGGCCGGCCGTAAAGCAGAGCACAGCGGTGACGTCACCGCTCTGCTTTAGGGCCGGCGCTTACACAGTGCAGGGAAGCGGACGCCGGGGGACCCGACAGACACCGGAATGTAAGTATGTAGTGTTTGGTTTATTTTTTACATTTACACTATTTACCCTGGTTACCCGGGGAGTTCGGCATCGTTGGTCGCTGGAGAGCTGTCTGTGTGACAGCTCTCCAGCGACCACACAATGACGAAACAGTGACGCTGCAGCGATCGGCATCGTTGTCTATATCGCTGCAGCGTCGCTTAATGTGACGGTACCTTAAGTGGAGCCCACCAGTCTAGAATCTTCTGATGGACCCAACCATTGAATAGAAGGTGTGACCCCTACCCCCCTTCATGGGCGGATCCCAGGAGCTCAGACAATCCATTCTTATTTTGAGATCAGATGTGAGTTGATGCTGGAAGGAGAAGGAGTGGGGATTCTTAGCTGAGGCAAGACCCCACGTCCATCTGGGACTGCGGAAGCGAACGGGGCGAGACTTGAGCTGAGGACATATCTCGTCGTTTGTGAGATTGTTTTGGGATCCCTTGGACTCGTGTGGACTATTGCTTTGTTAGCTGGCACAAGGATTATCGGGAGGTGCCCCCGAACCTGTTCCGTTGGACTAATTGTGGACTCTGTAGATCTACCTGCATGTGTTGTCCCAGCGTTCTTCAGCAAGATATAGCCACTGCCTGGTTAATGTACCAATATGTTGCAGTGCACACACAGCCAGTAAGGTCCTCCCAGTAACACCCGGCTGAGTCAGTATTATATTGCAGACCCCACGCTATGAGTTCAGAGTAGGGGAGAATCCAAGAAACAGTTAATAAATGCGGGCTTCACTTCCCAGCAGCTGCAGGGTATAATTAATGTGGCCGGCCGCCAGCAAGTTGAGGCAGATTCTGTGCCCACCGTCTGGGCTGCAGGGGGAAGGAGTCTCAGTGGCGCCAGAGCCAGTCGGCGCTATGTGGCGTTTTATGGTATTGATGAGGGGGAGCACGGGGTCCGTTTCTCAGGACTCACACCGCGCAATCCCCCTCTCGTACCTTGATAAGCTGTGCCGAGATGTAGCCAGCTCCCTCATGAGCCGCGGGGCTCACTTCGCGCCGTCTGCCTCCAGCGCACGCTGCAGGGAAAATGGCCGCCGTCTCCTGCCGACTCTGTCCTCCGTCTGTGCGCTCCAGGAGCTCACCCGACCGGAGCCGCACCTTGCGCCCCCTCAGAAGCCGGGGACCCCCAGGCACCCAGAGGAGCACAGCGGTATCCACAAGGACCCTCCCGGGCAAGTATATGGCACGATGTGTGTCAGGATTATGGGAGCTCCAGCCAAACACGTCTGCACAGCTCCTCTACATCGCCACGCCCCCGTTCCAGCGTTCTTGATAATATATCTGTGGAATCATCCCTTGGCCTGCTGTCCCTTCTTGCTCTGCCGTACACCCCGTCACAGGGTCCAATATGTTTACTTCAGAAGAGCAACCTACTTCATCAAGGGCCATTAGTACATCCAAACCTCCACAGGTTGAATCTTGCAGCATGGCTACTGAAGCCGAGATACTAAGGGCAAGAGGCCTCTCATATGAAGTAATTCACACACTTCAGAGAAGTAGGAAACCTATAACTAATGCTATTTATGCCAAAGTCTGGAAGAAATTCTCATCTTGTTGTCTACCTAACATTCCAGAACCATTTCATACAAATATTGCCCAAATTCTAAACTTCTTGCAGAAAGGTCTAGATTTAGGGCTTAGGCCTAGTACCTTAAAGGTCCAAGTTTCCGCTCTTAGCTCATATTTTGACCAGAGCCTAGCCAACCATTGGTGGATAAAACGCTTTATAACATCAGCGTGTAGGATCCACCCCAGGGTTCATAACCGTACTCCCCCTTGGGACCTAAACCTGGTCCTTAATAGTCTAACTCGGGATCCATTCGAACCTTTATAAGAGTCTTCTTTAAAGGTTCTTACCCTAAAAACTGTTTTTTTAGTGGCTATTACCTCCGCCAGACGGATAGAACTATATGCCCTATCCATGCAAGAACCCTATTTGAGGGTGACATCTGATAGTATAATCCTCCGTCTAGACCCTACCTTCTTACCTAAAGTAAAATCAGATTTTCATAGAGGTCAGGACATAGTGTTAAGGTACCTTCACACTAAGCGACTTTGCAGCGAGAACGACGACGATCCGTGACGTTGCAGCGTCCTGGATAGCGATCTCGTTGTGTTTGACACGCAGCAGCGATCTGGATCCCGCTGTGATATCGCTGGTCGGAGCTAGAAGTCCAGAACTTTATTTCGTCGCTTGATCACCCGCTGTCATCGCTGTATCGGCATGTGTGACGCCGATACAGCGATGTGTTCACTTGTAACCAGGGTAAATATCGGGTTACTAAGCGCAGGGCCGCGCTTAGTAACCCGATATTTACCATGGTTACCATTGTAAAAGTGACGTCACCGCTGTGCTTTGCTTTATAATAATAATAATAATAATAATTTTATTTATATAGCGCCAACATATTCCGCAGCGCTTTACAACTTATAGAGGGGACTTATACAGACAACAGACATTACAGCATAACAGAAATCACAGTTCAAAACAGATACCAGGAGGAATGAGGGCCCTGCTGCTCGCAAGCTTACAATCTATGAGGAAAAGGGGAGACACAAGAGGTGGATGGTAACAATTGCTTTAGTTATTTGGACCAGCCATAGTGTAAGGCTCGGGTGTTCATGTAAAGCTGCATGAACCAGTTAACTGCCTAAGTATGTAACAGTACAGACACAGAGGCTATTAACTGCATAAAGTGTATGAGAACATGATGGAGGAACGTGATTATGTTGTTGTTTTTTATTAATAGGCCACACAGGGATAATTAGGTTAATGCGTTGAGGCGGTAGGCCAATCTGAACAAATGAGTTTTTAGTGCACGCTTAAAACTGTGGGGATTGGGGATTAATTGTATTAACCTAGGTAGTGCATTCCAAAGAATCGGCGCCGCACGTGTAAAGTCTTGGAGACGGGAGTGGGAGGTTCTGATTATTGAGGATGCTAACCTGAGGTCATTAGCAGAGCGGAGGGCACGGGTAGGTTGGTAGACTGAGACCAGAGAGGAGATGTAGGGTGGTGCTGAGCCATGGAGTGCTTTGTGGATGAGGGTAGTAGTTTTGTACTGGATTCTGGATTGGATGGGTAGCCAGTGTAATGACTGGCACAAGGTAGAGGCATCGGTGTAACGGTTGGCGAGGAATATGATCCTGGCAGCAGCATTCAGGACAGATTGGAGCGGGGAGAGTCTGGTAAAAGGTAGGCCAATTAGTAGAGAGTTACAATAGTCCAGACGAGAATGAATAAGTGAGACAGTAAGAGTTTTTGCAGAGTCGAAAGTAAGAAAAGGGCGAATTCTGGAAATGTTTTTGAGATGCAGATAAGAAGAGCGAGCCAGTGATCGGATGTGGGGGGTGAATGAAAGCTCGGAATCAAGGATGACTCCAAGGCAGCGGGCATGTTGCTTTGGAGTAATGGTGGAACCGCACACAGAGATGGCAATGTCGGGCAAAGGTAGGTTTGTAGAGGGAGAGAACACGAGGAGTTCAGTTTTTGACAGGTTCAGTTTCAGATAGAGGGAGGACATGATGTTAGAGACAGCGGTAAGACAATCACTGGCTTTACTGCCGGCGCTGACACATTCAGTGCAGGAAGTTCTCGGCAGCAGCGCGTAACCCTGTGGACGCCGGGGCACGTGACAGACATCAGAAGGTGAGTATGTAGTGTTTTTTTTTTTTTTACTTTTACAATGGTAACCAGGGTAAATATCGGGTTACTAAGCGCGGCCCTGCGCTTAGTAACCCGATATTTACCCTGGTTACCCGGGTGCTGCAGGGGGACTTCGGCATCGTTGAAGACAGTTTCAACGATGCCGAAGTTGTTCCCCTGATCGTTGGTCGCTGGAGAGAGCTGTCTGTGTGACAGCTCCCCAGCGACCTAAACAGCGACTCTGCAGCAATCGGCTCGTTGTCTATATCGCTGCAGCGTCGCTGAGTGTGACGGTACCTTAACCCTCATTCTGCTCAGATCCCTCTAATGGGAGGGAAGAGTCCTTCCACACTCTGGATGTCCGCAGAGTGGTTCTATATTATCTTTCACAAACAGAGAGTTGGGAGAATTGATCAAAATCTCTTTATCCAACACTCACGAAAGAACAAAGGTAGAAAGGCGACAAAAAATACAATCGCCAATTGGATTAAACAAGCCATATCTCTCGCATACTCATCTCAGAACGAACCCCCTCCTTCTTCACTGAAGGCCCACTCTACACGGTCGGTGTCAACATCATGGGCAGAGAGAGGTGACGCATCTACGGAGCAGATTTGCAGAGCCGCCACCTGGTTGTCGGTTCATACGTTCACCAGGCATACGTTCACCCCCCCTAAGAAATTATATTGTTGGTACTACTCCAGTACCGCTGTCATGAAAGGTGACTGGAGAAAATAGAATTAGTCTTACCGGTAATTCGGTTTCTAGGAACCTTCCACGACAGCATTCATTTTCCTCCCTTTTTAATGATGGTTACCATTGAGTTCCTGCACCTGAGTGGTAATTATACATGCTACTGTGTCCAGAAAAAACACTGGAGGTTGCAGGAAGGGGAGGGTATTTAACCTCTTTTGTGTTTCCTGTCCCCCATTAGGGCGGGGAGACATCCTCCAGTACCGCTGTCATGGAAGGTTCCTAGAAACCGAATTACCGGTAAGACTAATTCTATTTTTGAAAAGAACTTGCAGCACTAAGTTCTGAATACAGATTTGTATTTCACTACAGGTCTCCTCACAGTGGAAAATTCATATGGGGTATCAGCATATTCAGGACAAATTGCACAACAACTTTTAGGGTCCAATTTCTTCTCTTACCCTTGGGAAAATAAAAAATTGGGAGCGAAAAGATCATTTTTGTGAAAAAATATGATTTTTTATTTTTACGGCTCTGCATTATAAACTTGAAGTGAAACACTTGTTGGGTCAGAGTGCTCACCACACATCTAGATAAGTTCCTTAAGGGGTCTAATTTCCAAAATGGTGTCACTTGTGGGGGGTTTCAATGCATAGGCACATCAGGGGCTCTCCAAACGCAACATGGCGTCCCATCTTAATTCCAGTCAATTTTGCATTGAAAAGTAAAATGGCGCTCCTTTCCTTCCGAGCTCTGCCATGCGCCCAAACAGTGGTTTACACCCACATATGGGTATGGGGTATCAGCGTACTCAGGACAAATTGTACAACAACATTTGGGGTCCATTTTCTCCTGTTACCCTTGGTAAAATAAAACAAATTGGAGCTGAAATAAATTTTGTGTGAAAAAAAGTTAAATGTTCATTTTTATTTAAACATTCCAAAAATTCCTGTGAAATACCTGAAGGGTTAATAAACTTCTTGAATGTGGTTTTGAGCACCTTGAGGGGTGCAGTTTTTAGAATGGTGTCACACTTGGTTATTTTCTATCATATAGACCCCTGAAAATGACTTCAAATGAGATGTGGTCCCTAAAAAAAATGGTGTTGTAAAAATGAGAAATTTCTGGTCAACTTTTAACCCTTATAACTCCCTAAGGCCGGTTTCACACTTGCGTTTGGAGCAGCTGCGGAGGGCTGCGGACTTCCTCCGTGAAGCCCCGCCCTCCGCCGCTAGCTCCGCCTACTTCTGCATGCTACTCATCTACATGGCATCCGGCAGTATTGATTACCACACTATTTCCTCCTGATGAACCGTGATAACGGGGAAAACGCGTCAGGGCGACACCAGCACACGCTAAGTTATCTTTTATCATTATCCATCATAATGTTCTGGTCGTTTGGGTTGGTCCCTTTTTGATTATGGTTTGCAATTATTTTACGTCCATGATGGACATGGGACAAATACGGCTATCTTTAGACTGAACATTATTGTTTGATTATCTGACTTGCTATCTGGCGATGTGTTGGATTAACACTATGGTACTTGGGGGTACCTGTTAAGGCTTTTTGGGTACTTTATGTTTCTATAAATTTGTGTACCTTTTTTTCACCACTGCTCTTTACTATATTGTTTTCCCACCTACATTGAGAGGGATATCATAGGGAAGGGAGGGACAGCCTGCGTTGAGTGGGGGCGCCAATAAATCGTTTCTTAGGGTGCCAACCTCCACAGCAAGGCAGGCGTGGGCAGTAGGTTGTATTGTAGTACCTTAACAGGTGACCTATGTGGTGGTATTAATTCTTATATGGTATTTAACCTAGGTTTGTTTTGGGTCGGGGTTTTATATTTACTATATTAAAAGCTAAGTTTTAAAGGGATACATAAAGTACATAACTAGTCTGATTAGTCCCTATTCTATTTATTTTTTGATTAATGTTCAGATCAGCTTATGGCATACAGTACAGACCAAAAGTTTGGACACACCTCATTTAAAGATTTTTCTGTATTTTCATGACTATGAAAATTGTACATTCACACTGAAGGCATCAAAACTATGAATTAACACATGTGGAATTATATACTTAACACACTTACAGTGTGAAACAACTGAAATTATGTGTTATATTCTAGGTTGTTCAAAGTAGCCACGTTTTGCTTTGGAGTGCCGGCGCCACAGCTTGGTTTTCACATGCGAGACACGGACGTGTTTCTCGCAAGTGGAAATGAGCCCTAAAGAGGAGACTGTGGTGCAGGCCTTCATGGTAAAATATTTGCTAGGAAACCACTGCTAAGGACAGGAAACATGCAGAAGAGACTTGTTTGGGCTAAAGAACACAAGGAATGGACATTATACCAGTGTAAATCTGTGCTTTGGTCTGATGAGTCCAAATTTGAGATCTTTGGTTCCAACCACCGTGTCTTTGTGCGACGCAGAAAAGTTGAATGGATGGACTCTACATGCCTGGTTCCCACCGTGAAGCATGGAGGAGGAGGTGTGATGGTGTGGGGGTGCTTTGCTGGTGACACTGTTGGGGATCTATTCAAATTTGAAGGCATACTGAACCAGCATGACTACCACAGCATCTTGCAGCGGCATGCTATTCCAGCCGGTTTATGTTTAGTTGGACCATCATTTATTTTTCAATAGGACAATGACCCCAAACACACCTCCAGACTGTGTAAGGGCTATTTGACCAAGACAGAGAGTGATGGGGTGCTACGCCAGATGACCTGGCGTCCACAGTCACCAGACCTGAACCTAATCGAGATGGTTTGGGGTGAGCTGGACCTCAGAGTGAAGGCAAAAGGGCCAACAAGTGCTAAGCATCTCTGGGAACTCCTTCAAGATTGTTGGAAGACCATTCCCGGTGACTACCTCTTGAAGCTCATCAAGAGAATGCCAAGAGTGTGCAAAGCAGTCATCAAAGCAAAAGGTGGCTACTTTGAAGAACCTAGAATATAAGACATATTTTCAGTTGTTTCACACTTTTTTGTTAAGTAAATAATTCCACATGTGTTAATTCATAGTTTTGATGCCTTCAGTGTGAAAGTACAATTTTCATAGTCATGAAAATACAGAAAAATCTTTAAATGAGAAGGTATGTCAAAACTTTTGGTCTGTACTGTGTACAATTTTACTGCATGAACCTGCAACTCCTAGTATGTCTTTAATGATGGTAAGGAGATGTTGGGAGTTATTGTTGTATCTAGAAAATCAGAAAAAAACAGGCAGCACTCCAAAAAATTAAAGTATAAAAATGTGGCTTTACTGATCCATTAATAGCAACATTTCTGCAGATTTCTCTGCCTTTCTTAAGCCTAAGCGTAATAAACGGCTTAATATGGCCCGTTGTTTAAAGACAATTATTCTCCAGTATAAATGCACCCTGAGATCCAGGTATCCTATAGGTAACCTCTTGCTCTGATTAGAGTTCTTCTCATCTCATCCTTTTTATCTGGTCTTGACGCCATGGTCTGCAGAACACCCCGTTGTGGTGCCCTTAAAAATAAGTGTCATTATAATGCCGCCTGAATAAAAGTAACCATCCATTATGTGACCCAAGCAATGCACTTGAAAACATACTTGGTCCTCACTCTGCTACCTGCACAAAAAATTAACCCTACACTGTCCATCTTATGGTACATAGCCTGCACACTATCCTCTCCTATAGAAAATTCCCACCACACCTTCACCTTTAGATACTAAGACCGCCACACCATTCCCCTTAGATGCTATGACCACCACACTATCCACTCTTGTGAATCATGACAACCACATCACCTCTGTATCGTGTCTGCAGCAGCAACTGATCCAGCAACAGTAGCAGCAGCTGTCACGAGTGTGTCAGGCCAACCTGGGAGATCTGAAGGTAGAAGACCTCTGCGTATTGTAAATTGCAGATCTTCCATTTAGCCTGTATATTTGGATCCCATATTAAATTAATTTGGTTTCATTTGGTGCTAAACAGGTTAACGACCCTTTCTATGCCAGTTAGAAACATGCAGCTCCATTTCAGCTTTTTCTGATCTGGTCATTAACTCTTCCAATAAAACCTGGTCAGACCCTCTCTGTCCTGCTGTTGAAAGCTCTGCTTCTTTGTTCATAGGAGACGCTGTGCTGAATAGAAGTTTCTTGTTGCTATTGGAGATTCGGCTTTCTGTGCTGTGTGCTAAAGCTAAGTAGTTGAAGTTTGAAGTTGTGGTGTTCTGTATGTTGCTGTATATCTGTGCTTCTCTCCTGCAACCTTTTCCCATTTAGTGTATTCCTCCCTGTCCCTATCCTCCTCCCTATTGTTGGTTAGTGATTTTTATATGAAAGAGGTTTTCTGTTATCCCTGTTTTGTCTTTGTGTCTGGTTTACCTTTCATTCTGTCTCATGCCATGGGTGGGAGAGAGGACAGATTAGGGTTTTTACAGGAGCATAGTAAGGTCGGAGACAGGGACAGTTTGATGCCCCTCTTCCTTACAGAAGACTGTCACAGTGTGACAGCTGCACTGACAACAGCAGCAGCCGATTGAACTATTTGCAGAGGCAGTTCATGGTTCATGACTCCAAGGTCAGCTGATAATTTTTCTATATGGAAAGCAGCGAGGAGAGCCTTGCAGAAAATCACCCTGGGTGATAACATGAAGGCCTTTTTAACTGTGTTTGAAACGGTCGCCGAAAGGGTGAAACTCCCGCCAGAGCAATGGGTGGTAGTGCTGGTGTCATACTTAATGGGTGAACCCGAAGGCCTACTATGGTTTAGCTTTACAAGACACTAAAGAATATGTGAAACTGAAATCTGAAATTTTGGGGCATTTGGTGGTGACAATGACTGCCAGGGCTCAATGGGCCCACAGCTGGGTGTATCACCGTGACAAACCCCGACTCCCAAATGTTTGACCTGCTGCACCTGGTCCAAAAATGGTTGCAGACGGAGTCTTCTACCCCAACACAGATGGTACAGTGAGTTGTACTGGACTGGTTCGTGCACTCCCTTCCGAGGCCAATGCAAACATGGGTTGCCCAGGAAGATCTCTGGAATGTCGATGACCTGGTCGGACTAGTCGAAAGGTATCAGGGTATTGAGGGTTCCTTGGGGAAGCAACCGTCTCCATACTGGGGATCCCAACAGGAGGCAGATGCCCAACAGTGGGTGGAGCATCCAAGGTCCAAAATGAAGGCGGATAAAGTACCAAACGGCCATGCTGGAGATGTCACGGCCCAGGTCATATAGTCTCATATAGCCGCCTATTGTCCCCTGACCACCGAGCAGTTGAACTGTAGCCTGGGATGCCGCTGTTCATACTATGCATATCCAGACTGCAGTGTGAACTGTCCACCCAGCGAGGGGCCACTTGCTTGTCCTGTAAAGGTGGATGGTCTGCAAAAGACTCGACTGATTGACTCAGGGAGTTTGGTGACCCTCCTGAAGGCTACACTTTCTCTCGAACTGATCCCTGGGAAGAAGGCTGGCATCCGCTGAATTGATGGGGATGCTAAAGACGATCCAGTGGCCAGAGTGGTTATTGAAATGGCCCGTGGTACAGAGTCCCATGAGGTCACCATGGTCCAGAACTTATTGCACCCAAATATCGGGGCTTTGGTTCTTTTGGGATTTGTGGGGGAAGGGGACAGGCCTTGGTTGCTTGGATAAGAGTCAGGTCACCCTAAAGAAGTCTCACCACACCCAAGGTCTCGGGTTCTCCCTTCTGTATTTTTGTGGGGGATAAGGAGGTAGTATCCTGAGGAAGACATTCCTGAGTTAGGGGTGACCGGGGAAAAGTTTTGGTCTGCCCAACATAGGGTCCTAACTCAAAAGGAAGCGTTCACTAATGTAACCGTTATAAAAGGCATAGCGCAGGAGTTGGGGGCTGACACCAGATTTCCCTATTTTATGAGTGGGGATTTATTGTACCGGGTAAGGCTAGTTTCACACTAGCGTTCAGCAGGGCTGCCGACTTCCTCCGTGAAGCCCCGCCCACTGCCGCGCCTCTTCATTCAGCTCTGCCTACGGCTGCATGCATCCTGCGTACCCTATCTTTAACATTGGGTATGCAGGCCATGCGGATCTATGCGGATGCCTCCGCATGCGTCGTTTTGACGGTGCGGCGACCGCACCAAATTGCAACTCGTTGCGTTCAGCGCAGGTCGCCGCACCGTCAAAACGACACATGCAGAGGCATCCGCATACATCAGCATGGCCTGCGTACCTAATGGTAAAGATAGAGTACACATGTCGACGTAGGCGGAGCTGACCGGGTGCAGCGGTGGGTGGAGTTTCATGGAGGACGTATGCAGCCCTCCAGCCGCAAATGGGAAACCAGCCTTACTAAGGTGAGAGAAGAGATAGTGGAACAATTGTTGGCACCAGGACCCTATAGACGAACGGTGTTGGACACGGCCCATTCACATGTCTTGAGTGTACACCTGGGTGTGGGCAAAACCCAAGAATGAGTCATTCGGAGCAGGGCCGGCTCCAGGTTTTTGAGGGCCCCGGGCGAAAGAGTCTCAGTGGCCCCCCCTTTAACACCTACCACGATTCATGATCGCATATAACACAGCCACGTAGTATATAACACATCCCACGTAGCATTTAACAGCCCATATAGTATATAGCACAGCCCTCGTAGTATATAACATAGCCATGTAGTATATAGCACAGACATGTAGTATACAGCACAGCCCCCCTCCCCCCAAGAATGGCCCCATAGTCCAGTACTCACTCTTATAGTTACAAAAAAAAAACCACTCCTCACCTCTCAACGTGCCTGCGCTGCTCCCTGCTCAGGTCTCAGCGGCTGCCGCTGCACTGCCTAGCACACAGCGAGTGCGCGATGACATCATCGCGCACCCGCAGCGGCAGTGTCAGAGGCAGAGTGGGGAATGATGGGAGAGGGAGCATCAGGTGACGCTCTCTCCTCCATCATTTGCTTTGAACTTTACCAGCAGACGCCGGTATAGTTCAATGCGGCGGCGGGGGAGTTGGCACTGGCGACAGGTGAGCCCCTGATGTGCCACTAGCTGAGGGCCCATGGGAGAGCAGGGGCCCTAGGCAGCTGCCTGCCCCTAACGCCAGCCCTGAATGGGCCCCCCTGTCTCGCCAGGGCCCCGGCACTTGCCCGGGTACGCCGGGTGCTGACGCCGGCCCTGATTCGGAGGTTCTACTGGCCCGGGAAATCTTAAAGTATTGCAGGTTCTGTCACACCTGCCATCTAACCGCTCCTACCTCTCACTTCTGAAGTCTCCTCCTGCCATTAACCATAATAGAGGTGGCATTTGAACAAATTGTCATAGACTTTGTTAGCCCCCTGGCTAAATCTGCTTGTCGCCATTAATTTATATTGGTCATCTTAGACTATGATACGTGATACCCAGAAGTGATTCCCCTGAGAAACTAATTGGCGAAAAGTATAGCCTGCGATTTGGTCCACATTTTTCCCAGACAAGACTACCAAGGGAGATACTGACCGACTAAGGGTACTGTCACACAGTACCATTTTGATCGCTACGACGGTACGATTCGTGACGTTCTAGCGATATCGTTACGATATCGCAGTGTCTGACACGCAGCAGCGATCAGGGATCCTGCTGAGAATCGTACGTCGTAGCAGATCGTGTGGAACTTTCTTTCGTCGCTTGATCACCCGCTGACATCGCTGGATCGTTGTGTGTGACAGCGATCCAGCGATGTGTTCGCTTGTAACCAGGGTAAACATCGGGTAACTAAGCGCAGGGCCGCGCTTAGTAACCCGATGTTTACCCTGGTTACAAGCGTAAACGTAAAAAAAACAAACAGTGCATACTTACATTCCGGTGTCTGTCCTCCAGCGTCTCTGCTTCTCTCCACTGTGTGAGCGTCTGCCAGCCGGAAAGCGAGCACAGCGGTGACGTCTGACGTCACCGCTGTGCTTGCCGGCTATGGCGCTTACACAGTGGAGAGAAGCAGAACGCCGGGGACAGACACCGGAATGTAAGTATGCACTGTTTGTTTTTTTTACGTTTACGCTGGTAACCACGGTAAACATCGGGTTACTAAGCGCGGCCCTGCGCTTAGTTACCCGATGTTTACCCTGGTTACCGGGGACTTCGGCATCGCTCCAGCGCCGTGATTGCAACGTGTGACCGCAGTCTACGACGCTGGAGCGATAATCATACGATCGCTGCGACGTCACGGATCGTGCCGTCGTAGCGATCAAAATGGTACTGTGTGACAGTACCCTAAGGAACACCTTTTATGAGTAAGGTGATAAGGGAACTGTGTAAAGCCCTGCAAATTACACAACTGAAGACATCAGTTTACCATCTCGAAACGGACGGCCTTGTGGAAATGTTCAATAAAACCTATGCTTAAGAAGGTCATAGAAAAGGATGTTCAAGACTGGGACTGTCTCCTTTTGCTTCTGTTGTTTTCTATTCGGGAGGTTCTACAAGCCTCTATCAGATTCTCTCCATTTGAACTTCTGTATGGCCGATATCTGCGGTATCTCCTTGATATAGCAATGGAAACCTGTCAAGGTGAAGTCACTCCCCACTGAAGCGTCATCAAGCACATCATCCAGATGCAGGAGAGGATTGTGAAGGTAATGTCCATAGTAAATGAGCTATTCCTCCAAGCACAAGAGGCTCAAGCCAGGGTCTACAACCGGTTTGCCAGGGAGGCAGTTTAGCCCCGGAGATCAAGTCCTCAAGCTTATTCCCACAGTAGAGAGTAAGAGTTTAGCCAAACTGAAAGGCCCCTATGAGGTGGTAGAGAAGCTTGGTGAAGTGAACTATAAAGTTCATCAACCAGGAAGATATCGGCCATACCCTGGTAAACCATACCACGTCTACAACATCTATCTTATCAAACCATGGCAAGACAGGGAGTCCGTTGAAACTCCATGTTTACTGGTCAAGCCAGAAGCGGATATTCATGGTGTCACAGTCGAGGAAATGCTGTTGAAGGTCCAAAAACAACAGTGTCAGAAATTGCTGCAGCAGAACCGGGACCTGTTCTCAGATTTTCTGGGATTACAAAGGTTATAGAACATGAGGTTCTCATGGAACCTAATGTGTGGGTGAACTTGAAGCCCTATTGAATTCTCGATTTCCAAGGAAGCAAAGCATATGCTGAATCTCAGAGTCATTGAGGAATCCAAGAGCGGGTTGTCTAGCTTAGTTGTCCTTGTCCCAAAACCAGATCGTGAATGGAGATTCTGTAATGATTATCAGAACCTGAACGAAGTCTCCAAGTTCGATGTATATCCGATGCCGCGTGTTGATAAGTTGATCGAAGGACTTGGATCTGCAAGGTACATAACCACCTTGGATCTAACAAAGGTATATTGGCATATTCCTATGTCTCAAGAAGCCAAGGAGAAGACAGCTTAGAAAAGGAATGCTTGGTCAAAGAGTGGGCCGTGGACATATTGCGATTCTATCTTTTAGGGCTAAAATTTACATTGGTGTCAGACCATGCCCCACTCAAGTGGATGACGGAGGAAAAGGGGAAAAACTCTAGAGTTACCTGCTGCTTTCTAGCCCTGCAGGATATCCGCTTCCATTTGGAACATAGAGCCAGGAAGCTACATGGTAATGCCGATGCTCTCTTGAGAATGCCTTGTCTAGTGGTAGAAGGTGTCAAGCCCCATGGCTTTAGGCAGGGGTTATGTAAGGTTGCCACCGGATACATATTCGATTAGAGGTATGTATCACAAATTTGGCCGTCATCTGTGATGTAAACCTGAAGTAATGCTCTAGTACAAATAGTACTAAGAGGTTTGGTAGGGCATCTGGGCCATGTTTACGGCCAACCAGAGAGTAGGGCTGGTCTGGCTGCCCACACACCCTATCCCAGGCTGTGGTTCACGTTGTAAAATGAGACTGGAGCGCCCCGTCAGGGCAGTGGGGTACTTGGTACTGGGTCCGATCGGCTCAAAGGGGGATGTCACGGTGGCTATCCCAGTCCATGGCCCTGGGACGTCCATATTTAGGGAAAGGTATTTAAAGGGATAAAGTTTATGTTCATGACGCCACCTGTGGTATTTGGTCAGGGTGACCGGCGCTGATTTACGGGGTCCGCAGGGGTGATGTTATGGCAGCTAGATGGTATAACTTCCCACAGGTGAAGTGTAGCCCCAGGGCTTCCTGGTGTATAGTTGGAAAAGAACGAGGACACAAGGTTGCAGTCTCTTTACCTTTTACTAAAGACTTCAGCATCCACAGTCCAGAGCACCAGACCACAGGGCAGGCAGGGTCCGGTCGGTTTGGAGGCAAGTCCAGACTCCCCTTGTCCAGGTGGAGAATAAAAGCCTTCCTTTGCGCTGTAGTGGTGTAGTCCCTTACTGCCTATGGCTTCACATAAGGTCCTCACAGATGTTATCTCTCTCTCTTTCCCCCGGATAGGACAAAACCCGTATAACTGGTGACTTGAGCCTCTTTATAGGATCTCTTAGATGACCCGGCTCTATGGGTGTCACCGTACCTCCTGGGTGTAGGTGCAGACAGGTAACGTTCAATTAGCTGTCCTGCCGGTTTTTGATGTAAGGCGTAGAGGTCCTCACAACCTAGGTGTTCCGGCTACCGGCGTTTCTGCACCTCAGAAGGAGGCAGCCTGCTCGAGGCTGGTCCCCTTCTGGTATCCTCTCCTGTGCTTCCTCTCCTGCATGCTCGCTGCAAAAGTTTGGCCTTCAATGTCTCTTTCTGGGAGCTGCAGCTCTGTGGACATGCACAGCTCTGTGACCATTTTATCCTCCTCAGACGGCTGTCTGGAACTAGCTGAGCTGAGCTCAGCCAGCAACTAACTTCTGTCTGGAACTGATTAACTTTCCCTATAGACCACCAGTTATATATATGTGGGGAATGACCTAATAAATAGGAGCAAAAGCTCCCCCTAGTGGCCTGGAGTGTGAAGTTTTGCATGTTTGTGGTACCTGGATGCAGTTATCCTTCCTTGCCTCCAAATGTAGCATCACTCTCCTTGAGAGGAAAGCAATACCACTGTGATGACCAGGACCCTGGGGCACCACACTCCCCCCCCCCCCCCCCCCGTTAAATCCAGTACTCCTGGACTGGGAAAAGAAAACAACAGCTACAAATTTGCAAAAATACAACAATTTTTAAAATGCTATACAACAAGTTAATACTATATCTAAGCTTCCCTTTATGGGATGTGAGGACACTTGAACGTTGCATTAACTATTTACATTATGGGCCCATTTTGTTAAGAGTGGAAAGCAATCTAACAATTAACTGACTATGAAAAACAATTATTAAAGGCGATTACCCCTTTAAGTGTGTGCTATCTTTTAAGTGCTAAGGCAAACATTATATCTCTATTCAAGCATTTTATATCTATTTAAGTGCAAAGTTTTCGACTAACCCCCACGGGTTTATTATATTCTCTTCTCAGTTTTATTCAAAGGTGCATCAGGATATCAGCTACACACTATCGGCTATATCTAAAACAGCATTCTAACTAAATTTGAATCTCAGCTTTCATTACTATTAACTATATTAACTCTTTAATATATTAACCGTCTATCTTGCAACATACATGAGTTCCTTTCATGTACAGGCAAAGTCTTTAGTAGATCAATCACTATTTGGTTCCTTTTCTCGCACATTCCATTGGTTTGCAGATGATAAGGAGTGGTTCTACTCTTTTTGCATCCATACAGGTTGCAGAATTCTTGAAATACCTCCGCTTCAAAGGCTGGTCCTTGATCAGTAAGCATTTTTTCAGGATAACCATGAGGTCTACAGAAGTGCTGTTGGAAAGCTCTGGCTGCTGTTCTTGCTGTCAGATCCTTGACAGGTACAACCACCAGGAACCTGGAGTAATGATCCACAATAGTCAAAGCGTAGACATAGCCTGACTGGCTTGGGGTTAGCTTCACATGGTCTAAGGCCACCAGTTCAAGTGGCTTCTTTGTGATGATGGGCTATAGGGGAGCCCTTTGGCTGTCACAGTCCTTTCTGCGCAGGCTACATGGGCCACACTCACGGCACCACTTTTCGATGGTTTTCCTCATGCCAGGCCAGTAGAATCTTCCACGTAACAGGATCTCCAACTTCTTCCATCCAAAGTGTCCTGCTCTGTCATGGTACGCTTCTAGGACCATGGCCGCATCTCGTCTTGGGACCACTATCTGCCAGACTAGCTCGTGTGCGTGTGGATCAATGTTTCTTCTGCACAGCTTACCATCATAGATGAATAGTTTGCCTTTTTCCTTCCAGAGTCATTGTGTTTCTTGCGGATCATCTGGACCAGGGTGCGAGTCAGCCTGTGTCAGCAGTTCTTTCACCAGACGGATTGCAGGGTCGCTATCCTGCGTTTCTGCCGATCCATGGTGGGGCAACGGATTCAGCGTGGTTTCGTGTTTGTTCTTCTGCCAGTTCCTCACATAATGAGAGTTTAGAGTTGCTCCAGAGGGATGGAATGCTGGCAGTTCTACCTCTTCAAGTTCCTCTGTATCCTCTCCCACATCTGGTAGGTTCGGCATTCTGGATAACGCATCCGCGTTAGCATTCTTGTGCCCTGAACGGTATTTGATAGTGAAGTCGTAATTGGACAACCGAGCCATCCATCGCTGCTCCAAAACACCGAGTTTCGCAGTCTTTAAGTAGGTCAGCGGGTTGTTATCCGTGTAGACTGTAAATTTTGCAGAGGCCAAGTAGTGCTTGAATCTTTCTGTCACTGCCCAGACGATGGCAAGGAACTCCAGCTTGAAGGAGCTGTAGTTCTCTGGGTTCCTTTCTGTGGGGCGTAACTTCCTGCTGGCGTATGGAATCACCCTCTCTTTGCCTTTTTGTACCTGGGACAGTACGGCTCCCAATCCTACGTTACTGGCATCCGTGTACAGTATAAACGGTTGGTCGTATTCTGGGTAGGCCAATACCTCTTCTCCCGTGAGAGCCGCCTTCAACTGAGTGAAGGATTCTTCCAGTTGGTCGTTCCAATCAAACGGGGTATTTTTACCTTTGATTTTCTTAGATTGGCCCACTAACAGGTCTTGCAGTGGTGCGGATATTTTAGTGAAGTCTTTCACAAATCTTCTGTAATAGCCTGCCAACCCGAGGAACTGTCGGACTTCTTGGAGGTTACTGGGTTTTGGCCAGTTCTTGATCACGGTGACCTTGTCTGGGTCTGGGGCCACTCCCTCAGAGCTCACCACATTGCCCAGGTACTTCACTTTGGGCTTCAACAGATGACATTTGAATGGTTTTACCTTTAAGCCAAAGTTGGACAGAGCTTCGAACACCTTGGCTAGGTGCTTCAGATGGTCCTCATATGTCTTGGAGAAGACGATGACATTGTCCAGGTACAACAAGATGGTTTCGAAGTTCTTGTGCCTGAGACAGCACTCCATCATCCTCTGAAATGTTCCTGGGGCGTTGCACAGTCCAAATGGCATGTAATTGAACTCGGAGAGACCCATCGGTTTTGTGAAGGCCATCTTCTCCTTGCCTGCCTCTGCTACGGGAACCTGCCAGTACCCACTGGTGAGATCCAAGGTAGAAAAGTAATTAGCAGATTTTAATGCAGCCAATGACTCTTCTATTCTGGGTAGCGGATATGCATCTGCAGCGCCCCAGAGTCCGGGTCGTTGCAGTACTGGTGCTCCGCCGCTAAGGGGGGCTATGGTACGTCTGATGGCACTGAAGGAGCTCATCTGACCAGGTATCACAGACACCAATACATTTCACAGTCTGGCCTCCAGGGGGAGCTAAGGGTTCTATTTATTAGGCCACTCCTCACAATCTGGTAAAACTGGGGGTTAGGCAGGAAGTTAGATCAGAAAGCTGACTGGGTTTGAACCAGGCAACACCTTGTGGCAGAGGGTGTTGTAGGGGAAGATTCAAAGGGGCCCCTGTCAGGGGTGGGATCCTGACAGAGGCCTAGCAACCAGAGAGAACGTTATGGGACCGCGCCTGCACGATATAGCGGCGGTACCCTAAGAAAGGACAAGAAGCGAGGTATATTGTGCTGAGTGAGAAACGAGATCAACGCAACAAGGAGAATACCAGTAGGAGTCGTGCTGTAAGACGAGGCAACATCCTATTGAGGCGCATAACCGGTGGCCGGAACGCCGAGGAAGTATAGAGCTCCAAGCCAAACTTCGAACCTACGGCAGGACAGTCAGTTAGAGGCGGGCTGTCTCACCCAATTGACCTAGGAAGACACAGGGGGGTAACAACAGGAGTGGGGCGACGCTAGAGTCCCGGAAGAGCTCCGAGTCTCCCCGTCATACGGGTGCGTCCTAACCATAAGATCTGGGGGACGTGGAAGAACATCAGAATCGAGTTGTGAGGGAACACGAGAAACAGACACAACAGTTGTGAGGACTATCCCGTGGTGCTCAGCAGGGAAGGACTACAACACACAAGCGCTAGCGGGTAGGCACAGATTTCCACCTGCAAAGGGAACTCTGGATGTGCCATTGGACCGACCAGGCTTGCGCAGCCCGGTTAACCGTATTCCGGATTGAGGACCCTGAAGCCTTCAGTAAAGAGGTAAAGAGACTGCAACCTGGTGTCCTCGTTATTTAACCTGCACCGCACCACCACAACATCATCACCATCACGCACACCTATCATTGTATGCCCCTCAGCAGGGTCACGGACCGGGTCTAGCCACCGTGACAATCCCAGAGCAGAGACTCAGAGGCCCGGTACCGGGTACCCCTCGGCCCTGCGACAGTGGGGGCGCTACACATCCTTGTGTGTAATGCGGTTTATCTGCCTATAATCTACACACATACTCATGGTGCCGTCTTTCTTTCTGACGAGGGCTAATGGAGCTGCCCAGGGGCTACAACTATCTTTGATTACCCCAGCCTCCTTCATCTCTCGCAACATACTTTTGGCACACTGGTAATGAGCTGGGGGTACAGGCCGATACCTCTCCTTAATGGCTGGATCACTACCCGTGGGGATGTGATGTTGTACCCCTTTTATCTGCCCAAAATCTAGGGGGTGTTTACTGAAGACTCGTTCATACTCTTGGACCACCCTGTATAAGCCCCTTGTTTCTGGTGTGCAGGTGTAGTGTCAGTGCCATGTGCAATTTTTGACACCAATCTTCCATTCGACCTGCAGAGCCATTGTCCTCCGCCTGGTTGACGGGACCAAGGGTTCTGCTGCCTGTATTACATTGTTGATGACAGTAAACAGTTTGGCAGTTGTGGCATATCTGGTTAAGTGAACTTCCTTCTCTCCGCTGTTGAGAACACGTACTGGTACCCTCCCTTTGCGGACTTCGACTACCCCTCTGGCTGTCAGGAATGTAGGCCTACTGTCAAAATACACAGGTTCTACCAGTGCCTGGTAGTCTTCACCTCTGATACCTATTGCTGCCCGACACCATATTTACATTTCACTTCTGGGGGGTATTGCAATGGGGATTGGGTCACTCACTGTAGCACGGCCAATTTCTCCACCAGACAGTTCTACTTGTTGTCTTTGTACCAGAGCCCTGATTTCCTTCTGCAAGACTCTCTGTTCACTGGAACCAGCTGTTTCCGCCACCTGCTGTAACAAGACAATAACCTCAGACAGACAATTTTCAATAACATTAGTACCAATGGGCATCATAGGGTTACATTCACGTAGATCAATATCTACAATCACGATCCCTTGGGCTTTTAATTCTACCCATCCCACTTTTATGGTGACCTCTTTGTATCTTTGCACTTGTGGCAATTGCTGACTGTTACTGGCTACTATAGTGAAATCATCATCGGGGCCACAAGTAATGTCTGTGTCAGCCCAATAACGCTTATAAAGTATGTACGGCATAGTTGTAACTTGTGAACCAGTGTCCAACAAAGCATTCATGGGGAATCCATCGATCACAATGGGGAGAACAGGTCGTCCTCCAACGTATTTGGCTCGCCAGTTGTTTGGCCTGGTCATCCTACTCCTGGGGGTTGGCCCTCTGCCCCAGGGGTCGCCTGTTTAAATGACAGTACCTTGCAATATGTCCTGCCTGGTCACAGCGGCGGCAGATGGGTCGTCCATCCTGGTGATAGTGATCGTCGTCTCTTCCTCTGGTCGGCGGGATCCTCTTCTGTCATCGCCAGGGGACGTCCTCTGGTCTGGAAACCAGCTTGATCTTCTCCTTAGGGGCCTCCTGTAGGGACTGCACGGTCCGGGCTAATGCAGCAAAGTTCTTGGTCAGCTCTTGCAAATGGAGGCGTAGTCCTGCGGGAGAATCATCAAGGACCTGGGCATCGGCCTCAGCAGGGACTTGAGGATATGACGCCACCTCCTGATGGTACGTGAGGGCTGGTCGCTTAGGAGGTAATGCACGGCTGTGTGGAGGTTCGTGCAACACCCGGATGGCGTTGTCCTTAAATTGCGCAAAGTCTAGGTCGGTGTTTTGCAAAGCCAGAATACGTAATTGAGCCTTGTGGGAATGAGATAGAAGCTCCTCAATTAACTGCTCTTTCAAAAGTTTATCTGCATCCTGTATGCTGTTAGGATCTACTTGTTCAACAGCCCGGAGTGCCTCCTGCAAATTAAGTGCATAGTCCCGTATACTGTCTTGGGCTTTTTGCTTACATCCGAAGAACTTCATTTTTATCTCTGCAGAGGTGCGGGTGTCAAAAGTAACTTTGAGCTTAGCAAAGATCTGCTGCACAGTCCCTTTTATCCACATCTGGCCAGGATTTTACCTCCCTCAGGGCTGCTCCAGACATTTGGCCAGTTAGAATATGAATCTTCTGATGCTCTGTCAGGGGATACACGTCAAACAGGCTACAGAGTCTTTCTTTAAAATCGGTGAACATATGTGATTCGACAGAATATTGCGGGAGCCAGGCTGCTCCAGGTATGTACAGCAAGGACAAGGGCATGATGGCCGCTGTAGCCGTGGCGGTGTCCGGATGGCTTATAGGAGATGCGGCCTCGACTAGCGGTATGGGGACTGCGGCTGCGTTCTCCGCGGGGCCATCACTGGGCCTGCAGGTGCGTCCGCTGCTAGGCCTGGGGGTGCTATGAGGTCTGCGGCTGCGACTGCCGCCAACTCCCCTCCCGGGTTAGACATGGCTCTTTCCCCTCGCTAACCTGATAGAAGTCAGATCTCTTCTCCGGAATCTGCGGTGGTTCCTCAGGCGCTCCGCTCAGCACTTTGCAGTGACTTTTCTTCCGGCTTTGCTGTACAATGTCTTCACTTCCGGCGCTCTTCTCAGCAGCGTGGCACCCGTTTTTCTGCTCCGCTCTCTTTTTGGCTGGCTCCGCCCACAAAGGTATGGCTCCTCCTCGCGCTCCATGCGGCGCGGAAATGGCGGCAGTTTTGGCGGCAAAGTGTAATAGTCACTGGCACACAGTACCTGGCGATGCCAAGGCATGAAATCTTGTTCGTGACGCCAAGTTTGGAGCCCCCCCGTCAGGGTAGTGGGGTACTCGGTACCGGTCGGCTCAAAGGGGGATGTCACGGTGGCTGACCCAGACCGTGGCCCTGGGACGTCCGTATAAAAAGGGAAAGGTCTTTAAAGGGATAAAGTTTATGTTCGTGACGCCACCTGTGGTATTTGGTCAGGGTGACCGACGCTGCCTTACGGGGTCCGCAGGGGTGATGTTATGGCAGCTAGATGGTATAACTTCCCACAGGTGAAGTGTATCCCTGGGGCTTGTCGGTGTATAGATGGTGAATGGTGAGTAGCACGGAAAAGAACGAGGACACAAGGTTGCAGTCTCTTTACCTTTTAGTGAAGACTTCAGCATCCACAGTCCAGAGCACCAGACCACTGGGCAGGCAGGGTCCGGCTTGTTTGGAGGCAAGTCCAGAGTCCCCTTGCCCAGGTGGAGAATAAAAGCCTTCCTTTGCGCTGTAGTGGTGTAGTCCCTTACTGGCTATGGCTTCACATAAGGTCCTCACAGATGTTATCTCTCTCTCTGTGCCCTGGATAGGATAGGAAAAAAACGTATGACTGGTTACTTGAGCCTGTTTATAGGATCTCTTAGATGACCCGGCTCTATGGGTGTCACCGTGCCTCCTGGGTGTAGGTGCGGACAGGTAACATGCAATTAGCTGTCCTGCCGGTCTTTATTGTAAGGCATAGAGGTCCTCACAACCTCTGTGTTCCGGCTACCGGCGTTTCTGCGCCTCAGAAGGAGGCAGACTGCTCGGGTGCTTCCTCTCCTGCACGCTCGCTGCAAACAATTCGGCCTTCAATGTCTCTTTCTGGGAGCTGCAGCTCTGTGGGCATGCACAGCTCCGTGAACCTTCTATCCTCCTCAGACGGCTGTCTGGAACTAGCTGAGCTGAGCTCAGCCAGCAACTAACTTCTGTCTGGAACTGACTAACTTTCCCTACAGACCACCAGTTATATATATATATATATATATATATATATATATATAATGTGGGGAGTGACCTAATAAATAGGAGCAAAAGCTCCCCTTGGTGGCCTGGAGTGTGAAGTTTTGCATGTTTGTGGTATATGGATGCAGTTATCCTTCCTTGTCTCCAAACGTAGCATCACTCTCCCAGACAGGAAAGCAATACCACTGTGACGACCAGGACCCTGGGGCACCACAAGACCTGTTTGTCTCACACATGGTCTCTATGTGGAGGTAAGAAGCCCTCCAGACTAAGCTGGAACACTGGAACAAGACTGTCACTGAAGTGCTGTATTTGGAACTGTTTACTTTGTTTTGTTTGCACTGAAAGGCCATTTACGGTATTTTATTTGCTTGTGGAGCCATTTCTGTGGATTGAAATAAACGAGCCGGACTTGTAATACCTCATCCTGCCTCAAGTGAGTTGCAGCTCCATACCTCTTTAGAAACTGAAATCTCCATAATAAATTATATCCACCATTAGTGTTGAGCGATACCTTCCGATATTCAAAAGTATCGGTATCGGATTGGATCAGCCGATATCCAAAAAATATCGGATATCGCCGATACCGATACTCGATACCAATGCAAGTCAATGGGACACAAATATCGGAAGCGATCCTGGATGGTTCCCAGGGTCTGAAGGAGAGGAAACTCTCCTTCAGGCCCTGGGATCCATATTCATGTAAAAAATAAAGAATAAAAATAAAAAATATGGATATACTCACCCCTCCGACGGCCCCTGGCTCTCAGCGGTGCAACCGGCAGCCTACGTTCCTAAGAATGCAGTGAGTGTAGGACCTGCGATGACGTTGTCAGGATCACACTCAGTCGGAGCAGCCTTTGGAAGTGGGGAATCACCAGAAATAATACACAAGACACGTCTTGTATAGTGTATCACTGGGAAGTCACTGAAGCACGCCTGCCTTCAAGGTGCTATCCCTTCTTTATATAGTTGTATCGGTAGGTTCAGTGGTTATACAAGTTTTGCATGTTTAAACAAAGAGACAAAACAGGAAAGAAAGAAAAAACAGTTTCGGCTATGTGATAGTTTCACTACAAACAAAAGCCTAAGTGGCAGTTTCACAAACAAACAGTACAAACGCAATTCCACAGACAAGAAAAACAGGATTTCATACTATAGCTAAAATGTCCTTGAATGGACAGGTCAATATTTATCACAAATTCTTTTTTGTGGTTCATTGAGGTAACCATTTTTGTTCTGCTCTTCACAACGTCACGGTCACGCGACCAGTCACAAGACCGAAGATGACTGGGAAATTATAGGAACTTCTGATTCCGATTTCCGATTATCACAAAAATATCGGAAATCGGTATCGGAATTCCGATACAGCGAATATCGGCTGATACCCGGTATTTGCAGTATCGGAATGCTCAACACTATCCACCATATCTTCCATGCTAATAAGCTATGATCTCCACACAATCCCCACCCCACGCTTCTGTAGCGCCCCCACTGCCGCAGGGCCGAGGGGTACCCGGTACCGGGCCTCTGAGTCTCTGCTCTGGGGTTGTCACGGTGGCTAGACCCGGTCCGTGACCCTGCTGAGGGGCGTACAGTGATAGATGTAGATAGTGGTGGTGGTGCGGTGCAGTAAATAACGAGGACACCAGGTTGCAGTCTCTTTACCTCTTTACTGAAGGTCTCTGGGTCCTCAGTCCGGAATACGGTTCACCAGGCTGCGCAAGTCCGGCCGGTCCGATGGCACCTCCAGAGTTTTCCTTGCAGGTGGAAATCTGTGCCTTCCTGCTAGCGCTATGTGTTGTGGTCCTCCCCTGCTGTGCTTACGGGATAGTCCCCACAACTGTTGTGTCTGTTTCTCATGTTCCCTCACAACAACTCGATTAGATGATGTTCTGCTAATCCTCCGTCCCTCCCGGTGTTATGGTTGGGACGCACCCGTATGACGGGTAGGCTCGGAGCTCTTCCGGGACCCTAGAGTCGCCCCTCTCCACAGGTTGCCCCCCAAGTCTGCATAGGTGATTTAGGTGAGACAGCCCGCCTGTGACTGACTGTCCTGCCGTTGGTTTGAAGTATTGCTTGGAGCTAGATATATGAATACTTCCTCGGCGTTCCGGCCGCCGGTTGTGCGCCTCAGTAGGATGTTGCCTCGATCTTACAGCACGACTCCTACTGGTAATCTCCTTCTTGCTTTGATCTCGTTTCTCACTCAGCACAATATATCTCGCTTCTGATCCTTTCTTAGGGCACCGCCGCTATGCTGAGCAGGCACGGTCCCGTGACGTTCTTTCTTGTAGCCAGGCCTCTGTCAGGGTCCCAAACCTGACAGGGACCCTACTGAATCTTCCCCACAACACCCTCTGCCACAAGGTGTTGCCTGGTTCCAACCCAGTCAGCTTTCTGACTAACTTCCTGCCTGACCCCCAGTTTACCCACACGGTGAGGAGTGGCCTAATAAATAGCACCCTTAGCTCCCCCTGGAGGCTCGACTGTGAAATGTATTGGTGTATGTGATACCTGGTCAGATGAACTCCTTCAGTGCCATCAGACGTACCATAGCCCCCCTTAGCGGCGGAGCCACAGTACTGCAACGACCAGGACTCTGGGGCGCTGCACTCCCCCCCCCGGTTAAATCCAGTACTCCGGGACTGGGAAGAAAACAACAATACATGTCAGCAAAAAGACATACAATTTTTGTGAGTGCAATAACAATAAGCATATTTGAACAGAGCTTCCCTTTTATGGGAGGTGAGGACACTTAAACATTACAAACATGGTTAAAATACTTTCAAGTAACTTTTCTTACCCAACCGGGTATTCTACTAAGTGCAAAAATTTTTAAACATTAATTCAACATTGCCTTTAAGGATGTACACTCTGAATCCACTAAATACCTTCTTATAACACATTATAAGGCTTGAGCAACTGTGCTACATTCTCCTACTTTACGTCTGCAGGACCGCCTGTCCTAACGGCTCCAGACCTACTGCCTCTCCTTTCTATTACAGGTCCGCTCCTTTCAGCCCGAGCCTTCTGTCCTTCCACTACTATACACAGTATAGAACATGTTTTTCTTTCAGTTGGAGATTACTGAGCCATCCCTATATGGCTCCTAAGAGGACTCACCACTAACCCCTACGGGTTCACTTCCTGTCCTCATCCTTCTATTAACATTATTGAACATTTCTTACAATTAACTAATTGGTTACATTTAATTTTCACATATCAGCATTATTACTTTCTTTCAAGACATCATTATCACTTTACTGTTTTAAGACAGTACTACTCATAAGTGCACAGGTAAACATCCTCTTTAAGAGGGGACCAAGTCTTTATGAGGTAGCGCAGCTTCTTCAGCTACCAGTCCGTACACCGTAAGGACTCCGGTGCGGGTTCCAAGAACCGTATCTTCGCAAAGAGTCCTTCTTGTATGTAAAACCAGTAAGAAGCCCCTTTAAGAAGGTGCAAACTATTTACAAGGAGTTTGTATCATGCATTGTTCATGATTCAGCAGTTCTTTGATAACTTGTGCAAAACGTAGAAAACAAACAAAAACAATAGGGATCCCGGGTCAACAAAGGGATCCCTTTAAGAATAACCCTAAACGGGTTTTAGCAGCAAAACAGCAGGAAACAAACAGTTAACTATTTACAGTTTCAGGTTTCCGAGGTTTAGTTGGACGGCTTCCAGGGCTGCACCTGGCACTTAACCCCTCTTGGCCCGGGAAGGGTGAAGTCCAGGGTTGCACCCAGTGCTGGACAAACGCCGTTAATCCGTCTTTCATGTACGGTTAGGTCATGCACAGCGATGGAGGTCTGCGCAGCTTGAGTAGGGGCATTTGCTGCAGCAGAGGTAGCGGTTGCTGCAAGATCAGTCACTGGAACGGAGTCAGCAGCTGTGGCACTAGCAGTCGCGGGAGTGGTGTCAGTCATCAGGGCAGGGTCGTCCTTCATACCTGCTTCAGATGCGGTCCCTCCGGTGCCGGTCTGCTCTGCCTCCGCTGGGGTCTGGAATGCTGGCTGCAGGGCCTCGTGCTGCGACGTTGTCATCTCTGCTCGCAGCATCTCGCTTTCCGGCAGGGCCTTGCTTTCTGGCTTCGGAGCGCTGGAACTTCTTTCTTGCTCCGGACCAGACGAGACTGCCGACAGATGTCTGGTGAGGCTCCCGATGATGGTCTTCTTCCACCCGGCCTCAGTGCTCAGCTGCATCTGCGGGAGTTGGTGGATCAGCTCGTCCGCTCCGGTCTGCAGGAGGTCAGCGTCAACTATGGAGGTCTGGCTGCGGTGCCTCTCCGGGTAGCTGGGGGAGTCCTCGGCTCTGACCCCACGCTCCGGCTCCGGGCGGCTGGCCATGGCGTCCTCCATGTCGCTGAATTCTTCTTCCTGGTCCTTTTCCCGCTCTCTCCTTCGTGAGCGGTTTCGTTTCCTCTGCGTCCGCCCTCCATTAAGGATTAGGAGGCGGATCTCGGCTGCTGACGGACACGTCCTCAAAGGACAGAAATACTTAGACTGGGCGGCCATTGTCTTTCGCGCTCTTCAGCTTGTTTACGTCCACTTCACGCCCCTCTTCTTCTCCTGCGCTCTCCTTAGCGCTGTAATGGTGGCGGTTTTGGCGGGAACTTTTGGCGGCAAGTGGCAATACACAGTCTTTGCAATAAGTCACAGTCCAAGTATAATAAATCACAGTAGTTCCAAGGCACACAAGACCCGATTCTTCAGGCTTAAGTAGATCCTGTTTGTGACGCCAAGTTGTAGCGCCCCCACTGCCGCAGGGCCGAGGGGTACCCGGTACCGGGCCTCTGAGTCTCTGCTCTGGTGTTGTCACGGTGGCTAGACCCGGTCCGTGACCCTGCTGAGGGGCGTACAGTGATAGATGTAGATAGTGGTGGTGGTGCGGTGCAGTAAATAACGAGGACACCAGGTTGCAGTCTCTTTACCTCTTTACTGAAGGTCTCTGGGTCCTCAGTCCGGAATACGGTTCACCAGGCTGCGCAAGTCCGGCCGGTCCGATGGCACCTCCAGAGTTCTCCTTGCAGGTGGAAATCTGTGCCTTCCTGCTAGCGCTATGTGTTGTGGTCCTCCCTTGCTGTGCTTACGGGATAGTCCCCACAACTGTTGTGTCTGTTTCTCGTGTTCCCTCACAACAACTCGATTAGATGATGTTCTGCTAATCCTCCGTCCCTCCCGGTGTTATGGTTGGGACGCACCCGTATGACGGGTAGGCTCGGAGCTCTTCCGGGACCCTAGAGTCGCCCCTCTCCACAGGTTGCCCCCCAAGTCTGCATAGGTGATTTAGGTGAGACAGCCCGCCTGTGACTGACTGTCCTGCCGTTGGTTTGAAGTATTGCTTGGAGCTAGATATATGAATACTTCCTCGGCGTTCCGGCCGCCGGTTGTGCGCCTCAGTAGGATGTTGCCTCGATCTTACAGCACGACTCCTACTGGTATTCTCATTCTTGCTTTGATCTCGTTTCTCACTCAGCACAATATATCTCGCTTCTGATCCTTTCTTAGGGCATCGCCGCTATGCTGAGCAGGCACGGTCCCGTGATGTTCTTTCTTGTAGCCAGGCCTCTGTCAGGGTCCCAAACCTGACAGGGACCCTACCGAATCTTTCCCACAACACCCTCTGCCACAAGGTGTTGCCTGGTTCCAACCCAGTCAGCTTTCTGACTAACTTCCTGCCTGACCCCCAGTATACCCACACGGTGAGGAGTGGCCTAATAAATAGCACCCTTAGCTCCCCCTGGAGGCCCGACTGTGAAATGTATTGGTGTATGTGATACCTGGTCAGATGAACTTCAGCGCCATCAGACGTACCATAGCCCCCCTTAGCGGCGGAGCCACAGTACTGCAACGACCAGGACTCTGGGGCGCTGCACTTCCTTTCTTCACACTGCACCCATTTCCTGCTGAGCCATCTCCTCCGCTATCCCCCACACTGCGTCCATTCCATATTGTACATTCGGATTACAAGTAGTATACTGGAATACGCTGAACATTTAGTTCTCAGGAATGTCACAGTTAAAAGCCTTTGCAAATTTACCCTAAGGCCTCTTTACAAACAATTTTTTTCACCTTTTTTTTTGCTTGAAAAAACTCCATAAATTTTCTTCCAAGTGTGTGTGTTTTTTTACTTACATTTATGGTAGGCATGTTATTTGCTGTTTTTTCATGTCTTACAGGACAAACAAGAAATAATTGTATAACATGCTATGTTTTGAAAAATAACCAACATGGATTGTATACGCGATGGGTTAATTGTGGGTTCAAGAAAGTTGAAAAAATATAAAAATTATAACCACACCTTTTTTCCCCATTAAAAAATAAATAATAATAAAAAAATATTTTTGTATCATTATGTCTGTTCAAGTCCAATCTATCAAAATATATAAATAATTAACCTAATCTGTATGTTACGTAGCAAGGAAAAAATTAAACTGCCAGAATTGTGTTTTTTTTGTCTTTACACTTCCCTAAAAAAATGCAATAAAAAGCGGTCAAACTGTTGAATGTACCAATTCAAATATCAATAAAAGTGTCTGCTCAACATGCAAAAAACAAGCCCTCGCAGAACAGTAAAATGTTCTGGGTCTTGCAAAATGGCAATGCAGCGCCCCAGAGTCCTGGCTGTTGCAGTAATGTCGTTCTTCCACCAGGGGGAGTGATATTACGTCTGAAGGTAATAAAGGAGATCTACCTACCAGGTATCACAAACCATACACCACACTTCACACTCCAGACCACCAGGGGGAGCCTTGCTCCTATCTGCTAGGGCACTCCTCACAGAAGGGTAAAACTGGTGGGCTGGATAGAAAGTTAGAGAGAAACTGGCTGGGCTTTGCCCAGGCAACACCTGTCAGGCAGACAGGGGAAAAGGAGGAACGGAGAATCGGAGCTGCAGACTGAGGGCCCCTGGCAGGGGTGGGATCCTGTCAGAGGTCTAGCTAGAACAGAAAGCTACGGAGCTGCGCCTGCCCCACGTGCGGCAGCATCCTAAGAACGGACACGAAGAGAACTGTGTTGTAGAGGGTGAGAAACTAAATCATAGCACAAGGAGAAAACAGCAGGAGGAGTTCTGCCCTGAAATAGGCTGCCTCCTTCTGAGGCGCGTAGCCGGTGGCCGGAACACCGAGGGAGTAATTGACTCTACGCTTTACTTCAGAGACCGTAAAGGCACAGATGATTGGCCTCGGGGAGACCAAAACATCCAACACCGCGGAGACACCATCACGTGTTTCTCAACGCAGTGATCCAGAACACTGCCCCCATCCCTTATCATCATCCAATCATCTGTGCCTTTACAGCCTTTTACTAGGCACTGCTCCTAATAGCCAGATTCCTACTCCACACTGATGAGGGGCAAACACCCCGAAACAGCTGTCTGTGGATGGATACCATGCTTGGCATAGGTGGTTTTCCTGTATTGGATGTTTTCCTTTATTGGATGCTGCCCTTCCCGTGGTTGTTCCTTCCCGGGGAAAGGCCTGGCTATTCACTGCTTGCGTTGAGAAACACATGATGGTGTCTCCGCAGCTATCCTACATGCATTTACTTCAGAGACCGGCAGGACAGTCAATTCCAAGTTGGCTGCCCGACCTTAATACCTAAGAAGACACAGTGGCAACTTGTGGGGGTCGGGGCGTCTCTAGGGTCCCTATAAACAAGCCTCAGGCCATCAGTCATACGGGCTTGTCCTATCCACAGCATCTGGGGGACAGAGAGGAAGAAATAACATCTAGAACATCTACAAGAGTTGTGAGGACCTTACCGGGAAGCTCAGCAGGGAGGTACTACAAAACACAGGCGCTAGAAGGAAGGCTACTGATTTCCACCTGGATAAGGAGACTCTGGATTTGCCTTCGGACCGGCCGGAGTCTGCCTACCCTGTGGTCTGTACCCTGGACTGTGGATGCTGAAGCCTCCAGTAAGGCCGGGGTCACACATGCGTGTTTTACGGACGTAAGAGCGCAGAAATTACGTCCTTAAAACTCGCATTACATACGGCACAATTATTCTCAATGGGGCTGCTCCTATCAGCCGTATATTACGGATCCGTAATATACGGCTTTCTACGGCCGTACAAAATCGCAGCATGCTGCGTTTGTCAGCGTATTGCGCAAAAAAAATTGCCAATTAAAGTCTATGGGGGCGAGAAAAATACGGATTCCACACGGACCAGCAGTGTGACTTGCGAGAAATACGCAGCGGTGTTAGTGAAAAGTCGGTAATTCAATTGCCGGCTTTTCATTTCTCCTGCACAAACCCGACAGGATATGAGACATGGTTTACATACAGTAAACCATCTCATATCCCCATTTTTTTTTTGCATATTCCACACTACTAATGTTAGTAGTGTGTATGTGCAAAATTTCAGCGCTGTAGCTGCTAAAATAAAGGGTTAAATGGCGGAAAAAATTGGCGTGGGCTCCCGCGCAATTTTCTCCGCCAGAATGGTAAAGCCAGTGACTGAGGGCAGATATTAATAGCCAGGAGAGGGTCCATGGTTATTGGCCCCCCCGTGGTTAAAAACATCTGCCCCCAGCCACCCCAGAAAAGGCACATCTGGAAGATGCGCCTATTCTGGCACTTGGCCACTCTCTTCCCACTCCCGTGTAGCGGTGGGATATTGGGTAATGAAGGGTTAATGTCACCTTGCTATTGTAAGGTGACATTAAGCCAGATTAATAATGGAGAGGCGTCAATTATGACACCTATCCATTATTAATCCAATTGTATGAAATGGTTAAAAAAAACACACACAATATTGCAAAGTATTTTAACCCCTTCCTGACATCGGACGTACTATCCCGTCGAGGTGGGGTGGGCCCCCATGACCACGGACGGGATAGTACGTCCAGCGCGATCGGCGGCGCTCACGGGGGGAGCGCGGCCGATCGCGGCCGGGTGTCAGCTGCCTATCGCAGCTGACATCCGGCACTATGTGCCAGGAGCGGTCACGGACCGCTCCCGGCACATTAACCCCCGGCACACCGCGATCAAACATGATCGCGATGTGCCGGCGGTGCAGGGAAGCATCGCGCAGGGAGGGGGCTCCCTGCGGGCTTCCCTGAGCCCCCCGCAGCAACGCGATGTGATCGCGTTGCTGCGAGGGTCTTACCTCCCTCCCTGCCTGCTCCAGACCCGGATCCAAGATGGCCGCGGATCCGGGTCCTGCAGGGAGGGAGGTGGCTTCACAGAAGCCTGCTCAGATCGGTGATCTGTCAGAGTGCTATGCAAACTGGCAGATCACCGATCTGTATTGTCCCCCCCTGGGGCAAAGTAAAAAAGTTTAAAAAAAAATTTCCAAATGTGTAAAAAAAAAAAAAATTCCAAAATAATGAAGAAAAAAAAAAATATTATTCCCATAAATACATTTCTTTATCTAAATAAAATAAAAAAAACAATAAAAGTACACGTATTTAGTATCGCCGCGTCCGTAACGACCCGGCCTATAAAACTGGCCCACTAGTTAACCCCTTCAGTAAACACCATAAGAAAAAAAAAAACGAGGCAAAAAACAACGCTTTATTATCATACCGCCGAACAAAAAGTGGAATAACACGCGATGAAAAAGACAGATATAAATAACCATGGTACCGCTGAAAGCGTCATCTTGTCCCGCAAATAACGAGCCGCAATACAGCATGATCAGCAAAAAAATAAAAAAGTTATAGTCCTGAGAATAGAGCAATGCAAAAATAATTATTTTTTCCATAAAATAGTTTTTATCATATAAAAGCGCCAAAACATAAAAAAATAATATAAATGAGGTATCACTGTAATCGTACTGACCCGAAGAATAAAACTGCTTATCAATTTTACCAAACGCGGAACGGTATAAACGCCTCCCCCAAAAAAATTCATGAATAGCTGGTTTTTGGTCATTCTGCCTCACAAAAATCGGAATAAAAAGCGATCAAAAACTGTCACATGTCCGAAAATGTTACCAATAAAAACGTCAACTCGTCCCGCAAAAAACAAGACCTCACATGACTCTGTGGACCAAAATATGGAAAATTTATAGCTCTCAAAATGTGGTAACGCAAAAAATATTTTTTGCAATGAAAAGCGTCTTTCAGTGTGTGACGGCTGCCAATCATAAAAATCCGCTAAAAAACTCGCTATAAAAGTAAATCAAACCCCCCTTCATCACCCCCTTAGTTAGGGAAAAAAAAAAATGTATTTATTTCCATTTTCCCATTAGGGCTAGGGTTGGAGCTAGGGTTAAGGCTACAGTTAGGGTTGGGGCTAAAGTTAGGGTTGGGGTTGGGGCTAAAGTTACGGTTAGGGTTTGGATTACATTTACGGTTGGGAATAGGGTTGGGATTAGGGTTAGGGGTGTGTCAGGGTTAGAGGTGTGGTTAGGGTTACTGTTGGGATTAGGGTTAGGGGTGTGTTTGGATTAGGGTTTCAGTTATAATTGGGGGGTTTCCACTGTTTCGGCACATCAGGGGCTCTCCAAACGCGACATGGCGTCCGATCTCAATTCCAGCCAATTCTGCGTTGAAAAAGTAAAACAGTGCTCCTTCCCTTCCGAGCTTTCCCGTGTGCCCAAACAGGGGTTTACCCCAACATATGGGGTAGCAGCGTACTCAGGACAAATAGGACAACAACCTTTGGGGTCCAATTTCTCCTGTTACCCCTGGGAAAATACAAAACTGGGGGCTAAAAAATAATTTTTGTGGGAAAAAAAAAATATTTTTTATTTTCACGGCTCTGCGTTATAAACTGTAGTGAAACACTTGGGGGTTCAAAGTTCTTACAACACATCTAGATAAGTTCCTTGGGGGGTCTAGTTTCCAAAATGGGGTCACTTGTGCGGGGCTTCTACTGTTTAGGTACATTAGGGGCTCTGCAAACGCAATGTGACGCCTGCAGACCATTCCATCTAAGTCTGCATTCCAAATGGCGCTCCTTCCCTTCCGAGCCCTCCCATGCATCCAAACGGTGGTTCCCCCCACATATGGGGTATCAGCGCACTCAGGACAAATTGGACAACAACTTTTGGGGTCCAATTTCTCCTGTTACCCTCGGGAAAATACAAAACTGGGGGCTGAAAAATAATTTTTGTGGGAAAAAATTTTAGTTTTATTTTTACGGCTCTGCATTATAAACTTCTGTGAAGCCCTTGGTGGGTCAAAGCGCTCACCACACATCTAGATAAGCTCCTTAGGGGGTCTACTTTCCAATATGGTGTCACTTGTGGGGGGATTCTACTGTTTAGGTACATTAGGGGCTCTGCAAACGCAATGTGACGCCTGCAGACCATTCCATCTAAGTCTGCATTCCAAATGGCGCTCCTTCCCTTCCGAGCCCTCCCATGCATCCAAACGGTGGTTCCCCCCACATATGGGGTATCAGCGCACTCAGGACAAATTGGACAACAACTTTTGGGGTCCAATTTCTCCTGTTACCCTCGGGAAAATACAAAACTGGGGGCTGAAAAATAATTTTTGTGGGAAAAAATTTTAGTTTTATTTTTACGGCTCTGCATTATAAACTTCTGTGAAGCCCTTGGTGGGTCAAAGCGCTCACCACACATCTAGATAAGTTCCTTAGGGGGTCTACTTTCCAACATGGTGTCACTTGTGGGGGGTTTCTACTGTTTAGGTACATTAGGGGCTCTGCAAACGCAATGTGACGCCTGCAGACCATTCCATCTAAGTCTGCATTCCAAATGGCGCTCCTTCCCTTCCGAGCCCTCCCATGCGCCCAAACAGTGGTTCCCCCCACATATGGGGTATCAGCGCACTCAGGACAAATTGGACAACAACTTTTGGGGTCCAATTTCTCCTGTTACCCTCGGGAAAATACAAAACTGGGGGCTGAAAAATAATTTTTGTGGGAAAAAATTTTAGTTTTATTTTTACGGCTCTGCATTATAAACTTCTGTGAAGCCCTTGGTGGGTCAAAGCGCTCACCACACATCTAGATAAGTTCCTTAGGGGGTCTACTTTCCAACATGGTGTCACTTGTGGGGGGTTTCTACTGTTTAGGTACATTAGGGGCTCTGCAAACGCAATGTGACGCCTGCAGACCATTCCATCTAAGTCTGCATTCCAAATGGCGCTCCTTCCCTTCCGAGCCCTCCCATGCGCCCAAACAGTGGTTCTCCCCACATATGGTGTATCATCGCACTCAGGACAACTTGGACAACAAATTTTGGGGTCCAATTTCTCCTGCTACCCTCGGGAAAATACAAAACTGGGGGCTAAAAAAATAATTTTTGTGGGAAAAAAGTTTTGTTTTATTTTTACGGCTCTGCATTATTAACTTCTGTGAAGCCCTTGGTGGGTCAAAGCGCTCAAAACACATCTAGATAAGTTCCTTAGGGGGTCTACTTTCCAAAATGGTGTCACTTGTGGGGGGTTTCAATGTTTAGGCACATCAGTGGCTCTCCAAACGCAACATGACGTCCCATCTCAATTCCTGTCAATTTTGCATTGAAAAGTCAAACGGCGCACCTTCCCTTCCGAGGTCTCCCATGCGCCCAAACAGTGGTTTATCCCCACATATGGGGTATCAGCGTACTCAGGACGAATTGTACAACAACTTTTGGGGTCCAATTTCTTCTCTTACCCTTGGAAAAATAAAAAATTGGGGGCAAAAAATAATTTTTGTGAAAAAATGTGATTTTTTATTTTTACGGTTCTGCATTATAAACTTCTGTGAAGCACTTGGTGGGTCAATGTGCTCACCACACCTCTAGATAAGTTCCTTAGGGGGTCTACTTTCCAAAATGGTGTCACTTGTGGGGGGTTTCAATGTTTAGGCACATCAGGGGCTCCCCAAACGCAACATGGCGTCCCATCTCAATTCCAGTCAATTTTGCATTGAAAAGTCAAATGGCGCTCCTTCGCTTCCGAGCTCGGTCATGCGCACAAACAGTGGTTTACCCCCACATATGGGGTATCGGCGTACTCAGGACAAATTGTACAACAACTTTTGGGGTCCATTTTCTCCTGTTACCCTTGGTAAAATAAAACAAATTGGAGCTGAAGTAAATTTTTTTGTGAAAAAAAGTTAAATGTTCATTTTTATTTAAACATTCCAAAAATTCCTGTGAAGCACCAGAAGGGTTAATAAACTTCTTGAATATGGTTTTGAGCACCTTGAGGGGTGCAGTTTTTAGAATGGTGTCACACTTGGGTATTTTCTATCATATAGACCCCTCAAAATGACTTCAAATGAGATGTGGTCCCTAAAAAAAAATGGTGTTGTAAAAATGAGAAATTGCTGGTCAACTTTTAACCCTTATAACTCCCTAACAAAAAAAAATTTTGGTTCCAAAATTGTGCTGATGTAAAGTAGACATGTGGGAAATGTTACTTATTAAGTATTTTGTGTGACATATCTCTGTGATTTAAGGGCATAAAAATTAAAAGTTGGAAAATTGCTAAATTTTCAAAATTTTCGCCAAATTTCCATTTTTTTTGCAAATTAACGCAGGTAATATCAAAGAAATTTTACCACTATCATGAAGTACAATATGTCGTGAGAAAACAATGTCAGAATCGCCAAGATCCATTGAAGCGTTCCAGAGTTATAACCTCATAAAGGGACAGTGGTCAGAATTGTAAAAATTGGCCCGGTCATTAACGTGCAAACCACCCTTGGGGGTGAAGGGGTTAATGAAATAAACACACAGGTTGTTGTAATATTTTATTGCTCTCTCAATCCACCTGAAGACCATCGTTCTGTAACAAATTAAAAATAATAAACCAACAATATACATACCTTCCGTAGATCTGTAACGTCCCATGATGTAAATCCATCTGAAGGGGTTAAAATATTTTACAGGCCGGAGCTCTGCTATAATGCAGCTGTGCTCCTGCCTGTAAACCCCGGGGAATGAAGGTAATGTAGGTCAATGAAAAAGTTCCCAGGCTCGAGGTCATATGAGGACATCCAGCAGAGGGCGCATCACCCCGACTGAAGGTAACTATAGGTCATTACCTGCTATTGTAAGGTGACATTAAGCCAGATTAATAATGGAGAGGCGTCAATTATGACACCTATCCATTATTAATCCAATTGTATGAAAGGGTTAGAAAACACACACACACATGATTTAAAAGTATTTTAATGAAATAAAAACAGCGGTTGTTTTAATAATTTATTGCTCTCTCAATCCATCAGCAACACCCTCGCTTGGAAAAATAATAAACGCACAAGATACATACCTTCAGATGTCCTATCACGTCCAACGAGGTAATCCATCTGAAGGGGTTAACTAATATTACAGGCACGAGCTGCGATAAACCACTCGCTCGTGCCTGTAATCCCCGGGTGCTGAAAGGAAAGCAGTGATCTATACTTACATTGACTCGCGGTGATGCGCCCCTGCTGGATGTTCTCATGAACTGCAGCCTGGGAACTTTTTCCCACGCTCCAGGTCATATGAGGACATCCACCAGGGGGCGCATCACCGCGACTGAAGGAAATGTAGGTCAATGACCTACATTTCATTCATTCGCCGGGGATTACAGGCACGGAGCACAGCTGCATTTGCAGGGCTCCTGCCTGTAAAATATTTTAACCCCTTCAGATGGATTACCTCGTGGGACGTGACGGTTCAGCTGAGGGTATGTATCTTGTGCGTTTATTATTTTTCCAAGCGAGGGTGTTGCTGATGGATTGAGAGAGCAATAAATTATTAAAACAACCGCTGTGTTTATTTCTTTAAAATACTTTTAAATCATGTGTGTGTGTGTGTTTTAACCCTTTCATACAATTGGATTAATAATGGATAGGTGTCATAATTGACGCCTCTCCATTATTAATCTGGCTTAATGTCACCTTACAATAGCAAGGTGACATTAACCCTTCATTACCCCATATCCCACCGCTACAGGGGAGTGGGAAGAGAGTGGCCAAGTGCCAGAATAGGCGCATCTTCCAGATGTGCCTTTTCTGGGGTGGCTGGGGGCAGATGTTTGTAGCCACGGGGGGGGCCAATAACCATGGACCCTCTCCTGGCTATTAATATCTGCCCTCAGTCACTGGCTTTACCATTCTGGTGGAGAAAATTGCGCGGGAGCCCACGCCAATTTTTTCCGCCATTTAACCCTTTATTTTATCAGCTACAGCGCTGAAATTTTGCACATACACACTACTAACATTAGTAGTGTGGAATATGCAAAAAAAATGGGGATATGAGATGGTTTACTGTATGTAAACCATGTCTCATATCCTGTTGGGTTTGTGCAGGAGAAATGAAAAGCCGGCAATTGAATTACCGACTTTTCACAGATATCGCGCTGAATGAAATCTAAATACAGAATATATATATGTGTCTCAATGACATATATATATACTGTATATATGTTTTAATGAACATTTGAGCACATAAATCCATTAGATGTCGGTTTTGCAAGCCTGCGCGAAAATCTCGCAGTACGGATGCCATATGGATTACATACGGAGGATGCCATGCGCAAAATACGCTGACACACCCTGACTACGGATCAATATTTTGGGAACATTTCTCCGTATTACGGCCGTAGTACGGACGTATAATACGTGGCGTATTGTCTTACGCCAAGTGTGACCCCAGCCTAAAAGGTAAAGAGACTGCAACCTTGTGTCCTCGTTATTCTCTGCGCCTTACATCATCCACCATCACCATCTACACTTCTGGGAGGCCCTGGGGATACACTTCACCTGTGGGAAGGTGCACCATCTAGCTGCCATTACATCACCCCAGCGGACCCCTAAGCAGCGTCGGTCATCCTGACCAAATACTACAGGTGGCGTCACGAACTACCCCTTTAAAGACCTTTCCCAAAACCATAAAAACTATTCCTTTTATTGGACATCCCTCGAAGGGCCATGGACCAAGTTGGGCCACCGTGACTTCCCCCACAGAGCACCGAAGGACCCGGTGCTGAGTACCCCATTGCCCTTAACGTGGGGGCGATCCAAATCTTGTGTCACGAACAGGATCTACTTAAGCCTGAAAAAGCGGGTCATGTGCACCTAGGAAGTGTGCCAGAACAACCAAAACGAAACCGCTCTCCAGGAGAGGAAGAAATGGAGTTAGAGATTGGTGGGGACCCACGAAAGAGAATGGCCCCGCACAGACCCCCGTCACCGGAGGATTACTCCGGTATGCCGCCACTGGAGAGTGTGGACCCCTGGGAGCTGTTCATGGGAACTCCGCTGTCTGCACCATCGCTGGTCCTGGCGCCTTCCCCGGAGGAGAGGAGCGGCGCCGGAAGAGCCGTCTTGCGTGCAAATGCAGCGCCCCAGAGTCCTGGTCGTTGCAGTACTGATGCTCCGCCGCTAAGGGGGGCTATGGTACGTCTGATGGCACTGAAGGAGTTCACCTGACCAGGTATCACAGACACCAATACACTTCACAGTCTGGCCTCCAGGGGGAGCTAAGGGTGCTATGTATTAGGCCACTCCTCACAATCTGGTAAAACTGGGGGTTAGACAGGAAGTTAGTCAGAAGCTGACTGGGTTGGAACGAGGCAACATCCTGTGGCAGAGGGTGTTGCAGGGGAAGATTCAGGGGGGGTCCCTGTCAGGGGTGGGATCCTGACAGAGGCCTAGCGAACAGGAAAAAACGTTACGGGACCGCGCCTGCACTTCATCGCGGCGGTACCCCAAGAAAGGACAAGAAGCGAGGTTTATTGTGCTGAGTGAGAAACGAGATCAACGCAACAAGGAGAAACACCAGTAGGAGTCGTGCTGTGTTATGACCCCAATGGCAGAGGGTCTCAAAAGTACATACCAAGGCTGCAAACACAAAAAACCAGCTCATAGGGCAGTGGTAACTGGGCTGACCATATATCTAATCCTAGCACCACAAATAGCAGCAGCCGGGGAACGTGCCTACGTTGGTTCTAGACGTCTCGCGCCAGCCGGAGAACTAACTAGCCCTAGAAGGGAAAAGATAGACCTTTCTTGCCTCCAGAGAAAAGACCCCAAAAGTTGGATACAAGCCCCCAACAAATAATAACGTTGAGGTAAGGAGAAAAGACAAACGTAAGAATGAACTAGATATTTAGCAAAGAGAGGCCCACTGACTAATAGCAGAATATAGTAAGATGACTTATACGGTCAGCAAAAACCCTATCAAAATTTCCACGCTGGATATTCAAGAACCCCCGAACCGTCTAACGGCCCGGGGGGAGAACACCAGCCCCCTAGAGCTTCCAGCAAAATCAGGAATCACATTTAGTACAAGCTGGACAAAAAATAAGAGCAAAGCAAATAACCAAAAAACAAGGAAGCAGGACTTAGCTTAATTTTGCAAGATCCAAGACCAGCAGACAGGAGCAAACAGAAAGGAACTGATTACAACGATGCCAGGCACTGGACTGAGAAACCAGGAAGTTTATATAGCAACACCCCTGGACTAACGACCCAGGTGGGTGCCAAACTGAGGAAAGACAATCCCAGAGTCATATCACTAGTGACCACAAGAGGGAGCCAAAAAAGTCTAATTCACAACAGTACCCCCCCTGTCATGGTTCTCAATGGCAAGAGAACGTAATTAAGCATACAAAAGGACTAGCTCTTGGAAGATGGGAACTCGAGCTGACCATGAGCTAAACCTACCGCACAACTAACAGTGGCCGGGTAGCGTGCCTACGTTTTATCCCTAGACGCCCAGCGCCAGCCGGAGAACTGACTGACCCTAGCAGAGGAAAATACAGACCTGGCTTACCTCTAGAGAAATTTTCCCCAAAAGGCAGACAGTAGCCCCCACATATATTGGCGGTGATTTTAGAGGAAAATGACATACGAAGTATGAAGATAGGTTTAGCAAATTGAGGTCCGCTTACTAGATAGTAGGAAGACAGAAAAGGGAACTTCACGGTCAGCTGAAAACCCTTTCAAAATACCATCCTGAAATTACTTTAAGACTCTAACATCAACTCATGACACCAGAGTGGCAATTTCAGCTCACAAGAGCTTCCAGCCTCAGAAATATTCAATCACAGAGAACTGGAACAAAAATGCAAAACAAACTTAGGACAACAAGTCCAACTTAGCTGATAGTTGTCTAGGAGCAGGAACATGCAACAGAAAGGCTTCTGGTAACATTGTTGGCCGGCATAGAAATGACTGAGGAGCAAGGCTAAATAGAAAACTCCCACATACTGATGGAAAACAGGTGAACAGAGGAGATGAAGCACACAAGTGCAGTACCACCAGAAACCACCGGGGGAGCCCAGAAACCAAATTCACAACAGTACCCCCCCTCAAGGAGGGGGCACTGAACCCTCACCAGAACCACCAGGGCGATCAGGATGAGCCCTATGAAAGGCACGGACCAAATCGGAGGCATGAACATCAGAGGCTGTCACCCAAGAGTTATCCTCCTGACCGTAGCCCTTCCACTTGACCAGATACTGAAGTCTCCGTCTGGAAACACGGGAGTCCAAGATCTTCTCGACAACGTACTCCAACTCACCCTCAACCAACACCGGAGCAGGAGGCTCAATGGAAGGCACAACCGGTACCTCATACCTGCGCAACAATGACCGATGGAAGACATTATGAATAGAAAAAGATGCAGGAGGTCCAAACGAAAGGACACAGGGTTAAGAATCTCCAATATCTTGTACGGGCCGATGAACCGAGGCTTAAACTTAGGAGAAGAAACCTTCATAGGGACAAAACGAGAAGATAACCACACCAAGTCCCCAACACAAAGACGAGGACCAACACGACGACGGCGGTTGGCAAAATGCTGAGTCTTCTCCTGGGACAACTTCAAATTGTCCACCACATGCCCCCAAATCTGATGCAACCTCTCCACCACAGCATCCACTCCAGGACAATCCGAAGACTCCACCTGACCGGAAGAGAAACGAGGATGAAACCCCGAATTACAGAAGAAAGGAGAAACCAAGGTGGCAGAACTAGCCCGATTATTGAGGGCAAACTCCGCCAAGGGCAAAAAGGCAACCCAATCATCCTGATCCGCAGACACAAAACACCTCAAATAAGTCTCCAAGGTCTGATTAGTTCGCTCGGTCTGGCCATTAGTCTGAGGATGGAAAGCAGACGAAAAAGACAAATCAATGCCCATCCTAGCACAGAACGCTCGCCAAAATCTAGACACGAATTGGGTTCCCCTGTCAGAAACGATATTCTCTGGAATACCATGCAAGCGCACCACATTTTGAAAAAACAGAGGAACCAGCTCGGATGAGGAAGGCAATTTGGGCAAGGGAACCAAATGGACCATCTTAGAGAAACGGTCACACACCACCCAGATGACAGACATCTTCTGAGAAACAGGGAGATCAGAAATAAAATCCATGGAGATGTGAGTCCAAGGCCTCTTCGGAATAGGCAAAGATAACAACAATCCACTAGCCCGAGAACAACAAGGCTTGGCCCGAGCACAAACATCACAAGACTGCACAAAACCTCGCACATCTCGCGACAGGGAAGACCACCAGAAGGACCTAGCCACCAAATCCCTGGTACCAAAGATTCCAGGATGACCTGCTAATGCAGAAGAATGGACCTCCGAGATGACTCTACTGGTCCAATCATCAGGAACAAACATTCTACCAGGCGGGCAACGATCAGGTCTATTCGCCTGAAACTCCTGCAAGACCCGTCGCAAGTCTGGGGAAACAGCAGACAATATCACTCCATCCTTAAGGATACCTGTAGGTTCAGAATTACCAGGGGAATCAGGCTCAAAACTCCTAGAAAGGGCATCCGCCTTCACATTTTTAGAACCTGGTAGGTAAGAAACCACAAAATTAAACCGAGAGAAAAATAACGACCAGCGCGCCTGTCTAGGATTCAGGCGCCTGGCAGACTCAAGATAAATCAAATTCTTGTGGTCGGTCAATACCACCACCTGATGTCTAGCCCCCTCAAGCCAATGACGCCACTCCTCAAAAGCCCACTTCATAGCCAAGAGCTCCCGATTACCAATATCATAATTTCGCTCAGCGGGCGAAAATTTACGAGAAAAGAACGCACAAGGTCTCATCACGGAGCAGTCGGAACTTTTCTGCGACAAAACCGCCCCAGCTCCGATTTCTGAAGCGTCAACCTCAACCTGAAAAGGAAGAGTAACATCAGGCTGACGCAATACAGGGGCGGAAGAAAAGCGGCGCTTAAGCTCCCGAAAGGCCTCCACAGCAGCAGGGGACCAATCAGCAACATCAGCACCCTTCTTAGTCAAATCAGTCAACGGTTTAGCAACATCAGAAAAACCAGTTATAAATCGACGATAAAAATTAGCAAAGCCCAAAAACTTCTGAAGGCTCTTAAGAGAAGAGGGTTGCGTCCAATCACAAATAGCCTGAACCTTGACAGGGTCCATCTCAATGGAAGAGGGGGAAAAAATGTACCCCAAAAACGAAATCTTTTGAACCCCAAAAACGCACTTAGAACCCTTTACACACAAGGAATTAGAGCGCAAAACCTGAAAAACCCTCCTGACTAGTGTTGAGCATTCCGATGCTGCAAGTATCGGGTATCGGCCGATACTTGCTGTATCGGAATTCCGATACCGGGATTCCGATACTCTTGTGGTATCGGGTATCGGGTATCGCAACAACATTAATGTTAAAATGTGTAAAAGAGAGAATTAAAATAAAAAATATCGCTATACTCACCTGTCCGACGCAGCCGGGACTTCAGCGAGGGAACCGGCAGCGTTGTTTGTTTAAAATTCGCGCTATTACTTGGTTACGTGAATTCCCGGCTTGTGATTGGTCAGGTCGGCCACGTTGCCGGGACGCGGACCAATCACAGCAAGCCGTGACGAAATTACGTCACGGCTTGCTGTGATTGGTCCGCGTCCCGGCAATATGGCCGCCCTGACCAATCACAAGCCGTGACGTCACGGGAGGCTGGACACGCGCCCATTTTAAAATGAGCGCGTCCAGCCTCCCGGCTTGTGATTGGTTGACCGCGGCGCAACCAATCACAAGCCGTGACGTCACGGGAGGCTGGACACGCGCCCATTTTAAAATGAGCGCGTCCAGCCTCCCGGCTTGTGATTGGTTGACCGCGGCGCAACCAATCACAAGCCGTGACGTCACGGGAGGCTGGACACGCGCCCATTTTAAAATGAGCGCGTCCAGCCTCCCGGCTTGTGATTGGTTGACCGCGGCGCAACCAATCACAAGCCGTGACATCACGGGAGGCTGGACACGCGCCCATTTTAAAATGAGCGCGTGTCCAGCCTCCCGTGACGTCACGGCTTGTGATTGGTCAGGGCGGCCATATTGCCGGGACGCGGACCAATCACAGCAAGCCGTGACGTAATTTCGTCACGGCTTGCTGTGATTGGTCCGCGTCCCGGCAACATGGCCGACCTGACCAATCACAAGCCGGGAATTCACGTAACCAAGTAATAGCGCGAATTTTAAACAAACAACGCTGCCGGTTCCCTCGCTGAAGTCCCGGCTGCGTCGGAGAGGTGAGTATAGCGATATTTTTTATTTTAATTCTTTCTTTTACACATTTATATGGTTCCCAGGGCCTGAAGGAGAGTTTCCTCTCCTTCAGACCCTGGGAACCATCAGGAATACCGTCCGATACATGAGTCCCATTGACTTGTATTGGTATCGGGTATCGGTATCGGATTGGATCCGATATTTTGCCGGTATCGGCCGATACTTTCCGATACCGATACTTTCAAGTATCGGACGGTATCGCTCAACACTACTCCTGACCTGTTGGACATGAGAGTCCCAGTCATCCGAAAAAATCAAAATATCATCAAGATACACAATCAAAAATTTATCCAAATAATCACGGAAAATGTCATGCATAAAGGACTGAAAGACTGAAGGGGCATTTGAAAGACCAAAAGGCATTACTAAATACTCAAAATGGCCCTCAGGCGTATTAAATGCGGTTTTCCACTCATCCCCCTGCTTAATTCGCACCAAATTATACGCCCCACGAAGATCAATCTTAGAGAACCACTTGGCCCCCTTTATTCGAGCAAACAAATCAGTAAGCAGTGGCAAAGGATACTGATATTTAACCGTGATTTTATTCAAAAGCCGATAATCAATACACGGCCTCAAAGAGCCATCTTTTTTAGATACAAAGAAAAAACCGGCTCCTAAGGGAGATGACGAAGGACGAATATGTCCCTTTTCCAAGGACTCCTTCATATATTCCCGCATAGCAGCATGTTCAGGCACAGATAGATTAAATAAACGACCCTTTGGAAACTTACTGCCCGGAATCAGATCTATAGTACAATCGCAATCTCTGTGCGGAGGTAGTGAACCAAGTTTAGGTTCCTCAAAAACGTCACGATAATCAGATAAAAATTCCGGAATCTCAGAGGGAATAGATGACGAAATGGAAACCAAAGGTACGTCCCCATGAGTCCCCTGACATCCCCAGCTTAACACAGACATTGCTTTCCAGTCGAGGACTGGGTTATGAGATTGCAGCCATGGCAATCCAAGCACCAACACATCATGTAGATTATACAACACAAGGAAGCGCATAATCTCCTGGTGATCCGGATTAATACGCATAGTTACTTGTGTCCAGTATTGTGGTTTGTTACTAGCCAATGGCGTGAAGTCAATACCCTTCAGAGGTATAGGAACTTCCAGAGGCTCTAAATCAAACCCACAGCGTTTGGCAAAGGACCAATCCATAAGACTCAAAGTGGCGCCAGAGTCGACATAAGCGTCCGCGGTAATAGACGATAAAGAGCAAATCAGGGTCACAGATAGAATAAACTTAGACTGTAAAGTGCCAATTGAAACAGACTTATCAACTTTCTTAGTACGTTTAGAGCATGCTGATATAACATGAGTTGAATCACCACAATAGAAGCATAACCCATTTTTTCGCCTAAAATTCTGTCGTTCGCTTCTGGACAGAATTCTATCACATTGCATAATCTCTGGCGCCTTCTCAGTAGACACCGCCAAATGGTGCACAGGTTTGCGCTCCCGCAAACGCCGATCAATCTGAATAGCCATTGTCATGGACTCATTCAGACCTGTAGGCACAGGGAACCCCACCATAACATCTTTAATGGCATCAGAGAGACCCTCTCTGAATTTCGCCGCCAGGGCGCACTCATTCCACTGAGTAAGCACAGACCACTTACGAAATTTTTGGCAGTATATTTCAGCCTCATCTTGCCCTTGAGACAGGGCCATTAAGGCTTTTTCAGCCTGAATCTCTAAATGAGGTTCCTCATAAAGCAACCCCAAAGCCAGGAAAAACGCATCCACATTGAGCAACGCAGGATCCCCTGGTGCCAAAGCAAATGCCCAATCCTGAGGGTCGCCCCGGAGCAAGGAAATTACAATCCTGACCTGCTGTGCAGGATCTCCAGCGGAGCGAAATCTCAGAGACAAAAATAATTTACAATTATGTTTGAAATTCTGGAAGCGAGATCTATCCCCAGAGAAAAATTCAGGTAAAGGAATTCTAGGTTCAGATGTAGGAGCATGAATAACGAAATCCTGTAAGCTTTGAACCTTCATAGCGAGATTATTCAAACCTGTAGCTAAACTCTGTGGATCCATATTAATCAGGTGAAATCAGAACCATTCAAGGATTAGAAGGAGAGAGAGACGAAGGCTGCAGTAAGCAGAGATGCTAGTGAATCAACTAATGAGCAAACTCAGGAGGAAAAAAAAAAAAAAAAAAAAATTCTCTGCAGACTTCTTTTCTCTCCTTTCTTCTGCCAATTATTTTAACCCTTGGCCGGCCAAACTGTCATGGTTCTCAATGGCAAGAGAACGTAATTAAGCATACAAAAGGACTAGCTCTTGGAAGATGGGAACTCGAGCTGACCATGAGCTAAACCTACCGCACAACTAACAGTGGCCGGGTAGCGTGCCTACGTTTTATCCCTAGACGCCCAGCGCCAGCCGGAGAACTGACTGACCCTAGCAGAGGAAAATACAGACCTGGCTTACCTCTAGAGAAATTTTCCCCAAAAGGCAGACAGTAGCCCCCACATATATTGGCGGTGATTTTAGAGGAAAATGACATACGAAGTATGAAGATAGGTTTAGCAAATTGAGGTCCGCTTACTAGATAGTAGGAAGACAGAAAAGGGAACTTCACGGTCAGCTGAAAACCCTTTCAAAATACCATCCTGAAATTACTTTAAGACTCTAACATCAACTCATGACACCAGAGTGGCAATTTCAGCTCACAAGAGCTTCCAGCCTCAGAAATATTCAATCACAGAGAACTGGAATAAAAATGCAAAACAAACTTAGGACAACAAGTCCAACTTAGCTGATAGTTGTCTAGGAGCAGGAACATGCAACAGAAAGGCTTCTGGTAACATTGTTGGCCGGCATAGAAATGACTGAGGAGCAAGGCTAAATAGAAAACTCCCACATACTGATGGAAAACAGGTGAACAGAGGAGATGAAGCACACAAGTGCAGTACCACCAGAAACCACCGGGGGAGCCCAGAAACCAAATTCACAACACCCCCCTTTAAGGAGGGGTCACCGAACCCTCACCAAGACCACCAGGGCGATCAGGATGAGCAGCGTGAAAGGCACGAACTAAATCGGCCGCATGCACATCAGAGGCAACCACCCAGGAATTATCCTCCTGACCATAGCCCTTCCACTTGACCAGATACTGAAGCCTCCGTCTGGAGAGACGAGAATCCAAGATCTTCTCCACCACGTACTCCAACTCGCCCTCAACCAACACCGGAGCAGGAGGCTCAACAGAAGGAACCACAGGTACAACGTACTGCCGCAACAAAGACCTATGGAACACGTTGTGAATGGCAAACGACACCGGAAGATCCAAGCGAAAGGACACAGGATTAAGGATTTCCAATATCTTGTAAGGACCGATGAAGCGAGGCTTAAATTTAGGAGAGGAGACCTTCATAGGAACAAATCAAGAAGACAGCCATACCAAATCCCCAACACGAAGTCGGGGACCCACACCGCGGCGGCGGTTGGCAAAACGCTGAGCCTTCTCCTGTGACAACTTCAAGTTGTCCACCACATGATTCCAGATCCGCTGCAACCTATCCACCACGGAATCTACCCCAGGACAGTCAGAAGGCTCCACATGTCCCGAGGAAAAACGAGGATGGAAACCAGAGTTGCAAAAAAATGGTGAAACCAAAGTAGCGGAACTAGCCCGATTATTAAGGGCAAACTCAGCCAACGGCAAGAAGGTCACCCAATCATCCTGATCTGCAGAAACAAAACACCTCAAATAAGCCTCCAGAGTCTGATTAGTTCACTCCGTTTGTCCATTAGTCTGAGGATGAAAGGCAGACGAAAACGACAAATCAATGCCCATCTTAGCACAAAAGGATCGCCAGAACCTGGAAACAAACTGGGATCCTCTGTCAGACACAATATTCTCAGGAATGCCGTGTAAACGAACCACATTCTGAAAGAACAAAGGAACCAGATCGGAAGAGGAAGGCAGCTTAGGCAAAGATACCAAATGGACCATCTTGGAAAAGCGATCACATACCACCCAGATGACAGACATGCCCTGAGACACCGGAAGATCTGAAATGAAATCCATGGAAATGTGTGTCCAAGGCCTCTTCGGGACAGGCAAGGGCAAGAGCAACCCGCTGGCACGAGAACAGCAAGGCTTAGCTCGAGCACAAGTCCCACAGGACTGCACAAATGACCGCACATCCCGTGACAAGGAAGGCCACCAAAAGGACCTAGCCACCAGATCTCTGGTGCCAAAAATTCCCGGATGCCCTGCCAACACCGAGGAATGAACCTCGGAAATGACTCTGCTGGTCCACTTATCAGGAACAAACAGTCTGTCAGGTGGACAAGAGTCAGGTCTACCAGCCTGAAATCTCTGCAACACACGTCGCAAATCCGGAGAAATGGCTGACAGGATAACTCCCTCTTTGAGAATACCAACAGGTTCTGCGACTCCAGGAGAGTCAGGCACAAAGCTCCTTGAAAGAGCATCAGCCTTCACATTCTTTGAACCTGGTAAATACGAGACCACAAAGTCAAAACGGGAGAAAAACAATGACCAGCGGGCCTGTCTAGGATTCAGGCGTTTAGCAGACTCGAGATACATCAGATTTTTGTGATCAGTCAAGACCACCACACGATGCTTAGCACCCTCGAGCCAATGACGCCACTCCTCAAATGCCCACTTCATGGCCAACAACTCCCGATTGCCAACATCATAATTCCGCTCAGCAGGCGAAAACTTCCTAGAGAAAAAAGCACATGGTCTCATTACAGAGCAACCAGGGCCTCTCTACGACAAAACGGCCCCTGCCCCAATCTCAGAAGCATCCACTTCAACCTAAAAGGGAAGTGAGACATCAGGCTGGCACAAAACAGGCGCCGAAGTAAACCGGCGCTTCAACTCTTGAAAGGCTTCCACGGCTGCAGGAGCCCAGTTAGCAACATCAGAACCTTTCTTGGTCATATCCGTCAAAGGTTTAACAACGCTAGAAAAATTAGCGATAAAACGACGGTAGAAGTTAGCAAAACCCAAGAACTTCTGAAGACTCTTAACTGACGTGGGTTGAGTCCAATCATGAATAGCTCGGACCTTGACTGGGTCCATCTCCACCGCAGAAGGGGAAAAAATAAAACCCAAAAAGGGAACCTTCTGTACTCCAAAGAGACACTTTGAGCCCTTAACAAACAAAGCATTCTCACGCAAAACCTGAAACACCATCCTGACCTGCTCTACATGCGAGTCCCAATCATCAGAAAAAACCAGAATATCATCCAGATAAACAATCATAAATTTATCCAGATACTTCCGGAAAATATCATTGCATAAAGGACTGAAACACTGAAGGAGCATTAGAGAGCCCGAAAGGCATCACCAAGTACTCAAAATGACCTTCGGGCGTATTAAATGCAGTTTTCCATTCATCTCCTTGCTTAATGCGCACAAGGTTGTACGCACCACGAAGATCTATCTTGTTGAACCACTTGGCAGCTCTAATCCGGGCAAACAAGTCCGACAACAGAGGCAAAGGATACTGAAATTTAACAGTGATTTTATTCAGAAGCCGATAGTCAATACAAGGTCTCAAAGGTCTCCGTCCTTCTTGGCCACAAAAAAAAATCCCGCACCAAGAGGGGAAGAGGATGGACGGATATGCCCCTTCTCCAGAGATTCCTTGATATACGAACGCATTGCGGTATGCTCAGGTACAGACAGATTAAATAATCTTCCCTTAGGAAATTTACTACCTGGAATCAAATCTATAGCGCAGTCACAGTCCCTATGAGGAGGAAGAGCACTGGACCTGGACTCGCTGAATACATCCTGGTAATCAGACAAATACTCAGGAACTTCCGAAGGAGTAGAGGAAGCAATAGACACCGGCGGGGAATCACCATGAATTCCCTGACAGCCCCAACTTGACACAGACATTGCCTTCCAATCCAAGACTGGATTATGGGTCTGTAACCATGGCAGACCCAAAACGACCAAATCATGCATTTTATGCAGAACAAGAAAACGAATCACCTCCTGATGTTCAGGAGTCATGCACATGGTTACCTGTGTCCAAAACTGCGGTTTATTTTCCGCCAATGGCGTAGCATCAATACCTCTAAGAGGGATAGGATTTACCAACGGCTCAAGAACAAAACCACAGCGCTTGGCAAACGACAGATCCATAAGACTCAGGGCAGCACCTGAATCCACAAACGCCATAACAGGGTAGGAGGACAATGAGCAAATTAAAGTCACAGACAAAATAAATTTAGGTTGCAAATTACCAATGGCGACAGGACTAACAACCCTAGTTAGGCGTTTAGAGCATGCTGATATAACATGTGTAGAATCACCACAGTAAAAACACAACCCATTCTGACGTCTATGATTTTTCTGTTCATTTCTAGTCTGAATTCTACCACATTGCATTAAATCAGGTGTTTGTTCAGACAACACCACCACCAGAGGATTCGCGGCTTTGCGCTCCCGCAAACGCCGGTCAATTTGAATAGCCAGCGCCATGGAATCATTCAGACCTGTAGGAATGGAGAAACCCACCATCACATTCTTAATGGCTTCAGAAAGGCCATTTCTGAAATTTGCGGCCAGAGCGCACTCATTCCACTGAGTAAGCACGGACCATTTCCAAAATTTTTGGCAATACACTTCAGCTTCATCCTGACCCTGAGAAATAGCCAGCAAGGCTTTTTCTGCCTGAATTTCAAGATTGGGTTCCTCGTAAAGCAATCCGAGCGCCAGAAAAAACGCATCAATATTTGCCAATGCCGGATCTCCTGGCGCTAGCGAGAAGGCCCAATCCTGAGGGTCGCCCCGTAAGAAAGAGATAACAATTTTTACTTGCTGAGCTGAGTCTCCAGATGAACGGGGTCTCAGAGATAGAAACAATTTACAATTATTCCTGAAATTCCTAAACTTAAATCGGTCTCCAGAGAACAGTTCAGGAATAGGTATTTTAGGTTCAGACATTGGACTACTGGTAACAAAATCTTGTATGCCCTGCACACGAGCAGCAAGCTGATCCACACTTGTAATCAAAGTCTGGACATTCATGTCTGCAGCAAGCACAAGCCACTCAGAGGTAAAGGGGAGGAAAAAAGAGAGGAAAGAGAAAAAAAAAAAAGAAACCTCAGACTTTCCTTTCTTGTAATCCCACTTCTGCAATGCATTAAACATTCAACCTTGGCCTGGCATACTGTTATGACCCCAATGGCAGAGGGTCTCAAAAGTACATACCAAGTCTGCAAACACAAAAAACCAGCTCATAGGGCAGTGGTAATTGGGCTGACCATATATCTAATCCTAGCACCACAAATAGCAGCAGCCGGGGAACGTGCCTACGTTGGTTCTAGACGTCTCGCGCCAGCCGGAGAACTAACTAACCCTAGAAGGGAAAAGATAGACCTTTCTTGCCTCCAGAGAAAAGACCCCAAAAGTTGGATACAAGCCCCCAACAAATAATAACGGTGAGGTAAGGAGAAAAGACAAACGTAAGAATGAACTAGATATTTAGCAAAGAGAGGCCCACTGACTAATAGCAGAATATAGTAAGATGACTTATATGGTCAGCAAAAACCCTATCAAAATTTCCACGCTGGATATTCAAGAACCCCCGAACCGTCTAACGGCCCGGGGGGAGACCACCAGCCCCCTAGAGCTTCCAGCAAAATCAGGAATCACATTTAGTACAAGCTGGACAAAAAATAAGAGCAAAGCAAATAACCAAAAAACAAGGAAGCAGGACTTAGCTTAATTTTGCAAGATCCAAGACCAGCAGACAGGAGCAAACAGAAAGGAACTGATTACAACGATGCCAGGCACTGGACTGAGAAACCAGGAAGTTTATATAGCAACACCCCTGGACTAACGACCCAGGTGGGTGCCAAACTGAGGAAAGACAATCCCAGAGTCATATCACTAGTGACCACAAGAGGGAGCCAAAAAAGTCTAATTCACAACAGTGCTGTAAGACGAGGCAACATCCTACTGAGGCGCGTAGCCGGTGGCCGGAAACGCCGAGGAAGTATTGAGCTCCAGGCCTTACTTCAAACCTATGGCAGGACAGTCAGTTATCGGCGGGCTGTCTCACTCAAATCACCTAAGAAGACATAGGGGGCAACAGTTGGAGAGGGGCGACACTAAGGTCCCGGAAGAGCTCCGAGCCTACCCGTCATACGGGTGCGTCCTAGCCATATCATCTGAGGGGACGAAGAAGAACATCAAAATCGAGTTGTGAGGGAACTTCAGAAACAGACACAACAGTTGTGGGGACTATCCCGTAAGCCAGGGCCGGACTGGGACTAAAATTCAGCCCTGGCATTTGAAGTCACACAGGCCCACTTGTCACATGGTGACTGTATAATATCTTTGTACACTTGTAGGTTACAAGAAGTGAGGGGAGTGTAACACGACTATATAACATATAATTACAGCTGTATCCAGCATTACAGCTCAGCCCCCATAGAATGTAATGCAGCACAGCCCCCATAGAATGTAATACAGCCAGCCCCCATAGAATGTAATACAGCACAGCCCCATAGAATGTAATACAGCACAGCCCCATAGAATGTAATGCAGCCCAGTCCCATAGAATGTAATGCAGCCCAGTCCCATAGAATGTACTACAGCACAGCCCCCATAGAATGTAATGCAGCCCAGTCCCATAGAATGTAATGCAGCCCAGTCCCATAGAATGTAATGCAGCCCAGTCCCATAGAATGTAATGCAGCCCAGTCCCATAGAATGTAATGCATCCCAGTCCCATAGAATGTAATGCAGCCCAGTCCCATAGAATGTAATGCAGCCAGCCCCATAGAATATAATGCAGCCCAGTCCCATAGAATGTAATGCAGCTCAGTCCCATAGAATGTAATGCAGCCCAGTCCCATAGAATGTAATGCAGCCCAGTCCCATAGACTGTAATGCAGCCCCCACAGCCCCACAATCCAGTTATCACTCAGTCTCAGACAGTCAATGATATATAATAATAATAATAAAAAAAAAACAACACTCTACTCACCTCTCTCCTCGTGCCCCGCGCTGCTCCGGGCTCCGGTCTCAGCAGATGCAGTCTGCCCGCCCGGTCACACAGCAGGTGTGCGATGATATGACGTCATCGCGCACCCGCAGTGTCAGCGGCAGGCAGAGCGGGGAATGATGGGAGAGGGGGCGTCAGTGGACGCTCTCTCCTCCATCATTGCATTCAACTGTACCGGCGTCTATGACGCCGGTATAGTTGAATGCGGGGCCGGGAGTGTGGGGACAGCGGGGGGAGTGTGCCAACAGCGGCACACTCGAGCGGCCCACTACTGCCATCGGCCCTTCTGGCATTTGCCAGAACTGCCCGATGGCCAGTCCGGCCCTGCCGTAAGCACAGCAGGGGAGGACCACAACACACAAGCGCTAGAAGGTAGGCACAGATTTCCACCTGCAAAGGGAACTCTGGAGGTGCCATCGGACCGGCCGGACTCACGCAGCCCGGTTAACCGTATTCCGGACTGAGGATCCTGAAGCCTTCAGTAAAGAGGTAAAGAGACTGCAACCTGGTGTCCTCGTTATTTACTGTGACCTGCACCACACCACAACCTCATCACATTCTCAACTTTCACTGGACACCCCTCAGCAGGGTCACGGACCGGGCCCAGCCACCGTGACAACCCCAGAACCGAGACACAGAGGCCCGGTACCAGGTGCCGCTCGGCCCTGCGGCAGTGGGGGCGCTCCACAGGTACTCGGTGCAGCGGCCTTCCGGGAATCTGCTCTTCCCCCACACTTGCTCTGTTCATCACCGCGACTGCAAGAGCCCCGACGTCCCCGTCACCAGGCCCCGGACCACGAGGGCCTGATCTTGGGCCCTTTCCCTGGGGAGAATACCGGCAGTACCTGATCACAGAGTACGAGAGAGAAGTGGAACAGGAGGCCCGGGTGAATCGCTGGACGACTTGCCACCGAAGTGGGGTGTTGTCGTGGTATACCAACCCCAAAAAGACAAAGTGTAATGATTATAAGGGATAACTCTGGAGACTCTTTGCATGGAACAAGACAACTACAGGACACAGTTTTATAAGTGGTAAAGTCTATATTATCACACGGTGATTCAAACAGGTGCAGAGAGAAACTCGAGTCCACAACACTTGGAGTAAATATTAAACGCAGCTTAGCAGTCTATAGGAAACTGCAGAGGAAAATGCAATCACACAGAAAGTCTATGAAGCACAATTATTCTTGAGGATACTTGACACAAATAAGTCCTTGGTAGTCCAAACACAGATAGATATGCTTATAAGGCAGTTCAAATAATATCTTAGCACAACCAGGGAGGCCTGGGTAAAAGTCTCAGGTTTAAGCAGAGCAGCAACAGCTTACATGTCCATCAAATGCAGATGGAAACAAACACAAGCAGCCAGATGGAGGATTACTGGAAACCGATGTATGCAGCAGAAACTCAGAGCTGAGTAGCAGGATCTCCACACAGGTTCACAGGAGCAGGTGCAGGTGCAAAGCCAGGGAGTCATCAGGAGCTGGATGCAAGGCAGAATACTCTAGCACAGACTAAAGGCTGGGGTGGAGTTATATAGCAGGAAGACACAGTGAACATGAGACCAAAGACACCATCTTGGAAAAGGGCAGTAATGCACAAAAGGTAATCAAAATGTTCAGAGTCCTAACACAAAGGTTTTATCCAAGAAATCGGGTTGCCGGTGCGGGTCCATGTCGCCCGGGAAGAGGTGGAGTCCTGCCTCCGCGGAGACAACGCAGATCGAGCCTTGAACCCCGGGGATGTCGTGACTTACCTTCGGTACCAGAAAGGAAACAGCTGGTGGGCCCGGGATGTGCAGAGATGCATAGCCCTCTTAGCGGTCTCCAGGACCCTGGGAGGAGAACTCACCACCGACGTGGCTGCGGTGGCCCACGCTGTAACCGGCAGTTACCATTAAGCTACTCAGACTTTTATTGCTGCGCACGACCTGACCGTGCATGGAAAACGGACTAACGGTGTGTACCCGGCACCGGGAGTGATCTTGGATCCGAACTATCCTAAGCCACAGAGGGCTACGTGTCAGGTAAAGACCTGGTGGAGACCGCCAGAATAAACCTCGAAGAAACTGGCCATAAAATGTAAATAGTTAACTGTTTGTTCTTTGCTGCTTGAACCCGGCCAGGGTTAACTTTTAAAGGGATCCCCTGTTTAAAGGGATCCTATGTTTTTGCACAACTTCATCACTGCTTTAAAAGAACATTTGAATCATGGACGGTGAATGGTTCACAAACTGTTTGTAAATAGTTTGCACCTTCTTAAAGGTGCTCTCTACTGGTTTTACATAGGAGGCTTTTACAGAGACTGCCTCTTAACAGAAACTGCTGTTAATTATGGTGTAAAAATAACTGCTTTGCTTCACAGACCTGAAGAAAAACCCGTTGGTGCGGCAGAATTCTGGGTCAGGACTACACGTCTTGTAGCCCACCCAAGAGCAACGTTCGGGGGTTCGTAACGGGTCCCTCAAATTGCATCACGTCACCTTTGAACTGACTTGAGTATTGATGATGTGATTTAAATGCTTTACCTCAGAAAAGACTCTTAAAGGGAATGTTAATTTGTTGCACTTTGCCTAAGAGAAACAATGTTGCCTTAAATAGTTAGACAGTAATAATGTTATACATAGCTAATAGTATGTAGTTAAGAATAGGAAATGTTAGATGATGTCCTTTGAATAAAATTGAGGCTAAGTAAATTGAAAGAAAAAGAGAGTGAACCTGTAGGGGTTAGTGAGTCCTCTAGTGAGCCTCAGGAAGTTAGTTAAAAGACTTTGCACTTAGAGAAAAATAACTGTTTTATGCTTGAATAAAGAGAATGTTAATTTATTTTTTTGAACTTGCACTTAGTAGTTAATAGATAGTATTTCATAGTTAGAAAGTGTCATCTACAGAAGTAAGCTGGCAATGTAAATATGTTCCTGTTTGCAACGTTCAAGTGTCCTCACCTTCCATAAAGGGAAGCACTGTTATATTAATTTGTTTCAAAGCATTCCAAAATTTTGTATGTCTTTTTGCTAATGTATTGTTATTTTCTTTTCCCAGTCTGGGAATACTGGATTTAACGGGGGGAGTGCAGCGCCCCAGAGTCCTGGCCGTTGCAGTAATGTTGTTCTTCCACCAGGGGGAGTGATATTACGTCTGAAGGTAATAAAGGAGATCTACCTACCAGGTATCACAAACCATACACCACACTTCACACTCCAGACCACCAGGGGAAGCCTTGCTCCTATCTACTAGGGCACTCCTCACAGAAGGGTAAAACTGGTGGGCTGGATAGAAAGTTAGAGAGAAGCTGGCTGGGCTTTGCCCAGGCAACACCTGTCAGGCAGACAGGGGGAAAGGAGGAACATCAGAGCTGCAGACAGAGGGCCCCTGGCAGGGGTGGGATCCTGTCAGAGGTCTAGCTAGAACAGAAAGCTACGGAGCTGCACCTGCCCCATGTGCGGCAGCATCCTAAGAACGGACACGAAGAGAACTGTGTTGTAGAGGGTGAGAAACAAAATCATAGCACAAGGAGAAAACAGCAGGAGGAGTTCTGCCCTGAAATAGGCTGCCTCCTTCTGAGGCGCGTAGCCGGTGGCCGGAACACCGAGGGAGTAATTGACTCTACGCTTTACTTCAGAGACCGACAGGACAGTCAATTCCAAGTTGGCTGCCCGACCTTAATACCTAAGAAGACACAGTGGCAACTTGTGGGGGTCGGGGCGTCTCTAGGGTCTCTATAAACAAGCCTCAGGCCATCAGTCATACGGGTTTGTCCTATCCACACCATCTGGGGGACAGAGAGGAAGAAATAAAATCTAGAACATCTACAAGAGTTGTGAGGACCTTACCGGGAAGCTCAGCAGGGAGGTACTACAACACACAGGCGCTAGTAGGAAGGCTACTGATTTCCACCTGGATAAGGGGACTCTGTATTTGCCTTTGGACTGGCCGGACTCTGCCTACCCTGTGGTCTGTACCCTGGACTGTGGATGCTGAAGCCTCCAGTAAAAGGTAAAGAGACTGCAACCTTGTGTCCTCGTTATTCTCTGCGCCTTACATCATTCACCATCACCATCTACACTTCTGGGAGGCCCTGGGGATACACTTCACCTGTGGGAAGGTACACCATCTAGCTGCCATTACATCACCCCAGCGGACCCCTAAGCAGCGTTGGTCATCCTGACCAAATACCACAGGTGGCGTCACGAACTACCCCTTTAAAGACCTTTCCCAAAACCATAAAAACTATTCCTTTTATTGGACGTCCCTCGAAGGGCCACGGACCGGGTCGGGCCACCGTGACATCCCCCGCAGAGCACCGAAGGACCCAGTGCCGAGTACCCCATTGCCCTTAACGCGGGGGCGATCCAGCAACACAAACCCCCAGTTGTTTTTTAACATACTTCAGAATTTTGTTTTCATTAAAATAAAAAAATGCAAGCTTGATATCACTGTAATTGTACTGAAATGAAGAATCAGGTTTATAGGTCATTTTTAGCATAGAATAAATGATGTAAAAACCAAAAGCAGTGGCAGAATTGCCTATTTTTTACCATCTCATCCTATCTGGAATTTTGTTCCTATTATTCAGTTCATTATATGGTACGATGAATGGTGGCATTAAAAACTACAACTTGTTCTGCCAAAAAAAACAAGACCTCATATGGCTATGTTGATGGGAAATTAAAAAAAAGTTATGGCTTTTGGAAAAATAGAAGGAAAAAAACTAAAAGGTAAAAACGAAAAATTGCCTTGGATGGAAAGGGGCTCAATGACCCCAGATAGACTTGCGTGTCGTTTCATAGCCGCCGTCAGCCATGATAAATGGGCCTATGTGCAGGTCCACATGTGAAGTACACGCTGTGGATTTTTCAGATTTGGTGATGGAAAATCCAGTGTATTACAAGCCCAGTACATTATACCCAACCTCATTCACACTGAGGGATATACCTGAGGGACAGATTTTAGGTCTGCAATGTCACAGGGCTCAAAAATAATGTGTTTTCACAAGAAAACCCTGAAAAATAACTGTGCAGGGCCCGGCTGTGTTCGCAAGGTGCATTTGTGGTGCGGCGGCATTTCGCTTGCGGTTCTCTGAACTCGACATCCTTTTCGCCTCAATATTCACAACTGCAGATAAGCCGCGTCGCTTTCTCAAGTGTTGTTAGCAGGCGGCTTTGGAAGCCAAAGTCCTGAGTGGATTCGGAGAAGGGCGAGTGGAATCTTTCGCACACTTTTCCCTTTCTTACTAGCCATTCTTCACATTCAAACACTGCATTAATTCCAGGTCATGTGTGAATCCAAGGATAATACACTCTGGTACTGAAGTGGTAAATGAAGCCTGTCTGGCAGACTCTATCTGCAGGTGTGGACGGTGCCCACCATGCTCTGGTAGAGTGGAGGGCACGGGCACACACATCTCATGCCCACTCATGACTGAAGCGATACTGAGGAGGATCTGACATCACTTGGGCGCCGGTGATTGGCCGCCCGACAATCAGTCCCTCTTCTCCCCTCCCTCCATTCAAACGTGCTGTGAATATACATAGCTAGGCTAGGCTAGGCTGGCACTGGCAGCTGTGCAGATCTCCTGCGCCATCCTCTCCCGCGCCGGTGCCCACCCGCTGCCATTACTTGCAGTGGATCCTCCCTGCTAGATCCTGCCCTGCTGCACTGGATCCTGCCAATCAGGGAGAGGGAGATTCACTGCACCAGCTGCCCCCTCCTCCCCCAGCTCCAGCAAGAAGCGGAGCTCCCCACCTTCCATATGCATCATCCGATCTGCCTGGCCCCCCTTTATCACATATAGCCAGAATCTTCCAGATGTGCCGGGCCGGGGAGGGGCACCCATTACTGCCCCAGCCAGCTGATGTCAGTGCCACCCTTCTATCCTTCATGCAAGGGTAGGTCTTCATGGACTTGCTTGTCTTTACGGCAATTCATGTGTTAATCCTAAAAGGACCGGGCATTTCATAATATCATCCGAAATTCTCATGCCAGTCATGGAGCCAGGACATAAAATCCAGCATGTGGAGATGCCATCTTCTCTGGGTTATGTGGACCTTCTCATTCAGAGTGGTAGACAATTCACTGGAGCCCTGAAGGAATGCAGAGACTGTGGCTTGGCATCATCATGGGACATATTACAAGCTCATGCCAATTTCACCTGGATGGAGCTGCTGTGTGTAATTGTATGTGCCCTGGCATGGACTGGTCTGCGCATGGCAACGACTACATGGATCTTCCAAGTAAGTGTGGTCATAGGAGCTGTGGACATTGAGCCATGTGTGAGAACAGGAGCAGTGGGCACATGTGCCAACAGGGTGTTTTAAGCTGCCATTCTCCTCAGTCACACTGGTATAATAAGGAACTGTGTTTGCTTCTCTTATGCATGCCCGAATAGTAGATTTCAGAAGGATCTTACTGGCACAACCTACAATACCTCTGAATAAAATGCCACCTAGCTTATTATAGGATAGAACTCATGGAATTGCCCACCTCATGGTGCTAGGATGGCTAAACTTTCGTCACTTCTAATACAAAGTTACCAGGACTTTGTCCATATGTCGGCACCATCTCCCCTGCCATCTCCTACAGACCTTGTAGTACACCTGTTATATTCTGCTTGACACACATCAGGATTCCTTAGGGTATGTTCACACGTGGCGTTTTTGCTGCAATTTTTTTGGTGTGTAAAATATGGAGTGTTTCACAGTATTTTGAGCCCTGCTATATTTTTGCCAAGGCGCAGCATGTCAATTCTTTCAGCACTTTTCGCTTATTCAAATGTATGGGTGAAAAACACTGGGAAAAATTGAAAAAAAAATCTGCAAATAATGGACGCAAAACCAAGCAAATCTTAGTCAGATATTTTCCTGCCAAAACTCTGGGTTTTGGTGCAGACCCCCCACTCACTGGCTTTAAATGATTTCCCAGCATACCCAGTACCCAGCTGTGATACATCACTCCCCAACGTTGACCTTCGTCTCTTGCTCCTATGCACCAAGATATCCCAAGCGGTCAGAGATCATGTTGAGGGCAAGGGATGAATGAGAATTGTCGCACTACTGTGAGGGTCATAGTTTTGCTTTATTAAAGGGGTTGTCCAAGTTTGACACAAAAGTCTGAAACCACTGTATTTGACTGCAGACTTGTGAATCCTCACATTGTGCATAGCGCCCGCTGTCAGTATTCTCCGATGCCAGGAGCGGGCGGTCATATGACCACAAGTATGCGTTGTGCAGCCACATTCCGACTAGACATGCGCGGCCTCTTTCAATGCAATTGAATTGAGTGAGGCAGCAAGTCTAGTCTGAATGAGGATGGAAGTATGCATATCACATACATGCGGTTACATGACCTCGAAGTCTCGCTGCCGGAACTGGTGCAGGTGTGCCCTAAAGAACGTGGTCTCCCGATAACAAGTAGGATCACACTATTTAGGGTCGAAAATGGATAAATGAAGGCGAGTCGTTGCATACGCTGGGGGCTATAGTTTTACTTTTTTGATACAAGTGTCACTGATGCTCTGCTGCTCTTCCCTTTGCATAGCTGTCAATTAGAGATGAGCAGATCATTTATGCAAGCTCAGTCCACGGTCCAGGTCAGTGCTCTCTGGCTGTGGACAGGAGCTGCCCAAATCACCTTACCCTCCAGGATCCAAGGCTCGGCTTATGATTAGCCGGGATGGCGAAACATCACCTATGCACCACCATACAGATGAGGTCATGCCGGGCCGGTGAATCAAACACTATGCTGGGGAATCTGGAAGCTCAGGATATTTGTGCATCTCTTGCCTACAGCTAGAAAGCCTGGACCGTGGACTGAGATTGCACAAAGCGATACGCTCAAGAGTCTAAAGTGAGCTCTCTACTGTTACCAGCGCGATCTCAGTGTTAGACCATACAGAGCAGCGCTTGGAAGAATGACAAGCATGCAAACCATCAGTGACACCTGTATTAGGAAAGCAAAACTCTGGCCCCTCAGCAGGCAACAACTACTACGGTCTACAACAGAGAGCAGTATTGGGCGAGTGACAGGAGAAGAGTGCATGCGCATTAGAAGGATGCGCAGAGAAGAGAGAACCCGGGGAAGCTGTGCCAACCACAAGATGCTTGTTTGAAAGAAACAAGGTGATATAAAAATGTTTTTTGGATAGATACTGACTTTCAAAGCAGCCAGTATGGATCTAAAACAAACACATCTAAATAAATGGAAATGAATTACTACTAGAAAAATTCATTTGGTGATAGTTCCTCTTCAAGGGTATGTGCACACGTTGCGGATTTGGCTGCAGATCCGCAGTGGATTGGTCACTGCGGATTCGCAGCAGTTTTCCATGCATTGTACAGTACGATGTAAACCTATGGAAAACCAAATCTGTGCACATGCTGCAGAAAAAAAAGCGCGGAAACGCTGCATGTCAATTCTTTGTGCGGATTCCGCAGCTTTTTACACCTGCTCCTCAATAGGAATCCGCAGGTGTAAAAACGCAGTTGAAATCCGCACAAAGAACAGGAAATCTTCAGTTAATCCGCAGGTAAAACGCAATGCGTTTTACCTGCGGATTTTTCAAAAACGGTGATGAAAAATCCACACACGAATCCGCAACGTGAGCACATAGCCTAAAGGGGTTGTCCAGACCTGAGAAAAGAGCTGACTCCTGAATCGCGAAAGTATGTTGTGCACACTCAAGATTTCTTGTGCTAGTTGTTGGTCATGTGACTGCTAGTCTCACCCAGCTTCTCTAAAATTGACATGAATAGAGAGAAGCCAGATGAGACTATTGGGCACGTGACCACATGTATGCAAATGGCAATCATGCTGGAACAATTTGGCACATAGAGTGACTGCAGATTTTTGCACAACGGCGTCACTGTCTCCACGACATCGGTTGGAACAGCTTCACCGGTGGTGAGGAGAGAGAGAGGGTGAGGAAAGAGATAGAGAGACAGGTGTGAGGAGAGAGACATAAGGGGTGAGGAGAGAAGAAGGAGGGTGAGTAAGAGAGAGATGAGAGAGAGGGTGAGGAGAGAGAAAATGAGGATAGAGAGAACAGAGAGATGGTGAGGATAGAGAGAAAGTGTGAGGAGAGAGAGAGGGGGCGAAGAGAGAGAGAAAGAGAGGGGAGGAGAGAAGAAAGAGAGTGAGGAGACCGAGAGAAGATGAGAAAAGAGGAAGAGGTGAGGAGAGAGTGAGAGGCTGAAGAGAGAGGGTGAGGCGAGAGAGAAGAGAGAGGGTGAGGAGAGAGGATGAGAGAACAGGAGAGTGAGGGGAGAGACAGGGTGAGGAGAGAGTGAGGAGAGAGAGGGTCGAAAGAGAGAGGATGAAGAGAGATCGAAGAGAGAGAGAAAAATCTACCAATAACGATGCTCGCCACCCAGGTGTAGAACGGGTTCAATAGCTGGTATATATATATATATATATATATATATAATGTAGTGGATCCATTTTGCAATCTCATTTAGTTTTGTTGGATGTGCACGGATTGCAAGAATACACTAAATTTTCACGAAGCTTGTATCGCCATTCCGTCCTTACACGTGCCATCCATGAGTCGACTTGTCAGGTAAATTTTAGATCATGTATGTGCCCTATTACCTCCTGGGTATTACAGCAGAGAGTAATGTACAGATATTACACATCTAAATTCAGAACAACATCCTGACTCATTAGAAAACATGGCCAAGTATTTGTAATGTCATTGTCCTTTATTCAGTCTCGTAAAACTCTGGCATGACTGTTCTTCCTTGTCGTCGCATAGACAAATGTGAATTCCTGCCCCCATTACTACTTTATGCACAGAAGCATAACAAGACTTTCACCTCCAGCCAAAATCACAGGGGTGGAGAAGGGCTTTAACAGAGGAGAACCAAATGGTTGCAGCTGCAGAACTGTCACCCATAGCAACTTTAGCATCCCTCAGGGTTTCTATAGCAACCAAGTGTCACACAGTGGTAGCACATTGATCGGTCTGAGGGTGGTGTAACTCTACAATGCTAAGCTTCTGTTTCTACCGTACAAATACATCCCGCAAAATAGTTTGAATACAGGTCCTTCTCAAAAAATTAGCATATAGTGTTAAATTTCATTATTTACCATAATGTAATGATTACAATTAAACTTTCATTTATTATAGATTCATTATCCACCAACTGAAATTTGTCAGGTCTTTTATTGTTTTAATACTGATGATTTTGGCCTACAACTCCTGATAACCCAAAAAACCTGTCTCAATAAATTAGCATATTTCAACCGTCCAATCAAATAAAAGTGTTTTTTAATAACAAACAAAAAAACCATCAAATAATAATGTTCAGTTATGCACTCAATACTTGGTCGGGAATCCTTTGGCAGAAATGACTGCTTCAATGCGGCGTGGCATGGAGGCAATCAGCCTGTGACACTGCTGAGATGTTATGGAGGCCCAGGATGCTTCAATAGCGGCCTTAAGCTCATCCAGAGTGTTGGGTCTTGCGTCTCTCAACTTTCTCTTCACAATATCCCACAGATTCTCTATGGGGTTCAGGTCAGGAGAGTTGGCAGGCCAATTGAGCACAGTAATACCATGGTCAGTAAACCATTTACCAGTGGTTTTGGCACTGTGAGCAGGTGCCAGGAAGCATGAAGTGCTCCAAAATCTCCTGATAGCTAGCTGCATTGACCCTGCCCTTGATGAAACACAGTGGACCAACACCAGCAGCTGACATGGCACCCCACACCATCACTGACTGGGTACTTGACACTGGACTTCAGGCATTTTGGCATTTCCTTCTCCCCAGTCTTCCTCCAGACTCTGGCACCTTGATTTCCGAATGACATGCAAAATTTGCTTTCATCAGAAAAAAGTACTTGGGACCACTTAGCAACAGTCCAGTGCTGCTTCTCTGTAGCCCAGGTCAGGCGCTTCTGCCGCTGTTTATGGTTCAAAAGTGGCTTTACCTGGGGAATGCGGCACCTGTAGCCCATTTCCTGCACACGCCTGTGCACGGTGGCTCTGGATGTTTCCACACCAGACTCAGTCCACTGCTTCCTCAGGTTCCCCAAGGTCTGGAATCGGTCCTTCTCCACAATCTTCCTCAGGGTCCGGTCAACTCTTCTCGTTGTACAGCGTTTTCTGCCACATTGTTTCCTTCCAACAGACTTACCATTGAGGTGCCTTGATACAGCACTCTGGGAACAGCCTATTTGTTGAGAAATTTCTTTCTGGGTCTTACCCTCTTGCTTGAGGGTGTCAATGATGGCCTTCTTGACATCTGTCAGGTCGCTAGTCTTACCCATGATGGGGGTTTTGAGTAATGAACCAGGCAGGGAGTTTTTAAAAGCCTCAGGTATCTTTTGCATGTGTTTAGAGTTAATTAGTTGATTCAGAAGATTAGGGTAATAGGTCGTTTAGAGAACCTTTTCTTGATATGCTAATTTATTGAGACAGGTTTTTTGGGTTATCAGGAGTTGTAGGCCAAAATCATCAGTATTAAAACAATAAAAGACCTGACAAATTTCAGTTGGTGGATAATGAATCTATAATATATGAAAGTTTAATTGTAATCATTACATTATGGTAAATAATGAAATTTAACACTATATGCTAATTTTTTGAGAAGGACCTGTACAAGAGCAAGACAAGTAAAAACCTTGTATTTCACCACAGTAAGTCAGCTCAGGTAGTAAATGAAAGGTGTTGTCTCACCTAGATAACCCTATATAGACATCTTTTCGGGTGGTCCTCCTCTCTGGATCCCCTATATTAAGCCACAGCAGTCACTGCAGGACGTGGCTCCTATTCGGGTAACTTAGTTACCTGTTAATATGTAAAGAGGACCTTTCAATTCAAGTGCTGCTGCTCCACTGACTCTGGAACAGTTTTTTTTGTGTCCATCTATTCCCGTTCCCAATTTATGAATCCAATTAAGAGACAAGCAAATTTTCCCTTTAACCAACTAGGCGTATACCAAAGAACTTCTGCTTTTCCTCCTCTGATGGTGGCCAATCAAAACACGGCCGCACTCAAAGAGAGGTTCTGTTGCATACGCCCAGTTGGCTTAAGGGAAAATTTTCATTATTACTTAATTAACAGGAGGCATAACTTTGGAACAGAAGGGCACAGAGAAATAAAGAAAACCTGTTCCAGAATCAATAAAACAATTGCAGCAGCTTCTATTAACTATCCTGAAAGCGTGCATAGAAGTTTATCTTTCCACAGAAGACTTAACTTATGGAATGATATTGCTGCACATGACCTCAGATACAGGCATGTCCGAAAGTCTTGGCACCCTTGAAACTGCAATAATTTTCTGGGAAAAATATTTAATTTCCTGGAACAATTTCCAGGGTGCCAACACTTTCAGTCAAGATTGTTTGAGATTTTTACCTGGCTCACCGATGGACAAATGATCGGTTTCCTGACTGTTTTCTTGACCAACAAACATTTACTTCCATACATAGTTACAGAGCTTACTCCATGTAAAACATTCATCACCTGTCCACTGGTGATAGAAGTACAGGTGCTTCTCACAAAATTAGAATATAATCAAAAAGTTACCGTAATTTATTTCAGTTCTTGCATATAAAAAGTGAAACTCATATATTACATAGAGTCATTACAAACAGAGTGAGCTATTTCATGTGTTTATTTGATTATGGCTTACAGCCAATGAAAAGCCAAAAGTCATTATCTCAGTAAATTAGAATACTTTATAACACTAACTTGAAAAATTATTTTAAAATCCGAAATGTTGGCCTACTGAAATGTATGTTCAGTAAGTGCACTCAATACTTGGTCGGGGCTCTTTTGCATCAATTACTGCATCAATGCAGCTTGGCATGGAGGTGATCAGCCTGTGGCACTGCTGAGGTGTTATGGAAGCCCAGGTTACTTTGAGAGCAGCCTTCAGCTCGTCTACATTGTTAGGTCTGGTGTCTCTCATATTCCTCTTGACAATACTCCATAGATTCTGTATGGGGTTAAGGTCAGGCGAGTTTGCTGGCCAATCAAGCACAGTGATACTGTTGTTTTTAAACCAGGTATGGGTACTTTTGGCAGTGTGGACAGGTGCCAAGTCCTGCTGGAGAATGAAATTTCCATTTCCAAAAAGCTTGTCGGCAGAGGGTAGCATGAACTGCTCTAAAATTTCCTGGTAGACAGCTACGATTACTTTGGTCTCGCTAAAACACAGTGGACCTACACCAGCAGATGACATGGCTCCCCAGACCATCACTGATTGTGGAAACTTCACACTAAGCCTCAAGCAGCTTGGATTGTGTGACTCTCCGTTCTTCCTACAGACTCTGGGACCTTGATTTCCAAATGAAATGCAACATTTACTTTAATCTGGAAACAACATCTTGGGCCATTAAGCAACAGTCCAGTTCTTTTTCTCTTTGGCCCAGGTAAGACGCTTCTGACGTTGTCTATTGGTCATGAGTGGCTTGACACAAGGAATGTGACACTTGTAGCCCATGTGCTGGATACGTCTGTGTGTGGTGGCTCTTGAAGCAATGACTCCAGCAGCAGTCCACTCCTTGTGAATCTCCCCCAAATTTTTGCATGGCCTTTTCTTAACAATCCTTTCAAGGCTGCGGGTATCCAGGTTGCTTGTGCACCTTTTTCTAGCACACTTTTTCCTTCCGCTCAACTTTCCATTAATATGCTTGGATACAGCACTCTGAACAGCCAGCTTCTTTAGTAATGACCTTTTGTGGCTTACCCTCCTTGTGGATTGTGTCAATGACTGCCTTCTGCCTACTGAAACAGACTAAGGGACCTTTTTAAGCGCTTAGGAAGCCTTTGCATGTGTTTTTGTTAATTATTCTAATTTACTGAGATAATGACTTTTGGGTTTTCCTTTCCTGTGATTCATATGCTTCAACATTAACAGAAATAAATCACTCTGTTTGTAATGACTCTATATAATATACGAGTTTCACTTTTTGTATTGAAAAACTGAAATAAATTAACTTTTTGATGATATTCTAATTTTGTGAGAAGCACCTGTATGTTTGGTAAGAGACCATCACCTTGGTACCCCATTAATCCCAAGAACAGGGTCCAAGTCCTGTGCGAATGGAGCAGTATAATACATTTTTGATCACTGCTCTCTGAGACAGTGAATGGAGTAGTGGTAATGGTTCAGCACAACACATACTGCTCCTTTCTCTTTAGGGAAATGATAATCCCTTCAAATATTTAAACAGAGAAGACAAGAAGGAAAGATCAGAGCAATAATGGAGGAGCACCATCAACAGAGGGTAATTTGTTTTTTTTAGTAATGGAGAGATCTTTTAAGATAAAAAATAAATGAGGGAATCATTGAAGGGATGTAAACAATTCCCACACACATATTAAGGCCCCTACAGTGACCTTCATGCCACAGTTTAATGACCTCCAAATTTCCTCATCAACATCATGATACTCCCAATTACCCCCAACACAGTATGATGCCCACAGTGATCTTATCTACAGTATGATGTCCCCCCAAACAGTATGATGACCCCTACATAGTATGAAACCTTCACAGCTCACCACACAGTATGATGGCCCCCACAGCCCCACCCCACAAATTATGGTGACCCACCACACAGTATGATGGCCCCCGTAGCTCCTCCACGCAGTATGCTGCCCTTCCCACACATGATGATAGTCCTACTGCCTGACCACACAGGATTATGGCCCCCACAACTTCCCACACAGTATAATGATCCCCCACACAATATGATGACTACCAGAGCCCCTCCAAAAGTGTGATGTTCTTTTACAGGCCTCCACACTGTATGATAACTACCAATAACTCCCCACACAGTATGATGTCCCCTTCAACTCCCCACACAGTATGATAATCCCCCTCAGCTCCTCACACAGTGTTATGGCCCACACACACATTATGATGGCTCCTACACAGTATGATAGACTCCTCACAGTATGATGGCTCCCACAGCTTAGTAAGAGAGCCCTTACAGAGTTTGATATCCATCCCTCAAACTTCCTTGCATTATAATGGTTCCCCACACAATATGATGACCCTAGCAGCCACCTATAGGTACTTACTAATAATAAAAAAAAATAAACTACCCAGCTCACTCCCATTTCCCAATGCACTGTTCTAGTCTGTATCTAGTCTAGTCTAGAATGTCGTGCCTGCTACACTGTGACTGACGTAAGCATGCATGCACGTAGCCCTGCAGATATTGATATTGTATCTTTACTGTAATCTCTTTCTTTAGTTAGGGTGCTTTTATGACATTCAAACCAGCCACCATTGTTGTGGATAGTGTATAGATAGTGCAACCGATTCATTATTTGTGATTTTTTTTCAGTCGTTTTTTTGTCTTGAGAAATTTGTTGACAGTATTTTGCGCCATATTCATAAAAATGATGTATTCAGTTCATGAATTTTGTGTAAAATTAAAAATGCTCTTTATTTCTGTCTTTAGCCTGCTTTGAGACTTTTTAGAGCAAAACGTTGAATGTTCTGCTGCAGTGTCGCAAAAATTGCACAAAAGTTTCAGATGGACATAAAATCAATACAGGAAGGAGATTGGAGTATATTTGTGACAAATTTTGTGATCTTTTGAAAAAGTGACAGAAGGTGACTTAGCCGAAAACATCTGGAAACCCTAAACTCTGCCCACAGTGATGAACTAAAAAGAAAAAAAAGAAAAAACAAACTGATGAATACATATAAAATTGACTTCAAAAGGTGCAAATTAAAATAGAAATATGGTGCAAACAAAGAAAAAGCGCAAAACAAAACTACCGTAGATTAAAAACAGATGCAAATGCAATAAAGACAGTCACAAGTATGAGATACTAGGACATGTTGAACCAAAGACTTGCATAACTAAAGTATGTTGTGTGGATTTAGACAAAACAACGAATGAGCTTTTTAGCTATCATCATCTGAAAAATTGTGCTTGTTTGATATTATTGTCCAATAGTAGTAGCTGGCTGTATTTAGGTCACACAGCTAATGGACAAAATTCTTTCCATGAAAGCTCTTTTATCCTTTTAGAATTACTTCCGGACGTTGAGTGATCTAACATACAGTAATCAGCATAAATGAGTACACCCCAACAGATTCCTCAGAAAACCTTTAGTTTCCTTTCCGAATAAACATTTACTATGGGATAACATACTACAATATACACCCACAAATTTAGGCCAGTGATTGCAAACAACATTTGTTATTTTGCACACCCCAAAAAGCAATTTTTCTAACAAATTAATCCAAGACTAGGTAGGAAACTACATCCCAGTGAAAGTCATAAGAGCAAAGCCAAAGTTTAGATAGCAAAATTCTAATTTACAAGCATTCAACTACAGGTAAGTCTAATAATTAATTATACAGGTGTCCAGCAGACAGTTGACTATAAAAGGGTGTTACTTAATAAAGTAAACTCCATCCCATTTCATGCTGTTAGCGATGGCACCACAATGAAGAGAAATGTCACAAGACAGGAGAAAGAAAATAATTTCTTTACACAAGAAAGATGAAGGCTACAAGAAGATCAGCAAAGCTTTACTTACACTGGTAAACACTGATTTTGGTGCCAACAATGTCTGAATAGTTTTATATTAAGTTTATGGTGCTGATTAAGAATATGACTTCTGTTTTGCCAGATTGGCTCTAATTTCTGAACTATATAATAGTTAATTAATTACAGTAGAATTTCAGCTTCAAAGAGTCAGTTTTCTAGCATTGTAAGCCTACACATTGAAGTACTAACTAATTATATGGGATATTTCTGTCATGTCGGACGCTGTTCAGACCAGGTCGTTCGACAGACAGCGGTAATTCCGCTTTTGACCACTATGCGCACTTTGGCGTCGGCTAGATTTTATCTAGCTGGTCCGGGGTTAATTTACCTGGTGCTCGGATTGGAAGCTGGGCCAGACCCACTGCCTTTAAATAGTTCTCCTGAACATTGGGCGTTGCCAATTATAGCTTCTGTCTAGTGCTTGGTTATCTCGGTCTGGAGTGGTGAGCTAGGAGTTGGAGTATCGTATCTGGTGGTGTATTCCCTTTGTCTTATTTACTCCTTCCTATATTTGTATTTGTTTTGCCCTGTGCACTTATTGTGTATTCCTGAGTGACTGCGGCTTGGTTCATATTTTCAGTTAACCTTGTCTGTGCTAACTGTGGGTATTGGTGTATTATCTCATCACTGGGTGGTGGGTGGTTGGTTTCAGCCTAGGGTTGAAACAGGAGATAGGGTGAGGGTGGAGGCCTAGACATGCACACCATCAGTGTAAACTCTAGGTAGAGGGTCAGTCAGGATTTCCCTAGTTTTAGGGAAATTGCAGTTGCCCGGGTTATTAGCTCTTGCCCACCTAGGCTTCCCGTGACAATTTCATAACCCAAAACAATGATAAAGAATTGAAAGACAGACAAAAAGACCAAAAGCTATTGCATTTGTTATCCCAAACATGTTGCATTTGTCACGGGTATGTCAGAAGCTACAGACAGTCGCACTGCATCTAGCTGCAGAAAGTCTCTGGATTTGACTTTGCAGACACATTCATAACCCATCTGACTCTTTGACCCAGTGGCAACCTTTCTCCAGATCTAATTGACACACCTGGACCTGGGTGTTTATAGACTCCCAGCCTGCTGTAGGGAGTTGCTGGTGATATTTCCACTTCCCCCTGTTGAGGCTTGGCGCTATAGCAATCAGCTATCTTCCTCTTTGATGTTGCAAGAGGACATCTGTGTTACATCTCTGAGTCTACTCAAGATAAGTATTCTCCTTGTTCGCCTATCCCAGCTGTCTATAGTGGTAGTGGAGACCCCTAGGCAGATCTAAAGTCACCATGTCTGTCCTAAATGTCTATATATGTAACAACTCTGCTGGCATCACGGCTGTTATGGACCTGGTGGTTAAGAGCACCCGGAATGACCTGATGAGTAAACTAGTAATCGGAACAAGCTCTGGGAAAGTGGGAACTCTGCTGACCACAAACTCTACTCCTATCACACACACTAGAAATAGCCGTGGAGCGTACCTAACTCTCCCTAGATGCCTCTTCACAGCCTAAGAGCTAACTACCCCTAAAGATAGAAATAGAAGCCTAACCTTGCCTCAGAGAAATTCCCCAAAGGTAAAGGCAGCCCCCCACATATACTGACTGAGTTAAGAGGAAAGTCACAAACACAGGAATGAAACAGGTTTTAGCAAAGGAGGCCAGACTTCATTAAAATAGTCAGAGGATAGAAAAGGGAACTAAGCGGTCAGCACAAAAGACTACAAAAAACCACGCAGAGTAAGCAAAAAGTCTCCCCACACCGACTCACGGTGTGGAGGTGCCACTCTGTACCCCAGAGCTTCCAGCTAGCAAGGGAATATCATGATAGCAAGCTGGACTAGAAATTAGCAGTACTAAGAAATATATTCAGGAAGCAGTAACAACAAATGAACTAGCAAAGACTTCTGCTTCTGCTGGAGTAGACAGGTCCTCAGAGAAGTCCAAGAGAGATCTGAACCAATACTGAAACATTGACAGCTGGCATCAAGTAACGATCTGAGTGGAGTTAAATAGGGAAGCCAGCAAGCAATAAACGAGAGCAGCTGACAAAGCCAACCTCAGTGACCAGCAGTTCCGCTCAAAGCCACCAGAGGGAGTCCAAGAGCAGAACTAACCAAAGTACCATTCATGACCACAGGAGGGAGTCCGAGAACGGAATTCACAACAGTACCCCCCCTTGAGGAGGGGTCACCGAACCCTCACCAGGGCCCCCAGGCCGATCAGGACGAGCCAAATGAAAGGCACGAACTAAATCGGCAGCATGGACATCGGAGGCAACAACCCAGGAATTATCCTCCTGACCATAGCCCTTCCACTTAACCAGGTACTGAAGCTTCTGTCTCAAAATACGAGAATCCAAAATTTTTTCCACCACATACTCCAACTCCCCCTCAACCAACACCGGAGCAGGAGGATCAACGGAGGGAATCATAGGCGCCACGTACCTCCGCAACAACGACCTATGGAACACATTATGGATGGCAAAAGAAGCTGGAAGGACCAAACGAAATGACACAGGGTTGAGAATTTCAGAAATCTTATAATGACCAATGAAACGAGGCTTAAACTTAGGAGAAGAAACCTACATAGGAACATAACGAGAAGACAACCAAACCAAATCCCCAACACGAAGTCGAGGACCAACACAACAACGGCGGTTGGCAAAACGTTGAGCCTTCTCCTGGGACAACGTCAGATTGTCCACTACGTGAGTCCAAATTTGCTGCAACCTGTCCACCACAGAATCCACACCAGGACAGTCAGAAGGCTCAACCTGCCCCGAAGAAAAACGAGGATGAAAACCAGAATTGCAGAAAAAAGGCGAAACCAAAGTAGCCGAACTAGCCCGATTATTAAGGGCAAACTCAGCCAATGGCAAGAAGGTCACCCAATCATCCTGATCAGCAGAAACAAAGCATCTCAGATAGGTTTACAAAGTCTCTTTGGTTCGTTCGGTTTGGCCATTTGTTTGAGGATGGAAAGCCGAAGAAAAAGACAAATCAATGCCCATCTTAGCACAAAAGGACCGCCAAAACCTAGAGACAAACTGGGAACCTCTGTCCGACACAATGTTCTCCGGAATGCCATGCAAACAAACCACATGTTGAAAAAACAATGGCACCAAATCAGAGGAGGAAGGTAATTTAGGCAAGGGTACCAAATGGACCATCTTAGAAAAGCGATCACAAACCACCCAGATGACAGACATCCTTTGAGAGACAGGAAGATCTGAAATAAAATCCATGGAAACATGCGTCCAAGGCCTTTTCGGGACTGGCAAGGGCAAAAGCAACCCACTGGCACGAGAACAGCAGGGCTTAGCCCGAGCACAAGTCGCACAGGACTGCACAAAAGAACGCACATCCCGTGACAAGGAAGGCCACCAAAAGGACCTAGCCACCAAATCTCTGGTCCCAAAAATCCAAGGATGACCAGCCAACACTGAGCAATGAACCTCAGAAATAACTCTGCTAGTCCATCTATCAGGGACAAACAGTTTCTCCGCTGGACAACGGTCAGGTCTATCAGCCTGAAACTCCTGCAGCACCCGCCGCAAATCAGGGGAGATGGCAGACAGAATTACCCCCTCTTTGAGAATACCAGCCGGCTCAGGAACTCCCGGAGAATCAGGCACAAAACTCCTAGAAAGGGCATCCGCCTTCACATTCTTAGAACCTGGAAGGTATGAGACCACAAAATCGAAACGGGAGAAAAACAGCGACCATCGAGCCTGTCTAGGAGTCAACCGCTTGGCAGACTCAAGATAAGTCAGATTTTTGTGATCCGTCAAGACCACCACGCGGTGCTTGGCTCCCTCAAGCCAATGTCGCCACTCCTCGAATGCCCGCTTCATAGCCAGCAGCTCCCGATTGCCAACATCATAATTACGCTCAGCAGGCGAAAACTTTCTAGAAAAGAAGGCACATGGCTTCATCACAGAGCCATCAGAACTTCTTTGAGACAAAACAGCCCCTGCTCCAATCTCAGAAGCATCAACCTCGACCTGAAAAGGGAGCGAAACATCTTGCTCACGCAACACAGGGGCCGAAGAAAAACGGCGTTTCAGCTCCTGAAAAGCCTCAACGGCCGCAGAGGACCAATTCACCACATCAGCACCTTTCTTTGTCAAATCAGTCAAAGGTTTAACCACACTAGAAAAATTAGCGATGAAGCGACGGTAAAAATTAGCAAAGCCCAGGAATTTCTGGAGGCTCTTCACAGATGTAGGTTGAGTCCAATCATAAATGGCCTGAACTTTAACAGGGTCCATCTCGATAGTAGAAGAGGAAAAAATGAAGCCCAAAAAGGAAACCTTCTGAACTCCGAAGAGACATTTAGACCCCTTCACAAACAAGGAATTAGCACGAAGGACCTGGAATACCATTCTGACCTGTTTCACATGAGACTCCCAATCATCCGAAAAGACCAAAATATCATCCAAATATACAATTATGAATCTATCCAGATACTTTCGGAAGATGTCATGCATAAAGGACTGAAACACAGATGGAGCATTTGAAAGCCCGAATGGCATTACCAGGTACTCAAAATGGCCCTCGGGCGTATTAAATGATGTTTTCCATTCATCGCCCTGTTTAATACGCACAAGGTTATACGCCCCTCGAAGATCTATCTTGGTGAACCAACTAGCCCCCTTAATCCGAGCAAACAAATCAGACAGCAGAGGCAAAGGGTACTGAAATTTGACCGTGATTTTATTGAGAAGGCGGTAATCTATACAGGGTCTCAGAGAACCATCCTTCTTGGCCACAAAAAAGAACCCTGCTCCCAACGGTGATGAAGATGGGCGAATATGCCCTTTCTCCAAGGACTCCTTTATATAACTCCGCATAGCGGCGTGCCTGGCACAGATAAATTGAAAAGTCGGCCCTTAGGAAACTTACTACCAGGAATCAAATTTATAGCACAATCACATTCCCTATGAGGGGGTAGGACACTGGATTTGGGCTCATCAAATACATCCTGGTAATCCGACAGAAACTCAGGGACTTCAGAAGGAGTGTAAGCAGAAATTGACACCAATGGAACATTGCCATGTACCCCTTGACAACCCCAACTAGACACAGACATTGATTTCCAATCCAATACTGGATTATGAACCTGTAGCCATGGCAAACCCAACACGACCACATCATGCAAATTATGCAACACCAAAAAGCGAATATCTTCCTGATGTGCAGGAGCCATGCACATGGTCAACTGAGTCCAGTACTGAGGTTTATTCTTGGCCAACGGTGTGGCATCAATTCCCCTTAATGGAATAGGATACTGCAAAGGCTCCAAGAAAAAACCACAGCGCCTGGCAAACTCCAAGTCCATCAAATTCAGGGCGGCGCCTGAATCCACAAATGCCATAACCGAGTAGGATGACAAAGAGCAAATCAGAGTAACAGACAAAATATTAAAAAATTAAATATTAATTAATTAATTAATATAATAATTAAAAATTTAGGCTGTACAGTACCAATGGTGACAGACCTAGCGAACCGCTTAGTGCGCTTAGGACAATCAGAGATAGCATGAGTGGGGTCACCACAGTAAAAACACTATTCTGACGTCTGTGTTCTTGCCGTTCAGTTCTGGTCAAAGTTCTATCACATTGCATAAGCTCAGGCCTCTGCTCAGAGGACACCGCCAAATGGTGCACAATTTTGCGCTCACGCAAACGCCGATCAATTTGGATGGCCAAGGACATTGATTCATTCAGACCAGCAGGCGTGGGGAATCCCACCATAACATCCTTAAGGGCTTCAGAAAGACCCTTTCTAAAAATTGCTGCCAGGGCACACTCATTCCATTGAGTAAGCACAGACCATTTTCTAAACTTCTGACAATATATCTCCGCTTCATCCTGACCCTGACACAAAGCTAGCAAGATTTTCTCTGCCTGATCCACTGAATTCGGTTCGTCATAAAGCAATCCAAGCGCCAGAAAAAACGCATCTACATTAAGCAGTGCAGGATCTCCTGGCGCAAGGGAGAATGCCCAGTCTTGAGGGTCTCCAAAGGAGCGGGGTCTCAAAGCAAGAAACAGTTTACAATTATTTTTGAAATTCAGAAATTTAGATCTATCCCCAGAAAACAAATCAGGAATTGGAATTCTAGGCTCTAACATTGGATTCTGAACTACATAATCTTGAATGCTTTGTACTCTTGCAGTGAGATGATCCACACAAGAGGACAGACCTTGAATATCCATATCTACACCTGAGTCCTGAACCACCCAGAGATTAAGGGGAAAAGAGAGACAAAACACACTGCAAAGAAAAAAAAATGGGTTCAGAACTTCTCTTATCCCTCTTTTGAGATGCATTAACACTTTGTGGGCCAGCTATACTGTTATGGACCTGGTGGTTAGGAGCACCCGGAATGACCTGATGAGTAAACTAGTAATCGGAACAAGCTCTGGGAAAGTGGGAACTCTGCTGACCGCAAACTCTACTCCTATCACACACACTAGAAATAGCCGTGGAGCGTACCTAACTCTCCCTAGACGCCTATTCACAGCCTAAGAGCTAACTAGTAACTACCCCTAAAGATAGAAATAGAAGCCTAACCTTGCCTCAGAGAAATTCCCCAAAGGTAAAGGCAGCCCCCCACATATATTGACTGTGAGTTAAGAGGAAAGTCACAAACACAGGAATGAAACAGGTTTTAGCAAAGGAGGCTAGACTTCATTAAAATAGTCAGAGGATAGAAAAGGGAACTAAGCGGTCAGCACAAAAGACTACAAAAAACCACGCAGAGTAAGCAAAAAGACTCCCCACACCGACTCACGGTGTGGAGGTGCCACTCTGCACCCCAGAGCTTCCAGCTAGCAAGGGAATATCATGATAGCAAGCTGGACTAGAAATTAGCAGTACTAAGAAATATATTCAGGAAGCAGTAACAACAAATGAACTAGCAAAGACTTAGCTTCTGCTGGAGTAGACAGGTCCTCAGAGAAGTCCAAGAGAGATCTGAACCAATACTGAAACATTGACAGCTGGCATCAAGTAACGATCTGAGTGGAGTTAAATAGGGAAGCCAGCAAGCAATAAACGAGAGCAGCTGACAAAGCCAACCTCAGTGACCAGCAGTTCAGCTCAAAGCCACCAGAGGGAGTCCAAGAGCAGAACTAACCAAAGTACCATTCATGACCACAGGAGGGAGTCCGAGAGTGGAATTCACAACACACTGCATGGCCTCTCATCTCTCACACTATCTTACTCACTGCTCCAGGTCATGATGTGGTTTCTGTTTCATGCCAGCTCCATATTCTGTGTCTCTGCTCTCTGCATGCTTCCTGGCTGTGTGCATAGGGGGGCGGCACCTGAACTCTCTGGTTCTTATAGGAATCAGGTGCACCTGTCTAATCTGTTCCTGACCAATTACCAAGAGGCCTCCAGTATTTAGTACACCTCCACCCAGTGGACTGGGCCTGTGCAATGTGTTAGCTCAGTTTGTGTTTAGCTTCTGAGTTTGCCAGGCCTTGCTCTTTGTTACTCCCTCTCTAGAGGCTTTTCTCTGTGTTCTTGCCTTGATCTTGTTGTCCGCTCTCCAGGAGGCAAAATATCCTGGTCCCTGTGTCTTTGTTCGTGTTCCTTGTCTTGTTCCATTACCTTGTCTGAACTTAGTCTTATCTCGGTCTCCTTGTCTGTGGCCTCCTTCCCTGCTGTGTCTTTCCTTGTGTTCTCTGTCTGCTTACGCTCCGCACTCTTGCGGCTCTGCCTGCTCTGTACCTTTGTGGCTTTACCTCTGCTCCACACTCCCGCGGTTCTACTCCGTTCTACTATGCTCCGCTCTTGCTGCTGCAGTAAACTCTTGCTGCAGCTCCTCTCCGCATTCCTTGCGGTTCTGCTCTGCTTTGCTGCTACAGAAACCGCTTGCTGCAACTCCTCTCCACATTCCTTGTGGCTCTGCTCTGCTTAGCTTCTGCTGCTGCAGTAATCTCTTGCTGCAGCTTCTCTCCGCATTTCTTGCAGTTCTGCTCTGCTTTGCTGCTGCAGAAACCTCTTGCTGCAGCTCCTCTCCACATTCCTTGTGGCTCTGCTCTGCTTAGCTTCTGCTGCTGCAGTAATCTCTTGCTGCAGCTCCTCTCCATGTTCCTTGTGGTTCTGCTCTGCTTAGCTTTTATTGCTGCGCTATCTCTTGCTGCTCTATCGCTCCTACCTGTTCCTTCATACTATCTATTCATACCTGCACCTCCAGTGTGAACAGGTCCCTACCCGTTCCTTCATAGAACACACCAACCAACCCTGTGTTCTCTGCCGTGCCTGCCAGCCCTGTGTTCTCTGCCATGCCTGCCAGCCCTGTGTTCTCTGCCATGCCTGCCAGCCCTGTGTTCTCTGCCATGTCTCTGCCAGCCCTGTGTCTCAGCCGTGCCAGCCTACTCGTCTGAGTTTCAGCCGTGCTCTTCTGCCAGTCCTGCCTGATGCCCGCACCTGTCCTAGTGTTCCTGTTCTGCAAGTGGGATTAGCAGCCACAGCCAGACACCACCCTGGAGTAGTGTTGTGGATTCTGTTTGTGGGCTCCCTCTGGTGGTTACTGCTGGTACTGGGTGACTTTGGTGGGTTGCGGCCTTTGGTTTCCACCTGTCCATCAGTGGCTGGGTGTTTCCTATTTTACCTGGCCTTTCTGTCATTCCCTTGCCGGCTATCAATGTATTCAGATGTGCTCTGTTTGGTTCCTGCCTACCTGCTCCCAGATCTTTCAGGATAAGCTAAGTGCTGATTTTCAGTTGTTTGGTTTTTTGTCCAGCTTGCTTATTATGTCTCTATGCTAGCTGGTAGCTCTAGTGGACTGAGGTTCTCCCCATGTGCCATGAGTTGGCACATGGGTTCTTGTAATCTCAGGATGGTTTTTTTGATTAGGGTTTTTTGCTGACCGCTCAGTCCCCTTTTGTATCGTTCTGCTTTCTAGTTTACAGCGGGCCTCAATTTGCTAAAACTATATATATCATCTCTATGTGTGTGCCTTCCTCTCATTTCACCGTCAATACATGTGGGGGGCAACTATATCTTTTGGGGTTCATTCCTCTGGAGGCAAGTGAGGTCTTTATTTTCTCTGCAGTGCTAGTTAGCTCTTAGGCTGGTGCGTGGCGTCTAGAACCAACGTAGGCATGCTCCCTGGCTATCTCTAGTTGCGTTTGTCAGGCGTAGGGCAGCGGTCAGCCCAGGTTCCATCACCCTAGAGCTCGTCCGTAATATATTTGTACTTTGCTTGTCCTGTGCTATCCCTAGCCATTGGGATTCATGACAGTATAGCCGGCCCACAAAGTGTTAATTGTTTGGGCTGAAGCAGGAGAAAGAGAAGTGTTTAAGGGAAATTTTTTTTTTTTTTTTTTCCCTTCAGAGTTTTGCTGCCTAGCCCTTAATTGCTGTCTAGCTGCTTCTTACCTCCTCTTAACCCTTGAATGGCTCTGATCTTAGCTGTTTAACATGGATGTCCAGAGTTTGGCTTCCAGCCTGAGTAATCTCGCGGCAAAAGTTCAAAACATACAGGATTTTGTTGTTCACACTCCCATGTCTGAACCTAGAATTCCTATTCCAGAGTTCTTTTCTGGAGATAGATCTACCTTCCTGAATTTCAGGAACAATTGTAAATTGTTTCTTTCTTTAAAATCTCGTTCCTCTGGAGACCCTGCTCAACAGGTCAAGATTGTAATATCTTTCCTGCGGGGCGACCCTCAGAATTGGGCATTTGCATTGGCACCAGGGGATCCTGCATTGCTCAGTGTGGATGCGTTTTTTCTGGCATTGGGATTGCTCTATGAGGAACCTAACCTGGAGATTCGGGCTGAAAAGGCTTTATTAGCCCTCTCTCAGGGGCATGATGAAGCGGAAATATATTGTCAGAAGTTTCGGAAATGGTCGGTGCTTACTCAGTGGAATGAGTGCGCCCTGGCTGCAAACTTCAGAAATGGTCTTTCTGAGGCCATTAAGGATATTATGGTGGGGTTCCCTACGCCTACAGGTCTGAATGAGTCTATGGCTATGGCCATTCAGATTGATCGGCGTTTACGGGAGCGCAAACCCGTGCACCAGTTGGCGGTGTCTTCTGAACAGGCACCTGAGACTATGCAATGTGATAGAATTCAGTCCAGAAGTGAACGGCAAAATTATAGGTGGAAAAATGGATTGTGTTTCTATTGTGGTGATTCAGCTCATGTTATATCAGCATGCTCTAAACGCACAAAAAGGGTTGATAAATCTTTTGCCATTGGTACTCTGCAGCCTAAGTTCATTTTGTCTGTGACTCTGATTTTTTCACTGTCTTCCATTTCCGTCGATGCCTATGTGGATTCGGGCGCTGCCCTGAGTCTTATGGATTGGTCATTTGCTAAACGCTGCGGTTTTAGTCTGAAACCTCTGGAAGTTCCTATTCCTCTGAAGGGAATTGACTCTACACCATTGGTTATGAATAAACCGCAGTATTGGACACAAGTGACCATGCGCATGACTCCCGTTCATCAGGAGGTGATTCGCTTCCTTGTACTTTATAATTTACATGATGTACTAGTGCTTGGTCTGCCATGGTTACAAACTCATAATCCTGTCCTGGACTGGAAAACAATGTCTGTGTTAAGCTGGGGATGTCAGGGGGTTCATGATGATGCACCTCCGATTTCAATCGCTTCATCTACTCCTTCTGAGATCCCTGCGTTTTTGTCTGACTATAGGGATGTTTTTGAGGAGCCTAAGCTCAATTCGCTCCCTCCGCATAGAGATTGTGACTGTGCTATAGAATTGATTCCTGGCAGTAAGTTCCCTAAGGGTCGTTTATTTAATCTGTCACTGCCAGAGCATACTGCTATGCGGAATTATATTAAGGAGTCCTTGGAAAAGGGACATATTCGTCCATCTTCGTCCCCTCTAGGAGCAGGTTTTTTTTTTGTGGCAAAAAAAGATGGTTCCCTGAGGCCTTGTATAGATTATCGCCTTCTGAATAAGATTACAGTCAAGTATCAGTATCCATTGCCATTATTGACTGATTTGTTTGCTCGCATTAAGGGGGCTAGGTGGTTCACTAAGATAGATCTTCGCGGTGCGTATAATCTGGTGTGGATAAAACAGGGTGATGAGTGGAAAACCGCATTTAATACGCCTGAGGGCCATTTTGAGTATTTGGTAATGCCTTTTGGACTCTCCAATGCTCCGTCAGTCTTTCAGTCCTTAATGCACAATATTTTCCGTGAATATCTGGATAAGTTTATGATTGTGTATTTGGATGATATTTTGGTGTTTTCTGATGACTGGGAGTCTCATGTTCTACAGGTCAGGAAGGTGTTTCAGGTTCTGCGGGCCAATTCTCTGTTTGTGAAGGGCTCAAAGTGTCTCTTCGGAGTCCAGAAGATTTCTTTTTTGGGGTACATTTTTTCTCCTTCTACTATTGAGATGGATCCCGTCAAGGTTCAGGCGATTTGTGACTGGACACAACCTACATCTGTTAAGAGCCTTCAGAAGTTCTTGGGGTTTGCTAATTTTTATCGTCGGTTCATTGCTAATTTTTCCAGTATTGTTAAACCTTTGACTGATTTGACTAAAAAGGGTGCTGATGTTGCTGATTGGTCTCCTGCGGCCGTGGAGGCCTTTCAGGAACTTAAGCGCCGGTTTTCTTCTGCTCCTGTGTTGTGTCAACCAGATGTTTCACTTCCTTTTCAGGTTGAGGTTGATGCTTCCGAGATTGGAGCGGGGGCGGTTTTGTCACAGAGAAGTTCTAATGGCTCGGTGATGAAGCCATGTGCATTCTTCTCTAGAAAATTCTCGCCCGCCGAGTGCAATTATGATGTGGGTAATCGGGAGCTTTTGGCCATGAAGTGGGCATTTGAGGAGTGGCGTCATTGGCTTGAGGGTGCTAAACATCGTGTGGTGGTCTTGACTGATCACAAGAATCTCATTTACCTTGAGTCTGCCAGGCGTTTGAATCCTAGACAGGCTCGTTGGTCGTTGTTTTTTTCTCGTTTCAATTTCGTGGTTTCATACCTGCCAGGTTCAAAGAATGTGAAGGCAGATGCTCTTTCCAGGAGTTTTGTGCCTGACTCTCCTGGAGACTCTGGGCCTACTGGTATCCTTAGGGATGGGGTAATATTGTCCGCCGTATCCCCAGACTTGCGACGTGCATTGCAGGAGTTTCAGGTGGATAAACCGGATCGTTGTCCACCAGAAAGACTGTTTGTTCCGGATGATTGGACCAGTAGAGTCATCTCCGAGGTCCATTCTTCTGTGTTGGCTGGTCATCCTGGAATATTTGGTACTAGAGACTTGGTGGCCAGGTCTTTTTGGTGGCCTTCCTTGTCTAGGGATGTGCGTACCTTTGTGCAGTCTTGTGAAGTGTGTGCTCGAGCTAAGCCTTGCTGTTCTCGGGCCAGTGGGTTGTTGTTATCCTTGCCCATCCCGAAGAGGCCTTGGACGCACATTTCCATGGATTTTATTTCTGATCTCCCGGTTTCACAGAAAATGTCCGTTATCTGGGTTGTGTGTGACCGCTTTTCTAAGATGGTTCATTTGGTGCCCTTGCCTAAGTTGCCTTCCTCCTCTGAGTTGGTCCCTTTATTTTTTCAGAACGTGGTTCGTTTGCATGGGATTCCGGAGAATATCGTTTCTGACAGGGGATCCCAGTTTGTGTCTAGATTTTGGCGGACGTTTTGTGCCAAGATGGGCATTGATTTGTCTTTCTCGTCTGCATTCCATCCTCAGACAAATGGCCAGACGGAGCGAACTAATCAGACCTTGGAAACTTATTTGAGGTGTTTTGTTTCTGCTGATCAAGATGACTGGGTTGCTTTTTTGCCACTGGCCGAATTTGCTCTTAATAATCGGGCTAGTTCTGCCACGTTGGTCTCTCCTTTTTTTTGTAATTCGGGGTTTCATCCTCGTTTTTCCTCTGGTCAGGTGGAGCCTTCGGATTGTCCTGGAGTGGACGTGGTGGTGGACAGGCTACATCAGATTTGGAATCAGGTGGTGGACAATTTGAAGTTATCTCAGGAGAAGACTCAGCAGTTTGCTAATCGCCGTCGCCGCGTGGGTCCCCGACTTCTTGTTGGGGATTTGGTGTGGTTGTCTTCTCGTTTTGTCCCTATAAAGGTCTCTTCTCCTAAGTTCAAGCCTCGGTTCATCGGTCCTTATAGGATCTCGGAGATTCTTAACCCTGTATCTTTTCGTTTGGATCTCCCAGCATCGTTTGCTATTCATAATGTGTTCCATCGGTCGTTGTTGCGGAGGTATGAGATGCCCGTTGTTCCTTCGGTTGAGCCTCCTGCTCCGGTGCTGGTGGAGGGAGAATTGGAGTATGTTGTTGAGAAGATCTTGGATTCTCGTGTTTCCAGACGCAAACTCCAGTATTTGGTTAAGTGGAAGGGTTATGGTCAGGAGGATAATTCCTGGGTGGTCGCCTCCGATGTTCATGCGACTGATTTGGTCCGCGCCTTCCATAGAGCTCACCCTGATCGCCCTGGGGGTTCTCGTGAGGGTTCGGTGACCCCTCCTCAAGGGGGGGTACTGTTGTGGATTCTGTTTGTGGGCTCCCTCTGGTGGTTACTGCTGGTACTGGGTGACTTTGGTGGGTTGCGGCCTTTGGTTTCCACCTGTCCATCAGTGGCTGGGTGTTTCCTATTTTACCTGGCCTTTCTGTCATTCCCTTGCCGGCTATCAATGTATTCAGATGTGCTCTGTTTGGTTCCTGCCTACCTGCTCCCAGATCTTTCAGGATAAGCTAAGTGCTGATTTTCAGTTGTTTGGTTTTTTGTCCAGCTTGCTTATTATGTCTCTATGCTAGCTGGTAGCTCTAGTGGACTGAGGTTCTCCCCATGTGCCATGAGTTGGCACATGGGTTCTTGTAATCTCAGGATGGTTTTTTTGATTAGGGTTTTTTGCTGACCGCTCAGTCCCCTTTTGTATCGTTCTGCTTTCTAGTTTACAGCGGGCCTCAATTTGCTAAAACTATATATATAATCTCTATGTGTGTGCCTTCCTCTCATTTCACCGTCAATACATGTGGGGGGCAACTATATCTTTTGGGGTTCATTCCTCTGGAGGCAAGTGAGGTCTTTATTTTCTCTGCAGTGCTAGTTAGCTCTTAGGCTGGTGCGTGGCGTCTAGAACCAACGTAGGCACGCTCCCTGGCTATCTCTAGTTGCGTTTGTCAGGCGTAGGGCAGCGGTCAGCCCAGGTTCCATCACCCTAGAGCTCGTCCGTAATATATTTGTACTTTGCTTGTCCTGTGCTATCCCTAGCCATTGGGATTCATGACAGAGTAGCACCTGGCAGCTGCCCGCTGTACAAGCCTGACCTCACCATCAGGGGCTCCAGTGAAAACCCAGGCAGCTGTCATAGTCACGCCCCTTCCAGGGTAGTCTGGTTTGTGGCACAGTGGGACCACAAATCCCCCGAGCTCACGCCCACCAGTCAGGGCATGAGCGTGACAGTTTGCACAGGCCATGGCCTCCGCTGTATTCCATGTCCTACCGCTCGCAGAGCATGATGAACTTTTTTTCCTGCCCGTATGAGCAACCTGAAAAATTTGTTCCACCAAGGGTGGTTCAGATTGAAGAGACTTCTGACCCAATTATAGTCTCTAACGCTCTCTTCAAGCAACTTCAGGCCTATGAAGAGGAGCACGACCCAGCACACCCGCCTAGGTTCTATGGGAATCCAGAAGAATGCCAAAGCTTCCTGGAACAGTGCTTGCACTACATCCTGCAGAATGCAGCTTGTTTCCCCTCTGACCGGTTTAAGGTGGGTTACATTATGTTCTACCTAGCAGGAGATGCTTTATTATGGATTTTCCCCCTCTGGGAAGCAGGGGATCCTATCATCATGAGTCTTGGGGCCTTCCTGGTGGCCTTCCATAGAGTCTTTGACATACCTCATCCTGCTGCTCCTGTGAAGTCTTCCCAATCTAGATCAGAGAGGCACTCCAGATGGGCGAAACCCGTGAAGAAACCCCCACGTCAAGCCATGACCAACTGTGACCCTGCAGTTCCTCTACCCATTAAAGCAGCTACTCAATAGAACCCAAAAAGACTGTCAAGAGTAGACTGGCAAAGCCCCAGTCTAAGACCAGTCGTAAGAAGGGCTTACTATATTGCTGCGGTTGTGAGGAATGCCCAGAGGGCCTCTGTCCAAAGGATCTAGAGCTTCAGAACCTTGGGTGTTGTGAAATTGGATTTTGGGCTCCCCCGGTGGCCACTGGTGGAATTGAACTGGTGTGCATCATCCCCTCTGTTCACCTGTTTCCATCAGGATGTGGGAGTCGCTATTTAACCTTGCTCCTCTGTCACTTCCATGCCGGTCAACATTGTAATCAGAAGCCTTTCTGTGCATGTTCCTGCTGCTAGACAACTCCCAGCTAAGTTGGACTTTAGTCCTCGTTTGTTTTTGCATTTTGTTCCAGTTCACAGCTGTAGTTTCGTTTCTGTGTCTGGAAAGCTCTTGTGATCTGAAATTGCCACTCTGATGTTATGAGTTAATACTAGAGTCTTAAAGTAATTTCAGGATGGTATTTTGATAGGGTTTTCAGCTGACCATGAAAGTGCCCTTTCTGTCTTCCTGCTATCTAGTAAGCGGACCTCAATTTTGCTAAACCTATTTTCATACTACGTTTGTCATTTCATCTAAAATCACCGCCAATATATGTGGGGGCCTCTGTCTGCCTATCGGGGAAATTTCTCTAGAGGTGAGCCAGGACTATATTTTCCTCTGCCAGGATTAGTTAGTCCTCCGGCCGGCGCTGGGCGTCTAGGGATAAAAAACGTAGGCAACGCTACCCGGCTACTGTTAGTTGTGCGGCAGGTTTAGTTCATGGTCAGTTTAGTTTCCATCCTTCCAAGAGCTAGTACTTATGTTTGCTGGGCTATGTTCTCTTGCCATTGAGAACCATAACAGTTTGACCGGCCAAAAAGGGTTAAATTAATTGACAGAGAAAGGAGAGAAAAGAGAAGTCTGCTGAAGATTTTTTTTTTTTTTCCCTTCCCTTCAGTTCTGAGTGTGCTTGTAATTGAATCTCTTGCAAGTCTGCCTATATTGCAGCCTTTCTCTCTCTCTCTCTCCTTCTAATCCTGGAATGGCTCTGTGTTCACCTGTTTAAAATGGATATTCAGAGTTTAGCTGCAGGTTTGAATAATCTCACCACGAAAGTTCAAAATTTACAAGATTTTGTTGTTCATGTTCCTATATCTGAACCTAGAATTCCTTTGCCTGAATTTTTCTCGGGGAATAGATCTTGCTTTCAAAATTTCAAAAATAATTGCAAGTTGTTTTTGTCCCTGAAATCTCGCTCTGCTGGAGATCCTGCTCAGCAGGTCAGGATTGTGATTTCCTTGCTCCGGGGCGACCCTCAGGATTGGGCTTTTGCATTGGCTCCAGGGGATCCTGCGTTGCTCAATGTGGATGCGTTTTTTCTGGCCTTGGGGTTGCTTTATGAGGAACCTCAGTTAGAACTTCAGGCGGAAAAGGCCTTGATGTCCCTATCTCAGGGGCAAGACGAAGCTGAAATATACTGCCAGAAATTCCGTAAATGGGCTGTGCTTACTCAGTGGAATGAGTGCGCCCTGGCGGCGAATTTCAGAGAGGGTCTCTCTGATGCCATTAAGGATGTTATGGTGGGGTTCCCTGTGCCTGCGGGTCTGAATGAGTCCATGACAATGGCTATCCAGATCGATAGGCGTCTGCGGGAGCGCAAACCTGTGCACCATTTGGCGGTGTCTACTGAGAAGACGCCAGAGAATATGCAATGTGATAGAATTCTGTCCAGAAGTGAACGGCAGAATTTAAGACGAAAAAATGGGTTGTGCTTCTATTGCGGTGATTCAACTCATGTTATATCAGCATGCTCTAAGCGTACTAAGAAGCTTGATAAGTCTGTTTCAATTGGCACTTTACAGTCTAAGTTTATTCTATCTGTGACCCTGATTTGTTCTTTATCATCTATTACCGCGGATGCCTATGTCGACTCTGGCGCCGCTTTGAGTCTTATGGATTGGTCCTTTGCCAAACGCTGTGGGTATGATTTGGAGCCTCTTGAAACTCCTATACCCCTGAAGGGGATTGACTCCACCCCATTGGCTAGTAATAAACCACAATACTGGACACAAGTAACTATGCGGATTAATCCGGATCATCAGGAGATTATTCGCTTTCTTGTGCTGTATAACCTACATGATGTGTTGGTGCTTGGATTGCCATGGCTGCAATCTCATAACCCAGTCCTTGACTGGAAAGCTATGTCTGTGTTAAGCTGGGGATGTAAGGGGACGCATGGGGACGTACCTGTGGTTTCCATTTCATCATCTATTCCCTCTGAGATTCCTGAATTCTTGACTGAATATCGTGACGTTTTTGAAGAACCTAAGCTTGGTTCATTACCTCCGCACCGGGAGTGCGATTGTGCCATAGATTTGATTCCGGGTAGTAAATACCCTAAGGGTCGTTTATTTAATCTGTCTGTGCCTGAACATGCTGCTATGCGAGAATATATAAAGGAGTCCTTGGAAAAGGGACATATTCGTCCTTCGTCATCTCCCTTAGGAGCCGTTTTTTTCTTTGTGGCTAAGAAAGATGGCTCTTTAACCCCTTCACCCCCAAGGGTGGTTTGCACGTTAATGACCGGGCCAATTTTTACAATTCTGACCACTGTCCCTTTATGAGGCTATAACTCTGGAACGCTTTGACGGATCTTGGCGATTCTGACATTGTTTTCTCGTGACATATTGTACTTCATGTTAGTGGTAAAATTTATTCGATATAACTTGCATTTATTTGTGAAAAAAACGAATATTTGGCGAAAATTTTGAAAATTTCGCAATTTTCCAACTTTGAATTTTTATGCCCTTAAATCACAGACATATGTCACGCAAAATACTTAATAAGTAACATTTCCCACATGTCTACTTTACATCAGTACAATTTTGGAACCAAAATTTTTTTTTGTGACGGAGTTATAAGGGTTAAAAGTTGACCAGCAATTTCTCATTTTTACAACACCATTTTTTTTTAGGGACCACATCTCATTTGAAGTCATTTTGAGGGGTCTATATGATAGAAAATACTCAAGTGTGACACCATTCTAAAAACTGCACCCCTCAAGGTGCTCAAAACCACATTCAAGAAGTTTATTAACCCTTCAGGTGTTTCACAGGAATTTTTTGAATGTTTAAATAAAAATGAGCATTTAACTTTTTTTCACACACAATTTATTTCAGCTCCAATTTGTTTTATTTTACCAAGGGTAACAGGAGAAAATGGACCCCCAAAGTTGTTGTACAATTTGTCCTGAGTACGCTGATACCCCATATGTGAGGGTAAACCACTGTTTGGGCGTATGGCAGAGCTCGGAAGGAAAGGAGCGCCATTTGACTTTTCAATGCAAAATTGACTGGAATTGAGATGGGACGCCATGTTGCGTTTGGAGAGCCCCTGATGTGCCTAAACACTGAAACCCCCTACAAGTGACACCATTTTGGAAAGTAGACCCCCTAAGGAACTTATCTTGATGTGTGGTGAGCACTTTGACCCACCAAGTGCTTCACAGAAGTTTATAATGCAGAGCCGTAAAAATAAAAAATCATATTTTTTCACAAAAATGATCTTTTTGCCCCCAATTTTTTATTTTCCCAAGGGTAAGAGAAGAAATTGGACCCCAAAAAATGTTGTGCAATTTGTCCTGAGTACGATGATACCCCATATGTGGGTGTAAACCATTGTTTGGGCGCATGGCAGAGCTTGGAAGGGAAGGAGCGCCATTTGACTTTTCAATGCAAAATTGACTGGAATTGAGATGGGACGCCATGTTGCGTTTGGAGAGCCCCTGATGTGCCTAAACATTGAAACTCCCTACAAGTGACACCATTTTGGAAAGTAGACCCCCTAAGGAACTTATCTAGATGTGTGGTGAGCACTTTGACCCACCAAGTGCTTCACAGAAGTTTATAATGCAGAGCCGTAAAAATAAAAAATCATATTTTTTCACAAAAATGATCTTTTCGCCCCCAATTTTTTATTTTCCCAAGGGTAAGAGAAGAAATTGGACCCCAAAAAATGTTGTGCAATTTGTCCTGAGTACGCTGATACCCCATATGTGGGTGTAAACCATTGTTTGGGCGCATGGCAGAGCTTGGAAGGGAAGGAGCGCCATTTGACTTTTCAATGCAAAATTGACTGGAATTGAGATGGGACGCCATGTTGCGTTTGGAGAGCCCCTGATGTACCTAAACACTGAAACCCCCTACAAGTGACACCATTTTGGAAAGTAGACCCCCTAAGGAACTTATCTTGATGTGTGGTGAGCACTTTGACCCACCAAGTGCTTCACAGAAGTTTATAATGCAGAGCCGTAAAAATAAAAAATCATATTTTTTCACAAAAATGATCTTTTCGCCCCCAATTTTTTATTTTCCCAAGGGTAAGAGAAGAAATTGGACCCCAAAAAATGTTGTGCAATTTGTCCTGAGTACGCTGATACCCCATATGTGGGTGTAAACCATTGTTTGGGCGCATGGCAGAGCTTGGAAGGGAAGGAGCGCCATTTGACTTTTCAATGCAAAATTGACTGGAATTGAGATGGGACGCCATGTTGCGTTTGGAGAGCCCCTGATGTGCCTAAACATTGAAACTCCCTACAAGTGACACCATTTTGGAAAGTAGACCCCCTAAGGAACTTATCTAGATGTGTGGTGAGCACTTTGACCCACCAAGTGCTTCACAGAAGTTTATAATGCAGAGCCGTAAAAATAAAAAATCATATTTTTTCACAAAAATGATCTTTTCGCCCCCAATTTTTTATTTTCCCAAGGGTAAGAGAAGAAATTGGACCCCAAAAAATGTTGTGCAATTTGTCCTGAGTACGCTGATACCCCATATGTGGGTGTAAACCATTGTTTGGGCGCATGGCAGAGCTTGGAAGGGAAGGAGCGCCATTTGACTTTTCAATGCAAAATTGACTGGAATTGAGATGGGACGCCATGTTGCGTTTGGAGAGCCCCTGATGTGCCTAAACATTGAAACTCCCTACAAGTGACACCATTTTGGAAAGTAGACCCCCTAAGGAACTTATCTAGATGTGTTTTGAGAGCTTTGAACCCCCAAGTGTTTCACTACAGATTATAACGCAGAGCCGTGAAAATAATTTTTATTTTTTTTCTCAAAAATGATTTTTTAGCACCCAGCTTTGTATTTTTACAAGGGTAACAGAATAAATTGGACCCCAAAATTTGTTTTCCAATTTGTCCTGAGTACGCTGATACCCCATATGTGGGGGGGAACCACTGTTTGGGCGCATGACAGAGCTCGGAAGGGAAGGAGCGCCATTTGGAATGCAGACTTAAATGGATTGGTCAGCAGCCGTCACATTGCATTTGCAGAGCCCCTGATGTACCCAAACAGTACAAACCCCCCACAAGTGACCCCATATTGGAAACTAGACCTCCCAAAGAACTTATCTAGATGTGTTTTGAGAACTTTGAACCCCCAAGTGTTTCACTAAAGTTTATAGCGCAAAGCCGTGAAAATAAAAATTCTTTTTTTTTTTCACAAAAATGATTTTTTAGCCCCCAGTTTTGTATTTTCACAAGGGTAACAGGATAAATTAGACCCCAAAAGTTGTTGTCCAATTTGTCCTGAGTACGCTGATACCCCATATGTGGGGGGGAACCACTGTTTGGGTGCATGACAGAGCTCGGAAGGGAAGGAGCGCCATTTGGAATGCAGCCTTAAATGGATTGGTCTGCAGGCGTCACGTTGCATTTGCAGAGCCCCTGATGTACCCAAACAGTACAAACCCCCCACAAGTGACCCCATATTGGAAACTAGACCTCCCAAGGAACTTATCTAGATGTGTTGTGAGAACTTTGAACCCCCAAGTGTTTCACTACAGTTTATAACGCAGAGCCGTGAAAATAAAACATCTTTTTTTTCCCACAAAAATGATTTTTAGCCCCCCAAATTTTTATTTTCCTAAGGATAACAAGAGAACTTGGACCCCAGAAGTTGTTGTTCAATTTGTCCCGAGTACGCTGATAACACATATGTTGGGGTAAACCCCTTTTTGGGCGCACGGGAGAGCTCGGAAGGGAAGGAGCACTGTTTTACTTTTTCAACACAGAATTGGCTGGAATTGAGATTGGACGCCATGTCGCGCTTGTAGAGCCCCTGATGTGCCTGGACAGTGGAAACTCCCCAATTCTACCTGAAACCCTAACCCAAACACACCCCTAACCCTAATCCCAACGGTAACCCTAACCACACCCCTAGCCCTGACACACCCATAATTCTAATCCCAACCCTAATCCAAACGTAAATGTAATCCAAACCCTAACCCTAACTTTAGCCCCAACCCTAACTTTAGCCCCAACCCTAACTTTACCTCCAACCCTAGCCCTAACCCTAACCCTAACCCTACCCCTAACCCTAACCCTAAACGTGACTGAAATACGTGGCACTGAAATACGTGGCACTGAAATACGTGGCACTGAAATACGTGGCACTGAAATACGTGGCACTGAAATACGTGATACGTGGCACTTAAATACGTGGCACTGAAACACGTGGCACTGAAATACGTGATACGTGGCACTGAAATACGTGGCACTGAAATACGTGGCACTGAAATACGTGGCACTGAAATACGTGGCACTGAAATACGTGGCACTGAAATACGTGGCACTGAAATACGTGGCACTGAAATACGTGGCACTGAAATACGTGGCACTGAAATATGTGATACGTGGCACTGATACGTGGCACTGAAATACGTGGCACTGAAATACGTGGCACTGAAATACGTGGCACTGAAATACGTGGCACTGAAATACGTGGCACTGAAATACGTGGCACGTGGCACTGAAATACGTGGCACTGAAATACGTGGCACTGAAATACGTGATACGTGGCACTTAAATACGTGGCACTGAAACACGTGGCACTGAAATACGTGATACGTGGCACTGAAATACGTGGCACTGAAATACGTGGCACTGAAATACGTGGCACTGAAATACGTGGCACTGAAATACGTGGCACTGAAATACGTGGCACTGAAATACGTGGCACTGAAATACGTGGCACTGAAATACGTGGTACTAAAATATGTGGCACTGAAATACGTGATACGTGGCACTGAAATACGTGATACGTGGCACTGAAATATGTGATACGTGGCACTGAAATACGTGGCACTGAAACACGTGGCACTGAAATACGTGGCACTGAAATACGTGGCACTGAAATACGTGGCACTATGACTGTCAGAAAATGTTCATTAAACGGTTAGGGGTGAGGTTAGGGGTAGAGTTAGGGTTAGGGTTTGGATCCCTTTATCACCTTGATGGTGGTGGGTGGCTTTTCAGTGTGTTTAAATGCATGCGTTTTTAACGCAAACAAACGCATGTGCTTAAAAACGCAAGAAAATACTGCAGGTTGTATTTCTGAAAATGAACGCATGCAGAAAAAAAACGCATGCGTTTGAAAACGCGACCAAACGCGTACAAAAAAACCGCATGCGTTTTCAATGTTAAATATAGGGAAAAAATGCATGCGTTTTTTGTGCAAAAAACACTGCAGACAAAAACGCAAGTGTGAAACCAGCGACGCTTTTTATAGCAAAAAAGTTTTTGCGTCTCCACATTTTGAGACCTATAATTTTTCCACATTTTGCTCCACAGAGTCATGTGAGGTCTTGTTTTTTGCGGGACGAGTTGACGTTTTTATTGGTAACATTTTCGGACACGTGACCGTTTTTGATCGCTTTTTATTCCGATTTTTGTGAGGCAGAATGACCAAAAACCAGCTATTCATGAATTTCTTTTGGGGGAGGCGTTTATACCGTTCCGCGTTTGGTAAAATTGATAAAGCAGTTTTATTCTTCGGGTCAGTACGATTACAGCGATACCTCATTTATATCATTTTTTTATGTTTTGGCGCTTTTATACGATAAAAACTAAAATATAGAAAAAATAATTATTTTCGTATCGCTTTATTCTCAGGACTATAACTTTTTTATTTTTTTGCTGATAATGTTGTATGGCGGCTTGTTTTTTGCGGGACAAGATGAAGTTTTCAGCGGTACCATGGATATTTATATCAGTCTTTTTGATCGCGTGTTATTCCACTTTTTGTTCGGCGGTATGGTAATAAAGCGTTGTTTTTTGCCTCGTTTTTTTTTTTTTTTTCTTACGGTGTTTACTGAAGGGGTTAACTAGTGGGGCAGTTTTATAGGTTGGGTCGTTACGGACGCGGCGATACTAAATATGTGTACTTTTATTGTTTTGTTTTTTTTATTTAGATAAAGAAATGTATTTATGGGAATAATATATTTTTTTTTATTATTATTTATTTAGGATTTTTTTTTTTTTTTTTTTTACACATGTGGAAAAAATTTTTTTTAACTTTTTTACTTTGTCCCAGGGGGGGACATCACAGATCATTGATCTGGCAGTGTGCACAGCACTCTGCCAGATCGACGATCTGCTGTGCAGGGCTGCAGGCTTACCAAGTGTCTGCTCTGAGCAGACACTCGGTAAGCCACCTCCTTCCCTGCAGGACCCGGATGCCGCGGCCATCTTGGATCCGGGACCTGCAGCCAGGAAGGAGGTAGGAGACCCTCGCAGCAACGCGATCACATCGCGTTGCTCCGGGGGTCTCAGGGAAGCCCGCAGGGAGCCCCCTCCCTGCGCGATGCTTCCCTATACCGCCGGTACACTGCGATCATGTTTGATCGCGGTGTGCCGGGGGTTAATGTGCCGGGGGCGGTCCGTGACCGCTCCTGGCACATAGTGCCGGATGTCAGCTGCGATATGCAGCTGACACCCGGCCGCGATCGGCCGCGCTCCCCCCGTGAGCGCCGCTGATCGGTGATGACGTACTATCCCGTCGGCGGTCATACGGGCCCACCCCACCTCGACGGGATAGTACGTCAAATGTCGGGAAGGGGTTAAGACCGTGTATTGATTATCGGCTTTTGAATAAAATCACGGTTAAATATCAATATCCGTTGCCACTGCTGACTGATTTGTTTGCTCGCATAAAGGGGGCCAAGTGGTTCTCTAAGATAGATCTCCGTGGGGCGTATAATTTGGTGCGAATTAAGCAGGGGGATGAGTGGAAGACCGCATTTAATACGCCCGAGGGCCACTTTGAGTATTTAGTGATGCCTTTTGGTCTTTCAAATGCCCCTTCAGTCTTTCAGTCCTTTATGCATGACATTTTCCGTGATTATTTGGATAAATTTATGATTGTGTATCTGGATGATATTTTGATTTTTTCGGATGACTGGGACTCTCATGTCCAGCAGGTCAGGAGGGTTTTTCAGGTTTTGCGGTCTAATTCCTTGTGTGTGAAGGGTTCTAAGTGCGTTTTTGGGGTACAAAAGATTTCCTTTTTGGGATATATTTTTTCCCCCTCTTCCATCGAGATGGATCCTGTCAAGGTTCAGGCTATTTGTGATTGGACGCAACCCTCTTCTCTTAAGAGTCTTCAGAAATTTTTGGGCTTTGCTAACTTTTATCGTCGATTTATTGCTGGTTTTTCTGATGTTGTTAAACCATTGACTGATTTGACTAAGAAGGGTGCTGATGTTGCTGATTGGTCCCCTGCTGCTGTGGAGGCCTTTCGGGAGCTTAAGCGCCGCTTTTCTTCCGCCCCTGTGTTGCGTCAGCCTGATGTTGCTCTTCCTTTTCAGGTTGAGGTCGACGCTTCTGAAATCGGAGCTGGGGCAGTTTTGTCGCAGAGAAGTTCCGATTGTTCCGTGATGAGACCTTGTGCCTTTTTCTCGCGTAAATTTTCGCCCGCCGAGCGGAATTATGATGTTGGGAATCGGGAGCTTTTGGCCATGAAGTGGGCTTTTGAGGAGTGGCGTCATTGGCTTGAGGGGGCTAGACATCAGGTGGTGGTATTGACTGACCACAAAAATCTAATTTATCTTGAGTCCGCCAGACGCCTGAATCCTAGACAGGCGCGCTGGTCGTTGTTTTTCTCTCGGTTTAATTTTGTGGTGTCCTACCTGCCGGGTTCTAAGAATGTTAAGGCGGATGCCCTTTCTAGGAGTTTTGAGCCTGACTCCCCTGGTAACTCTGAACCTACAGGTATCCTTAAGGATGGAGTGATATTGTCTGCCGTTTCTCCAGACCTGCGGCGGGCCTTGCAGGAGTTTCAGGCGGATAGACCTGATCGTTGCCCACCTGGTAGACTGTTTGTTCCTGATGATTGGACCAGTAAAGTCATTTCTGAGGTTCATTCTTCTGCGTTGACAGGTCATCCTGGAATCTTTGGTACCAGGGATTTGGTGGCAAGGTCCTTCTGGTGGCCTTCCCTGTCTCGAGATGTGCGAGGCTTTGTGCAGTCTTGTGACGTTTGTGCTCGGGCCAAGCCTTGTTGTTCTCGGGCTAGTGGATTGTTGTTGCCCTTGCCTATCCCGAAGAGGCCCTGGACGCACATCTCTATGGATTTTATTTCGGATCTTCCTGTTTCTCAGAAGATGTCTGTCATCTGGGTGGTGTGTGACCGTTTCTCTAAGATGGTCCATTTGGTTCCCCTGCCTAAGTTGCCTTCTTCTTCCGAGTTGGTTCCTCTGTTTTTTCAAAATGTGGTCCGTTTGCATGGTATTCCGGAGAATATCGTTTCTGACAGAGGAACCCAATTCGTGTCTAGATTTTGGCGAGCATTCTGTGCTAGGATGGGCATAGATTTGTCTTTCTCGTCTGCTTTCCATCCTCAGACTAATGGCCAGACCGAGCGGACGAATCAGACCTTGGAGACATATTTGAGGTGTTTTGTGTCTGCAGATCAGGATGATTGGGTTGCTTTTTTGCCTTTGGCGGAGTTTGCCCTCAATAATCGGGCCAGCTCTGCCACCTTGGTGTCTCCTTTTTTCTGTAATTCGGGGTTTCATCCTCGATTTTCTTCTGGTCAGGTGGAATCTTCGGATTGTCCTGGAGTGGATGCTGTGGTGGAGAGGTTGCATCAGATTTGGGGGCAGGTAGTGGACAATTTGAAGTTGTCCCAGGAGAGGACTCAGCTTTTTGCCAACCGCCGGCGTCGGGTTGGTCCTCGGCTTTGTGTTGGGGACTTGGTGTGGTTGTCTTCTCGTTTTGTCCCTATGAGGGTTTCTTCTCCTAAGTTTAAGCCTCGGTTCATCGGCCCGTACAAGATATTGGAGATTCTTAACCCTGTGTCCTTCCGTTTGGACCTCCCTGCATCTTTTTCTATTCATAATGTTTTTCATCGGTCATTGTTGCGCAGGTATGAGGTACCGGTTGTGCCTTCCGTTGAGCCTCCTGCTCCGGTGTTGGTTGAGGGCGAGTTGGAGTACGTTGTGGAAAAAATCTTGGACTCCCGTGTTTCCAGACGGAAACTCCAGTATCTGGTCAAATGGAAGGGATACGGTCAGGAGGATAATTCTTGGGTGACTGCCTCTGATGTTCATGCCTCCGATCTGGTCCGTGCCTTTCATAGGGCTCATCCTGATCGCCCTGGTGGTTCTGGTGAGGGTTCGGTGCCCCCTCCTTGAGGGGGGGGTACTGTTGTGAAATTGGATTTTGGGCTCCCCCGGTGGCCACTGGTGGAATTGAACTGGTGTGCATCATCCCCTCTGTTCACCTGTTTCCATCAGGATGTGGGAGTCGCTATTTAACCTTGCTCCTCTGTCACTTCCATGCCGGTCAACATTGTAATCAGAAGCCTTTCTGTGCATGTTCCTGCTGCTAGACAACTCCCAGCTAAGTTGGACTTTAGTCCTCGTTTGTTTTTGCATTTTGTTCCAGTTCACAGCTGTAGTTTCGTTTCTGTGTCTGGAAAGCTCTTGTGATCTGAAATTGCCACTCTGATGTTATGAGTTAATACTAGAGTCTTAAAGTAATTTCAGGATGGTATTTTGATAGGGTTTTCAGCTGACCATGAAAGTGCCCTTTCTGTCTTCCTGCTATCTAGTAAGCGGACCTCAATTTTGCTAAACCTATTTTCATACTACGTTTGTCATTTCATCTAAAATCACCGCCAATATATGTGGGGGCCTCTGTCTGCCTATCGGGGAAATTTCTCTAGAGGTGAGCCAGGACTATATTTTCCTCTGCCAGGATTAGTTAGTCCTCCGGCCGGCGCTGGGCGTCTAGGGATAAAAAACGTAGGCAACGCTACCCGGCTACTGTTAGTTGTGCGGCAGGTTTAGTTCATGGTCAGTTTAGTTTCCATCCTTCCAAGAGCTAGTACTTATGTTTGCTGGGCTATGTTCTCTTGCCATTGAGAACCATAACACTTGGGGCAGTAGGAGAGACTGCCCTCGGTGAGAATAACTCCCTTCCGTTAATGTCTGTGTCTGTTCCAGTGCCTTGTGGGAGCTTCGGCCCTGCAGATATATTCAAGCTTCTAACCAGACAGAGTCTAAGTGTGGTTCCTGTTCCACTGCTCCAGAATCCTGTGAAGGTGTTTGGTGATGGTCGAGCCCTACTTATGAACAGTCCAGTGTCGAAGGGACAACTACAGCTCCAAATTGAAGCATTATATTCAAAGAAATTTGTTTTCCACTTGTTGACCAGTCTGCCTGTCGGTCCTTCTGAGCCAGATACTCTGCTGCCCATTCCGGTCCGAAGACCCAGCATGGTTCTGCGTTTGGGACTATCAAGTCTCCAGAAGTTTCTTGTTCCTAAACTGCAAGGTCAATCTACAGTGTTGATATCTTCTCCACCTAATCAGCTGGCTATTGAGTCATGGTGTGCTGACCTCACTGAAGTAAAGAAAGCAGTGGCGTCCTCTCCGCACACCTCCAGTGACAATACCAGTGACCAGTTCCCAGGAACATCCCTATCACTTAAAAGTTTTTCTCTGAACTATGGGCAGAAAATGCTTCCTGTAAAGATGCCTTCAGACTCCATGTGGCAGGTGGATGAAGAAGTTGAAGCAGAAGCTCTTGTATCTCTGTTCTTCACCAATCCGGAGGAAGAGATGGTCCAATTTTGTCAGAGTAACAGGCTGATGGGGCTTCCTGAATCTATGCCTTCTGCTTCCAAGTGGCTACTTGATACTAAGACAGAGACTTACTTATCCTCTAATCCGGAAGAGGAGGTCCAGTTTTTTCAGGGTTCCAGGCTGAAGATGTTTCCTGTATGTATGCCTCCAGCTTCCATCTGGCTATTGGGTGAAGATCCCAAGACAGAAGTGTTCTCATCTCTACTTTCCACCAGTCTAAAGGAGGAGGTTCAATTTTCTTGTGATGATGGGCTTAAGTTGGATCCAGTGAAGGTGTCTTCAATTTCCAAAGGATCGGATTATGTTGAGGTCAAATCAGAAGCTTGCAAGTCCCTGCTTTCAGTCAACCAGGTGAAAGACGTCCTGTCCCTTGTATCTTCTGTGTGGGAAGCTGATCTTACTGTACTCAAAGAGACTGGGCAACATGAGATCTCCAATGTCTCATCTACCTCATTCTACCAGAGGAATGTTGTGATGGCTCTGACTATGTGTGCTCCTATCCTTCTTCTACAAGTTATTCTGGCGGGCTTGAAGAAGAGGGGCCGTAAAGGGGGGGCACTGTAACAACTCTGCTGGCATCACGGCATGGCCTCTCATCTCACACTATCTTACCCACTGCTCCATGTCATGATGTGGTTTCTGTTTCATGCCAGCTCCATATTATGTGTCTCTGCTCTCTGCATGCTTCCTGGCTGTGTGCATAGGGGGGCCACGCCTGAACTCTCTGGTTCTTATAAGAATCAGGTGCACCTGTCTAATCTGTTCCTGACCAATTACCAAGAGGCTTCCAGTATTTAGTGTAGCTCCACCCAGTGGACTGGGCCTGTGCAATGTGTTAGCTCAGTTTGTGTTTAGCTTCTGAGTTTGCCAGGACTTGCTCTGTGTTACTCCCTCTCTAGAGGGTTTTCTCTGTGTTCTTGCCTTGATCTTGTTGTCCACCCTCCAGGAGGCAGAATATCCTGGTCCCTGTGTCTTTGTTCTTGTTCCTTGTCTTGTTCCATTACCTTGTCTGAACTTAGTCTTATCTCGGTCTCCTTGTCTGTGGCTTCCTTCCCCACTGTGTCTTTCCTTGTGTTCTCAGTCTGCTTACGCCCCGCACTCTTGCGGCTCTGCCTGCTCTGTACCTTTGTGGCTTTACCTCTGCTCTTCCCTCCCGCGATTCTGCTCCGTTCTACTGTGCTCCGCTCCTGCTGCTGCAGTAATCTCTTGCTGCAGCTCCTCCGCATTCCTTGCGGTTCTGCTCTGCTTTGCTTCTACAGAAACCTCTTGCTGCAGCTCCTCTCCACATTCCTTGTGGCTCCGCTCTGCTTAGCTTCTGCTGCTGCAGTAATCTCTTGCTGCAGCTCCTCCTCATTTCTTGTGGTTCTGCTCTGCTTTGCTGCTGCAGAAACCTGTTGCTGCAGCTCCTCTCCACATTCCTTGTGGCTCAGCTCTGCTTAGCTACTGCTGCTGCAGTAATCTCTTGCTGCAGCTCCTCTCCATGTTCCTTGTGGTTCTGCTCTGCTTAGCTGTTATTGCTCTTCTGCCAGTCCTGCCTGATGCCCGCACCTGTCCTAGTGTTCCTGTTCTCCAAGTGGGATCAGCAGCCACAGCCAGACACCACCCTGGAGTTGCACCTGGCAGCTGCCTGCTGCACAAGCCTGACCTCACCATCAGGGGCTCCAGTGAAAACGCAGGCAGCTGTCATAGTCACGCCCCTTCCAGGGTAGTCTGGTTTGTGGCACAGTGGGGCCACAAACCCCCCGAGCTCACGCCCACCAGTCAGGGCATGAGCGTGACAATATATAGGTTCTGCACCTATCGCCGAGCAGAAACCTAATCCCTGCCTGACCCTGGTGATAAGCCCTACTTAGGGAATGACGAGGTAAGCACTAGTCGATCCCCATTACCACTAAAGACAGCTGGGATAGATGAACAAGGGAAACACTTATCTTGAGTAGGCTCAGAGGCATAACACAGACATCATCCAGTAACACCAGAGAGGAAGATAGATGTCTGCTATAGATCCAAGCCTCAACAGGGGGAAATGGAAATATCACCAGCAACTCCCAGCAGCAGGCTGGGAGTCTATAAACACCCAAGTCCAGTTGTGTCAATTAGATCCGGATAAAGGTTGCCACTGGGTGAAGAGTCAGTAGGGTTAAGAAGGTGTCTGCAAAGCTAAATGCAGAGATCTTCTGCAGCTAGATGCAGTGCTGTCTGCATGTTCTGACATACCCATGACAGCATTGGGGGAATGCATTATTTTCATGGATAAATTATTTCAAAAACTAGAACCAATTCAGCAAAAGTAATGATATGTTTTTATTCAGGACCCTCAAGATACCTTAAATCAATTTAAAAAACTTTGGCACCTGAATTTTTTTTTTTGGGGGGAAGACCTGTGTTATCAGCCAAAATACTGAAAGATGACTGCAACAGTCATCACAGGGACGTTTAGGCCAACCACGGAAATTAACACTTAAACAGGAGCGTCTTTTAATGAGAAAGGTTGAAGTAAGTCGACATGCAAGTTCAGTGTAGTTAACTAAATAAGTAAAAAGCCAAACCGGGGTGAGTGTTTCCCATGACAAAATACAGTGTACATTGCAGAGGAATGGCATGCATGGGTGTCGTCTATGAAGAAAGCCTCTCCTAAAGCCCATGCACAAAAAGCCCGCCTATAATTTGCAAGGGCCCATGCTGAAAAATATGAAGGCCACTGGGACTTCATGATATGGAGTGTGTGATGCAGTGACCCCTTTTACAGGTAGGGGGCGCTGCATGGTCTTTCCAGGACACGCACGGAGGCGTATTGAGGCCTTCAGAGTGCATGGCAGTTGCACGCATAAATATGATGGTGAGACAAAGTCCGGCATTGTTGTGAATGGCCGGTATGTGTGTCGCAGAGGAAGATACTCTGTGCTGTCAGCTTAAAGCAATGTTGTTGTTCTGGGACCTGTAGTCCCACAAGTATAGTTGGTATAACTATGAAGGGAGGCTGGCAGGGCTAGTTATGAGAGATGGGCGGGTCGAACTAACCACACACACACACAGGGTCTGGGTTACATGGTTGAGAATGTGGACCTGAATGGTCTGTGCTGTAGGTCCTGAAAGAGCCTATGAGTGCTATCTCCCTGAATAGCATGTGGTGGGGCTTTGAACCTGGTGGCCTGGTTGTTGGACAAACGTCCTGAATAGCACCCAGACAGGCCACATGCCTATGTGTTGGACGGTCCCAGGTGGGATGGACGTCCTGAATAGCGCACAGTGAGACCGTGGTCCTGGATGGTCTGTGTTGGAAGCTCCAGTGAGTGGAGTCTTCCTGGAAGCACCTGAGAGACCGTGGCGTGGATGGTCTGTGTTGGGGAAGCTACCATCCTTCGGTGGCTCTGGACTGACTGATGTGTGCCTGCCAGGCAGGTTAGTGAACCCCGTAAGGCAGCTTTCCCAGGAGAGAGGACTGACAAGTAGTCAGCAGGTGGAGCAGGAGCTCCCGTAAGGTACCATAGACTGTTGGTGCTTATGATATTTTATGAACTGTGCGGTCACCCATGGCAACTGGTCAGATAAGGATCAGCGTGTTTAGTGACGCAAGCTAATGATGTGAAGCCTGATATAAAGACTGTCCATCTGTTGTTGGTTTTGGTGGTTTATGCTGTTGTATAAAATAAACCCACATAGACTGTTTAAGTGAAAAATCGTGCCCTTGTGCTTGAATCCCGTGCCAAGCGAGTGTCCCCCAAACACATGCAGTAAGTGCAATCTCACAAGTGATAAGACCAAGATAAATTTGTTTTCGGGCTGGTGGCTTCAAAACTATATGGCATCGTAAAAGTGAGGGGTACAATCAGGGCCGGCTCCAGATTTTTGAGTGCCCCGGGCGAAAGAGTCTCAGTGGTCCCCCCCCCCTTTAAAATATACCACGATCCATGATGCACAGATACAGCAGAGAAATATAGGTATAGTACAATACCAAATATCCAAATATTTCACTTACTTCTTACATGAGTGATAGCTATTGTAAATTCTACAATACCATACAGCGCAGAGGCTTTATATAAGTCAACCCCTTATATGCCAATTTTTGTGACCTACTCCCTCTTCCTAAGTTACCAGTAGACATTTTATTGTTAGCTGAACTTGCTGCAAAGAAAAAACTGCATACATTGAATATGACATTTTTTAATGGAAAACTTTTTAAAGTAAACATTAGAAAGTATTAACGTAGAACATTTGTAAAAGTGCAAAATGGGTAGCATATAGCACAGCCACGTAGTATATAGCACAGCCACGTAGTATATAACACAGCCACGAAGCATATGACACAGCCCACGTAGTATATATCACAGCCACATAGTATATAGTACAGCCATGTAGTATATAACGCAGCCACGTAGCATATAACACAGCCCATGTAGTATATAGCACAGCCCACGTAGCATATAACACAGCCCACGTAGTATATAGCACAGCCCACGTAGTATATAACACAGCCCACGTAGCATATGACACAGCCCACATAGTATATAGCACAGCGACGTAGTATTTAGCACAGCCACGTAGTATATAGCACAGCCCACGTAGTATATAACACAGCCCACATAGCATATAACGCAGACCATGTAGTATATAGCACAGCCACATAGTATATAAGAGAGCCATGTAGTATATAGCACAGCCACGTAGTATATAACACAGCCCACGTAGTATATAGCACAACCACATAGCATATAACACAGCCCACGTTATATATAGCACAGCCACGTAGTTTATAGCACAACCACGTAGTATATAGCACAGCCACATAGTACATAACAGCCCACGTAGTACGTAGCACAGCCACGTAGCATATAACACAGCCACGTAGTATATAACACAGCGATGTAGCATATGACACAGCTCACATTGTATATAGCACAGCCACGTAGTATATAGCACAGCCACATAGTATATAGCACAGCCACGTAGTATATAACACAGCCCACGTTATATATAGCACAGCCACATAGTACATAACACAGCCCACATAGTACATAGCACAGCCACGCAGCATATAACACAGCCACGTAGTATATAACACAGCCATGTAGTATATAACTCAGCCCACGTATTATATAACACAACCACGTAGTATATAGCACAACCATGTAGTATATAACACAGCCCACGTAGTATATAGCACAGCCACATAGCATATAACAGCCCACGTAGTATATAACACAGCCACGTAGTATATAACACAGCCCACGTAGCATATAACACAGCCCACGTAGTATAAAGCACAGCCACGTAGCATATTACACAGTCCACGTAGTATATAGAACATGTAGCATATAACACAGCCCACGTAGCATATAGCACAGCCTTGTAGTATATAGCACAGCCCGCATCTCCCCCCTCGAGAATGGCCCCACAGTCCAGTACTCACTATTATAGTAAAAAAAAAACCACACTCCTCACCTCTCCTCGTGCCCACGCTGCTCCCTTCTTCTGTCTCAGCGGCTGCACTGCCTGGCACACAGTGAGTGCGCGATTATGTCATTGCGCACCCGCAGTGTCAGAGGCAGAGTGGGGAATGATGGGAGAGGGAGCATCAGCTGACGTTCTCTCCTCCATCATTGCTTTGAACTTTACCGGCAGACGCGGCGCTGGCGGCGAGCGGGCCCCCCGCCTCACAGGGGCCCCATAGCGGCTGCGTGATGTGCTGCTAGCTGAGGGGGCGGGTCCCTAGGCAGCTGCCTGCTCCTAACGCCGGCCCTGCCTGCAGTGGCCCCCCGGAGCCTCAGTGTACCATACAATGAAAGGGCCCCCAGTCTTGCCAGTGCCCCGGCACTTGCCCAGGTGCGCCGGTACAGATGTACTGCTGTATACCGAAAGAGAAGATGCTAACATTACTCTATGCCCTTGGTAGGTGTATAGTTTTCCAACTTGACAATAATCCAAAACACATACAGTATCTATGGTCACTGTTGCATTTCTGATGAAGAACAGGGTGAAAGCTATTCCGTATGTATGTGTCCGGATCTGAACCCAACTGAACACCTACAGGAAATTCTGAAGAGACAAGTTGAGCATCACTCTCCATCCAGCATCCAGGTTATAAAAGAGATTGTTCTTGAAAAATTGAAAAATTTGCCTACTTATTCATTCCATGCCCAGAAGACTTGGTACTGTCCTTAAAATTCATGGAAGTTATAGAAAATACTAGATGTAGTAGTTTTTGATGTGGTGTGGATCAACTATTTGAGTAAAACTGAAAATTTTGAAATGAAAGTTGGGTTGAATTTTTGTTTTTATGAAACTCAGGCTTGTCAAAATGATGGAAATTGTTCTTGTGTTCAGTGAGATATTGATTGAAATCTTACTTCTCAAAAGGAGTGCACTCATTAATGCTGAGCACTGTATATGGATGCTTTTAAAACTGTAATTGCCAATATCAACTAAAATGTGTATGGTGGAGTTGGAAGAAGAACTATTTACTGGACTAGACAAACATTTATTCAATGGTTGTTTAACATCGACCAACTTTTATTTATTGTATATGACCTCCCTTAAAGGGTTAGTTTTATTTCACAATTATACAGTGCTTTACATTGAGTTCTTGTTCCTGGGTTTCCAAATAAATTCTTGAAAAATGGGATTGAGACAGAACCCCCAACTGAGCCATTCTGTTTAACCTTCATTTGGCCTCCGATCTGGTAGTGTGTCTGTCTTTTTTAGGCATCCACAATTGTGTAGTAGAGCAATTGTTTTTGTCGGCATAAAAAGATGGACACTGCTGGAACAGAGTGAAAAGTACCTCTGCCACGTTACACTGAATAGCTCCAGTTTTTCTGGAATTTAGACAGAAAATCAGACGCAGTGCTCAGCGTAGAGCACAGGATAAATGTGAACCTGGTCTTATTCGCACTACTAAAAGTTATCACCTATATTAGGGTCAGACTGCTTTTAAAATACCCGAAACCAGGCCTACCCTCCGCCTACTTCTCTTTGCGTCCTGCGGTGCCCTGCGTACCTATATTTAACATTGGGTATGCAGGGACGTACGCTGTATGCGGATGCCTCCACATGCGCCGTTTGGACGCTGCGCCGACTGCAAGAAAATGCAACATGTTCCATTCGGCACAGTTCGGCACAGCGTCCAAACGGCGCATGCAGAGGCATCCGCATACAGCGTACGTCCCTGCGTACCCAATGTTAAAGATAGGTACTCAGGGCACCGCAGGATACAAGGAGAAGTACAGTAGGTGGAGCGTAGGCGCGGTTTCATGGAGGAAGAAGGAGGATGTACGCTGCCATCCACAGCCCTCTCGTACGCAAGTATGAAACCAGCCAACCATCCTTTTATAGTCACATTCTTAGGTTATCAGTTTCTAAATACAACACTGACATTGACTTTCAAAGCCTTTCTATATTATGTAGCAAAAATACATGATATTTAACAAGCTAACATCCTTTACCACTTGACAGTTTCCATTTGGAACAATGAGCCATTTGTTTTGTAAGTGACATGACCTAAAGTAGCATAACCTAATGGCTTCCTTCACACATGCTAACAGTAGATATCTCAAGTGTTATAACATATACCAGTTGTTTTAAGAGCTCACACTAAATACGTTGCCGATGTTCGTCATGTAAAGTATATAAAGGGTTCCCCAAAGTTAACAAGGTTGTCCACTACTGAACAATCCGTACTTATTCAATTAGGAGCCCCATAAAAAAATCAATCTGTACTCCCATCCTGCAGGTGCACTGTTCCAGTGATATTGGTGCTGCTGTTATCGGCACGTGACCTGACATTGTTGTGTCATGTGACAGCTGACACCAATCAGAGACCACTGAATGGCCGCAGCTCTTCCATATCTGCTCTTATGGAAATTGTAAAGACTGCTGCAGAATGTGAGTATACACTATTTTTATTTTCTATGGGGTGCAGAATAAACTAAGCGAGGGTTGCCCAGTAGTGGAGCAGACTTTAAGTTTTTTTCATGAACGAATATGTAGGACAAAAGCAGTACAAAACCCAAACAATCATAAAAGATGAAACATGCGTTAAGGTTACCATACCATTGGTAGATGGGTTCTCACATTTTTGATCACTTATACTTTGAAACTATTTAACATGCATAGTAATATAATAAATATAACGTTAATGAAAGTCAGATATAGAGCTTGTTCACACGTTGCTTTTTTGCCATGATTTTCCACATCTGCAGGGTTTTACAGTACCAACAGTGAATGAGATGTATTAAATCTCAAGCATGTGTTGCTTATCTTTTCCTTCCATATTTGAACATTCATAGCGTTTTTTCAAATCTGTAGCATGTCAACTCTTTTAGCGTTTTTGCTGCATTTTTCACCCAATGAAATGAATAGGAAAAGCACAAGTAAAAATGTATCAAAAATGCACAAATTTGACTTTCCATTTTTCCCTCTAAAACTTTTTTTTTACTAAATGTAATGTGTGCACATACCCATATAATGTTTTTTTTCCCCCCAAACCAAGTGTAGTGCGGTGGTATTCACACTGTGCGGTAATGAGGCAGTGACCCAGTAAAGTTCAGCGCAAATGTCTTTATTTTCCAAAAACTCACAAATTAAAGGCAAACGATATCCTCCGGATAGCAGCTGGGGCGTCAAAACAGTCCGTCTCTGAAACCGGTTGCTGTGGGCAACTGCACCACTGTATCATGCTTAGGGGCGCCAGGCGTTTTGCTTCTCTTGGCTCTATATTAGCTTCACCCAAGCCGGATGTTGCAAAGCCACCTTCTCTGCAGCTTGCAAACAAACACTAACACACCCAACCTTTGCTGCATGGTTTTTAAATTAGATCTGTGGCCATGGGCCACTTGTAAGACCCGGCTCTACCATCCTGTAGTTCCCTCCAAAAATAAAAGCCCATGCTGGGTTTCCTTAAATCTGCCTTGGCCAAATAGCTTGTCCAAGACCAAACTTACTTTTATCTTGCACTGCAACCACAACTATGTCTGTGACTGCAATGCACTCCAGCGGCCTCAGTATGCTTCTATGCGCATCCTGTGGGATACATACCGTCCTTCACATATAATTCGCCTCACTGCCTCACAAAAGGCACAGCTATGAAAAAAAGTGATTAGTATGTGATTGACATGTAGACATTTTAGCTTTTGGTCAAGTGCTTTTACAAATTTATTTCAGCCAGTTTTACAAAATTCTTTCACAGTCAAAGGCTGAAAAGTAGAATATTTCCTGGTGTATAAGACAACTTTTTAAGCCCTGAAAATCTTATCAAAAGTCGGGGGTCATCTTATACACTGGGTATGGCGTGTGCGGAGCTCTGAGGTCACCACATATGGTGCAGGGAGCGGTCCCGGATGGTACCCAGGGTCTGCAGGAGAGGAGACTCTCCTTCAGGCCCTGGGTACAATATTTATGCAAAAAAAGGATTAAAATAAAAAATAGGGATATACTTACCTTCTGATGGCCCCCGGAGTTCTCCCGGCTCTCAGCAATGCATGCGGTAGCTTCCGTTCCCAGGGATGCATTGCGTGAATCACCTGAGATGACATCGCGGTCACGCGACCATGACGTCACAAAGGTCCTTTGCGCAATGCATCCCTGGGAACGGAAGTATATCCCTATTTTTTATTTTAATTCTTTTTTTTTACATGGATATGCATCCCAGGGCCTAAAGGAGAGTCTCCTCTCCTCCAGACCCTGGGAACCATCCGGGACCACTCCCTGCACCATATGCGGCGACCTCAGAGCTCTGCACACGCTGTATAAGACAACACCCGGCGTATAAGACGACCCCCGACTTATACGGCGAGCATATCCCAAACTCTATATTTGAAATGGAAAAGTTGGGGGTCGTCTTATACGCCCAGTCGTCTTATACGCCGGAAAATACGGTAATTGGATGATTGACTGATCAGCCGTTCCATGGTCCAGTGTCACCTATTAAATGAACTCGATAAAGAGAGTTGATTCCAATTGTTGAATTAGCATTTTCTAGCTTTTCTTTAGAACTTTCAATATGCTGTCCATCATTAAGCTGAAAAAAAAACCTGCAGTGGTAGATAGCAAAACCAGTGCAGGAATAGTATGTGTGAGAGAAGATAACATGTTTTCACATAGTTGTCACAAAAAATCTTTGCATGATGTACAATGTCCAGTATCTGAAGGAAACGTGATGATCTGCAGTATGGCCGGTGAGTGCTGTGTCCCATGTTTGTATCTCCTGGTAGCTAAATCCTAATTTTAGACCTTGGCCATAGAGCAGTAGAGCAGCACAGGGAAACTGCTGAGGGATACAAGAGGTATGATTACCTCCAATCCTAAACATAGCTAGCAAACAGAAGAACACAGTAGCTCCCTTTAGGCCCACGTTATGTTGTTTCATTTTTAAACATGTGGAGTTTATAATATGTGTGTAGTTTTCTTTGTAAGATTTTCTTGCTGTTAGTGAATTATCTGCTATTAGCACCTATTCTTGTAGTCACTGCTTATAAGGCATCATTACATGTAGGGTTGAGCGACTTTTACTTTTTTAAGATCGAGTCGGGTTTCGCGAAACCCGACTTTCTCAAAAGTCGAGTCGAGTGAAATCGGCCGATTATTGCGCAAAGTAGGGGATCGACCGAAACACGAAACCCAATGCAAGTCAATGGGGAAGCATAGTCGGCAGTGAGTGGAGGCCAGGAAAGCATTGACACTGGCACAGGGCCCCTTAAAGTACGGCGGTGTGTTTGCACGATGGGGGCACCTCCCACCGGCAGCCACACTTTTGCGTATTATGAGGGGCCCTGTGCCAGTGACGTCGCCAACGAGTATGCCCCCCCACCTGATGAAGGAACCTGCACTTTCATCTGCACCTTCCTCTTTGTCCCCGTGTAAGGTGGTATAGTATGCGGGAAGGGGAACCCGACTTTCAGCAGGGTTAGATTCTGGCTGTGTAGCGTGCAAGGGGAATGTAGTGGTCTGGGTCAATGTACCAGCAGACTCATCTAGCACTGGCTGGGCAATGGGCAGGATGAGGAGGAAACACAGATATAGGCCCAAATAATAAAGTGGGCTAAATGCAGTTCAAAATTGGTAACAGGACTAACCAGGCGGCATTGCTTTGTTCAGTGGAGGACAATTGTAATGAGAGGCTGACACAGTGAGTAGGCCCAAATAAGTAAGTAGGCTAAATGCAGTTCAAAATTGGTAACAGTAGTAAACAGGCAGCACTGCTTTGTTCAGTGGAGGAGAACAGCAAGGAGCGGCAGACACCGTTAGTAGGCCCACCCAAACTAGTAGCCCAAATGCAGTTTAAAATTCTAAATACAGGCCGAAAGCCTGAAGATTGAAGCTCAGGAGAAAAGCACAGGAGAACACCAAGGCGCGGCAGACAACGTTAGTAGGCCCCAACCAAACTAGTAGGCCAAATGCAGTTTAATATCTGATATAGGCCGAAAGCCTGAAGATTGAAGCTCAGCTTTGTTCAGTGGAGGACAACACCAAGGAGCGGCAGACACCGTTAGTAGGCCCCAACCAAACTAGTAGGCCAACTGCAGTGTTACATTAACAACTACTTAATGAGAGCCTGAAGATTGAAGCTCAGGAAAGTAATCCTGGAGAACACCTTGGAGCGGCAGACACCGTTAGTAGGCCCCAACCAAACTAGTAGGCCATCTGCAGTGTTACATTAACAACTACTTAATGAGAGCCTGAAGATTGAAGCTTGGGAAAGTAAACCTGGAGAACACCTTGGAGCGGCAGACACCGTTAGTAGGCCCCAACCAAACTAGTAGGCCAACTGCAGTGTTACATTAACAACTACTTAATGAGAGCCTTAAGATTGAAGCTCAGGAAAATAAACCTGGAGAACACCTTGGAGCGGCAGACACCGTTAGTAGGCCCCAACCAAACTAGTAGGCCTAATGCAATGTTATATTAACAACTACTTAATGAGAGCCTGAAGATTGAAGCTCGGGAAAGTAAACCTGGAGAACACCTTGGAGCGGCAGTCACCGTTAGTAGGCCCCAACCAAACTAGTAGGCCAACTGCAGTGTTACATTAACAACTACTTAATGAGAGCCTGAAGATTGAAGCTCAGGAAAGTAAACCTGGAGAACACCTTGGAGCGGCAGACACCGTTAGTAGGCCCCAACCAAACTAGTAGGCCTAATGCAGTGTTATATTAACAACTACTTAATGAGAGCCTGAAGATTGAAGCTCGGGAAAGTAAACCTGGAGAACACCTTGGTGCGACAGACACCGTTAGTAGGCTCCAACCAAACTAGTAGGCCTAATGCAGTTTAATATTTAAATTGTAGGCCGAAAGCCTGAAGATTGAAGTTCAAGAAAACCAAACAGGAGAAAACCCAGGAGCGGCAGGTACCGTTACTAGGCCCACCCAAACTAGTAGCCCAAATGCAGTTTAGCATTCTAAATACAGGCCGAAAGCCTGAAGATTGAAGCTCAGCTTTTTTCAGTGGAGGACAACACCAAGGTGCGGCAGACACCGTTACTAGGCCCACCCAAACTAGTAGCCCAAATTCAGTTTAAAATTCAAAATACAGGCCGAAAGCCTGAAGATTGAAGCTCAAGAAAACCAAACAGGAGAAAACCAAGGAGCGGCAGACTCCGTTACTAGGCCCACCCAAACTAGTAGCCCAAATGCAGTTTAGAATTCTAAATACAGGCCGAAAGCCTGAAGATTGAAGCTCAAGAAAACCAAACAGGAGAAAACCCAGGAGCGGCAGATACCGTTACTAGGCCCACCCAAACTAGTAGCCCAAATGCAGTTTAACATTCTAAATACAGGCCGAAAGCCTGAAGATTGAAGCTCAAGAAAACCAAACAGGAGAAAACCCAGGAGCGGCAGACTCCGTTACTAGGCCCACCCAAACTAGTAGCCCAAATGCAGTTTAGAATTCTAAATACAGGCCGAAAGCCTGAAGATTGAAGCTCAAGAAAACCAAACAGGAGAAAACCCAGGAGCGGCAGGTACCGTTACTAGGCCCACCCAAACTAGTAGCCCAAATGCAGTTTAACATTCTAAATACAGGCCGAAAGCCTGAAGATTGAAGCTCAGCTTTTTTCAGTGGAGGACAACACCAAGGTGCGGCAGACACCGTTACTAGGCCCACCCAAACTAGTAGCCCAAATTCAGTTTAAAATTCAAAATACAGGCCGAAAGCCTGAAGATTGAAGCTCAAGAAAACCAAACAGGAGAAAACCCAGGAGCGGCAGACTCCGTTACTAGGCCCACCCAAACTAGTAGCCCAAATGCAGTTTAGAATTCTAAATACAGGAGGAAAGCCTGAAGATTGAAGCTCAAGAAAACCAAACAGGAGAAAACCCAGGAGCGGCAGATACCGTTACTAGGCCCACCCAAACTAGTAGCCCAAATGCAGTTTAACATTCTAAATACAGGCCGAAAGCCTGAAGATTGAAGCTCAGCTTTTTTCCGTGGAGGACAACACCAAGGTGCGGCAGACTCCGTTACTAGGCCCACCCAAACTAGTAGCCCAAATGCAGTTTAGAATTCTAAATACAGGCCGAAAGCCTGAAGATTGAAGCTCAAGAAAACCAAACAGGAGAAAACCCAGGAGCGGCAGATGCCGTTACTAGGCCCACCCAAACTAGTAGCCCAAATTCAGTTTAAAATTCAAAATACAGGCCAAAAGCCTGAAGATTGAAGCTCAGCTTTTTCAGTGGAGGACAGCGGTATTGAGTGGCGCAGACAGACAAAGGTAGTATGTGTTAAATAAAAAAGTTGGCTCTATGCAGTTTTAAATTGGTTACAGGGGTACACAGGCAGCATTGGTGTGGTCAGCGGAGGACGATTGCAAGGAGGGACCGCAGACAGACTTCCTAGGCCTAAAATAAAAAAGCAGGCTCTATGCAGGTTTAAATAGGCTACAGGGGTACACAGGCAGCATTGGTGTGGTCAGCGGAGGACGATTGCAAGGAGGGACCGCAGACAGACTTCCTAGGTCTAAAATTAAAAAGCAGGCTCTATGCAGTTTTAAATAGGCTGCAGGGGTACACAGGCAGCATTGGTATGGTCAGCGGAGGACGATTGGAAGGAGGGACCGCAGACAGACTTCCTAGGTCTAAAATTAAAAAGCAGGCTCTATGCAGTTTTAAATAGGCTGCAGGGGTACACAGGCAGCATTGGTGTGGTCAGCGGAGGCCGATTGCACGGAGGGGCAGACACAGTTAGTAGGGCCAAAAAAGTAATAGGCAAAATGCAGTTAAAAATCGGTTACAGGAGTACGCAGGCGGCCTAGCTTTGTTCAGTGGAGGACAACTGTAAGGAGTGTCTGACACAGTTAGTAGGCCAAAATTATAAAGTGAGGTTAATGTGTTGCCACAAAAAAATTTCACAAATAAACAGGTGGCATACCTAGGTACAGGGATGGGCTCCTCTGCTGACTTGCAGACAGTGGTGGTTGGCGCAAAGTATTAACTGGTGTAAATGTAGGACAGGGCCCCTGAATATTTTTAATAGCATCAATCATGTCAAGAAATTGTTATTGGCAGTGCCATTGAAGGATTTAACAGCACAGACTAAACAGTGGTGGAGCAGTGAGACGTAATTTTGCAAGTGGTAGGACACTGTTTGAGCTGGGGGGGGGAACACTCTCTCGTGGGCTGTGGTACTGGCCCAGGGCCCCTCATGTTATGATGGCGTGTCTCTGGCGTTGGGTGTGCACCACCACCGCCAGAGACACTTCATTGTACTATGAGGGACCCTGTGCCAGTGCCATCGCCCAAAAGGGCACACCCACCTGTTCAGCCAAACGGCACTCGCACGGGTGCTTGTGCCAAGTGCTGACCACGGCCCCGTGGGGGGAGTCAGCCCATTTAGGGAGGTGTAAAAATGGCCTATGGTGGACATACAGCAGCTGCAAATGGAGAAATTGGAGCAGTCAGTAAGACGAGTCCAAAAGCAAGACCTTTTTACAGGAAAGCTAGGTGTCAGCAGGGAAAGGTGGGTCAAAATAATTTGTAATCCATGATTGGTTCATTTTAATGAAGGTTAGATCATCAACATTTTGGGTAGCCAGACGAGTCCTTTTTTCGGTCAGTATTGAACCAGCAGCACTGAATACTCTTTCTGATAGCACACTAGCAGCTGGGCAAGCAAACTCCTGTAAAGCATATTCTGCCAATTCAGGCCAGGTGTCTATTTTGGATGCCCAGTATTCAAATGGGAATGACGTGTGAGGGAGAACATCGATAAGGGAGGAAAAATAGTTAGTAACCATACTGGACAAATGTTGTCTCCTGTCACTTTGAATTGATGCTGCAGTACCTGTCGTGTCTGCGGTCATTGCAAAATCACTCCACAACCTGGTCATAAAACCCCTCTGTCCAACGCCACTTCTGATTTGTGCACCTCTAACACCTCTGCCATGTTGCCCCCTGCAGCTCGTGTGAGAACCATCACCGCCTCTGTGTGCTGGGAATGCCTGAACCAAGCGGTCTACAAGAGTTGCTTGTTTGGTAGCCAATATTTGCTCAAGGTTCTCATGTGGCATGATATTTTGCAATTTCCCTTTATAGCGTGGATCCAGGAGGCAGGCCAACCAGTAATCGTCATCGGTCATCATTTTGATAATGCGGGGGTCCCTTTTTAGGATACGCAAGGCATAATCCGCCATGTGGGCCAATGTTCCAGGTAACAAGTCACTGCTTGTGCTGGGTTGAGGAGCACTTTCTGGCAAATCAACATCACTTGTCTCCCTCAAAAACCCTGTACCTGACCTTGCAACGCCACCAGTTTCTATTGCACCCTGAGAAGCTTCCTCCTCCCATAAATGTTCATCCCCATCATCCTCCTCGTCCTCCTGCTCTTCGTCCGCCACCTCGTCTAGGAGACTTCCCTGAGCAGACAATGGCTGACTGTCATCAAGGCTTCCCTCGTCCTCGGCTGCAGACGCCTGCTTATGATGGCATCGTCTGCACTAACCAGGCGTGTGCATTCCTCAAAACGCTGAAGGACTTGACACAGGTCTTGTAGCTTCGACCACTGCACACCTGACAACTCCATGTCTGCCATCCAACTGCCTGCCCATGTATGTGTATCCTCCCACAAATACATAACAGCATGCCTCTGTTCGCACAGCCTCTGAAGCATGCGCAGTGTGGAGTTCCACCTTGTTGCAACGTCGATTATTAGGCAGTGCTGGGGAAGCTTCAAAGATCGCTGATGGTTCTGCATACGGCTGGAGTGTACGGGCGAACGGCGGATGTGCGAGCAAAGTCTTTGCACCTTCAGGAGCAAGGCGGGTAACCCCGGATAACTTTTCAGGAAGCACTGCACCACCAGGTTCAAGGTGTGAGCCAGGCAAGGAATGTGTTTCAGTTGTGAAAGGGCTATAGCAGCCATAAAATTCCTTCCGTTATCACTGACTACCTTGCCTGCCTCAAGATGTACAGTGCCCAGCCATGACTGAGTTTCTTGCTGCAAGAACTCGGCCAGAACTTCCGCAGTGTGTCTGTTGTCGCCCAAACACTTCATTTCCAACACAGCCTGCTGACGCTTACCACAAGCTGTTCCATAATGGGACACCTCGTGTGCAACACTGGCAGCTGCGGATGGAGTGGTCGTGCGACTGTGGTCTGTGGACGAGCTCTCGCTTCTGCTGGAGGACGAGGAGGAGGAGGAGGGGTGGCAAACGCCTACAGCCAACTGTTTCCTAGACCGTGGGCTAGGCAGAACTGTCCCACTGGGGCTGTCCCCTGTGGACCCTGCATCCATCACATTAACCCAGTGTGCCGTGATGGACACGTAACGTCCCTGGCCATGCCTACTGGTCCATGCATCTTTTGTGAGGTGCACCTTTCTACTGACAGATTGCCTGAGTGCATGGACAATGCGGTCTTTCACATGCTGGTGGAGGGCTGGGATGGCTTTCCTCGCAAAGAAGTGTTGACTGGGTAGGTCATAGCGTGGTACTGCGCAGGCCATCAGGGCTTTGAAAGCTTCGCTTTCAACCAACCGGTAGGGCATCATCTCTAACGAGATTAGTCTAGCAATGTGGGCGTTCAAACCCTGTGTACGTGGATGAGAGGCTGAGTACTTCCTTTTCCTAACGAGAGTCTCTTGTAGGGTGAGCTGGACTGGAGAGCTGCATATTGTGGAACTAGCGGGGGTGGTGGTGGACATGGCAGACTGAGAGAGGGTTGGTGATGGTATTCTTTCTGTTGGCCTACATACAGTGTTTCCTACCAAGAACCTGGTGATTCCCTGACTGCTTTGGCCTTGCGACGATACCTCCACATTTGCTGCAGGTGGTGTCGTAAACGGTGGACTTACAGTGAGGGAAGGAATGTTGCGTTGCTGACTAGCTTCATTGTGAGCGGGTGCAACAACGTTACGGGACGTTTGGTAGTTAGTCCAGGCTTGCAAGTGCATGGCGGTTAAATGTCTACGCATGCAAGTTGTATTTACATTTTTGACATTCTGACCTCTGCTAAAGGTCCTTGAGCATTTCTTACAGATCACTTTGCACTGGTCATTTGGATCTTGGTTAAAAAAGTGCCAGACTGCACTCTTCCTACTATCGAATACCTTTTCAGGCATTGCACACTGTGCTACTTTAACCGGATGGCCACGCTGTCCTACAACTGTTTTTGGTTTTGACACACGTTTTTGGCCAGATACGGGCCTGCCAGATGAAAGCTGTTGCGATGTTGATGCCTGCTGCGGCTCCTCCTCCTCTGCTTCAGAGCTACTGCCAGCGGCACCCTGTTCCCCCAATGGCTGCCAATCGGGGTCAACAACTGGGTCATCTATCACCTCCTCTTCTATGTCCTGTGCACCTTCCTCTGTGTCACCGTGTAAGCCGGTGCTATAGCGTTCGGGACGGGGCACCATAGTCTCATCAGGGTCAGATTCTGGCTCGGTACACTGCGAGGGCAATGTTGTGATCTGAGTCAATGGAACAGCATAATAATCTAGCTGTGGCTGTGCATCTGTGCACTCCATGTCCGATTCATCTTGTAATGGGCATGGCCTGTTAACAATTTCCCTTTCTAACCCAGGCACGGTATGCGTAAAGAGCTCCATGAAGTAACCTGTTGTGTCGCCTGACGCATCCTTCACTGTTGTTTTGGGGGAAGGACACAAGGAATCAACTTGTTCCTGACCGGGAGCATCCACCGTCGACTGGCTACTTTTCAATTTTGAACTATCCGAAGAGGAGGCGAAAGAGCTAGAGGCAGAGTCAGCAAGGAAAGCCAAAACTTTTTCCTTCTGCTCCGGCTTTAACAGCGGTTTTCCTACTCCCAGAAAAGGTAGCATTCGAGGCCTTGTGTAGCCGGACGATGACGCTGGCTCAACAACTCGAGACGTAGGTGCTATTTTGATTTTCTCTCTACCACCCGATGCTCCATCAGCACCACCACCACCACCATCAGCATTACCAGATGGCAATGATCCCCCACGGCCACGACCTCTTCCACCAGCCTTCCTCATTCTTGGGAAAATGTAACCAAACTAACAACCGTTGTATGGTACTGAAAAACAAGGTAGAAGGTGTATGTTAACTTGTTGTGAATATAAATCTCCCTTTTTATGTGTGGGTGAGTGCTGAATAAATCAGGCCCACTGTATGACAGTATAGTTTCTGTGGCAGAAAATGACTGACAGAGATACCACAGACAGGACTGGCACAGATGCACAGATTTGGCAATGTTATTCATCCTTTTTTTTAATATGGGAGACTAGTGAATAAATCAGGCCCACTGTTTTACAGTATAGTTTCTGTGGCAGAAAATGACTGACAGATGCCACAGACAGGACTGGCGCAGATGCACAGATTTGCCAATATTAATCTCCCTTTTTTTATATATGGGAGACTAGTGAATAAATCAGGCCCACTGTATTACAGTATAGTTTCTGTGGCAGAAAATGACTGACAGATACCACAGACAGGACTGGCGCAGATGCACAGATTTGCCAATATTAATCTCCCTTTTTTTTATATGGGAGACTAGTGAATAAATCAGGCCCAATGTATTACAGTATAGTTTCTGTGGCAGAAAATGACTGACAGATACCACAGACAGGACTGGCGCAGATGCACAGATTTGCCAATATTAATCTCCCTTTTTATTTATATGGGAGACTAGTCAATAAATCAGGCCCACTGTATTACAGTATAGTTTCTGTGGCAGAAAATGACTGACAGATACCACAGACAGGACTGACGCAGATGCACAGATTTGCCAATATTAATCCCCCCTTTTTTTTTATATGGGAGACTAGTGAATAAATCAGGCCCACTGTATTACAGTATAGTTTCTGTGGCAGAAAATGACTGACAGATACCACAGACAGGACTGTTATGGACTGGTAATTTAGGAGCGACATGAGACTAGCTCTGGGCAGGTGGTAACTATACAGACCGCAGTCCCTGATCTTAACACAACACTAGCAGTAGCCGTGGAATGTTCCTGTCACTCCCTGGACATCTCGTCACAGCCGGAGAACTAGCTACCCCTAAAGGTAGAAACAGGAAAGCTATCTTGCCTCAGAGAAAATCCCCAAAGGATAGGACAGCCCCCCACAAATATTGGCTGTGAGAGGAGAAGGAAATGACATACGTAGTATGAAACAAGATTCAGCAAAGGAGGCCAATTCTAGCTAGATAGACAGTAAGGAAAGAAACACTGTGCGGTCAGTAATAAAAACTAGAAAAAGTCCACCGCAGAGATATGCAAAAATCTCCACACCTGACTAAAGGTGTGGAGGGCAAAATCTGCAGCCCAGAGCATTCAGCTTAGCTAAATAGATACATACTGATAAGCTGGACAAATGAACAAAACATAAATGTGCTGAACAATAAGTCCACAACAAGTGGACTGCAAAAGGACAAGCAAGGACTTAACATAGCTGAACGGGTCAGAGTGTCAGGGAAATCCAGGAGCCGTGCCTCCAGGCAAGAACAATTGGCAACTGGCATTGATTGAGGGATAAAGCCAGACTAAAATAGCCGAGCAGAAAGAAGATCAGTGGAAGCAGCTGCTGATACTAAATCCAAGAAGCAGCTATACCACTCAAAACCACAGGAGGGAGCCCAAGAGCAGAATTCACAAAAGTGCTACTTACAACCACCGGAGGGAGCCCAAGAGCGGAATTCACAACAGTACCCCCCCTTGAGGAGGGGTCACCGAACCCTCACCAGAGCCCCCAGGCCAATCAGGACGAGCCAAGTGAAAAGCACGAACCAAATCGGCGGCATGGACATCGGAGGCAACCACCCAAGAATTATCCTCCTGGCCATAACCCTTCCACTTGACAAGATACTGAAGCCTCCGCCTCGAAAAACGAGAATCCAAAATTTTTTCAACCACATATTCCAATTCCCCCTCAACCAACACCGGGGCAGGAGGATCAACAGAGGGAACCACAGGTACCACATATCTCCGCAACAACGATCTATGGAAAACATTGTGGATGGCAAAAGAGGCTGGAAGGGCCAAACAAAAAGATACTGGATTGATAATCTCAGAAATCTTATAAGGACCGATAAACCGAGGCTTGAACTTAGGGGAAGAAACCTTCATAGGAACATGACGAGAAGATAACCAGACTAAATCCCCCACACGAAGCCGAGGACCAACACACCGACGGCGGTTAGCAAAACGCTGAGCCTTTTCCTGAGACAACGTCAAATTGTCTACCACATGAGTCCAAATCTGCTGTAACCTGTCCATCACGGAATCAACACCAGGACAATCAGAAGGCTCAACCTGCCCTGAAGAAAAACGAGGATGGAAACCAAAATTACAAAAAAAAGGCGAAACCAAAGTAGCCGAACTGGCCCGATTATTAAGGGCAAACTCGGCCAACGGCAAGAAAGCCACCCAATCATCCTGATCAGCAGACACAAAGCATCTCAAATAGGTTTCCAAGGTTTGATTAGTTCGCTCAGTTTGGCCATTTGTCTGAGGATGGAACGCCGAAGAAAAAGACAAATTAATGCCCATCCTAGCACAAAAGGAACGCCAAAACCTGGAGACAAACTGAGAACCTCTGTCAGACACAATATTCTCTGGAATGCCATGCAAACGAACCACATGCTGAAAAAACAATGGAACCAAATCAGAGGAGGAAGGCAATTTAGACAAAGGTACCAAATGGACCATTTTAGAGAACCGGTCACAAACCACCCAGATAACAGACATCCTCTGAAACACAGGAAGATCCGAAATAAAATCCATGGAAATATGCGTCCAGGGCCTCTCAGGGACAGGCAAAGGCAAAAGCAACCCACTAGCGTGGGAACAGCAAGGCTTAGCCCGGGCACAGGTCCCACAGGACTGCACAAAAGAACGCACATCCCGCGACAAGGAAGGCCACCAAAAGGACCTAGCAACCAAATCCCTGGTACCAAAAATCCCAGGATGACCGGCCAACACAGAACAATGGACCTCAGAAATTACCTTACTTGTCCATCTATCAGGAACAAACAGCTTCCCCACAGGACAGCGGTCAGGTTTATCAGCCTGAAATTCCTGAAGCACCTGCAGTAAATCAGGGGAGATGGCAGAAAGAATCACTCCTTCTCTAAGAATGCCAACCGGCTCAAGAACTCCAGGAGAATTAGGCAAAAAACTCCCAGAGAGGGCATCCGCCTTAACATTCTTAGATCCCGGAAGATACGAGACCACAAAATCGAAATGGGAGAAAAACAGGGACCATCGAGCCTGTCTAGGGTTCAGCCGCTTGGCCGACTCGAGGTAAATCAGATTCTTATGATCGGTCAAGACCACAACGCGGTGCTTGGCTCCCTCAAGCCAATGTCGCCACTCCTCAAATGCCCACTTCATAGCCAACAACTCCCGATTGCCGACATCATAATTGCGTTCCGCAGGCGAACACTTTCGGGAGAAAAAGGCACATGGTTTCATCAAGGAACCATCAGAATTCCTCTGTGACAAAACGGCCCCTGCCCCAATCTCAGAAGCGTCAACCTCAACCTGAAAAGGAAGAGACACATCAGGCTGACGCAAGACCGGGGCAGAAGTAAATCGGCGCTTAAGCTCCTGAAAGGCCTCCAGAGCCTCAGAGGACCAATTTGCCACATCAGCGCCCTTCTTCGTCAAATCGGTCAGGGGCTTAACCACACTAGAGAAGTTGGCAATGAAACGGCGATAAAAATTAGCAAAGCCCAAAAATTTCTGAAGGCTCTTCACAGATGTGGGTGAACCCAGTCATGAATGGCTTGGACCTTAACAGGATCCATTTCTATAGACGAAGGAGAAAAAAATAAACCCCAAAAAAGAGACCTTCTGGACCCCAAATAGGCACTTAGACCCCTTCATAAATAGAGCATTATCACGAAGGATCTGGAATACCATCCTGACCTGCTTCACGTGAGACTCCCAATCATTGGAAAAAATCAAAATATCATCCAAATACACAATCAAGAATTTATCAAGATAATTGCGAAAAATATCATGCATGAAGGACTGAAATACAGAAGGAGCATTAGAAAGCCCGAAAGGCATCACCAGGTATTCAAAGTGGCCTTCGGGCGTATTAAATGCAGTTTTCCATTCGTCACCCTGTTTAATACGAACAAGATTATACGCCCCTCGAAGGTCAATCTTGGTAAACCAACTAGCCCCCTTAATCCGAGCAAACAAATCAGAGAGCAAAGGTAAAGGGTATTGGAATTTGACCGTGATCTTATTAAGAAGGCGATAATCAATACAGGGTCTCAAGGAGCCATCCTTCTTGGCAACAAAAAAGAATCCTGCTCCCAATGGTGATGAAGATGGCCGAATATGCCCCTTCTCTAAAGACTCTTTAACATAGCTCCGCATAGCGGCATGCTCTGGCACAGACAGATTGAAGAGTCGGCCCTTAGGGAACTTACAGCCAGGAACCAAGTCGATAGCACAATCACAGTCCCTATGAGGAGGAAGGGAACTGGACTTGGGCTCATCGAATACATCCTGGAAATCTGACAAAAATTCAGGAACATCAGAAGAGGGGGAAGAGGAAATTGACATCAAAGGAACGTCACTATGTACCCTGTTGTGAACTGTGTTTCTGGGCTCCCTCTGGTGGTCACTAACGGTATTGTGTTAGGCATGTCTTGTTGCAGGCCTGAGCTCCAGCTGTGTCGTTAAGCAGCGGGTGTTCCCTATTTAAGTCTCCTCTGGACTCAGTCTCTTGCCTGGCATCGTTGTATTCAGACCTATATGGTCTCCTCCGGATTCCTTTCAGTCTGTCTCATGCAAGAAAAGCTAAGTCCGTTTTGAATAATTTGGATCGTTTGCATTTTTCTGTGTTTTTGTCCAGCTTGCTTAATATTGGATTTTCTGGCTCGCTGGAAGCTCTAGGGGGCTGATATTCTCCCTCCGCACCATCAGTCGGTGTGGGGGTTCTTGAATGTTCAGCGTGGATGTTTTTGTAGGGTTTTCTGCTGACCGCATAGTCCACTATCTATTTTCTGCCTATCTAGACTAGTGGGCCTCACTTTGCTGAATCTAGTTCATCTCTACGTTTGTGTTTTCCTCTTGCCTCACCGTTATTATTTGTTGGGGGCTTTCTTTATCTTTGGGGTTCAATTTCTCTGGAGGCAAGTGAGGTCTTATTTTCCCTCTAGGGGTAGTCAGTTCTCCGGCTGGCTCGAGACGTCTAGAACCAACGTAGGCACGTTCACCGGCTGCTTCTAGTTGTTTGTGTTAGGATCAGGTATGCGGTTAGCCCAGTTTCCACCTCTCTAGAGCAGTATTTATGTTTTTGCTATCTTGCCGGAATATCAGAGATCCTCTACCACTGGGATCATAACAGTATGCCAGGCCAAAAGAAAATGTTTATTGCATCGCAGAAGCGGGATTAAAAAGAAGTTCTGAGTTTTGTTTTTTTTTGTTGCTGCAGTTTGCCTAGCTTCTTCCATTCCCTTTTTCTCTGAGTGGCTGGAACTCTGCTGCAGATATGAATGTCCAGACTCTGACTTCTAGTGTGGATCAGCTTGCTGCTAGGGTGCAAAGCATTCAGGATTTTGTTATCCATAGCCCTATGTCTGAACCAAAAATACCTATTCCTGAGCCGTTTTTTGGAGCTAGATCTAAGTTCCTGAATTTTAGGAATAATTGCAAATTGTTTCTGTCTCTGAAACCTCGTTCCTCTGGTGATTCCGCTCAGCAAGTTAAGATTGTTATTTCCTTCTTGCGCGGCGACCCTCAAGATTGGGCCTTCTCTCTGGCGCCAGGAGATCCTGCATTGGTGAATGTTGATGCGTTTTTCCTGGCACTTGGTTTGCTTTATGAGGAGCCTAATCTTGAAAATCAGGCTGAAAAGATGTTGCTGGCTATCTTTCAGGGTCAGGACGAAGCTGAGGTATATTGTCAAAAATTTCGGAAATGGTCCGTGCTTACTCAATGGAATGAGTGTGCACTGGCCGCAAATTTCAGAAATGGTCTTTCTGAAGCCATTAAAGATGTGATGGTGGGGTTTCCTATCCCTACAGGTCTGAATGATTCAATGGCTCTGGCCATTCAAATTGATCGACGTTTGCGGGAGCGCAAATCTGTTAATCCTTTGGCGGTGCTGTCTGAACGGTCACCTGATTCTATGCAATGTGACAGAATTCTGACCAGAGCCGAGCGACAAAATCATAGACGTCAAAATGGGTTGTGTTTCTACTGTGGTGATTCAACACATGTTATCTCAGCATGCTCTAAACGCTTAAAAAAAATGTTAATCCTGTCGCCATTGGTACTTTTCAGCCTAAGTTTATTTTGTCTGTGACTTTAATTTGTTCATTATCTTCTTACTCAGTTATGGCTTTTGTGGATTCTGGTGCTGCTTTAAGTCTGATGGATTTGTCATTTGCCAAGCGCTGCGGTTTTGTCCTGGAGCGTTTGGAAAATCCTATTCCTCTTAGAGGAATTGATTCTACGCCATTGGCAGAGAATAAACCTCAGTATTGGACGCAAGTGACCATGTGCATGACTCCTGTACATCAGGAGGTGATTCGTTTTCTGGTACTGCATAAAATGCATGATGTTGTCGTTTTGGGTCTGCCATGGTTACAGGCCCATAATCCAGTTTTAGATTGGAAAGCTATGACTGTGTCTAGTTGGGGGTGTCAGGGGATTCATGGAGATTCTCCATTAGGGTCTATTGCTTCTTCTACTCCTTCTGAGATCCCTGAGTTTTTGTCAGACTTTCAGGATGTATTTGATGAGGTCAGGTCCGGTGCCCTTCCTCCTCATAGGGACTGTGATTGTGCTATAGATTTGATTCCTGGTAGTAAATTTCCTAAGGGACGACTCTTTCATTTATCTGTGCCAGAGCATGCCGCGATGCGGAGTTATATAAAGGAGTCTTTGGAGAAGGGACATATTCGCCCATCCTCTTCTCCTCTTGGTGCAGGATTCTTTTTTGTGGGCAAGAAAGACGGGTCTTTGAGACCTTGTATAGATTATCGTCTTCTGAATAAGATCACGGTTAAATTTCAGTATCCTTTGCCATTGTTGTCTGATTTGTTTGCTCGGATTAAGGGATCCAGTTGGTTCACCAAGATAGATCTTCGTGGTGCGTATAACCTTGTGCGCATAAAGCAGGGAGATGAATGGAAAACGGCATTTAATACGCCAGAGGGTCATTTTGAGTACCTGGTGATGCCTTTTGGATTATCTAATGCCCCTTCTGTGTTTCAGTCCTTCATGCATGACATCTTCCAGAAATATCTGGATAAATTTATGATTATTTACCTGGATGATATTTTGGTTTTTTCTGATGATTGGGAGTCCCATGTGAACCAGGTCAGGATGGTGTTTCAGGTTCTGCGGGAGAATGCTCTATTTGTGAAGGGCTCAAAATGTATCTTTGGGGTACAGAAGGTTTCTTTTTTGGGTTTTATTTTTTCCCCTTCTACTGTGGAGATGGACCCAGTCAAGGTCCGTGCCATTCATGACTGGACTCAGCCCACGTCTGTTAAGAGCCTGCAGAAGTTCTTGGGCTTTGCTAATTTTTACCGTCGGTTTATCGCTAATTTTTCCAGCGTGGTTAAACCTTTGACGGATATGACCAAGAAGGGTTCTGATGTTGCTAATTGGTCTCCTGCGGCCGTGGAGGCCTTTCGGGAGCTGAAGCGTCGGTTTACTTCAGCGCCAGTCTTGTGCCAGCCGGATGTCTCTCTTCCCTTCCAGGTTGAAGTTGATGCTTCTGAGATTGGTGCAGGGGCCGTTTTGTCGCAAAAAAGTTCTGATGGCTCCGTGATGAAGCCATGCGCCTTCTTTTCTAGAAAATTTTCGCCTGCTGAGCGGAACTATGATGTTGGTAATCGGGAGTTGTTGGCTATGAAGTGGGCATTTGAGGAGTCGCGACATTGGCTCGAGGGAGCTAGACATCGTGTGGTGGTCTTGACTGATCATAAAAATCTGATTTACCTCGAGTCTGCCAAGCACCTGAATCCTAGACAGGCTCGTTGGTCGTTGTTTTTCTCCCGTTTTGACTTTGTGGTCTCGTACCTGCCTGGTTCGAAGAACGTGAAGGCTGATGCACTTTCTAGGAGTTTTGTGCCTGACTCTCCGAGAGTCTCGGAGCCGGCTGGTATTCTCAGAGAGGGAGTGATTTTGTCTGCCATTTCCCCAGATTTGCGATGAGTGCTGCAGAAATTTCAGGCTGATAGGCCTGATCGTTGCCCACCAGAGAGACTGTTTGTCCCTGACAGATGGACCAGCAGAGTTATTTCTGAGGTTCATTCTTCGGTGTTGGCGGGACATCCTGGGATTTTCGGTACCAGAGATTTGGTGGCTAGGTCCTTTTGGTGGCCTTCCTTGTCGCGGGATGTGCGTTCTTTTGTGCAGTCCTGTGGGATTTGTGCTCGGGCTAAGCCTTGCTGTTCTCGTGCCAGCGGGTTGCTTTTGCCCTTGCCTATCCCGAAGAGGCCTTGGACGCACATTTCCATGGATTTCATTTCGGATCTTCCGGTATCTCGGAAGATGTCTGTCATCTGGGTGGTGTGCGATCATTTTTCTAAAATGGTCCATTTGGTGCCATTGCCTAAGTTGCCTTCCTCCTCTGATTTGGTTCCTTTGTTCTTTCAGAATGTGGTTCGTTTGCACGGCATCCCTGAGAATATTGTGTCTGACAGAGGATCCCAGTTTGTGTCCAGATTCTGGCGATCCTTTTGTGCTAAGATGGGTATTGATTTGTCTTTTTCGTCGGCTAATCATCCTCAGACTAATGGCCAGACCGAGCGAACTAATCAGACGTTGGAGACTTATTTGAGATGTTTTGTTTCTGCTGATCAGGACGACTGGGTTACCTTTTTGCCACTGGCCGAGTTTGCCCTTAATAATCGGGCTAGTTCTGCCACTTTGTTTTCACCCTTTTTCTGCAACTCTGGTTTTCATCCTCGTTTCTCCTCGGGCCAGGTTGAACCTTCTGACTGTCCTGGGGTTGATTCTGTGGTGGATAGGTTGCAGCGGATTTGGAACCATGTGGTGGACAATTTGAAATTGTCACAAGACAAGGCCCAGCGTTTTGCCAACTGCCGCCGCGGTGTGGGTCCCCGACTTCGTGTTGGGGATTTGGTTTGGTTGTCTTCTCGGCATGTTCCTTTGAAAGTCTCCTCTCCTAAGTTCAAGCCTCGCTTTATCGGTCCTTATAAGATTTTGGAAATCCTTAACCCGGTGTCTTTTCGCTTGGACCTTCCAGCGTCTTTGCTATTCATAATGTGTTCCATAGGTCCTTGTTGCGGCGGTACGTGGTGCCTATGGTTCCTGCTGTTGAGCCTCCTGCCCCGGTTTTGGTTGAGGGCGAGTTGGAGTACGTGGTGGAGAAGATTCTGGATTCTCGTATCTCTAGACGGAGACTCCAGTATTTAGTTAAGTGGAAAGGCTATGGTCAGGAGGATAATTCCTGGGTTGTCGCCTCTGATGTTCATGCGGCTGATTTGGTTCATGCCTTTCACGCTGCTCATTCTGATCGCCCTGGGGGTCTTGGTGAGGGTTCGGTGACCCCTCCTCAAGGGGGGGTACTGTTGTGAACTGTGTTTCTGGGCTCCCTCTGGTGGTCACTAACGGTATTGTGTTAGGCATGTCTTGTTGCAGGCCTGAGCTCCAGCTGTGTCGTTAAGCAGCGGGTGTTCCCTATTTAAGTCTCCTCTGGACTCAGTCTCTTGCCTGGCATCGTTGTATTCAGACCTATATGGTCTCCTCCGGATTCCTTTCAGTCTGTCTCATGCAAGAAAAGCTAAGTCCGTTTTGAATAATTTGGATCATTTGCATTTTTCTGTGTTTTTGTCCAGCTTGCTTAATATTGGATTTTCTGGCTCGCTGGAAGCTCTAGGGGGCTGATATTCTCCCTCCGCACCATCAGTCGGTGTGGGGGTTCTTGAATGTTCAGCGTGGATGTTTTTGTAGGGTTTTCTGCTGACCGCATAGTCCACTATCTATTTTCTGCCTATCTAGACTAGTGGGCCTCACTTTGCTGAATCTAGTTCATCTCTACGTTTGTGTTTTCCTCTTGCCTCACCGTTATTATTTGTTGGGGGCTTTCTTTATCTTTGGGGTTCAATTTCTCTGGAGGCAAGTGAGGTCTTATTTTCCCTCTAGGGGTAGTCAGTTCTCCGGCTGGCTCGAGACGTCTAGAACCAACGTAGGCACGTTCACCGGCTGCTTCTAGTTGTTTGTGTTAGGATCAGGTATGCGGTTAGCCCAGTTTCCACCTCCCTAGAGCAGTATTTATGTTTTTGCTATCTTGCCGGAATATCAGAGATCCTCTACCACTGGGATCATAACAGTACCCCTTGACAACCCCAACTAGTCACAGACATCGATTTCCAATCCAACACTGGATTGTGTACTTGTAACCATGGAAAACCCAGTACAACAACATCATATAAATTATGCAACACCAGAAAAGGACAATCTTCCTGATGTGCTGGAGCCATGCACATAGTCAGCTGAGTCCAATACTGAGGTTTATTCTTGGCCAACGGTGTAGCATCAATACCCCTCAATGGAATAGGACTCTGCAAAGGCTGCAAAGAAAAGCAACAGCGCCTGGCGAAATCTAAGTCCATTAAATTCAGGGCAGCGCCTGAATCCACAAATGCCATGACAGAGAAAGATGACAATGAGCAAATCAGGGTCACAGACAGGAGAAACTTAGGCTGTACAGTACTAATGGTAACAGATCTAGCGACCCTCTTAATACGCTTAGGGCAATCAGAAATAGTATGAGCAGAATCACCACAGTAAAAACACAGCCCATTCTGACGTCTGTATCCCCTCTGTTCCGCTCTAGTCAGAATCCTATCACATTGCATAGGCTCAGGATTCTGTTCAGAGGACGCTGCCATATGGTGCACCACTTTACGCTCGCGCAGGCGCCGATCAATCTGAATGGCTAGGGACATAGATTCGCTCAAACCAACAGGCGTGGGGAACCCCACCATAACATCTTTAAGGGCTTCTGAAAGACCCTTTCTGAAAATTGCTGCCAGAGCATCCTCATTCCATTTAGTGAGCACAGACCATTTTCTAAATTTCTGGCAGTACAATTCTGCCGCTTCCTGACCCTGACACAGGGACAAAAGTGTTTTCTCAGCATGCTCTACCGAGTTAGGTTCGTCATACAATAATCCGAGCGATTGAAAAAATGCATCTACATTAAGCAATGCCGGATCCCCTGACTCAAGGGAGAATGCCCAGTCCTGAGGGTCACCACGCAGCAGAGAAATAACTATTTTAACTTGCTGAGTGGGGTCACCAGAGGAACGGGGTTTCAGAGCAAAAAACAATTTGCAGTTATTTTTAAAGTTCAAAAACTTAGATCTATCCCCGTAAAACAAATCTGGAGTAGGAATTCTAGGCTCTAAGGCTGGAGTCTGAACAACATAATCTTGGATACACTGAACTCTTGCAGCAAGCTGATCCACACGAGAAAACAAACCCTGAAGATCCATGTCTGCACCCAAATCCACCCAGAGATTAAGAGGCAGGAAAAAGACAAAACAGACTAAAGAAAAAAAAAATGGCTCAGAACTCTTTTTCTTTTCCTTCTTTTGAGATGCATTCAAGTCATTCTTGGCCAGTTGCACTGTTATGGACTGGTAATTTAGGAGCGACATGAGACTAGCTCTGGGCAGGTGGTAACTATACAGACCGCAGTCCCTGATCTTAACACAACACTAGCAGTAGCCGTGGAATGTTCCTGTCACTCCCTGGACATCTCGTCACAGCCGGAGAACTAGCTACCCCTAAAGGTAGAAACAGGAAAGCTATCTTGCCTCAGAGAAAATCCCCAAAGGATAGGACAGCCCCCCACAAATATTGGCTATGAGAGGAGAAGGAAATGACATACGTAGTATGAAACAAGATTCAGCAAAAGAGGCCAATTCTAGCTAGATAGACAGTAAGGAAAGAAACACTGTGCGGTCAGTAATAAAAACTAGAAAAAGTCCACCGTAGAGATATGCAAAAATCTCCACACCTGACTAAAGGTGTGGAGGGCAAAATCTGCAGCCCAGAGAATTCAGCTTAGCTAAATAGATACATACTGATAAGCTGGACAAATGAACAAAACATAAATGTGCTGAAAAGCAAGGACTTAACTTAGCTGAACGGGTCAGAGTGTCAGGGAAATCCAAGAGCCGTGCCTCCAGGCAAGAACAATTGGCAACTGGCATTGATTGAGGGATAAAGCCAGACTAAAATAGCCGAGCAGAAAGAAGATCAGTGGAAGCAGCTGCTGATACTAAATCCAAGAAGCAGCTATACCACTCAAAACCACAGGAGGGAGCCCAAGAGCGGAATTCACAACACAGGACTGGCGCAGATGCACAGATTTGCCAATATTAATCTCCCTTTTTTTATATGGGAGACTAGTGAATAAATCAGGCCCACTGTATTACAGTATAGTTTCTGTGGCAGAAAATGACTGACAGATACCACAGACAAAACTGGGGCAGATGCACAGATTTGCCAATATTAATCTCCCTTTTTTTATATGGAAGACTAGTCAATAAATCAGGCCCACTGTATTACAGTATAGTTTCTGTGGCAGAAAATTACTGACAGAGATACCACAGACACGACTGGCACAGATGCACAGATTTACCAATATTAATCTCCCTTTTTTTATATGGGAGACTAGTGAATAAATCAGGCCCACTGTATTACAGTATAGTTTCTGTGGCAGAAAATGACTGACAGATACCACAGACAAAACTGGGGCAGATGCACAGATTTGCCAATATTAATCTCCCTTTTTTTTATATGGGAGACTAGTGAATAAATCAGGCCCACTATATTACAGTATAGTTTCTGTGGCAGAAAATGACTGACAGATGCCACAGACACGACTGGCACAGATGCACAGATTTGCCAATATTAATCTCCCTTTTTTTTTATATATGGGAGACTAGTGAATAAATCAGGCCCACTGTATTACAGTATAGTTTCTGTGGCAGAAAATGACTGACAGATGCCACAGACAGGACTGGCGCAGATGCACAGATTTGCCAATATTAATCTCCCTTTATTTATATGGGAGACTAGTGAATAAATCAGGCCCAGTGTATTACAGTATAGTTTCTGTGACAGAAAATGACTGACAGATACCACAGACAGGACTGGCGCAGATGCACAGATTTGCCAATATTAATCTCTCTTTTTTATATGGGAGACTAGTGAATAAATCAGGCCCAGTGTATTACAGTATAGTTTCTGTGGCAGAAAATGACTGACAGATACCACAGACAGGACTGGCGCAGATGCACAGATTTGCCAATATTAATCTCCCTTTTTTTATATGGGAGACTAGTGATTAAATCAGGCCCACTGTATTACAGTATAGTTTCTGTGGCAGAAAATGACTGACAGATACCACAGACAGGACTGGTGCAGATGCACAGATTTGCCAATATTAATCTCCCTTTTTTTTAATATATGGGAGACTAGTGAATAAATCAGGCCCACTGTATTACAGTATAGTTTCTGTGGCAGAAAATGACTGACAGATACCACAGACAGGACTGGCGTAGATGCACAGATTTGCCAATATTAATCTCCCTTTTTTTATATGGGAGACTAGTGAATAAATCAGGCCCACTGTATTACAGTATAGTTTCTGTGGCAGAAAATGACTGACAGATACCACAGACAAAACTGGGGCAGATGCACAGATTTGCCAATATTAATCTCCCTTTTTTTTATATAGAAGACTAGTCAATAAATCAGGCCCACTGTATTACAGTATAGTTTCTGTGGCAGAAAATTACTGACAGAGATACCACAGACACGACTGGCACAGATGCACAGATTTACCAATATTAATCTCCCTTTTTTTTATATGGGAGACTAGTGAATAAATCAGGCCCACTGTATTACAGTATAGTTTCTGTGGCAGAAAATGACTGACAGATACCACAGACAAAACTGGGGCAGATGCACAGATTTGCCAATATTAATCTCCCTTTTTTTTATATGGGAGACTAGTGAATAAATCAGGCCCACTATATTACAGTATAGTTTCTGTGGCAGAAAATGACTGACAGAGATACCACAGACACGACTGGCACAGATGCACAGATTTGCCAATATTAATCTCCCTTTTTTTTATATATGGGAGACTAGTGAATAAATCAGGCCCACTGTATTACAGTATAGTTTCTGTGGCAGAAAATGACTGACAGATGCCACAGACAGGACTGGCGCAGATGCACAGATTTGCCAATATTAATCCCCCTTTTTTTATATGGGAGACTAGTGAATAAATCAGGCCCACTGTATTACAGTATAGTTTCTGTGGCAGAAAATGACTGACAGATACCACAGACAGGACTGGCGCAGATGCACAGATTTGCCAATATTATTCTCCCTTTTTTTATATGGGAGACTAGTGAATAAATCAGGCCCACTGTATTACAGTATAGTTTCTGTGGCAGAAAATGACTGACAGATACCACAGACAGGACTGGCGCAGATGCACAGATTTGCCAATATTAATCTCCCTTTTTTTTATATGGGAGACTAGTGAATAAATCAGGCCCACTGTATTACAGTATAGTTTCTGTGGCACAAAATGACTGACAGATACCACAGACAGGACTGGTGCAGATGCACAGATTTGCCAATATTATTCTCCCTTTTTTTTATATGGGAGACTAGTGAATAAATCAGGCCCACTGTATTACAGTATAGTTTCTGTGGCAGAAAATTACTGACAGATACCAAAGACAGGACTGGCGTAGATGCACAGATTTGCCAATATTAATCTCCCTTTTTTTATATGGGAGACTAGTGAATAAATCAGGCCCAGTGTATTACAGTATAGTTTCTGTGGCAGAAAATGACTGACAGATACCACAGACAGGACTGGTGCAGATGCACAGATTTGCCAATATTAATCTCCCTTTTTTTATATGGGAGACTAGTGAATAAATCAGGCCCACTGTATTACAGAATAGTTTCTGTGGCAGAAAATGACTGACAGATACCACAGACAGGACTGGCGCAGATGCACAGGTTTGCCAATATTAATCTCCCTTTTTTTTATATGGGAGACTAGTGAATAAATCAGGCCCACTGTATTACAGTATAGTTTCTGTGGCAGAAAATTACTGACAGGTACCACAGACAGGACTGGCACAGATGCACAGATTGGCCAATATTAATCTCCCTTTTTTTATATGGGAGACTAGTGAATAAATCAGGCCCACTGTATTACAGTATAGTTTCTGTGGCAGAAAATGACTGACAGATACCACAGACAGGACTGGTGCAGATGCACAGATTTGCCAATATTAATCTCCCTTTTTTTTATATGGGAGACTAGTGAATAAATCAGGCCCACTGTATTACAGTATAGTTTCTGTGGCAGAAAATGACTGACAGATACCACAGACAGGACTGGCGCAGATGCACAGATTTGCCAATATTAATCTCCCTTTTTTTATATGGGAGACTAGTGAATAAATCAGGCCCACTGTATTACAGTATAGTTTCTGTGGCAGAAAATGACTGACAGATACCACAGACAGGACTGGGACAGATGCACAGATTTGTCAATATTAATCTCCCTTTTTTTATATGGGAGACTAGTGAATAAATCAGGCCCACTGTATTACAGTATAGTTTCTGTGGCAGAAAATGACTGACAGATACCACAGACAGGACTGGTGCAGATGCACAGATTTGCCAATATTAATCTCCCTTTTTTGGTGTGGGACAGTGCAGAAAAATACAGGCCCACTGTTTTACACTACATAGTTTCAGGGGCAGAAAGTGGCTTGAAGATATATATATATAAAAAAGGGACTGTACTACAATTACTATCTCCCTACAATAATCTCAGAAAAGTATGGCAGGCAGCAATAAAAAGGACTGCTGCACACAAAAGTGTGGACAAACAAACAAGATAGCTGTGCAGAAAGGAAGGAGCAGCAGGATTTGTGCTTTTAAAAAAGCAGTTGGTTTGCACAGCGGCGTACAAACAGCAATGCAGCTATCAGGGAGTCTTCTAGGGCAGCCCAATAAGCTACAGAGCTGATTCACAGAAATCTAGCCTCCACTGTCCCTGCAAAGAAAAGGTGGTGTTGGACAGTGGAAATCGCTACAGCACAAGCGGTGTGGGGGTTAATCTTCCCTCCCTAAGTATATCCCTTCTCCTGACTAAGCGGCAGCAACCTCTCCCTATGCTCAGCTCGGCAGCAGTAAGATGGCGGTCGGCGTGCACGCCCCTTTATAGCCCCTGTGACGCCGCAGATAGCAAGCCAATCACTGCCATGCCCTTCTCTAAGATGGTGGGGACCAGGACCTATGTCATCACGCTGCCCACACTCTGCGTCCACCTTCATTGGCTGAGAAATGGCGCTGAACGCGTCATATGAAACGCGACTTTGGCGCGAAGATCGCCGACCGCATGGCCGATCCCACACTGGGATCGGGTCGGGTTTCATGAAACCCGACTCTGCCGAAAGTTGGCGATTTATGAAAATGACCGATCCGTTTCGCTCAACACTAATTACATGTATTCTTTTATATAGTTACCTTCTTATTGAATTTAGGCCTCACTCAGATGTCCGTGTTCTATGCTTTTCACAGATACAACCCATTATAATCTATGGGGCTGTTCACATGTCAGGGTTTTTCACAGAACGTGTGCCCATGCAGAACTCAAGTAGATATGTCTGTTTTTTCTGGCAACACAGATGAAAAGTGCCAATACAAGTCTATGGGCTCTTTGAAAATCACAGACAGCACACTGATGGCATCTGTATGCAGACGGTGTACCCGCCTGTGTGCTGTCTGTGTTTAAAATAGCTAAATATAGGAAAGGGTTTGTACTTTATTTATGTCTTTAGCCATCCATTAAAAACGTTGATGACACACTGGTGGGAAAAAACGGACACACGTATTGTACATTGGTGACACACGGATCCAAGACACTCATGACACTGGCACCATTTTTTTGAATGCATGAAAAAGTCTGACGTCCGAATAAGGCCTTAGAGAGCTTTCAGAAACCTCATACTTGCCATGTTTTGACTCCGCAGGTTAATCCAGCAGGCACTAAATATTCGCCATGACAAATCCCTGGTTTAAACGCATTAATAAGATTTCTGCCTTTCCCTACAGCCATTTATCAAATGGTGTCATCTGCAGCCAAAAGAAGCAGAAAAGGTCCCGGAGAGTGCATGGAAACTCCTCTTCTACAGTTGTTCATGGTCTTACTGTTTCTACCTCCTTTTCTTCACTGAACACAACTTCTTTCATGACCCTCCTTCTACGTTTCATGGTATGTAAACCTTATCACCCTAAAATGTAACAAAAGGACAGATTTTGTTTTGGGAAAGAAAGTAAATTTCAGCTACAAAATTCCATATCTTACTTAAACGGATGTAATTTCACATTTCGGTTACTATCAATCTGTAGATAGCGAGATCCTAGATTGTGGGGTTTCCTATTGAGTGGTCATGTTAGATAATTACTCTGCAATATCTCACTGATGATTTACATAGGGTCTATGCTGGAATGTGACACAGTTCAGTCTATGTGATTGAGCACATGCATGAAGACCTCATCTTTACTAAGCAGCACAGCTGTTGTGGTCTGCTGTCCATGACATCTGCTACATGAAAGATACAAACTCACCAAGTTATGCCAGGAGTCAGCTGTGACTCTTACTGATATTCATGTATGAAAAGCTTTGTGTGAATGGCTGGACAGCTGACAGACCTGCGCTCTTGGCAAAGAAGGTGTTGTGTTGAATAGTTTCAAATATCATCTGTCTCTCTTAGTAGAACACTTCACCAGTGAGCATGTGCTGGTAGGTGATTCCTTTACAAATGACTTGCTTCCAGACAAATTGGTTTTTTTTTCTGTCTAGGGGAAAAAGCATGCACATAATGTCAGCCTAAATAGCTGATGTTGAACATGTTGGCCAATCATCTTTTGGAAATTATACATTGTCAGTCACAGTGTGGACAAATAAGTAATTCTGAATCGCCATCTTTTGGGTTAGATGGTTTTGCAGCACTAAGGGGATTGTTAAGCTTACCTTACCTGAGGTGGGTCTTCTAAGCTCCAGGTTCAGGTGGGCACACGGACCCCAGGCATTGATGCAACATCAGGAAGACACATTTGGAGCGAGGACTTGGAACACCGGAGCCCAACGATCCCACGTATACATGCATGTTCAATTTGGCAGGGCATTTATGTGTCCGCAGTAGGAAGAGGGGAGATGGCAGCTGTCAGACACTTCTTGCAATGCCATTTGGAATGAGGCAAGAACATTCAACATTCCCAATCCTTTTTATTCCTCCAAAATGTATGATTTAAAAAAGAGTCATGTAGCCCTCACATACATTTGATAGTTCCCACATGTATGGTTTCCTTTGGAGCTTACAAGGTAATATTAACCAGACACTCCATATTACTTAATTTTCTGGTATTCCTGTAGTTGGTATTCTTGAGGTCTGCCATGGTACTACACTAACTACAATGTAGTAACATCTATATCATCCATCAATTGTGACAACGTAAGTCTGGAGAAGTTGTGCAGCTTCTCACATGTTGCCAGAGTCGCTAAATAGACATATGATCTTGTTTAAGGGTTTGGCTTGCAATGTATATTTAAAATGTATCATTTTTCTAACATCTTAGTTTACATACTCCCAAATGGTGGCATTTAGCTGAAAATTTAATCCAATATAATTTACTATTAAACCTACTTTACTGTGGATTTCAAATAATGCATTCCCTATTGCATCCCACCGCACTTATCCTCCTGAATAGTAAATGGGAGGTTCAAACCGCATCCTCTTCAGCCCTAATTAGAATTTAAGTAAATGTGTCCTTATTCTGCAAGGTTATTGTTAACGTTCACTCCTAGGAACAATCATTTCATAATAATCGTGCAGTCTAAACAGGCTGCTGATCACCCAACCTATAGTTTGCCTAAAATTGTGCTGCCAAGAACAATGTCAGCTTATACCAACTAAACAATTTATCAGTGATCATGCAGTGTATGCAGGCAAATAAACCATCGCCAACCAGCAAGTAGCAGATCGGTGGTACTTCAATTCCGTCTGTCGGCTGGTGTATATGGAACTTTAATATCTACAGCTGTCATTGATAGAATAGGAAGCCCATAGCTGAGGGGCAATCCATTTTCCATTTTCAGATGTGAAATCCATGACTTTCCTAAAAGGAAGGGTAAAAGATGGATTAAACATGGCACATTTGTGAATAGTTATGTCCTGTGAATGTTTCTGTGTTATCTCGTTTTCCATTCATTACCTTTCAACTATAAATTACAACTAATTGGCCTTTATTAAGTTATATGACACATTTATGTTTTCTCTTTGACGGAGTTTAGGTTGGAAGTCGAGAGTAACTGTCCCCAAGGAAATTGCACTTGTATATCTAATCCAAGGCAGTTTCTATGCACATTCTACTTACGCTACTTTGTATATGGACGCATGGAGAAAAGACTCCATTGTAATGATAGTGCATCATGTGGTCACTTTCACTCTAATTTCTTTTTCATATGCTTTCCGGTAAGTCCCATGTCATATTTAGATATTAAATGAGGATTTGGTTGAATTTACAGACAAGACATTTGGATTTTCTGGACTATTGGGACTATCTAAGGCCTCCTTCACATGTCCGTTTCTTATGTCAGTATTCGTTCCGTTTTTTAAGGACCGTAAATACGAACATACGCAGACCCATTGTATTCAATGGTGGTGCGCACATGTGAAAAACTTGCAGACATGTCAGTTTTATTTGTGCAGCACGGACAAAATGCGTGCTGCACACATACACGCTGAGCCAACAGCAGAAAAGTGTTTGGCGCCACTGCGTCGCCTTTACCTTAAAGCAGTGTTTCTCAACTCCAGTCCTCAAGACCCACAGCAGGTCATGTTTTCAGGATTTCCTTAGTATTGCATAGGTGATAGAACTAATGCTTGAGCAGGTGATGAAATTATCACCTGTGCAATACAAAGGAAATCCTGAAAACATGACCTGTTGTGGGGTCTTGAGGACTGGAGTTGAGAAACACTGCCTTAAAGTAATGAAATGAGGTTAACCACACTTAATTTACAAACGCCATATAGCCTCCAAAACCACCGCTGTAGGTTCTCAATCCATATGAAAAAAACATGCAGGAAATCCATAATGCCGAAGAAAATAATGGATGGCACTCACCAATGCGGCTTTATTAGATGCTCTGCGGCTCAGGCACGGGAGACATGTGCAAGGAACGGACTACAGCTTTTTCGTGCTTCAGTGTACCTTGCACATGTCTCCCGTGGTGCCTGAGCCGCACAGCGTCTATGAAAACCGCATTGGTGAGTGCCATCCATTATTTTCTTCAGCATTACACATACACAGTGATGACACATGAATGGCATCTGTGTGTCATCAATGTGACATATACCGGCACCTGGGAAGAATCGGCACAGTTCGTACTGTTTCCAGGTGCCAGTCGACTGCTGAAAGCAGCTCTCACCATTGCAGAGATCAGCGTGACATGAGACAATGATGGGAGTTCTATTCAGCAGCAGCTGTGTAACTTCTGTGTAAAATAATTAAATAAATAAAAAACGGCATGGGTAACTAAATTAAAAAAAAAACGGCATGGGCTCCCACACAAATTTTATGACCAGCAGAGGGAAAGAACACGCCTGGGGGCTGATGTTAATCTGGGACAATATCCCAGGCTATTAAATACCGGTCACAGCTGTTTGCGTAGCCTTTACTGGTTAATTTACAGGAGACCCCAGAAAAAATGACATAGGGTCCCTCTATAAATTCAAACCAGCAAAGACTAAACAGCTGTGGGTTGATATTAATAGCCTGGGAAGAAGTCAGAGATATTACCTCTCCCCAGGCTACAAACATCAGCCCTCAGCTGCCCCAGAAATGGCACATCCATAAGATGTGCCAAATCTGGTGCTTAGCCTCACTATTCCCACTTGCCCTGTGGCAATGGCAGGTGACATCAAGCCCAGAGGTTAGTAATGGAGAGGCGTTTGGAAGACGCCCTCATTACTAACCCCATAGTCATATTGTAAAAAAGACACAGCCAGAATAAAGTCCTTTATTTGAAATAAAAATCAACACCCTGTTTTCCACATTTATTTAAAAATAAGAAAAACACTGTTATACTCACCTTGTGCCTATTCCATTGAAGCCCTTGTCCTCTGTAAAAAACGTAAAATAATAAACAACAAAAATACTCACCTTCCGCGTAATCCACCAATGTCTATGTCCCCTGTAAAAAAACAAAAATAATAAACAACTATATCCCTCACCTGTCCAAAGAGCAGATCTATAATATAACGCTGGGAGCGTCACTCTGTCCGAAGCCTTTATAGACTGCGCAAGCGCAAGCGCCGGCGCAGTCTGGACCCCACAGAGCGACGCTCCCAGGAGATCGCGGTATGCGTAAGCGCTGAACGCACACCGCGATCTCCAACGGAGAAGCAGGGACGAGCCAGGAGGCGGAGGGTGAGTATACTTACCTGTCCCGTTCCACCGACGCGATTCCGGGCCATGAATGTCCCCCTGCTCCCGGAATCGGCGCCTGCGCAGTCCGCGCTTTCCGGCGCCATTTTATTGAAGACACATTGCAGTGTGTCTTCAAGAAAATGGCGCCGGAAAGCGCGGACTGCGCAGGCGCCGATTCCGGCACCAGGAGGACACAGAAAATGGCGCCGGAAATGAATGAGGTAGCGCAAGTAACAAATTGCTGTGCCATGAGGCTGTGGCACTTCATGCCACAGCTATTTGTTACTTACACCACCTGATTCATTTCCGCTGCCATTTTCTTGGTCCTGCTCCCGGAATCGGCGCCTGCGCAGTCCGCACTTTCCGGCGCCATTTTCTTGAAGACACATTGCAGTGTGTCTTCAAGAAAATGGCGCCGGAAAGCGCGGACTGCGCAGGCGCCGATTCCGGGAGCAGGACCAAGAAAATGGCGGCGGAAATGAATCAGGTGGCGACAGCCGCCGCACCCAGCACAGCCGTCCACAGCCGATGCACCCAGCACAGCCACCGCACCCAGCACAGCCGTCCACAGCCGCCGCACCCAGCACAGCCACCCACAGCCGCCGCACCCACCACAGCCACCGCACCCAGCACAGCCACGCACAGCCGCCGCACCCAGCACAGCCACGTACAGCCGCCCACAGCCACGCACAGCCGCTGCACCCAGCACAGCCACCGCACCCAGCACAGCCACGCACAGCCGCCCACAGCCACGCACAGCCGCCTACAGCCACGCACAGCCGCTGCACCCAGCACAGCCACCGCACCCAGCACAGCCACCCACAGCCGCCGCACCCACCACAGCCACCGCACCCAGCACAGCCACGCACAGCCACCGCACCCAGCACAGCCATCCACAGCCGCCGCACCCAGCACAGCCACCCACAGCCGCCGCACCCACCACAGCCGCCGCACCCACCACAGACACCGCACCCAGCACAGCCACCGCACCCAGCACAGCCACCGCACCCAGCACAGCCGCGCACAGCCTCCGCACCCAGCACAGCCGCCGCACCCAGCACAGCCACGCACAGCCGCCCACAGCAACGCACAGCCACCTACAGCCACGCACAGCCACCGCACCCAGCACAGCGGACCACAGCCGCCACAACCAGCACAGCCACCCACAGCCGCCGCACCCACCACAGCCACCGCACCCAGCACAGCCACCGCACCCAGCACAGCCACCGCACCCAGCACAGCCACGCACAGCCACCGCACCGAGCACAGCCGCCGCACCCAGCACAGCCACGCACAGCCGCCCACAGCCACGCACAGCCGCTGCACCCAGCACAGCCACCGCACCCAGCATAGCTACCCACAGCCGCCCACACCCAGCCCAGCCACCCACAGCCGCCCGCACCCAGCACAGCCACGCACAGCCGCGCCACATACAGCCGACCGCACTCAGCACAGCCGCCCGCACTCAGCACAGCCGCCCGCACTCAGCACAGCCGCCTGCACTCAGCACAGCCGCCCGCACTCAGCACAGCCGCCCGCACTGATGGGGGCACAGGATGGAGCAGCACGTGATAGGATGGGGGCGCAGGATGGGAGCACATAACAGGATGGGGATGCAGGATGGAGCAGCACATGACACGGTGGAGCAGCACATGACAGGATGGGGGCACAGGATGGAGCAGCACATGACACGGTGGAGCAGCACATGACAGGATGGGGATGCAGGATGGAGTAGCACATGACACGGTGGAGCAGCACATAACAGGATGGGGGCGCAGGATGGAGCAGCACATGACAGGATGGGAGCAGCACATACCAGGATGGAGACCATATACCAATATAAATGCTCGCCACCCGGGCGTAGAACGGGTTCAATAGCTAGTAAGCTATAATGTCCCATGCCATAATCCATCTCTGCGATATGTAGTTTTCAACCCGAACGGTGCCATGATGCGACCGTCCATGCTGAAAACCATAGCAGAATGAGGTGCTGCGAGCACAGCTACAGTGATGAGCGGTACTGTCATAGAGTTCACCACCTATCATTGAAGCTGCATTCCCTCACTTCACTGTGAGTGGTCCGAGGAACTGCAGTGACGTCAATGAGATCACCACAAGCACTGTGAGAAAATCTGCTTACACCATACATTTTAGCACTGCCACTATTTGCTCCAAGAATTGTAAGACAGATCCAAGCACTTTTTAGTCTTTACTATCATTCTATCTGTCTGTCTATTCTTTTATTAGTCAGTCCGATTGTTGATCTAGAAACCAGAAGAACACTGAAATGATCATGTTATTGAACCCATATATCAGACTTTGTTATGAATTCATAAATACAGCCTATATACAGTGGTTTTTGAAAGTATTCACCCCTTGGCATTTTTCGTGTTTTGCGACCTCGCAACCTGGAATTTCACAGTTTTTTTTTTAGAGTTTGCATCAGTTCATGTAAAGAACATGCCTACAACTGTGAACATTTGTTTTATTTTTATTGTGAAGCAAACAACAAATAGTACAAAATATCTGTGAACTTCAATATGCATAAGTATTCACCCTCCAGTACTTTTGCCTCAATTAAATTTGCAATTTGCTTTGCATAAGTCTCTATGAGCTGTCCACATCTTGCCACTGGGATTTTTGTGCATTCCTGAAGGCAAAACTTATTCAGCTTATTCAAGTTAGATGGATTCCTCTGGTGAACAGCAATCTTCAAGTCTGACCACAGATTCTCAATTGGATCAAGATCTGGGCTTTGAATAGGCCACTCCAAAACATTTACACGTTTCCCCTTAAACCACTCGAGTGTTGCTTTAGCAGTATGCTTTGGGTCATTGTCTTGTTGGAAGGTGAACCTCCATCCCAGTCTGAAATCACTGACAGACAGAAGCAGGCTTTGCTCAAGAGTATCCGTGTATTTTACACCATCCATTTTCCCCTCGAGTTAGACCATTTTCCCGGTCCCTGCTGCCTGAAAAACATGCCCACAGTATGATGCTGCCACCACCATTTTTCAATGTGGGAATGGTGTTCTTGGGGTGATGAGTTGTGTTGGTTTGGCACCAGACATAGCGTTTACCTTGGTGGCCAAAAATTTTGGTCTCATCTGACCAAAGCACATTTTATCATACATTTGGAGAATATCGCACATGCCTTTTGGCAAACTCAAAACGAGCCTTATAATTTTTGTATGTAAGAAAAGGCTTTTTTTGCCCACTCTTCCACAAAGGCCACCTCTATTGAGTGTATGGCTTATTTATACTCCAGTCTCTGCTTGGGAACTCTGCTGCTCCATCAGGGTTACCTTTGATCTGTGTGCTGCCTTTCTAATTTATTGCCCAAGCTGATAGTTTGGGTGGGCAGTTCTCTCTTGGCAGGTTTGTTGTGGTACCATGTTCTTTCTGTTTGATGATAATAGGTTTGATGTGCTCTGGGGGATCATCAGAAATTGGGAAAAAAAAATTATTAACCAATCCTGACTTGTTTGGAGATGTTCTTGGTCTTCATGGTGTTGTTTGGTTAGTGGTGCTTCTTGCTTAATGGCATTGCTACATCTTTGGCCTTTCAGAAGAGGTGTGTATATACCGACAGACCATGAGACACTTTGATTGCACACAGATGGACGTCCTTTCACTAAGCATGTTACTTCTGAAGTTAATTTCTAACACCAGAAATTTTTAGGGGCTTCATAGCAAAACGGGTGAACACATATGTACATGCCAATAATTAGTTAATTGATTTCATAAATTTAATTTACGCCTGTATTTTTCTCACTTCACCTACATAGACTTGTGCTGATGCATCTGAAAGAAGAAGGACCGCGTTTCTCTCTCTTGTGCCGGGTCCCAAACTGTCGGGACTCTCACCTTTGTTGTCTGGGGGAAAGCTTAGAAACCCGGACCGACCTTTGCACTCAACAGCAGAAGGCATAGCTAGGCTAAAAAGGACTGAGCGCGCGAAAAAAGCAGACAGACCTGGCGGGAGCATGCAGCGCGCAGCAGGGGAAGTTTGGTGCTCCGTCCTCTGAGCACCGTGACAGCGCAGGTCTGCGCTATAGTATCCCTGCTGCCACTTACAGAGACTGTGACCGGAGTACTACCTTTTACCCATTGGTTCCCGCTGCTGAAGGTACCCAACGCTATAGGTCAGTAAATACCGCGCACGTGCCATCTAAGAAAAACCGGGTGACTCACCGAGACTGTTCCCTCTCTCACCCGCTTACTTCTGCCGAGCTTTGTTCAGTTCCGTCAGTGTTGGAGACTGCACTTCACTCTGCAGCCTGAATCCTGGACTCAGGACCCTGCTCAAGACGTCGAGGACACACTGTTACCGCGAGGAGCCGGATCACCAATGCCTGCAGGACGACACCAGATTCATCACGTGCTAACCGCGTTGGCTCCCCCATTTGAACTTAGTACTCTGCAGCCAGGAAGCCATCGGACAGATAGGTTAACTTTTAATGAACAGTTGCTATACTTATTGCCATTGTTACCTTCCTCTGCACACCTATTGTACTCATATCATGTGCCATACCCCTGTCCTGGAATTTTCCTCCCTGCGTGGAAGTATTCCCATGTTCAAGTAAAAATTAACGTTAACCCGTGCTCTGCCTCCTGTCCGTTACTGCATCCCAATTCCTGCTCACACATCACACACAAATCGGATTATAAAAATATTTAATCACAGGTTGTAATGTAACAAAATAGATAAAAAGCTAAGGGGGTGAACAATTTCACAAGCTACTGTAGCTGCACGGTATGAACAATGTCAGCTATGCTTCTATTAATTTGTATCACTGGGTGAAAATGAGTTGATTATTATTATTGTTTTAAAGCATCATTAATTCCATATTGTACCTGTATTTTATATAGTACAAACTGTATATAAAGTACAAGTACAATAAATGACCAGTTATAGATTAATAATAGCTGATCAATTTATTGCAATTAGTGTATTATAAACTTGTTTGCCAATTTATTGCAGCATTTGTTAATTGCACATATGCAAATTGTTGCAACTTCTCCATTTATTCTATTGAATTTATATGACCATGTGGTAAAATCCACAAATATCCATCATTCAAGCCTTCTAAGATGACTATGTTTTATTTTATATAAATGGGTAGCTACAAGACGTATTACTCACTTGAACACTTAAGTGTTCTCCCTACAAAACTAATCCCTATAATTTTTTTACTTTACTTCCAGTGATGTTCTGTTTAAGTCCCACTATACACTGGGGATTTTCAAATATGATGTCATCAGGAGGATACCTGCTGGTCACTTCCACCTGCTTCTCCCCCCTCCCCCCCACTGAAATGGAACATCATCATGGGGCAGTGCTGCGATCATGTTGCTCAACTTCTTTCACCTGTTGCCCCCTGATGATGTTCTGAATAGTGAAAGTAGTAGGAAGAAGTGAATGCACCATCACCCCATGATGATGGCTGGAATCAATCGTGGTGATTGAAGCTGGGGGAGAGAGTGCAGCGCTGCCACTGATGATATTCCTTTTTGAGGGCGGTGAAGAACCTGTAGGAGGAGACTGTAGCGCCAACCCCTGATGAAGATCAATTTCAGGTGGGGTAAAAGAAGCAGGGGGAAGTGATCATAGACTATCTTCCTAATGACGTTGTGTTTGAAAATCCCCAGTGAATACTGGGACTCAAATGAAATATCACCAAAAGTAAGGTGAAAAAGTGAAAAACAGATATAGGTATTAGCAGTGTAGGGAGAACAGTAGGTCAGTGTATGGACTGAAGTTGCCCACTAGTCGGGTTCTGGCCAGAACTATGCTTAACGCATACATCATCGCTGTTCCCAGCTCAGAAACCAGTGATTCTTTGCAGTGCACAGTGTGTGCGCTGGGAGGATTCATAAGTCTGCAGTCACACAGATTGATTGCAGATTTATCAGTTTAGACAGGACAACCCCTTTAACACATAAGTCCTGCAAACATTTTGTACACCAGTCTCACAAAAGGAAGTGCTGCAGTAAGATGCACAAAATCTATCAAGGGGTGTATTTTTCTATCACCATGCATCACCATCAGAAATGTGCTGGTGTAAATTATGATGAATTTTTTGGACATGCTTTGCCCTTCCCTCTGCTTTTCCAACTTTTCAAAAAGTTGTCAGAGCTGTCTGGGACTGGCGTAAAAGAATGCCAAAAGTCACAAAATATTTGTGCAACCTTTAGTTTTGCAACATTCAAACAGTTGCATGCCATAATGCTTGATGAATTGCCTAAATAGCTAGTCTAGGAACAGAGTTTCTTAAAGGGTTGTCATGAAAACGCTACTAAATCTTTGGCTTTCCACAGATATAGTAGTAGTTATAAAGGTTGAAAAATAACACAGGCCATCAAGTTCAACCTTTCTCGATCAATTATTTGCTAAATTATTTAGAACTCTCAGTACCATTTCTTATTAGATAAATTGTCTTTTTTTAAATGCTTACTTAGTATCTTGTACTGTAATCTCTTGAGGTTGAGCATTCCTTAGTTTAATTGCTGCAACCGTAAAAAAAACCCCTTTCCTATATTAACCCCTTTACCCCCAAGGGCAGTTTGCACGTTAATGACCAGGCCAATTTTTACAATTCTGACCACTGTCCCTTCATGAGGTCATAACTCTGGAACGCTTCAACGGATCACGGTGATTCTGACATTATTTTCTCGTGACATATTGTACTTCATGATAGTGGTAAAATTTCTTTGATATTACCTGCGTTTATTTGTGAAAAAAATGGAAATTTGGCAAAAATTTTGAAAATTTCGCAATTTTCCAACTTTGAATTTTTATACAATTAAATCACAGAGATATGTCACACAAAATACTTCATAAGTAACATTTCCCACATGTCTACTTTACATCAGCACAATTTTGGAAACACAATTTTTTTTGTTAGGGAGTTATAAGGGTTAAAAGTTGACCAGAAATTTCTCATTTTTACAACACCATTTTTTTAGGGACCACATCTCATTTGAAGTCATTTTGAGGGGTCTATATGATAGAAAATACCCAAGTGTGACACCATTCTGAAACCTGCACCCCTCAAGGTGCACAAAACCACATTCAAGAAGGTTATTAACCCTTCAGGTGTTTCACAGGAATTTTTGGAATGTTTAAATAAAAATGAACATTTAACTTTTTTACACAAAAAATTTACTTCACCTCCAATTTGGTTTTATTTTACCAAGGGTAACAGGAGAAAATGGACCCCAAAAGTTCTTGTACAATTTGTCCTGAGTACGCCGATACCCCATATGTGGGGGTAAACCACTGTTTGGGCACATGGCAGAGCTCGGAAGGGAAGGAGCGCTATTTGACTTTTCAATGCAAAATTTACTGGAATTGAGATGGGACGCCATGTTGCGTTTGGAGAGCCTCTGATGTGCCTAAACATTGAAACCCCCCACAATGACACAATTTTGGAAAGTAGATCCCCTAAGGAACTTATCTAGATGTGTTGTGAGCACTTTGACCCACCAAGTGCTTCACAGAAGTTTATAACGCAGAGCCATAAAAATAAAAAATCACATTTTTTCACAAAAATGATTTTTTCGCCCCCAATTTTTTATTTTCCCAAGGGTAAGAGAAGAAATTGGACCCCAGAAGTTGTTGTCCAAATTGTCCTGAATGCGCTGATACCTCATATGTGGGGGTAAACCACTGTTTGGGCGCATGGCAGAGCTCGGAAGGGTAGGAGCGCCATTTGATTTTTCAATGCAAAATTGACTGGAATTGAGATGGGATGCCATGTTGCGTTTGGAGAGCCACTGAGGTGCCTAAACATTGAAACCCCCCACTAGTGACACCATTTTGGAAAGTAGACCCCCTAAGGAACTCATCTAGATGTGTTGTGAGAGCTTTGAACCCCCAAGTGTTTCACTACAGTTTATAACGCAGAGCCATGAAAATAAAAATTCTTTTTTTTCCCACAAAAAATATTTTTTAGCCCCAGTTTTGTATTTTCCCAAGGGTAACAGGAGAAATTGGACCCCAAAAGTTGTTGTCCAACTTATCCTGAGTATGCTGATACCCCAGAGGTTGTCTACAAATAGTGTTAGATGCGGCAACACCCCCAAACAACCCTACACCTGTGTTTAACTACCTAGAAAGTTGGCAAATGTCATACCAACCTTCTTGCAGTGCAAGACCTTCCACAGGAACAAACACAACCAGTCACAGCAGCACCCCCGCCACGTATTGCACCACAGCCACAGCCTGCCCAAACCCACCAACAAACACAACCTAGGCCAGTGTATTAGTATTTAGCACCTGCCCAATCTGCCCACTTGAGCAGACACACGTTTAGGGGAACAGATAGGGCAATCTGTCACAAAGACAGGGATCGTCGGACGGTGTGCTGCCTACCTGGCGCTCGAGTCCGACACATCGCTGATCGGGTGGACAGATTACTGGGAGGGGCTGGTGAGGACCCAGCGGTCATGGTGCACATTGGCACAAATGACAAAGTTAGAGGTAGGTGGAAGGTCCTTAAAGATGATTTCAGGGAATTAGGCTGCAAGCTGAAAGCAAGGACCTCCAACGTGGTATTTTCCGAAATACTGCCTGTACCACGTGCCACGCCAGAGAGACAACGGGAGATTAGGGAGGTTAATAAGTGGCTCAAGAATTGGTGTAGGAAGGAGGGGTTTGGGTTCCTGCAGAACTGGGCTGACTTCTCAGTTGGCTACAGGCTCTACGCTAGGGACGGGCTGCACCTCAATGGGGAAGGTGCAGCTGTGCTGGGGGAGAAAATGGTTAGAAGGTTGGAGGAGTGTTTAAACTAGGGATTGGGGGGGAGGGTATTCATTTTATAGGAGGGGAAGATAGTGCAGATAGAGACCTGGGCACAAATAAGGAAGTTGGGGGTGGCGGTGGCATGGGGGGTGGGGTTAGAACAGTTAGTAATTTAAGAAAGAATAGAGGTACAGAGAGTAACATCAAGTGCATGTATACTAATGCCAGAAGCCTCGCCAACAAAATGGATGAATTAGAACTAATGTTGTTGGAGCATAATTATGACATGGTGGGGATATCTGAGACGTGGCTGGATGAGAGCCATGACTGGGCTGTTAACTTGCAGGGCTATAGCCTTTTCAGAAATGACCGTACAGATAAGCGAGGGGGTGGGGTGTGTCTGTATGTAAAATCGACCTTAAAACCCATCCTGCGTGATAATATAGGTGAATCTAATGAAAATGTAGAGTCTCTGTGGGTGGAGATAAGGGGAGGGGGAAAAAATAATAAATTACTGATAGGGGTTTGTTATAAATCTCCAAAACTAATGGAAGCAATGGAGAATATCCTCGTAAAGCAAATAGATGAAGCTGCGACTCAAGGAGAAGTCATTATTATGGGGGACTTCAACTACCCTGAAATAGATTGGGGAACAGAAACCTGCAGTTCCAGCAAAGGTAATCGGTTTTTGACAACTATGAGAGACAATTACCTTTCACAACTGGTTCAGGACCCAACAAGGAGGGGGACACTGCTAGACCTAATATTAACCAACAGGCCAGACCGCATATCAAATATAAGGGTTGGGGGTCACTTGGGGAATAGTGATCACAAAATAATAAGTTTTCATGTAACCTTTAATAAGATGGGTAGTAGGGGGGTGACAAGGACACTAAACTTCAGGAGGGCAAATTTCCAACGGATGAGAGAGGATCTTGGTGCAATTAACTGGGACGATATCCTGAGACACAAAAATACACAAAGAAAATGGGAGACATTTATTAGCATCCTGGATAGGACCTGTGCACAGTATATACCGTATGGGAATAAACATACTAGAAATAGGAGGAAACCAATATGGCTAAATAGAGCTGTAAGGGGCGCAATAAGGGACAAAAAGAAAGCATTTAGAGAATTAAAGGAAGTAGGTAGTGAGGAGGCATTAAATAAATACAGAAAATTAAATACATTCTGTAAAAAGCAAATCAAGGCAGCAAAGATTGAGACAGAGAGACTCATTGCCAGAGAGAGTAAAAATAATCCCAAAATATTCTTTAACTATATAAATAGTAAGAAACTAAAAAATGACAGTGTTGGCCCCCTTAAAAATAGTCTGGGTGAAATGGTGGATGAGGATGAGGAAAAAGCCAATATGCTAAATGACTTTTTTTCATCAGTATTTACAAAAGAAAATCCCATGGCAGACAAAATGACTAGTGATAAAAATTCCCCATTAAATGTCACCTGCTTAACCCAGCAGGAAGTACAGCGGCGTCTAAAAATAACTAAAATTGACAAATCTCCGGGCCCGGATGGGATACACCCCCGAGTACTGCAGGAACTAAGTACAGTCATTGATAGACCATTATTTTTAATCTTTAAAGACTCCATAATAACAGGGTCTGTACCACAGGACTGGCGTATAGCAAATGTGCCAATATTCAAAAAAGGGGCAAAAACTGAACTCGGTAATTATAGGCCAGTAAGTTTAACCTCTACTGTGGGTAAAATCCTGGAGGGCATTCTAAGGGATGCTATGCTGGAGTATCTGAAGAGGAATAACCTTATGACCCAGTATCAGCACGGGTTCACTAGGGACCGTTCATGTCAGACTAATTTGATCAGCTTCTATGAAGAGGTAAGTTCCGGACTGGACCAAGGGAACCCAGTGGACGTAGTGTATATGGACTTTTCCAAAGCTTTTGATACGGTGCCACACAAAAGGTTGTTACATAAAATGAGAGTAATGGGGATAGGGGAAAATATGTGTAAGTGGGTTGAGAGCTGGCTCAGGGATAGGAAACAAAGGGTGGTTATTAATGGAGCACACTCGGACTGGGTCGCGGTTAGCAGTGGGGTACCACAGGGGTCAGTATTGGGCCCTCTTCTTTTTAACATATTTATTAATGACCTTGTAGGGGGCATTCAGAGTAGAATTTCAATATTTGCAGATGACACTAAACTCTGCAGGGTAATCAATACAGGGGAGGACAATTTTATATTACAGGATGATTTATGTAAACTAGAAGCTTGGGCTGATAAATGGCAAATGAGCTTTAATGGGGATAAATGTAAGGTCATGCACTTGGGTAGAAGTAATAAGATGTATAACTATGTGCTTAATTCTAAAACTCTGGGCAAAACCGTCAATGAAAAAGACCTGGGTGTATGGGTGGATGACAAACTCATATTCAGTGGCCAGTGTCAGGCAGCTGCTACAAAGGCAAATAAAATAATGGGATGTATTAAAAGAGGCATAGATGCTCATGAGGAGAACATAATTTTACCTCTATACAAGTCACTAGTTTGACCACACTTAGAATACTGTGCACAGTTCTGGTCTCCGGTGTATAAGAAAGACATAGCTGAACTGGAGCGGGTGCAGAGAAGAGCGACCAAGGTTATTAGAGGACTGAGGGGTCTGCAATACCAAGATAGGTTATTACACTTGGGGCTATTTAGTTTGGAAAAACGAAGACTAAGGGGTGATCTTATGTTAATGTATAAATATATGAGGGGACAGTACAAAGACCTTTCTGATGATCTTTTTAATCATAGACCTGAGACAGGGACAAGGGGGCATCCTCTACGTCTGGAGGAAAGAAGGTTTAAGCATAATAACAGACGCGGATTCTTTACTGTAAGAGCAGTGAGACTATGGAACTCTCTGCCGTATGATGTTGTAATGAGTGATTCATTAATTAAATTTAAGAGGGGACTGGATACCTTTCTGGAAAAGTATAATGTTACAGGGTATATACACTAGATTCCTTGATAAGGCGTTGATCCAGGGAACTAGTCTGATTGCCGTATGTGGAGTCGGGAAGGAATTTTTTTCCCCATGGTGGAGTTACTCTTTGCCACATGGGGTTTTTTTGCCTTCCCCTGGATCAACATGTTAGGGCATGTTAGGTTAGGCTATGGGTTGAACTAGATGGACTTACAGTCTTCTTTCAACCTTAATAACTATGTAACTATGTAACTATGTGTCTGCTCGACATGGCCATATTGGGGAGTATGACCAAATGGGTCAATCCAGTACACAGGAGTTAATGCACTTCTACCCTCAACAGCAATTTTTACCTCAGACACAGGATAGATCCTTGCAACACAATCCTTCATATATATCTGGCATACCACAGGTTGACAGTCAGGTTGGTCAACCACCTAGGCCAAGTTCCGCACATGCTGGCCACCCGCCGTCACCACCCCCAACCTACCAGAACCTGTAATTTTTTTTAATAGTTATTTGGCTGTCATTTACGCTGTTTTGGGTGTAATGTTATTTGTGCCCTTGGCGTGTTATGCTTTATTGTTTGCTCTGGTTAATATACCTGCAATTACATATGATGTGAATATGTTTGTGGCTACTATATATATGCTTTGAGCAGTAAAAACGTTTTAAAAACAATGAGTGTCATGTATTGTTAGGACTACATACGTGATGTGACTACTTAACAAAATAAGTATTTTGTTAGGAAAAACATACAACACAATTCAAACAGGAACATTATTCTATTTATTAAGTTAGAAGAGAAATAAAAAATTATAGAGAAACAGCATTGTCTTGTCAGACAGTCGATCCCTCTGGTGAAGCAAAATAATTTGTTAAGACATCACAAACTTTTAGGCCAGAGGGCTGATGACATGAAGGAAGAACACGTGTAGTAGACAAGACAGTATTTGCATAATCAACTTCATCATCAGCAGATGATGGGCAATCATGGTATCTTGTAAAGTTGTGAAGAACAACACATGCTTTTATTACGCCATTGACATTGCCTTCACTCAGTTGAATTGCGGACTGCAGTACCCGCCATTTTGCAGTGAGAATGCCGAAGGAACACTCTACCAGACGGCGGGCACGGGAAAAACACAAATTAAAAATTCGCCGTCGGTAGTCCAGGCCTCTCTGTGGATAGGGCCTCATGACGTTCCTTGATAATTGAAACGCCTAATCTGCTACCATCATGTAAGGCACCGCATCCAAATTTGCCCCTGGTATGTGACTTGGGGGTGGGAGATCCAAATCATTATTGCGCAGCCGCCGACCCATAATGGAAAAACTGAAGACTCTAGACTCTAGAGTCTCCAGTTCTCCCATAGGCCCCAATATCTACAATTATAAACCTGTAGTGGCTGTCGACCAGGGCCAACAGCACTACAGAGAAAAACTGTTTATAATTATAGAATTGGGTCCCTGAGTTTGGCGGCTTACGCACACTGATGTGCTTTCCGTCCAGAGCTCCAATACAGTGCGGAAACTGGCACGTGTCCTGTAATCCTTGGGCGATACGTAACCAGTCTGCCATTTTAGGCTCAGGCATCACCTCTTGGTGTAGTCTTGTCCAGATTTCCGAACATGTATCCCGCACAATGCCAGAGATTGTGGATTTGTCAAGTAAAAACTCTAGATGCAGTGCCGCATATGAAAGGCCAGTGTAAAGGAATCTAAAAGTAAAAATAATAATAAAAAAAAATTAAAAAATGGACCACATAACAGTGTAATCTGGGCAAAAACTACGATTAGATAACTAAGAAGCCATGTTTAAAAAAAAATTAAGTACATGCGATGGCTTTGATGTTCTAAATACTAACATATTATAAAAGCACAAATGATGTTGAAGCTACATAACAATTTAAGGTTATTTTCCAAAAAAGGGATAAGGCCATGAAAAAAAAACCATTATTTAAAAAAAGAGGATTAATACATACCGTAAAGTAAGGATAAGGCGCTCCTCTGCAGAAATAGATTTGCGCATCATGGGGTCCTTCTTGGTGATCCCTGGGCGCAAAATCTCCAACAAAATATCAAACGTTTGCAGCGTCGGACTGGGGTGTCTGGGGCCCACCAGAGGAATGGACTCTAGGGGCCCACCCTACAGCTATATGCAAATATCTGTCATTATAGTGGAGCATCGGCTGTAAAACACAGGCGGCTGCTGCACATCTACCGTGTGCCCCAATAACTGGGATGTATAATTACGGTAGTTTACATTAATGGGGTTCTTGGTTAAAACAAGTTATCACTGATCCATGGGCTCCACAGGATAGGTGATCGCTTAGATCCGACCATTAGAAACTGCACCGATCGGAAGAATGGGGAAGTTTTATCCCTGACAGGACACTTTTATCACTATTTTAAAATGCAGCGGCAGGTGGGATTTCTGACCGCAGCTCCATTCATTCTCTTTGGGGCTTCCAGAAACAAACAAGTGCAGCCACTGAGGGAATGAATGGATCAGTGATCTAGACGGACATGCCACTCCAGTCTAATGGGGATAAAAAGTTCCACATTTTGCTGAGTGGGTACAAGCAGTCAGACCCCCACCAATCAATACGTTATCACTTATCCTGTGGAGAGGTGATTACTTTTTTCCACAGGAAACCCCCTGTAAGTGCATCTCCACCGCTGTGTACAAAGCATTGAAACTCTAATGGAAATAAAGAATGTTCTCCTAATTAATATCAGAGAGAACAAATGACCGCCATACACAACACAATCCACTATACCAAGACCAATATTACCACATACAGGAAGAAATACCACCACACCATGACCAGACCACATAGTGACCGAATAATACTACATACAAGGGACAAATACCACCGCACCATGTCAAGACCACATATTATCACCACTTGGTGACCAAATAGCACATACAAGGGACAAATACCACAACACCATTTCCAGACCACATATTACCATCACTTGGTGACCAAATAGCACATACAAGGGACAAATACCACAACACCATTTCCAGACCACATATTACCACCACTTGGTGACCAAATAGCACGTACAAGGGACAAATACCACAACACCATTTCCAGACCACATATTACCACCACATAGTGACTGAATACTACAATACTGTTCAGAAATAAAAAAAACAAAACAAAAACACAATACTATCATCATAAGGCTGCCGTCACACTAGCAGTATTTGGTCAGTATTTTACATCAGTATTTGTAAGCCAAAACCAGGAGTGGAACAATCAGAGGCAAAGTATAATAGAAACATATGCACCACTTCTGTATTTATCACCCACTCCTGGTTTTGGCTTACAAATACTGATGTAAATTACAGACCAAATACTGAATGTGTGATGGCAGCCTAAGTGACATTATACACAGGAGATCTGTACTTAGTATGCAGTGTCTGTTTAGAGGTAATACAGAGATCACTGGTGGTATTATACACAGGAGCTCTGTATATAATGTATAGGTAATACAGTGATCACTGGTGACATTGTACACAGGACCTCTGTATATAGTATACAGTGTATAGTGTCAGTGTATAGGTAAAACTGACTCACCAGTGACGTCTCTAGGTGAAGTCCTTCATCTTTCATCCAGCACAGACCGCCATCACTTCATCCAGCCAGGACTCATTTCTGCAGGAAATAACACAGTTATCTCGAGCTCCGCTTGCAGAACACATTACTTAATTTTTCACAACTTCAACATTACACCACATGAAGAAAAAAAGGCGATATAGTGTCACTCTGCACAGTAACAGGACCGCCCCCCCCATTTAAAACAGTATCCTCAAAAAATAAAATAAATACATCACTGCAGTAATGATATCCCTTAATTAGCCCCTATGTTAATAATATTCCCACACCCTGGCCCCGTGTGTCTCATTCCTGGCTCCAGCCATATGGTCTCGCATCCTGCCCTCATGAGTATCCATTCTACCCCATATGATCTCCCCATCCTGCCCCATTCTGTCTCCATCGTATCCATCCTGCCCCATGATCCAATCCTGCCCCATGTCTTTCATTCTGCCCCGTGTCTCCAATCATGCCCCGTGTCTACATTCTGCCCATGCCTCCAGTCCTGCCCCCAGTGTGTCCAGCAATCTGCCCCAGTGTGTCCAGCATATTACCCCAGAGTGTCCAGAATTGCCCCCAGACAGTGTGTCCAGCAATCTTCCCCAGTATGTCAAGCATATTGCCACAGTGTGTCCCGCATTTCCCCCAGTGTGTCCAGAAATCTGCCCCAGTGTGTCCAGCATATTACCCCAGAGTGTCCAGCATTGCCCCCAGACAGTGTGTCCAGCATATTACCCCCAGTGTGTCCAGCAATCTGCCCCAGTATGTCCAGCACTGCCCCCAGTGTGTCCAGCAATCTGCCCCAGTGTCCAGCATTGCCCCCAGACAGTGTGTCCAGCAATCTTCCCCAGTATGTCAAGCATATTACCCCCAGGTTGTCCAGCAATCTGCCCCAGTATGTCCAGCACTGCCCCCAGTGTGTCCAGCAATCTGCCCCAGTGTCCAGCACTGCCCCCAGTGTGTCCAGCAATCTGCCCCAGTGTCCAGCATTGCCCCCAGTGTGTCCAGCAATCTGCCCCAGTGTACAGCATTGCCCCAGTGTGTCCAGCACTGCCCCCAGTGTGTCCAGCAATCTGCCCCAGTATGTCCAGCAATCTGCCCCAGTGTACAGCATTGCCCCAGTATGTCAAGCAATCTGCCCCAGTGTGTCCAGCACTGCCCCAGTATGTCCAGCACTGCCCCCAGTGTGTCCAGCAATCTGCCCCAGTGTCCAGCACTGCCCCCAGTGTGTCCAACAATCTGCCCCAGTGTCCAGCACTGCCCCCAGTGTGTCCAGCAATCTGCCCCAGTGTCCAGCATTGCCCCCAGTGTGTCCAGCAATCTGCCCCAGTTTCCAGCAATCTGCCCCAGTGTCCAGCATTGCCCCAGTGTCCAGAACTGCCCCCAGTGTGTCCAGCAATCTGCCCCAGTGTCCAGCACTGCCCCCAGTGTGTCCAGCAATCTGCCCCAGTGTCCAGCACTGCCCCCAGTGTGTCCAGCAATCTGCTCCAGTGTCCAGCACTGCCCCCAGTGTGTCCAGCAATCTGCCCCAGTGTCCAGCATTGCCCCCAGTGTGTCCAGCATTGCCCCCAGTGTGTCCAGCAATCTGCCCCAGTGTGTCCAGCAATCTGCCCCAGTGTGTCCAGCAATCTGCCCCAGTGTCCAGCATTGTCCCAGTGTCCAGCACTGCCCCCAGTGTGACCAGCAATCTGCCCCAGTGTCCAGCAATCTGCCCCAGTGTCCAGCATTGCCCCAGTGTGTCCAGCAATCTGCCCCAGTGTCCAGCATTGCCCCAGTGTCCTGCACTGCCCCCAGTGTGACCAGCAATCTGCCCCAGTCTCCAGCAATCTGCCCCAGTGTCCAGCATTGCCCCCAGTGTGTCCAGCAATCTGCCCCATTGTCCAGCATTGCCCCTGTGTCCAGCACTGCCCCCAGTGTGTCCAGCAATCTGCCCCAGTGTCCAGCACTGCCCCCAGTGTGTCCAGCAATCTGCCCCAGTGTCCAGCATTGCCCCCAGTGTGTCCAGCAATCTGCCCCAGTGTACAGCATTGCCCCAGTGTGTCCAGCACTGCCCCCAGTGTGTCCAGCAATCTGCCCCAGTATGTCCAGCAATCTGCCCCAGTGTACAGCATTGCCCCAGTATGTCAAGCAATCTGCCCCAGTGTGTCCAGCACTGCCCCCAGTGTTTCCAGCAATCTGCCCCAGTGTCCAGCACTGCCCCCAGTGTGTCCAACAGTCTGCCCCAGTGTCCAGCACTGCCCCCAGTGTGTCCAGCAATCTGCCCCAGTGTCCAGCATTGCCCCCAGTGTGTCCAGCAATCTGCCCCAGTTTCCAGCAATCTGCCCCAGTGTCCAGCATTGCCCCAGTGTCCAGCACTGCCCCCCGTGTGTCCAGCAATCTGCCCCAGTGTCCAGCACTGCCCCCAGTGTGTCCAGCAATCTGCCCCAGTGTCCAGCACTGCCCCCAGTGTGTCCAGCAATCTGCCCCAGTGTCCAGCACTGCCCCCAGTGTGTCCAGCAATCTGCCCCAGTGTCCAGCATTGCCCCCAGTGTGTCCAGCATTGCCCCCAGTGTGTCCAGCAATCTGCCCCAGTGTGTCCAGCAATCTGCCCCAGTGTGTCCAGCAATCTGCCCCAGTGTCCAGCATTGTCCCAGTGTCCAGCACTGCCCCCAGTGTGACCAGCAATCTGTCCCAGTGTCCAGCAATCTGCCCCAGTGTCCAGCATTGCCTGTTGTGAAATTGGATTCTGGGCTCCCCCGGTGGCCACTTGTGGAATTGTACTTGTGTGCATCATCCCCTCTGTTCACCTGCTCCTATCAGGATGTGGGAGTCGCTATATAACCTTGCTCCTCTGTCAGTTTCATGCCGGTCAACAATGTAATCAGAAGCCTTTCTGTGCATGTTCCTGCTACTAGACAACTCCCAGCTAAGTTGGACTTTTGTCCTTGTGTGTTTTTGCATTTTGTTCCTGTTCACAGCTGCTGTTTCGTTACTGTGTCTGGAAAGCTCTTGTGAGCGGAAATTGCCACTCTGGTGTTATGAGTTAATGCTAGAGTCTTAAAGTAATTTCTGGATGGTGTTTTGATAGAGTTTTCTGCTGACCATGAAAGTGCCCTTTCTGTCTTCTTGCTATCTAGTAAGCGGACCTCGATTTTTGCTAAACCTATTTTCATACTACGTTTGTCATTTCATCTAAAATCACCGCCAATATATGTGGGGGCCTCTGTCTGCCTTTTGGGAAAATTTCTCTAGAGGTGAGCCAGGACTGTCTTTTCCTCTGCTAGGATTAGGTAGTTCTCCGGCTGGCGCTGGGCATCTAGGGATAAAAAAACGTAGGCATGCTACCCGGCCACTTCTAGTTGTGCGGCAGGTTTAGTTCATGGTCAGTATAGTTTCCATCTTCCAAGAGCTAGTTCTCATATATGCTGGGCTATGTTCTCTCGCCATTGAGAATCATGACAGTTTGACCGGCCCAAAAAAAAAAAGGGTTAAATTACTGGCTGAGAAAGGAGAGAAAAAAGAAGTCTGCTACAATTTTTTTTTTTTTTTTTCCTCTAGTTCTGAGTGTGCTCTTAATTGAATCACTTGCTAGTCTGCCTATACTGCAGCCTTCCTCTCTTTCTCTCCTTCTAATCCTTGAATGGCTCTGTGTTCACCTGTTTCAAATGGATCTTCAGAGTGTAGCTACAGGTTTGAATAATCTCGCCACAAAGGTACAAAATTTGCAAGATTTTGTTGTTCATGCACCTATGTCTGAGCCTAGAATTCCTTTGCCTGAATTCTTCTCGGGGAATAGATCTCACTTTCAAAATTTTAAAAATAATTGCAAATTGTTTTTGTCCCTGAAGTCTCGCTCTGCCGGAGACCCTGCACAGCAGGTCAGGATTGTAATTTCCTTGCTCCGAGGCGACCCTCAAGACTGGGCTTTTGCATTGGCACCAGGGGATCCTGCGTTGCTCAATGTGGATGCGTTTTTTCTGGCCTTGGGGTTGCTTTATGAGGAACCTCATTTAGAGCTTCAGGCGGAAAAGGCCTTGATGTCCTTGTCTCAGGGGCAAGATGAAGCTGAAATATACTGCCAAAAATTCCGCAAATGGTCTGTGCTTACTCAGTGGAATGAGTGCGCCCTGGCGGCGATTTTCAGAGAAGGTCTCTCTGATGCCATTAAGGATGTTATGGTGGGGTTCCCTGTGCCTGCGAGTCTGAATGAGTCCATGACGATGGCTATTCAGATCGATAGGCGTCTGCGGGAGCGCAAACCTGTGCACCATTTGGCGGTGTCTACTGAGAAAACGCCAGAAAATATGCAATGTGATAGAATTCTGTCCAGAAGCGAGCGGCAGAATTTTAGACGAAAAAATGGGTTGTGCTTCTATTGTGGTGATTCTACTCATGTTATATCAGCATGCTTTAAGCGTACTAAGAAGCCTGACAAGTCTGTTTCAATTAGCACTTTACAGTCTAAGTTTATTCTATCTGTGACCCTGATTTGTTCTTTGTCATCTATTACCGCGGACGCCTATGTCGACTCTGGCGCTGCTTTGAGTCTTATGGATTGGTCCTTTGCCAAACGCTGTGGGTATGATTTGGAGCCATTGGAGGCTCCGATACCTCTGAAAGGGATTGACTCCACCCCATTGGCTAGTAATAAACCACAATACTGGACACAAGTGACTATGCGTGTTAATCCGGATCACCAGGAGGTTATTCGCTTTCTGGTGCTGTATAATCTACATGATGTTTTGGTGCTGGGATTGCCATGGCTGCAATCTCATAACCCAGTCCTCGACTGGAGAGCTATGTCTGTGTTAAGCTGGGGATGTAAAGGAACTCATGGGGACGTACCTTTGGTTTCCATTTCATCATCTATTCCCTCTGAGATTCCTGAATTCTTGTCTGACTTTCGTGACGTTTTTGAAGAACCCAAGGTTGGTTCACTACCTCCGCACCGGGAGTGCGATTGTGCCATAGACTTGATTCCGGGTAGTAAATACCCTAAGGGTCGTTTATTTAATCTGTCTGTGCCTGAACACGCGGCTATGCGAGAATATATAAAGGAGTCCTTGGAAAAGGGACATATTCGTCCTTCGTCATCTCCCTTAGGAGCCGGTTTTTTCTTTGTGTCTAAGAAAGACGGCTCTTTGAGGCCGTGTATTGATTATCGACTTTTGAATAAAATCACGGTTAAATATCAATATCCGTTACCACTGCTTACTGATTTGTTTGCTCGTATAAAGGGGGCCAAGTGGTTCTCTAAGATTGATCTCCGCGGGGCGTATAATTTGGTGCGAATCAAGCAGGGGGATGAGTGGAAAACCGCATTTAATACGCCCGAGGGCCATTTTGAGTATTTGGTGATGCCTTTTGGTCTTTCAAATGCCCCTTCAGTCTTCCAGTCCTTTATGCATGACATTTTCCGCGATTATTTGGATAAATTTATGATTGTGTATCTGGATGATATTCTGATTTTTTCGGATGACTGGGACTCTCATGTCCAGCAAGTCAGGAGGGTTTTTCAGGTTTTGCGGTCTAATTCCTTGTGTGTGAAGGGTTCTAAGTGTGTTTTTGGGGTTCAAAAGATTTCCTTCTTGGGATACATTTTTTCCCCCTCTTCCATCGAGATGGATCCTGTCAAGGTTCAGGCTATTGGTGATTGGACGCAACCCTCTTCTCTTAAGAGTCTTCAGAAATTTTTGGGCTTTGCTAACTTTTATCGTCGATTTATTGCTGGTTTTTCTGATGTTGTAAAACCATTGACTGATTTGACTAAGAAGGGTGCTGATGTTGCTGATTGGTCCCCTGATGCTGTGGAGGCCTTTCGGGAGCTCAAGCGCCGCTTTTCTTCCGCCCCAGTGTTGCGTCAGCCTGATGTTGCTCTTCCTTTTCAGGTTGAGGTCGACGCTTCTGAAATCGGAGCTGGGGCGGTGTTGTCGCAGAGAAGTTCCGACTGCTCCGTGATGAGACCTTGTGCTTTTTTTTCCCGTAAATTTTCGCCCGCCGAGCGGAATTATGATATTGGGAATCGGGAGCTTTTGGCCATGAAGTGGGCTTTTGAGGAGTGGCGTCACTGGCTTGAGGGGGCCAGACATCAGGTGGTGGTATTGACTGACCACAAAAATTTAATTTTCCTTGAGTCTGCCAGGCGCCTGAATCCTAGACAGGCGCGCTGGTCGTTGTTTTTCTCTCGGTTTAATTTTGTGGTGTCTTACCTACCGGGTTCTAAGAATGTTAAGGCGGATGCCCTTTCTAGGAGTTTTGAGCCTGACTCCCCTGGTAATTCTGAGCCCACAGGTATCCTTAAAGATGGAGTGATATTGTCTGCCGTTTCTCCAGACCTGCGGCGGACCTTGCAGGAGTTTCAGGCGGATAGACCTGATCGTTGCCCACCTGGTAGACTGTTTGTTCCTGATGATTGGACCAGTAGAGTCATCTCTGAGGTTCATTCTTCTGCGTTGGCAGGTCATCCTGGAATCTTTGGTACCAGGGATTTGGTGGCAAGGTCCTTCTGGTGGCCTTCCTTGTCACGAGATGTGCGAGGCTTTGTGCAGTCTTGTGACATTTGTGCTCGGGCCAAGCCTTGTTGTTCTCGGGCTAGTGGATTGTTGTTACCCTTGCCTATCCCGAAGAGGCCTTGGACGCACATCTCGATGGATTTTATTTCGGATCTGCCTGTTTCTCATAAGATGTCTGTCATCTGGGTGGTGTGTGACCGTTTCTCTAAGATGGTCCATCTGGTTCCCTTGCCTAAGTTGCCTTCTTCTTCCGAGTTGGTTCCTCTGTTTTTTCAAAATGTTGTTCGTTTGCATGGTATTCCGGAGAATATCGTTTCTGACAGAGGGACCCAATTCGTGTCTAGATTTTGGCGGGCATTCTGTGCTAGGATGGGCATAGATTTGTCTTTTTCATCTGCTTTCCATCCTCAGACTAATGGCCAGACCGAGCGGACTAATCAGACCTTGGAGACATATTTGAGGTGTTTTGTGTCTGCGGATCAGGATGATTGGGTTGCTTTTTTGCCTTTGGCGGAGTTCGCCCTCAATAATCGGGCCAGCTCTGCCACCTTGGTGTCCCCGTTTTTCTGTAATTCGGGGTTTCATCCTCGATTTTCCTCCGGTCAAGTGGAATCTTCGGATTGTCCTGGAGTGGATGCTGTGGTGGAGAGGTTGCATCAGATTTGGGGGCAGGTGGTGGACAATTTGAAGTTGTCCCAGGAGAAGACTCAGCTTTTTGCCAACCGTCGTCGTCGTGTTGGTCCTTGGCTTTGTGTTGGGGACTTGGTGTGGTTGTCTTCTCGTTTTGTCCCTATGAGGGTTTCTTCTCCTAAGTTTAAGCCTCGGTTCATCGGCCCGTACAAGATATTGGAGATTCTTAACCCTGTGTCCTTCCGTTTGGACCTCCCTGCATCCTTTTCGATTCATAATGTTTTTCATCGGTCATTGTTGCGCAGGTATGAGGTACCGGCTGTGCCTTCCGTTGAGCCTCCTGCTCCGGTGTTGGTTGAGGGTGAGTTGGAGTACGTTGTGGAAAAGATCTTGGACTCTCGTGTTTCCAGACGGAAACTCCAGTATCTGGTCAAATGGAAGGGATACGGTCAGGAGGATAATTCTTGGGTCACTGCCTCTGATGTTCATGCCTCCGATCTTGTCCGTGCCTTTCATAGGGCTCATCCTGATCGCCCTGGTGGTTCTGGTGAGGGTTCGGTGCCCCCTCCTTGAGGGGGGGGTACTGTTGTGAAATTGGATTCTGGGCTCCCCCGGTGGCCACTTGTGGAATTGTACTTGTGTGCATCATCCCCTCTGTTCACCTGCTCCTATCAGGATGTGGGAGTCGCTATATAACCTTGCTCCTCTGTCAGTTTCATGCCGGTCAACAATGTAATCAGAAGCCTTTCTGTGCATGTTCCTGCTACTAGACAACTCCCAGCTAAGTTGGACTTTTGTCCTTGTGTGTTTTTGCATTTTGTTCCTGTTCACAGCTGCTGTTTCGTTACTGTGTCTGGAAAGCTCTTGTGAGCGGAAATTGCCACTCTGGTGTTATGAGTTAATGCTAGAGTCTTAAAGTAATTTCTGGATGGTGTTTTGATAGAGTTTTCTGCTGACCATGAAAGTGCCCTTTCTGTCTTCTTGCTATCTAGTAAGCGGACCTCGATTTTTGCTAAACCTATTTTCATACTACGTTTGTCATTTCATCTAAAATCACCGCCAATATATGTGGGGGCCTCTGTCTGCCTTTTGGGAAAATTTTTCTAGAGGTGAGCCAGGACTGTCTTTTCCTCTGCTAGGATTAGGTAGTTCTCCGGCTGGCGCTGGGCATCTAGGGATAAAAAAACGTAGGCATGCTACCCGGCCACTTCTAGTTGTGTGGCAGGTTTAGTTCATGGTCAGTATAGTTTCCATCTTCCAAGAGCTAGTTCTCATATATGCTGGGCTATGTTCTCTCGCCATTGAGAATCATGACAATTGCCCCAGTGTGTCCAGCAATCTGCCCCAGTGTCCAGCATTGCCCCAGTGTCCAGCACTGCCCCCAGTGTGACCAGCAATCTGCCCCAGTCTCCAGCAATCTGCCCCAGTGTCCAGCATTGCCCCCAGTGTGTCCAGCAATCTGCCCCATTGTCCAGCATTGCCCCTGTGTCCAGCACTGCCCCCAGTGTGACCAGCAATCTGCCCCATTGTCCAGCAATCTGCGCCAGTGTCCAGCATTGCCCCAGTGTACAGCACTGCCCCCAGTGTGTCCAGCAATCTGCCCCAGACTTTCCTCCCGCCTACCCCCCCGCCGCCGCCGCCGCCGTACCCGCACCCGCACCGCACGCCGGCTTATGTCCTCCTTCAGCCCCCAGTACCCTTGTCCTCATACTCACCTGTCCCACACACTGCACGGCCGTGCAGACATCCCTCGCGCTCTGTCCTGACTCCCGGCGGCGGCGCAGCATCTGCTTCCTGCTTGTGCAGTCATGTGATACTGTCATTAAGGTCATGAATATGCGCATATTCATGACCTTAATGAGCGGTACCACGTGACCGCACAAGCAGGACCGAGCTGCAGTGTAGACGCCGAGACCATCGCTGGAGCAGGGTCCTGGTGAGTATCGTCTTCAAGGGGGGGGGCGGGCGGCCGGGGGGGGGGCCCTGGAGCAGTGGGGGCCCTACCAGCAGGTGTCAGTGCCTGGGCCCACCGGAGGATCCTCCGGTTCTCCGGTGGGCCAGTCCGAGCCTGAACGTTTGTATCCTCATCGGACAATAGTTGAAGAACTTGTCCGGATGTGTCCTCAGAGCAGCATACAGACGGTTGAAATGGCCTTTATTGATCCGTTGCTTCAAAAGTGGATGTACCCACATCCGTCTCCGCCTCCTCAGATCCACAATAACTGGTATGGCTCCCCAAAACGTTGGGAAAGTACCCAGTTGTAAAGCACACGCTCTGTGGTGTTAAAAGTAAGTAGATCTGACATGTTGCTCAGAAAGAAGAAATCCACCAACACAAGCAGTGACTCTACTGCATAGATGGTGGGTGCCACCTGTTTTAGGGCCATTAAATAAGTGTTCTTGATGATGATTTAAATTACTTTCAGGTTAAAAAACCGCTATATATGTCCATTTTGCAAGCCTGCAAGAAAATCTCGCCATACGGATGCCATACGGATGTCACACGGATGTCACACGGATAGTTTGATGCGAGGAAATCGCATCCTCGCACTGCACACGGATCACTGTTTATGAAACATAAACGTGTAAAACGGACCGATTTTTTTATGCGTTGTGTGTGACTCCGGCCTTAGTGGGTGAATAGTCATGGGGCCATTGATTTCATTAGACTAATCCTCTCACTAATGTGCAAGTGACATGATTTTCAAAAGCGTCGTTACTGCCAGCTCTTTGAAAATCTTGCGCATGCATGCCTCGCTGATAATGGGCAGTAAAGCCAAGTGTCATTGACTCAGTCATCCTGGATGGCTTTCAGCCGCTGTAAACTACGAATGAAACACAACCCACAAATTTCACAAATTCTATTTGCATAATTTTCTTATCCCATATTTCTCTCTTCCAGATATCACAACATTGGAATTTTAGTACTTTTTCTTCATGATTTTAATGATATTTTATTGGAATTCACCAAACTTAACATTTACTTCAAAACACGAGGTGGAAAATACCACAAAATCAATGCCTTTATTACAGATATTGGATCCGTTCTCTTTAGTGTAAGCTGGTACGTAATTACTATGAGATATAATCTGTCCTAGCCAGTAATTATGTGCACAGACAATTACAACCTCATATTCCTCTTCCCTCAGGTTCTGGTTCCGACTCTACTGGTTTCCCATGAAGGTCCTTTATGTTACGTGCTGTTCCAGCCTGGAATCTAATCCAAACATCCCGTTTTATTTCTTCTTTAACATCCTCCTATTCTTGTTGACACTGATGAATATTTATTGGTTTTTGGTGAGTATGTGAGTTTAGTTAAATTCAAACCTTATATCAATATGTGATCTGCACACTAAACCATATTTTTTTAAGATGTTTTAGACAGAGGTGTGCACTTGACAGTTCATATACTGTAAAGATTTACTCTTAGAGTATTTTATTAAAGTAAGCTAGCGTAGGTCTGATGACTAGTGATGAGCGAGTGTGCTCGTTACTTGAGATTTCCGAGAATGCTCAGGTGTTCTCCGAGTATCTAGGGCGTGCTTGTAGATTATGTTTGTGTCGCCGCAGCTGCATAATTTGCAGCTGTTAGACATCCTGAACACATGCAGGGATTGCCTGTTTGTTAGGGAATCCCCACATGTATTCAGGCTGTCTAGCAGCCGCAAATCATGCAGCTGCGGCGACACAAACATAATCTACAAGCACGCCCAAGATACTCGGAGAACACCCGAGCATGCTCAGGAATCTCGAGTAATGAGCACACTCGCTCATCACTACTGATGACATATTGTGTGCAACATGGTGGCTCAATGGTTAGCTATAAAGCCTTGCACCAAGGACAATTGCAAGAAGTTTTTTATGTTCTCCCGGTGTTTGCTTGGGTTATCTCCTGGTACTGCGGTTTCCTCCCACACTCAAAGATATACTGAAAGGGAACTTAGAATTTGAGCCCCAGTGGGGTCAGTGATGATGTGTCTGTAAAGTGCTTTATATACAGTTAGGTCCATATATATTTGGACAGAGACAACATTATTCTAATTTTGGTACCACAATAAATTGGATGAAGGGTTTAGGAGTTTCAGCTCCTTAATATGTGCCACCCTGTTTTTAAAGGGACCAAAAGTAATTGGACAGATTAAATAATTGTAAATAAAATGTTCATTTCTAGTACTTGGTTGAAAATCCTTTGTTGGCAATGACTGCCTGAAGTCTTGAACTCATGGACATCACCAGACGCTGTGTTTCCTCCTTTTTGATGCTCTGCCAGGCCTTCACTGCAGTGGTTTTCAGTTGCTGTTTGTTTATGGGCCTTTCTGTCTGAAGTTTAGTCTATAACAAGTGAAATGCATGCTCAATTGGGTTCAGATCAGGTGACTGACTTGGCCATTCAAGAATATTCCACTTCTTTGCTTTAATAAACTCCTGAGTTGCTTTGGCTTTATGTTTTGGGTCATTGTCCATCTGTAGTATGAAACGACAACCAACCAGTTTGGCTGCATTTGGCTGCATCTGAGCACACAGTATGGCTCTGAATACCTCAGAATTCATTCGGCTGCTTCTGTCCTGTGTCACATCATCAATAAACACTAGTGACCCAGTGCCACTGGCAGCCATGCATGCCCGAGCCATCACATTGCCTCTGCAGTGTTTTACAGATGATGTGGTATGATTTGGATCATGAGCTGTACCACGCCTTCGCCATACTTTTCTCTTTCCATCATTCTGGTAGAGGTTGATCTTGGTTTCATCTGTCCAAAGAATGTTCTTCCAGAACTGTGCTGGCTTTTTTAGATGTTTTTTAGCAAAGTCCAGTATAGCCTTTTTATTCTTGATGCTTATGAGTGGCTTGCACCGTGCAGTGAACCCTCTGTATTTACTTTCATGCAGTCTTCTCTTTATGGTAGATTTGGATATTGATACGCCGACCTCCTGGAGAGTGCTGTTCACTTGGTTGGCTGTTGTGAAGAGGTTTCTCTTCACCATGGAGATTATTCTGCGATCATCCACCGCTGTTGTCTTCCGTGGGCACCCAGGTCTTTTTGCATTGAGGAGTTCACCAGTGCTTTCTTTCTTTCTCAGGATGTACCAAACTGTAGATTTTGCCACTCCTAATATTGTAGCAATTTTTCAGATGGGTTTTTTTCTGTTTTCGCAGCTTAAGGATGGCTTGTTTCACCTGCATGGAGAGCTCCTTTGACCGCATGTTTACTTCACAGCAAAACCTTCCAAATGCAAGCACCACACCTCAAATCAACTCCAGGCCTTTTATTTGCTTAATTCAGAATGACATAATGAAGGGATTGCCCACACCTGTCCATGAAATAGCCTTGGAGTCAATTGTCCAATTACTTTTGGTCCCTTTAAAAACAGGGTGGCACATGTTAAGGAGCGGAAGCTCCTAAACCCTTCATCCAATTTTAATGTGGATACCCTCAAATGAAAGCTGAAAGTCTGAACTTCAACTGCATCTGAATCGTTTTGTTTAAAATTCATTGTGGTAATGTCTATAACCAAAATTAGAAAAAGGTTGTCTCTGTCCAAATATATATGGACCTAACTGTATATAAGTTAGGTTGGTTACAATGACAAACTGCAGTCAGGTGGAGAACCTGATGAGGATGACTGGCATGTAGAGGAGATTCCGTGAGACAGTATCTGACAGCTTGTGCAGAAAATCTTTGGTTATGCAAACTGATTATTGTAGCAGCTATCTTGGTGGCTGGTCTCAGATGTTCTTGGAGGTGAAGATGCTAGATGTTGAGGTCCTGAGTAAAGATGAAGAAACCTTTCAAGGTTCGGCGAACGTCCCTATGTTCGTCGAACAATTCGCCGAATTCCATTTAATTCAATGGGAGGCAAAACCAATAGCATAGACAATACCTTCATTGGTTCCAAACAGCTGCCAAAACTGCTCAAATTAGGGGCAGTCGCCAGGAAAAGTGGCATCAATTGACCCATAGTACAAATAATATAATTGCACAGCATGGATGCATGGGACAGGACCTGAGACAGGGCTTGGACCAACATTCCTTGCTTAAACGTTGATCAGTAACAATTTGATGAGTGATAAGTGTAGGTCAGGTGTTCTGAGAGCCCTGCCAAATTCAGGCAACACACTGAAAAATTTAAGGATACTATTGTGTCCTGCTATCTCAACTGAGTTAGATTGATTTGTAACGAGAGGGGGAGAAACACCCCAAAAAAAAAAAAGTGAGATCTAAGAGCTAGCCTTCTATAAATGTAGACATAGTTTGGGGATGCATTCGTGCAGGGGTGCATTCGTGCACTATTATTCGTGTAATTTTATTCAAAGTATTTTTTTTCTAAGTATTCGGCAGTTATAACATGGCAGGGAGACAGGTAAGACAATCTAAACCTATTCCCTATTCACTTGAAACAGAACAAATACTCACCATATGTATCTGTATAATCTATATCCTGGCTGCTGCATTAACTCACATTCACCGCCCTTGCATAAACTCTTTACACTCCATCCATATCGGCCCCTCTGTCCTCTCCTCTCCTATGTATAGCACTCATGCTCTGTTCACATTGCTTAACAGCGCAGATCCATTTAGTCCCACCATCCAACACAAGAGACGCTCTCACAAATCACTTAAACATCTGCTCACTCTTTCTATCCTCCTTCTCCTAGTCGCTGGAGACATCTCTCCAAACCCCGGCCCCCCATGTTATAGCCAGTCAAACCTCCCAACTGCTACACCCAGAAACCCCTCTAACCTTATTAATATTCCATGCATGCCTTCTGTCTCTTTCAATTGTGCCCTTTGGAATTTTCGCTCTGTGTGTAATAAACTCTCCTTCATTCATGACTTTTTCCTTTCTAACTCGCTTAATCTCCTGGCTCTTACTGAAACCTGGATCCAGCAGTCAGACACCACCGCTGCTGCTGCTCTTTCATATGGTGGACTACACTTTTCTCATACCCCAAGATCAGACAACAGAGCAGGTGGAGGCGTTGGTCTGCTCCTTTCACCCAAATGTACCTTCCAAGTTATCCCCCAAGTACCCTCACTTGTATTCCCTTCCTTTGAGGTCCATGCTGTCAGACTCTACGTCCCCTTCTCCATGCGAGTGGCTGTGGTGTATCGTCCTCCCGGCCCCTCTCATCAGTTCCTGGATCACTTTGCCACCTTGCTTCCACACTTTCTCTCCTGTGGCACCCCCACCCTTATCATGGGTGATTTCAACATCCCCATTGCTTATCCCCTCTCCCCATCCGCTTCTCACCTTTTATCTCTAACCTCCTCTTTCGGCCTCTCGCAGCATACTAACTCTCCAACACATGAAGATGGAAACTCCCTTGACTTGGTCTTCTCCCGGCTTTGCTCAGTGGATGATTTCACAAACTCCCCTCTCCTGCTCTCTGACCACAACCTTCTTTCATTCTCTATCAAGAACTGCCACCCCGCTCAGGTCACCCCCACTTTCCACACTTATAGAAACATACAGGCCATTAACACCCAGAAACTTATGAAGAACTTGCAATCCTCATTGACCCCAATCTTCTCCATCTCATGTCCTGATTCTGCTCTGAAGCATTACAATGAAACCCTGCAAAGTGCCCTGGATGAAGCGGCACCTCCTATACATAGAACAACTCGGCACAGACGGCGACAACCGTGGCACACGCTGCAAACACGTTTCCTGCAGCGGTGCTCCAGGTGCACTGAACGTCTGTGGAGAAAATCTAATCTACCCGAAGATTTCATCCATTTTAAGTTCATGCTAAAAACATACAACTCTGCCCTTCACCTCTCCAAACAAACCTATTTCAACACCCTCATCACCTCGCTGTCAAATAACCCTAAACGTCTCTTTGACACTTTCCAGTCCCTACTCAACCCAAGAGAGCAGGCCCCAACCACAGATCTCCGCGCTGACGATCTGGCCAATTACTTCAAAGAAAAAATTGACCACATTCGACAGGAAATCATCTCCCAATCTCTTCATACCATGCACTGTCCTCCCTCCCCCACTGCATCTAGTTCACTCTCTGACTTTGAACCAGTTACAGAAGAAGAAGTAAGCAGGCTCCTTGCATCTTCTCGCCCGACCACTTGCACCAGTGACCCCATTCCGTCGCATCTCCTCCAGTCCCTTTCCCCGGCTGTCACCTCTCACCTAACAAAAATATTCAACCTTTCCCTCACTTCCGGTATTTTTCCCTCATTTAAGCATGCCATCATGCATCCATTACTTAAAAAACCCTCCCTCGACCAAAATTGTGCCACTAATTATAGACCTGTCTCTAATCTTCCCTTAATCTCTAAACTCCTCGAACGCCTGGTCCACTCCCGTCTTACCCGCTATCTCTCAGATAACTCTCTTCTTGACCCTCTTCAATCTGGCTTCCGCACTTTACACTATGCAGAAACTGCCCTCACTAAGGTCTCTAATGACCTACTAACAGCTAAATCTAATGGTTACTACTCCATGCTAATTCTCTTGGATCTCTCCGCAGCATTCGACACTGTGAATCATCAGCTCCTCCTCACTATGCTCCGCTCCATCGGCCTCAAGGACACCGTTCTCTCTTGGTTCTCCTCCTATCTCTCTGACCGATCCTTCACTGTATGTTTTGCTGGTTCCTCCTCCTCTCACCTTCCCCTTACTGTTGGGGTTCCTCAAGGATCAGTCCTAGGCCCCCTCCTCTTCTCTTTGTATACTGCCCCTATTGGACAAACAATCAGTAGATTTGGTTTCCAGTACCATCTCTATGCTGACGACACCCAATTATACACCTCTTCTCCTGTTATCACGCCGACCTTTTTAGAAAACACCAGTGATTGTCTTACCGCTGTCTCTAACATCATGTCCTCCCTCTATCTGAAATTGAACCTGTCAAAAACTGAACTCCTCGTGTTCTCTCCCTCTACTAACCTACCTTTGCCTGACATTGCCATCTCCGTGTGTGGTTCCACCATTACTCCAAAGCAACATGCCCGCTGCCTTGGGGTCATCCTTGATTCTGAGCTTTCATTCAGCCCCACATCCGATCACTGGCTCGCTCTTCTTATCTGCATCTCAAAAACATTTCTAGAATTCGCCCTTTTCTTACTTTCGACTCTGCAAAAACTCTTACTCTCACTTATTCATTCTCGTCTGGACTATTGTAACTCTCTACTAATCGGCCTCCCTCTTACCAAACTCTCCCCGCTCCAATCTGTGCTGAATGCTGCAGCCAGGATCATATTCCTCACCAACCGTTACACCGATGCCTCTACCTTGTGCCAGTCATTACACTAGCTACCCATCCACTCCAGAATCCAGTACAAAACTACTACCCTCATCCACAAAGCACTCCATGGCAAAGCACCACCCTACATCTCCTCTCTGGTCTCAGTCTACCACCCTACCAGTGCCCTCTGCTCCGCTAATGACCTCAGGTTAGCATCCTCAATAACCAGAACCTCCCACTCCTGTCTCCAAGACTTTACACGTGCTGCGCCGATTCTTTGGAATGCATTACCCAGGTTAATACGATTAATTCCCAATCCCCACAGTTTTAAGCGTGCCCTAAAAACTCATTTGTTCAGACTGGCCTACCGCCTCAATGCATTAACCTAACCATCCCTGTGTGGCCCCAAAAAAATAAATAAAATAAAAAAAACCCACAACATAATCAGGTTCCTCTCATCATGTTCTCATACACTTTATGCAGTTAATAGCACTCTGTGTCTGTACTGCTACATACTTAGGCAGTTAACTGGTTCATGCAGCTTTACATGAACACCCGAGCCTTACACTATGGCTGGTCCAAATAACTAAAGCAATTGTTACCATCCACCTCTCGTGTCTCCCTTTTCCTCATAGTTTGTAAGCTTGCGAGCAGGGCCCTCATTCCTACTGGTATCTGTTTTGAACTGTGATTTCTGTTATGCTGTAATGTCTATTGTCTGTACAAGTCCCCTCTATAATTTGTAAAGCACTGCGGAATATGTTGGCGCTATATAAATAAAAATTATTATTATTATTATTATTATAACATAGGTAGTTGACTGAAAGTAAGTGTAGGATTGCCAGTCTGAGTGCCCTACTGTTACAGGCAACACACATGAAGGAAATCCAACTTGGAGTCTCCACATTTCAAAACATTATTGAGACACACCACTAAAGTGGCATCAATTTCCCTACAGTTAAAATAGTATAATGGGGCTCTGATACCCCTTCCACTACAGACAACCCACCAGACGGAGACCCAATTTTGAGTCTCCACATTTTAAACAACTGTTTGTAACATCAGTAGCAGTGGCAACAGCAGGCACAGAAGCCATGACAAAGGTGTCTCAGACTGCAATAACGCAAGATCTATGCAGCACACTAAAAACTGCGTAATTGCTGGCTGACGGACATGTCAAAACCTCTAAGGTGTGACAGGCCAGCTCAGGCCACTTTTACATTTTTGAAGACCAAAATGCAAAAGGGTTGAAATTCCTCCTGATTGCATTGATATTGAGCTCCTGCACTATCCTCTCCAGTCGTTCACAATGTGTCAGACTTGTACTCTGTTTTGCTGGTGCACGGGCTGTGAGAAACGACTCACAGAAATTGCTTATGCCACTTACACTGCTGCTGCTAATGTTTTTGCGTTGACGATTCAATGTTCCTGGGGTTGGAAGTCTATAACTGTGATGCACACTGTGTGCCTCACTGTTGTCTTGGGGAGAACCACTTTTAAAATTGTCTACACGCGTGTTTTGATACTCAAGCATGTGCGTATCCTATTCCAGGGGGGAAGCATCTGGCCAAATTTACTCTTGTACCGTGGATCAAACAGAGTATCAACCTAGTAGTCAGCACTATTTCTAATCCTAACAATACGGGCATCATGTTCAGCAAGAAGGCGCTCATGTGTCAGGCGCTTCCATGAGATCCAAGTCTATCGTGTGTTGGTGGCGAGATAACAGTCAAGCTTGCATCCCCCGTCCCATCCCGCTAACCACGGACAACAGAGAGGGGATCATTATCCTCTTCATCTCCTGACTGTTGCACACCCATCACCTCTTCCTCTTTGTCCTCCTCCATTTGTTCCTCGGCTCCTGCACCTTCACTAACAGTTTGTCTGGTACCATGAGCCCCCTCGATCACTGTAATGTACCCTCCCATGGCACCCGCCTGTGCAACAACAGTCCAGAACTTAGAGATATTGTTATCGCTTCTGCATCCTCCTCTGTTTCCACCACTTCCGCTGGGACCACCACCTCCTCTCGCAGACTATTCAAAGTGTGCCCCAGTATGTAAATGACCGGAATAGTGATGTTGATAAAGGCATCATCGGCGCTAACCATGGTAGTAGCCATTTTGAAACTGTGCAGAGGGTGCAGAGCTCCTTCATTTGTGCCCACTCCACGAGAGTGATTTGCACTACGTCCGCACTGCATTAACCCAGGCTATGCAAAAGGACATACTGCACCAGGGCTCATCGCTGCTGGCATAGTCCTTGCAACGTGTGCAGAGTGGCATTCCACCATCGCATATCAAATGGTTAACCAGTAGGCTGAAAGACCTCTGTGGTGATGCAAGTCGATGACCTGTGGGGTGTGAATGGCGGAAGTGAGCACACAGCGACTCTTCTTTCTGTAGCAGCGCATCCAGGTCAGGATAGCGGCGGAGAAATTGCTGTACTACCAGGTTGAGGTCGTGAGCCATGCAAGGCACGTGTGTGAGGTTGCCCCGGCATATGGCCACAACCAGATTTGCACCGTTATCGCACATGGCCTTTTCTGCACCACAGTATTAGCACAAACAATTTAGATTATGAAATGTGGTCTGGTGCCGTAGTTCAGCCAATTGTTTGCCCCGCGGCTAATTTCTCCAACTTTCCCTTACACTGAAGTGCTCACTCTGCTGAGCTCCTTTGTTCTTTATAAGAGCTGTGGCAGCGGCTTATCCCTTAAAGAACAAAGAATCAGTCGTTCAAAATTGGACTTGCTGGTGTTAGGTGTTGAGTTCCCGCTTCTGCAAAGGGGAAATCTCGAACCATGTCCTCTGTGGTCTCCCATTCTTCCCAAGCCACAGAGGAGTTTACTGAGCAGAGACGTCGGTCCCAGTATCTTGCTCAAGCTGATGCTGTGCGTCTGGTTACTGCTGCCATCCCAGGTTCAGCTATTATAACCAGCATTAATCAGCGGCGAGCAGACGCTCCAGGGACTGCCTGCTTTTTGTCTACCGAGCATGCCCATGGGATGACCTTACTTTGGAGGTCGGAGGTCACATGCTCAGGTCCTGAAGCGGCTCTGATTGGACCACTGGGAAGGTCTCGGAAGGCTGCAACTATAAAAGGTTCGCATGGCCGCTAGGCCATGCACTAGTATAAACTAAAGTCATGTATGTGTGGATGTGTGTTAGAAATCTGGTGAAAGCTCCTAAACCAACCGCCTCCCTAGCATTCTTGCATGTGGTTGAGTGTTTGAGCTGATTAGCACCAGACTGTGGCATCCAGCACAAGGCACGAGCATACAGCATCAAATAAGCAACATTGGCCAGTCTGGCGCTGTGCATAATCAGTGCGCTTTCCAAGCCCTAGTTAGGGTGGTTAGTGGCATCCGCCAGAACGGCGCTGCGCGCACCTAGTGCGGTAAATTTCTTAGCGTAATTTCTCCCTGACACCACAGTTGCGGCGCCGAGTGCTACTGGGTCTAGAGGGACTCTAACCCTGCTTCCTTGGGGCAGAGTCCTATGACCTAACACTAGCGTTCACTCAGCGGTATTGTGGCCCTGTGACGCAACAGGGTTCGCCTCCTTACATACTGGGTGAAGTTAACCTGTGTGTGTTTTCATTATACTGCAGCAGGTGTCATCTCTGCACGGTGGACCCCGGGCTGTGAACGCACCTTATATCTTCCTTTATATCATTTGGGGCATTCCGCCAGCCCTAACAGCTGTTTAGTTATCTCCAGTGACAATCATTTGCCAGGATCTCTCATACACATTAGACTGTCTGCTGAATCTGAATATAATGGCATCCTTGGCTGACGTTAGCCTAATGTGTATGGGGCCTAGGTAATAATGTATGCAGTTATGTAGGGAAATCTATTGTCAAGAGATGACACATTAGATCACATTACAGAACATGCTTCATTTGGGAATGCCTCCCATTTTTTCATGAACCGTTTTCTCTAATTAGCTAACAGATGGATATTAAAGTCAGACACCAACTATTCCAGCATGTAAATCATAATAGTGGTGGTATTAGAAACATTATCCCAGAAACTTTGCACTACTCTTCAGAATACCCAGTATTCTTGTATCTACCCACTACATACAATACATGTGTAAGAGGGTGAACTGTGATAACATCAGGAGAGCATTAAGACCCTGTTGTCTGAGCTGAGAGCAAAATCCCAGGAAAGAGTGTGTGCTGGTTGGTGGGGCCTAGTGGGTGCTGTAGGGCACTGAGAGGTGATGCTGCTAGAAGCAGAGAGACTGCCATGTGAGATGCACTGTGAGGCAGCTAATAAGAAGTGAGGAGTTTGGACTTGTAAGGACTGTTTGCTGCCAGTGTGTTTTGTGAGGGTGTTTAACCATGATAGGTGTGTGCTTTGGAGTTCTGTGGAATCCGTGCTATGCTGAGATGAAAAGCAACAGAAGACATTGATCCTGTGCAGACCCAGGCAGGTTGCTTTTAGGGAAGTTGTGAGTGACTGCTGGAGGAGAGATGGTATCCTGTACCATCCATATTGAGAGGGACCCAGACAAGCCTCGTTGAAGTGCTATCCCATATCATATCCTGAGGCTACAGAACTGTAAGTCCCCGGCGTGTGGGCTCGGCATCGGCCGACAAGACGTGGAGCCTTGTTTTGCTGTAGCTGTTTTGGCACCGAAGAATTTGGGACTGGCTGCAGCCAATGCAAATTATACGCCTGAGTAGAAACTCACCTCAGGTTAAGGGTACCGTAATAATAGATACCCAGGTATCCCCAGATTAAGTGTTTAAGAGCGTCTGTTAGATCTATATGTATTGTATTGTGGGTTTTGATCAATTTATAGTGTTGCCATCCCAGGGGGTCCCATAATACCACCTCATTCGATTTACACCTGTTTTCTCAGTACCTCGTTTGACCTTTTGTTAGGTAAATTTCTTCTAAAAATCTCAGTGTAATACACTTAAAGTGGGAACTTCCACTATTTCCTTGGCTGAATCCAAGCTGCATCGCATTCAGCAAGGGAATCTTGCAGTGGAGACTTATAGTTCTGAATTCCGCAGGCAGTCAACTGATACCAAATGGAATGACCCGACTCTCAGAAGCCAATTCCTTCAGAGCCTTACTAAAAGGATAAAGGACGCATTAGCAGTGTATGAAACTACTGTGTCACTGGAGTCTGCTATGTCCTTGGCTATTTGGGTGGATAGACGCCTGCAGGACAGATGGGTAAGACCACCTGCTTCTGAGCCCTCTTTCTCCTGGTGTTGATGGGAAGGTCTGAGGGTGAACATATATTTGCAGAGTTAGAGGAACCCATACAGTTTGGGGTTGCATTCACATCATATGTTTCCCCCAACATATGCAACAAAAAGGGTGTATGTTTTTTTTTAGGGAAGAAGGGACATTTTATTGGTGCATGTCCTGTAATTCCAAAGCAGAAAGAGACTCGATTAACCCTTGGGAGCTTTGAGAGTGATAATTAAGGAGTGTGTTCATCTTTAACTTCCAATTCTCATTTTGTCCTGACAGCAGAGGTGATGCTAGCGAGCAGGTCTGAAAAAATTTCTGTGTTTGTAGACAGTGGAGCCGGAGTCTGCAGGGACCTTAATGACATTTTTGTCTGGCTTTGAGGACCCTGCCCCAATTTTGCAGAAGAGGGTAGGCATTTTGGCCTTGTACATTGCCCTGGAGGGTGAGGTGTTGGAAGCTCAGAGGGACGCCCCTACCTCCTGCCCTTTGGTGAGGTTGTTTGTGCCGTCTATATTGCGCCACAAAGTAACCAGAGAATAACCTGACTCTACTTGCTGGCCACCCAGGTGGTAAGCAACAATGAACCTCTTTTCTCCTCATTTTTGGTGGCCTGGGTTGCATCGGGATGTGGTTGAACAAGTGTCTACCTGCAATGTTTGCGCACGTTCTAAAGTACCGCATACCTGTCCATCTGGTCCTGTTTCTCCACTACATGTTCATAACTGTCAGGAGAGACAGGTATAAACATATGACTGTCAGTAAACGCGTGCCAGGTCTGGACCGGAATGTGAATGATTCTGTGTGGTTGTCTACCAGTAATTTCAGGTTGAGGGTCCCTTCCTGGAAGTTGGGACCTAGATTCATTGGTCTCTATAAGATAACCGCCGTCATTGGCCCAATAATGGTTGATGGAAACCAAGAGTTTCAAATTTTGAGGATTATAGATTCTCACCTCCAACGTTGTTCCCTACAATACTTGGTGCACTGGAGGGCTTATGGTCCACAGGAAAAGATGTGGGTTTCTGCATCAGAAGTGAACGCCCCCAGGTTGTTTGATTGTTTTGTTCGTTCCACACCTCTTATCCGGAGGCCATTCGAGAAGGGGGTCACAGGTGTGTCAGTGGCTGCAGATCGTCACTCTGCATCTGATTGTAGAAGGTCTCAGCTGTTTGTTTTTCAGACTTCTTCCTGGACCTTCTGACTTTAGGACCCAGTGACAATCTCCCTTGGCTCTAGTTGAGACTCTTGGACCGGGGTGTATATAACTTCCAGCTTGCTGCTGGAAGGCGCGGTTGATATTTTCTATTTCCAGTTCCCTATTGCAGCTTGGAGCTATTGCAGTCAGCTATCTTTGTCCTTGATGTTGCTGGGAGGCGTCTGTCTTTCTCTCTGCTAAGCTAAGTGTTCCCCCTTGTTTGTGTATTCTATCTGTCTTTAGTGTTAGTGGGGATTGACTAGCACTAATGCTATCCTTCCCGCTGCAGAGCTTATCGCCAGGGTGAGGCAGGGATTAGGTATCCCGCTCGGCGATAGGTGCGGAACCTATATAAGGTAGGGGTAGGGCAGACAGGGTGACGTTATATCTGCCTAGGGGTCTCCACTCTCCCTTCCCTAGTGTTTGGTTCCCTTTCCCTTATCCCTTTGTGTTGCACTTAGCCTTTCCTACACTGTGCATGACACTAGGAAGGGGATTAACTAAGTGGCTACAAGGTGTTCACTGGAGCTCCTGATGGTGGAGACAGACTGGGCTGCAGGTACCACTCCTAGGCATATCCCGGGACTGCAGCTGCTGACCCAAGGGGTCAGGTTCGCTGACACGGACTAGGGCTATGTTCAAACACATTGGTCTAGGACACTGGACCAGGGACTGAACACATACGGGCCAAGGGACAATGTTGAGGCACTGGCCGCACTGGGACGAAGGGACTTCAGGAGCAGAACTATCTGCACTCAGACCAGGGGCCAACATTCAGGCCCTGGCCATGCTGGGTCCAGGGACTCTGGTTCAGGACACTGGCCGCACCGAGACCAGGGATTCGGGTTCAGGATACTGGCCTCAGCGGGCCAAGGGTTTTCTGTTCTGTTTCTGACCTCACAACTGCACTGGTGGAACCCCAACTACCTAATAACTAAGCTCTTTTCTTGGTGACTCCCTAAGGATGGCTGGGAGCCATCTTGCAGGTGTACACATTATGCTAAATGGCTCTCAATGACAGGCTGAGAGCATTTATCATTTGTGTGCCTCCCCTTTAAGAGCAAGGGAGTGCCCACAATAGGCACGCCACGTACTGCGGCATGCACTCAAGGAAGAGGCAAGCGCACACCGGGAGACCACGCCGCGAGGCCGGGACTGTGAATAAGCCGGTGTCCCTGCATGGAGGGGGTCAACTTCTCCCTTTTTATCTGGTTTCCTGTTTAATTTTCATATTGCCCACACCTGTTACTTGCCACATTTGAATTTGAATGAGCATCACATGCTTAAAGCAAGGTAGTTTACCCACTATTTTGGAAAGGTGCCAACAATTTGTGTGAAATTATGTCAAATTTTCTTTTTTTTCTTTGCTTTTTGTGTTGTTCCAATGCACACAAAGGAAATAAACATGTATAACAAAACATGCAATTGCAATATAATTTTCTTGGAGAAATACTTCATTTTCTGGAACAATTTCAAGGGTACCAATGCTTTCGGCCATGACTGCAACTTGGCATAGCTTTCCTGCAATTTCAGTCACACAAATTTCTTTATCTACAAGAAGTCAGCTGAAAATATGCCTTCTATGTATATTTTCTCTTGAATTCACACAGATCGTTCATTCTTATGGAACATGACTATATTGTAACTGCTTATGCTGCCTACCATCCAGCTGCAAAATAAGACAGCTCCTAAAAAGCAGCAGTGACAACACACTCCCTATGCTGTAGTAGGCCATTAACAAAACAATATATATGCAGAAGTTACATGAACTCACTGGAACTGCAAATACTTGGAACAATACTGTGATTCATGGCGAACCTCAGTATGTACATCCTACATGAACAATGTCCATTCTGTGATACAAGCATTGAATTCTGAATCTGGTAGGTGGCCTAGAGTAGTGCACAGACCATTTACACTGGAAGTTGATTATTTTATTTGAAAGTCTCCATGTTTGTAAACTTTCATCTTAAAATGTTTTCTATTAAAAGGATAGTTTGCAGGTTTGTATTCCCCATGAAAGCTGAACGGTACCTAAATAGATAAAATGATATATTGTTCAGACTGTATTTTACAACAGTACTGAATCAAGCAAGTAAAATGATAAAGACAATCATACATATATTAAATGCACCACCTTCCAAAATAGCGGGTTTAAAGTTGGTAGAGGATGACGAGCAAAAATATGGTAAGGGTCCCATTTATAACCTTATATAGGACAATTGATTGTGCATGCATATGGTCCTCTCTTCTGAATTCTAAGGGTAAGAGCACCACATGGCGTCTTTTAGACGCTGGCGCACCTGTCGCTTTTTCCCAGTTGAAGCCACGTCTGCAAAAATGCTGGCGGTAGTTTTCTTGCAGTCGCTTCATTGTCATTTTGCCGTCTTTTTTGCGGCGGCTCCATCGCGGGTGTCTTATTTTTTGCACTCACTCTGGTGGTTAAAAGACTTATCATAAAACGGAAAATTCATGTAATGTCCTTTTGACATTGTTGCACATTATGTTCATTTTATGTGGCGCTTTTTCAGGTGGATTCCAGGTGATAACCACCTGAAAAAAAACTCTGTGTGCATATACTCTAAGGAGACAGCCGACCGAGTATTTTCGTTTTTGCGTTTTCAATTTTTGCTCCCCTTCTTCCCAGAGCCATAATTTTTTTATTTTTTGGTCAAAATGGCCATGTGAGGGCTTGTTTTTGTAGTACAAGTTGTACTTTTGAACGACACCATTGGCTTTAACATATCGTTTACTGAAAAAAAATTCCAAGTGCGGTGAAATTGCAAAAAAAAGTGCAATTCCACAGTTTTTTTTTTTTACCATGTTCACTAAATGCCAAAATTGACATGCCATTCTGATTCTCCCGGTCATTACGAATTCATAGAATTCAAGCATTACTAATTCAAACATGTCTAGGTTCTTTTTTATTTAAGTGGGGGGAAAAAAAATAAAATTTTTGGTAAAGAAAAAAAATGGCGCCATTTTTCGAGATTTTGAGTGTCTCCATTTTTTGTGATCTGGGGCTGGATGTGGGCTTATTTTTTGAGCACCGAGGTGACGTACTTATTGATACCATTTTGGTGTAGATACAATTTTTTGATCTCCCATTATTGCATTTTATTGCAACAAAGCTGTTGCAAAGCTGTTTAGCGATCAGGTTTATTCTTTTTTATAATGATAGATCGGGCGATTCTGAACTCGGCAATACCTAAATGTGTATATTTGATTTTTTTTTTATTGCTATATTTTGAATTGGGCAAAGGGGGAGTGATTTAAACTTTTATATATTTTTTAATATTTTTAAAAAACTTTTTTTTTTACTTTTTGCATGCTTCAATAGGGAGACTACAAGCTGCAGTTGTCTGATTGCCTCTGCTACACACAGGCGATGATCAGATCACCTGTGTGTTTCAGAAATGCTCACTTGCTATAAGCGCCGACAACCAAGTGTCTGGCAGTGCTGGCACCTTGCTCAGTATGAAATGTGCCACACTGACTTGTTGTTCACCAGGAGATGGGCTGCTTTTCCACATCAACAATAATAATTATATTATATATTATAATAATAATAATAATCTGCCTAGATTTTGAAAGCAAGCCCAATATATACAGCTCTGGCAAAAATTAAGAGACCACATCAAAACCCTGTCATGGCCAGCCCAATCTCCAGACCTGAACCCCATTGAAAACCTCTGGAATGTAATCAAGAGGAAGATGGATAGTCACAAGCCATCAAACAAAGAAGAACTTCTTACATTTTTTCGCCAGAAGCAGTGTGAAAGACTGGTGGAAAGCATGCCATGAAAGCTGTGATTAAAATCATAGTTAATCCACAAAATATTGATTTCTTAACTCTTCCTGAGTTAAAACATTAGTATTGTTGTTTCTAAATGATTATAAGCTTGTTTTCTTTGCATTATTTGAGGCCTGAAAGCACTGTTTTGTTTTTGTTTTTCTTAATTTTGACCATTTTTCTTTTTTAGAAAAAAAATACAAAATTTATTGCTTGGAAATTCAGAGACATGTTGTCAGAAGTTTATAGAATAAAAGAACAATTTACATTTTACTCCAAAATATACCTATAAAGAGAAAAATCAGACAAACTGAACTTTTTGCAGTGGTCTCTTGATTTTTGCCAGAGCTGTATACCTACGACCTAACAAATTAGCACTTTTTTAGCATGTCTGTTAAAATAAATGTTGCATTCCACTTAATATTATTTCATTTTTTCTCTCAGTACATAGTAATGTTTGTTGTGAAAGTTATAACGGGCCAGGTTAAAGAAGTTAATGATGTTCGGGAGTATGATATTTCTGAAGATCAGAAAATGAGGATGCAAGATCACAACAAAACCTCCACAAGGCACAAAGATACCATGAATAACAAGTAAGTACAAACAGCTCTCCCCAGTGGGTGGCATATGTTTTTACTGCCTCACTTGGTACTTCATGTGTTAATAACGCACTTCTAGCCTAACTTGTTTCTTGGGTAAAGTGAAATCTGGTATGTCTCCAGTGTGTGAATTTGTTCTGGTAAGTACCATATATCTATCCCATTATAAGTGTTCTAGGGATAGTGCTGGAATTATCATATGGCGCAAACTCCCTTTAAGGCAACTCCTTCAATGGCGTCTGACCTGTGGTCTTTTCCTCTCCAGCCTTGTGCAAAAACACAGCAAAATGGAAACTTTGTGTCTATAGACATCAGTTTTGCTGCCAATCATATCATTGAGCCACAAGTATAAAACAATACCCTCAGCATTGTTGTTACTGAATGTCTGATACCTGTCAAGGCAAAATAACAGCTGATGCAGATTTTCAGTGACTTACCAGTTCATAAAATACCGTTTATACTCGAGTATAAGCCGAGATTTTCAGCCCATTTTTGGGGGCTGAAAGTCCCCCTCTCGGCTTATACTCGAGTCATACCCAGGGGTCGGCAGGGGAGGGGGAGCGGGGGCTGTCTAATTATACTCACCTACTCCTGGCGCGGTCCCTGCAGGTCCCTGCTTTCCCGGCGCCCAGCTTCTTCCTGTACTGAGCGGTCACATGGTACCGCTCATTACAGTAATGAATATGCGGCTCCACCTCCCATAAGGGTGGAGCCGCATATTCATTACTGTAATGAGCGATAACGGTGACCGCTCAATACAGGAAGAAGCTGCGGCACTGGGGAACAGGGACCGCGCCAGGAGCAGGTGAGTATAATGGGGAGGGGGGAGCACTGCGCGATATTCACCTGCTCCCCGTTCCAGGGCCGCTCCGTCTTCAGCATCTTCTGCAGAAACGCTCAGGTCAGAGGGCGCGGTGACGTGGTTAGTGCGCGCCCTCTGCCTGAACATCAGTGCAGAAGACGCTGAAGATGGAGCGGCACCGAAATGAAGCCTGTTGAATATTGAAAGTGCCGGGGGCCTGAGCGACAGAGACGTGAGTATGCGATTTTTTCTTTTTTTTAACTCAGCAACAGCAAATGGGGCAAGTATCTGTATGGGGCCATAACGTTCGTGCAGCACTATATGGGGCAAGTGTCTGTATGGGGCCATAATCAACGTTTGTGCAGCACTATATAGGGCGAGTGTCTGTATGGAGTATCTTATGGGGCCATAATTAACATTTGTGCAGCACTATATGGGGCAAATATCTTTATGGAGCATCTTATGGGGCCATAATTAACGTTTGTGCAGCACTATATGGCGCAAATGTCTGTATGGAGCATCTTATGGGGCCATAATTAACGTTTGTGCAGCATTATATGGGGCTCCTGATTCAATATGGATATTCAAAAACACTTAACCTACTGATGTCTCAATTAATTTTACTTTTATTGGTATCTATTTTTACTTTTGACATATACCGGTAGCTGCTGCATTTCCCACCCTAGGCTTATACTCGAGTCATTAAGTTTTCCCAGATTTTTGTGGCAAAATTAGGGGGGTCAGCTTATACTCGGGTCGGCTTATACTCGAGTATATACGGGGTAGTTCCATTTTTTTTTAAGGCTACGTCTACATGATGTTTATTTAGTGAGTTTTTCATGTTGCAGATTTTCTGCAGTATTTCTGCATCTATTAAGTAATTTAAGTTAGGCTGGTTTCACATTTGCGTTTTTTGCCGCTGCGTTTTACCGCAAAAAGCGCATGCATTATTTTTCCTATACTTAACATTAAAAACGCATGCGTTTTTTTGCATGCGTTTTGCCGCGTTTGACAACGCATGCGTTTTTTCCATGCTTGCGTTTTGTTTCGGAAATGCAACATGTAGTAATTTCTAGAGGCGTTTTTTGCGGCAAAAAAACGTATTGCTGTCTATGTAAACGCATGCGTTTTTAAGCACATGTGTTTGTTTGCGTTAAAAACGCATGCGTTTTTATAGAAAAAAACAAGAATACATACTGATAAGCCACCCCCCACCATCAAGGTGATAAAGGGATCCAAACCCTACCCCTAACCCTACCCCTACCCCTAACCCTACCCCTAACCCTAAAGCCGGTAATTCAATTGCCGGCTTTTCATTTCTCCTGCCTAAACCCGACATGATATGAGACATGGTTTACATACAGTAAACCATGTCATATCCCCCTTTTTTTTGCATGTTCCACACTACTAATGTTAGTAGTGCGATGTGCAAAATTTCGGCGCTGTAACTATTAATTTTAAGGGTTAAATCGCGGAAAAAATTGGCGTGGGCTCCTGCGCAATTTTCTCAACCAGAGTGGTAAAGCCAGTGACTGAGGGCAGATATTAATAGCCTGGAGAGGGTCCACGGTTATTGGCCCCCCCCTGGCTAAAAACATCTGCCCCCAGCCACCCCAGAAAAGGCACATCTGTAAGATGCGCCTGTTCTGGCACTTGGCCACTCTCTTCCCATTCCCGTGTAGTGGTGGGATATGGGGTAATGAAGGGTTAATGTCCCCTTGCTATTGTAAGGTGACATTAAGCCAGATTAATAATGGAGAGGCGTCAATTATGACACCTATCCATTATTAATCCAATTGTATGAAATGGTTTAAAAAACACACACACAATATTGCAAAGTAGTTTAATGAAATAAACACACAGGTTGTTGTAATATTTTATTGCTCTCTCAATCCACCTGAAGACCATCGTTCTGTAACAAATTAAAAATAATAAACCAACAATATACATACCTTCCGTAGATCTGTAACGTCCCACGATGTAAATCCATCTAAAGGGGTTAAAATATTTTACAGGCAGGAGCTCTGCTATAATGCAGCTGTGCTCGTGCCTGTAAACCCCGGAGAATGAAGGTAATGTAGGTCAATGACCTATAGTTACCTTCAGTCGCGGTGATGTGCCCTCTGCTGGATGTCCTCATATGACCTCGAGCCTGGGAACTTTTTCATTGACCTACATTACCTTCATTCCCCAGGGTTTACAGGCAGGAGCACAGCTGCATTATAGCAGAGCTCCGGCCTGTAAAATATTTTAACCCCTTCAGATGGATTTACATCATGGGACGTTACAGATCTACGGAAGGTATGTATATTGTTGGTTTATTATTTTTAATTTGTTACAGAACGATGGTCTTCAGGTGGATTGAGAGAGCAATAAAATATTACAACAACCTGTGTGTTTATTTCATTAAAATACTTTGCAATATTGTGTGTGTTTTTTTTAACCATTTCATACAATTGGATTAATAATGGATAGGTGTCATAATTGACGCCTCTCCATTATTAATCTGGCTTAATGTCACCTTACAATAGCAAGGTGACATTAACCCTTCATTACCCCATATCCCACCGCTACATGGGAGTGGGAAGAGAGTGGCCAAGTGCCAGAATAGGCGCATCTTACAGATGTGCCTTTTCTGGGGTGGCTGGGGGCAGATGTTTTTAGCCAGGGGGGGGCCAATAACCGTGGACCCTCTCCAGGCTATTAATATCTGCCCTCAGTCACTGGCTTTACCACTCTGGCGGAGAAAATTGCGCGGGAGCCCACGCCAATTTTTTCTGCGATTTAACCCTTAAATTTAATAGCTACAGCGCCGAAATTTTGCACATACACACTGCTAACATTAGTAGTGTGGAATATGCAAAAAAAAGGGATATGACATGGTTTACTGTATGTAAACCATGTCTCATATCATGTCGGGTTTAGGCAGGAGAAATGAAAAGCCGGCAATTGGCTTTTCTGCTATATCGCACTGAAGTAAATATATATATATTGTGGTGATACGCTACCTGAGTGTGTTGGGGGACACTCGCTTGGCATAGGATTCAAGCACTCAGGCACGGTACCTCACACAATTCTGGTCATATCCGGTTTATTAAACGTCATAAACCACATGACATACAGTCTATTCATGCAGCAGATAAACTTCTCTGCCACATATTACAATCCCCTTGTCCAGGGTTAACTTCCAGGAGTTCCACTCCTCATGCTGACTTCACGTCAGTCCCAGGTCCTCAACACGGACTGTCCAGGTCGACGGTCTCACAGTGCTTCCAGGACGACTCCACCAGCCAGGAGCCTCCAACACTGACTATACATCAGGTCCACGGTCTCAGGTGCTTGCAGGACTTCTCCAATACCAGGAGTCTCCAACACCGACCGTCCAGGACCTTGCACAGGAACCAAACGGATCCATACACAGGAACCTCCCAGGCACTTTCCCTTTTATCCACCAGTCCCACCGGGTTTCCAAGTCTCGCCCTATTACGATAGTATACCTTAAGTCCGGGACTACCCTTACTTCATGGTACAGGGACTCCTCTGTCGTGTCAATGTAGAGGCAAGCTATCAAATGTTGTTTAACGTCCCCACCTGTGTCATTCACTCTTGTCCCTAACCCAGGTGACACAGTGCATTCAGAAGGGGTTCTCAGTAAAGTCGCTTTACTCCCTGGGTCTATCAGTCCCACCACACTTTCTCCATCCAAAGAAAAAGAGCACTGTCATGGCAAAACATTAGCTGAGCAATTCACAGCATAGCCTGGACCTGCATAGCACAACTGTGCCTGTGGCCCACCGATCTGCGCCACCCCTTTAACTTCAGGAGGCTCCACCCCCTTTAGTGTCACCACCCCCTTAAAGGACTCTACCCCCTTTTGGACACCAACTCCCTTTGTGGATGCCGCCCCTTTTTGGACTCCACCCCCTTTTGGGCAACCATCCCTGGTTGGGTCACCGCCCCCTTTTTTGGGACACAACCCTATTAGGGACACCACCCCTTCCCTGGGGTACACCCCGTGGACTCTCTACAGTACTTTCAGGCCCCAGTTCGCACAGTACACCACTGTGACTCTGGCCTTGCACTGGCCCTTTAAGAATCCGCAAACAAAACAAAAAAATGTTTTGTTTTTTTTCCCTTCAACTCTTCACCAGCTCCTGCTGGCAATCACAAGCCGCTGCTGCTGAACCTCTTGCTGCAACTGCAGCTACGCTCCACAAGGCTCTGCACGGCTCCACCGCAAACTTCGTGGACCCGCCGATCCACAGCAAGCCGCTTGTCACCTTCGTGGACCCGTCGATCCACAGCAAGACGCTTGTCACCTTCGTGTCCCCGCCGAGCCACAGCAAACTTCATGACCTCACCGAGCCACAGCAAGCTGACTTGAGAAAAAAAACTTCACAGTCTCTCACTGACCTCAGTCAGCATAGCACAGAGTCCTGTCTGTTACACATGGTTCTCAGACCGTCTACTCCTCTGGCTCAGATCAGCCAACGCTGCAACATGTGCTTCTTGGACCGTGCCCGCATTCGAAACACCAAATGTGGTGATACGCTACCTGAGTGTGTTGGGGAATACTCGCTAGGCAGCAGGATAAACATTTCAGGCACGATATCTCACACATAACAGTTTATTTTGGTTTATTACACATCATAAACCACATGACGTACAGTCCATTGCGTTACATTTCATGAACTTATCACGACCCTCAGTCCGTTCATGCAGCCGTTAGGCTTCTCTGCTGTATAATATAATCCCCTTGTCCGGGTTACCTTTCAGGAGTTCCACTCCTCATGCTGATTACCTGTCAGTCCCATGGTCCTCACTACATTGACCGTCTAGGTCGACGGTCTCACAGTGCTTCCAGGACGACTCCAATCCCAAGAGCCTCCAACACTGACCGTCCAGGTATACGGTCTCACAGTGCTTCCAGGACGACTCCAATCCCAAGAGCCTCCAACACTGACTGTCCAGGTCTATGGTCTCTAGGTGCTTCCAGGACGACTCCCACTCCCAGGAGCCTCCAACACTGACCATCCAGGGCCTACAGCACACAGACCACTCAGCAGTGTCCAGCCAGGACACATGGAAAGTCTGTCCACACTTGCAGACTACTAAACACTCACACCATGTGCTACACACACCTCCTTTACATAGGTGTAACCACACCCAGGTACCTGTCACATGGCTAGTCAGGTGAGCGTGACATCACCACAGGTCCAGTCACCTACAAACCCACCCAAAGAGGTGTGTCTGTGTTGTGAATTAGACTTTTTGGCTCCCTCTTGTGGTCACTAGTGATATGACTCTGGGATTGTCTTTCTTCACTTTGGCACTCACCTGGGCCGTTAGTCCAGGGGTGTTGCTATATTAACTTCCTGGATCCTTAGTCCAGTGCCTGGCATCGTTGTAATCAGATCCTTCTGTTTGCTCCTGTCCGCTGGTCCTGGTTTTTGCAAAATTAAGCTAAGTCTTGCTTTTTGGTTATTTGGGTTATTTGCTTTGCTTCTATTTTTGTCCAGCTTGTACTAAATGTGATTTCTGACCTTGCTGGAAGCTCTAGGGGTGCTGGTGTTCTCCCCCCGGCCGTTAGACGGTTCGGGGGTTCTTGAATATCCAGCGTGGATATTTTAATAGGGTTTTTTGCTGACCATATAAGTCATCTTACTATATTCTGCTATTAGCTAGTGGGCCTCTCTTTGCTAAATACCTAGTTCATTCTTATGTTTGTCTTTTCCTCTTACCTCACCGTTATTATTTGTTGGGGGCTTGTATCCAACTTTTTGGGGTCTTATCTCTGGAGGCAAGAAAGGTCTTTCTTTTCCCTTCTAGGGTTAGTTAGTTCTCCGGCTGGCGCGAGACGTCTAGAACCAACGTAGGCACGTTCCCCGGCTACTTCTATTTGTGGTGCTAGGATCAGATATATGGTCAGCCCAGTTACCACTGCCCCATGAGCTGGTTTTTTGTGTTTGCAGACTTGGTTATTATTTCTGAGACCCTCTGCCATTGGGGTCATAACATGTCTGAACACGTAAGGTGGTTTTGTGTGAAAGGACCTGTGGTGATGTCATGCTCACCTGACTAGCCATGTGACAGGTACCTGGGTGTGGTTACACCTATGTAAAGGAGGTGTGTGTAGCACATGGTGTGAGTGTTTAGTAGTCTGCAAGTGTGGACAGACTTTCCATGTGTCCTGGCTGGACACTGCTGAGTGGCCTGTGTGCTGTAGGCCCTGGATGGTCAGTGTTGGAGGCTCCTGGGAGTGGGAGTCGTCCTGAAAGCACCTAGAGACCATAGACCTGGACAGTCAGTGTTGGAGGCTCTTGGGATTGGAGTCGTCCTGGAAGCACTGTGAGACCGTCGACCTGGACGGTCAATGTGGTGAGGACCATGGGACTGACGGGTAATCAGCATGAGGAGTGGAACTCCTGAAAGGTAACCCGGACAAGGGGATTATATTATACAGCAGAGAAGCCTAACGGCTGCATGAACGGACTGAGGGTCGTGATAAGTTCATGAAATGTAACGCAATGGACTGTACGTCATGTGGTTTATGATGTGTAATAAACCAAAACAAACTGTTATGTGTGAGATATCGTGCCTGGAATGTTTATCCTGCTGCCTAGCGAGTATTCCCCAACACACTCAGGTAGCGTATCACCACTATATATATAACGAAACCCGACTTTGCCAAAAATCGGCGACTTTTGAAATTGGCCGATCTGTTTCGCTCAACCCTAATTTTGATGATTGGCAGCTGTCACACACTTCTCAGAATGCGTTTCAAAAACGCAAATGCAGGAAAAAACGCATGTAAATGCGGCAAAACGCCACATTATTTTTACCGCATGCAAAAACACATGCGTCTAAAAAACGCAGCGTTTGCACGTGTTTACATGCATTTTTTCACCACCTGTGTTTGCGTTAAAAACACTGCGTTTTTAAACGCAAATGTGAAACTAGCTTAACTTGCAATTTTTTATTCATTGCATTTTTTACATATATTTTTCTCTAATTTGTGACTGTATTTTTTGTCTCTTGTTGGTGTATCATGTTTTAAATAAAGCTACTTTATTTCTTATACTTCCTGGTATTTTGGCTTTGCTAAAACTTTATTGATACAGTCATGAGTTAATTATATGCGTTTTTAGTGCTTTTCCACCTAAGAAACCCACTAAAAAGGCATATATATTTTTCACCTGCAGATTTCCTGCATCCAATGTAATTCTATGTTGTAAATGGACACTTAAAACTGCGTAACAGCAAGAGACATGAACGTATTGTGGATTTTAAACACAGTAAGTTCAAGCTACGTAAATACATAAAAAATTCCCAGTGGGCATGAGATTGCTATAAATCCCATCCACTTTGCTGGAATGGTAATATGCTGCGGTTTTAGCGAAAAGACGCAGCATCAGAAACTCACCAAAAATATGTTGGAATATCTTTTTATTTAGCTTAATGGAAAACGTATTGCTTGGACGACATAATGTAACTCAATGGCACACAGTTGCCGGAGGCATACAGTGTCGGGAGTATTCATATAGTGGATGCTAAAAATGTAGTGTGTATAAAGCCTTGGCAGTCCTTAACCCCTAAATGACCTGGGGTATTTCAGTTTTTTCGTTTTTGCTTTTTGCTCACCTTCTTCCCAGAGCCATAACTGTTTTATTTTACTGTCAAAATGGCCATTTGAGGGCTTGTTTTTTGCAGTACAAGTTGTACTTTTGAATGACACCATTGGATTTCACATATCGTGTACTAGAAAATGGGGGGAAAAAAAATCCAAGTGCAATTCCACAATAGTTTTTTTTTTTACCATGTTCAGTAAATATTAAAACTGACCTGCCATTATGATTCTCCAGGTCATTACGAGTTCATAGACACTAAACATGTCTAGGTTCTTTTTTATTTAAGAAAAAATCCACAATTTTCCAATACCGCGCCTCCATTTTTCGTGATCTGGGGCTGGGTGAGGGCTTATTTTTTGTGCACCGAGCTGATGTTTTTATTGATACCATTTTGGTGTTGATACAATCTATTGATCACCGTTATTGCATTTTATTGCAATGTAGCGGCGACCAGAAAAACTTATTTCTGGCGTTTTTAATTTTTTTCTTGTTACGCCGTTTAGTGAACGGGTTAATTATTATCTATATTGATAGATTGGGCGATTCTGAATGCGGCGATACCAAATATGTGTAAATTTGATTTTTTATTGTTTTGTTTTGGGGCGAAAGGGAGGTGATTTGAACTTTTATATAGTTCTTATTTTTTTTATATTTTTAAAAACATTTTTTTACTTTTCGCATGTTTTAATAGTCTCCATAGAAGACTAGAAGCTCCAATACTTTGATTGCCTCTGCTACACACAGGCGAATATCAGATCGTCTGTGTGTAGCAGAAATGCTCACTTGCTCTGAGCGCTCATAGCTATCTGGCAATTACAACCATAGAGGTCTGCTGGAGACCTCCGGTTGTCATGCCGACACATCGGTAACCCACGATCATGTGACTGGGACACCAATGGGCGGGATTAGTGACACGCTTCCAGGAAGCGCAAGTTAAATGCCGCTATAAGAGATTGACAGTGGCATTTAACTAGTTAACAGCCTCGGGTGGATCACGATTCGACCCACAGTTGTTGCGGGCACATGTCAGCTGTATAGATCGGCTCAGCACCAGAGCTCGCACCAAACAGGAGGAGTCCAGCATGGGTATACTATTACACCCAATGTCGGAAAGGGTTAAAGGGATCTGTCACCAGGTTTTGCTATCCCATATGAGAGCAGCATAATATAGGGACAGAGATTCCGATTCCAGCAATGTGTCATGTACTGGGCTGCTTGCGGTCATTGTGATAAAATCACTGTTTTATCTGCTGCAGATCAACCAGTTCTATGAATGCTGATCTCTGTATAACCACACCCACACCACTGATTGAAAGCTTTCTGTGTACATTGTGCATAGGCAGAAAGCTGCCAATCTGTGGTGTGGGCGGAGTTATAGAGAACTCATGAACATGCTTGACTACCTGGCAGCGGGTTTACTAGTCCTCTAGTGATAATCTCCTGCTGATAAGACACTGATTTTTATAAAAACTACATTAAGCAGACCAGTAAGTGATCGCTGTAATCATGGTCTTTGATCCTATATTATTCTTCACTCAGATTACGGTAAGTAGCAAACGCCTTGTGACAAATCCCCTTTACAGCAAGTCAAATGTGGACAATTTCAGAATTTTAATTCTACAACCTCTCAGACCTAATAGTGTACTTGTATTCGACAGTAGAGTTCAGCAAATAAATTTGTAGAACTCGCCTTCTACATGCTGGAATATCCGGCGCCTCTTCTCATTTGTGGACCCAGCACGATGTCATTGTTGCAGCACGATACACACATAGTATTACAAATCGGAAGAGGCATCAGAGGTACCAGCAAATGGGAGGCAGTTCATAAATTTCCTTTCCACCAACCAGGAACTACTGATTTGTCCATTGGAAAAAGATCCTGTTTATTGGTTCACTTACGTCTACTCAACAGCTATGTGTTCTTCTAAGCAGCACACTGGGTGTCTGAAAATAGGGTTTATAGACACTCAGCAGAAGAAAGCTGTGAAAATGTGAATATTCTTACACACTCATATTATTATTATTATTGTTATTTATTTATATAGCACCATTGATTCCATGGTGCTGTACATGAGAAAGGGTTACATCAAGATACAAATATCACTTCAAGTAAACAAACTAGCAATGACAGACTGATACAGAGGGAAGATGACTCTGTTCTTGTGGGCTTTCATTCTACAGGATTATGGGGAACAAGACAGTAGATCGGGTGTTGCAGTAGCTCCGATGGTGTTGAGTTGGCCGCGCAGTCATTGCAGGTTGTAAGGTTTTTTGAAGAGATGGGTTTTCAGGTTCCATCTGAAGGATCCAAATGTGGTGGATAATCGGACATGTTGGGGCAAAGAATTCCAGAGGTTGAGGGATATACAGGAGAAGTCTAAATGTGGAGGAGAGAAGGAGGTTTTGGGAGGACCGGAGATTACGTGAGGGAATATATTGGGAGATTAGTTTGGAAATATACGAAGGAGAAAGATTATGGATGGCTTTGTAGGTCAGTGTTAGTAGATTAAACTGGAAATGCTGGGAAATTGGGAGCTAGTGAAGGGATTTACAAAGAGGAGAAGCAGGAGTGTAGCGAGGAGAGAGATTAATAATTCGGGCAGCAGAGTTAAGGATGGACTGGAGGGGTGTGAGAGTGTTAGAAGGTAGGCCACAGAGGAGGATGTTGCTGTAGTTGAGGTGGGAGATGATTATGGTATGTACAAGCATTTTGGTAGAGTGAGGGTTGAGGAAAGGATGGATCCTGGAAATATTTTTGACCTGGAGGCGACAGGAGGTGGCAAGAGCTTGGATCTGCGGTTTGAAGGACAGGGCAGAGTCAAGGGTTACTCCAAGGCAGCGGATTTCCGGGACAGGGGAAAGTGTGATTTAATTTACTGTGATAGATAGATCAGGTAGGGAAGATATGCTAGATGGAGGAAAGATAATTAGTTCAGATTTGTCCACACTGACCTTGAGGAAGCGAGAGAAGAAGGAGGATATGGCCGATAGATACTCTGGGATTCTGGACAGCAGAGAGGTGACATCTGGGCCAGAGAGGTAGGTCAGAGTGTCATCAGCATATAGATGGTACTGGAAGCCAAAGGAATTTATGAGTTGTCCCAGGCCAAGGGTATAGATTAAAAAGAGAAGGGGTCCAAGGACAAAGCCTTGATGGCTACCAACAGAGAGCAGGCGAGATGAGGAAGTAGTGTGGGAGTAGGAAACGCTAAATGTGCGGTTGGTAAGGTGTGAGGAGAACCAGGATAGGGCAAGGTCTTTGACATGAAAGGAAGAGAGGATCTGTAGTAGGAGGCAGTGGTCAACTTTGTCGAAGGCAGAGGACAGGTCAAGAAGGAGGAGTATAGAGAATTGTCTCTTAGCATTGGCTGTAAGTAAGTCGTTAGTAAGTTTGTCAGGGCAGTCTCAGTGGAATGGTGGGGACGGAAGCCAGATTGTAGGTCGTCGAAGAGTGAGTTAGATGCAAAGTGAGAGGAAAGTTCAGCGTGGATGTGCTGCTCAAGGAGTTTGGAAGCAAATCGGAGCAAAGATGAGGGGCAATAGCTGGACATAGCACTCGGGTCAAAGGATGACTTTTTGAGGATAGGTGTGATTGTGGCATGTTTGAAAGCAGAGGTGAAGGTACCAGAAGTAAGTGATAGGTTGAAGTGCTGGGTTAGAGATGGGATAAGTGTGGTGGTGAGGTTGGGGAGGAGGTGGGATGGGATGGGTCAAGTGCGCAAGTGGTGAGGTATGATTTGGAGAGAAGATGGGAACGCTCTCCTTCAGTGATTTTGGAGAGGGAAGTTATGGGGTTAGGGCATTGGTCTGGTATACAAAGGGGTTGTGGTCGGACAACAAAGACTTGCCTTGTTTGGTCTATCTTATTTTTGAAATGCGTGACAAAGTCCTCATCAGAGATTAGGGAAGTCTGAGGGGGCAGTGGTGGGCGGAGGAGTGAGCTAAACGTGCTGAACAACTGTTTGAGGTTGTGGGATAAGGAAGATACGAGGGATGTAAAGTAGGCCTGTTTAGCAGAGGTGAGAGCTGATTTGATTGCTAGTGTTGCTTGTTTGAATGTGGTAAAGTCATCTTGCGAATGCATTTTCTTCCAACGCCGCTCTGCAATTCTGGATACTTGCCTAAGCTTTTTAGTGATGTTATTGTGCCAGGGTTGTCTATTGATTTGTCGTCCTCTGCTATGCATGACGGGCGACCGAGTCGATGGCGGGTGCAAGAGTGGCATTGTAGAAACTAGTGGCAGTGTCTGTGTCATGGGGTGAAGATATGGAGGACAGCGGTAGAATAGAGTCAGAGATTGCATATAATTGTTTGCCAAATTGCTAGTACATTCCACAAACTTAAAAATAAAACTGAAACTTAACATAAACCCTTTACGCAAAATCTGGTGATTTACGTCCACTGCAGACCATATACACTGTGTTCCAAATTATTATGCACAAAGAGTTTAGGAGTGATAAGGTTAGAATTTTTTTGTTTGTCATTTAAACCCATTGATCGTGATGTGTGTCAGGGCTCTTTACATCACTGAAAGCAATTGCAGATACCTGTGCAAATTAGTTTGGCAGATGTGTCCAAATAAAGGCAAGACTACTTAAGAAGGCTGTTCCACATTATTAAGCAGCCTACATTTTTGGCCAAAATGGGAAGGAAAAAGGATGTGTCGGCTGCTGAGAAGCAACAAATTATGGAGTATTTAGGTCAAGACATGACTACAATCAACATTGCCAAGACACTTCATCATAATCATCGCACAATTAAGAAGTATGTAGCTGATTCCCAGCACACACGTGTGCGTGCTGATAAGGAAAAATTGAGGACCCTTTCCAACAGGCAATTGCGTAAGGTTAAAAGAGCAGCTGCAAAAATGCCTGGTCATAGCAGCAGACAGGTTTTTGAAGCTGCTGGTGCCTCCAACGTCCCCAAAACAACAAGATGCAGGGTCCTTCAGAGGTGCGTAAGCCATCCTGTCGACCACCTCTATCCACTGCATACAAGCAGAAACAGCTCCAGTGGGCCAAACGATACATGAAGACTGACTTCCAAACTGTTTTGTTCACAAACTGTTTTGTTCACCGATGAGTGCCGTGCAACGCTCGATGGTCCAGATGGATGGAGTGGAGGATGGCTGGTTGATGGACACCCCATGAAAACACGGCTAAGGCGCCAACAAGGAGGAGGTGGTGTAATGTTTTGGGCTGGAATCATGGGGAGAGAGATTGTCGGCCCCTTTATGATCCCTGAAAGGGTAAAGATGAACTCCATAATCTATGTGGAGTTTCTAAAAACACTTCCTGCCATGGTTCAAGGGGAAGAACTGTGCTTTCCGCCGCAAGATCATTTTCATGCATGATAATGCACCGTCTCATGCTGCAAAAAACACATCTGCATCTCTGGCTGCTATGGGCATAAAAGAGGACAAACTTATGGTGTGGCCACCATCTTCCCCTGACCTCAACCCCATTGAGAACCTCTGGAGCATCATCAAAAGGAGTGTCTATGATGGCGGGAGGCAGTTCACATCTAAGCAACAGCTCTGGGAGGGTATTCTGTCCACATGCAAAACAATTGAAGCAGAAACCATCCAAAAACTGACAAATTCAATGGACGAGAGAGTTCAGAAGCTTCTTTCGAACAAGGGGTCCTATGTGCAAATGTAACATCACCTAGAATAAAGTTTTCACTTGAAAACTGTTTGATTTCATTTTGTAATAAGCTGATAATGCTTATAACTTCACAATTGAGCATTTTTTTGTTCAAAATAAAATAAAAAAGGTTGAAAACTCTGCTGTGCATAATAATTTGGAACATGCATTTTGAGTGTTTATTTTTTTTAAAAAGATACTGTTTTCATAGGCAGTTTGTTCCAAAACATTGCAATTATACTAGAATAGTAGATGACTGGAAAATAACAATGACTGCAATTCTGATAGGTAATTTAGAGAAAATATGAGGAAATATTATTTGCATAATAATTTGGAACACAGTTTAAAGTTAAAGATAATAGTTCCTTTTTCCAAATATGGTATATAAAAAGACATTGCCCACTATAGTCCTCATGCCAAACATGATACCCATTTAATCCCTTAATGACCAGGCCAAATTTTTCAAATCTGACGAGTGTCACTTTATGAGGTAATAACTCTGGAACGCTTCAACAAATCCCACTGTATCTGAGAATGTTTTTCCGTGACACATTGTAATTTATGTTAGGCCATGTTGAGACGTCCTGATACTTCTGGTTCTGGAAAATCCGTACTGGTGCTATCCGTATTCGTGATTCACATCCGTGTTCCGTCTGTGTGCAGCATCAATGTGACATATTCCGGCGTCTGGTGCTGAATCAAACTCTCATAATTTTCGCCTGGTCTCCCTGCGATCAGTGAGACTAGGTAACGCTGATGAGACTTGTAGTCAGCACCCACCATCTGTGTATCACGCGCAATTGAATAAATAAAAACAGCGTGGGGGTCCCTCTTAATTTTTCTAAGCAGCTGAGAGAAAGCTGACAGGTGGGTGCTGGTGTTGATATTCTGGGAATGGGCCAATAGCCATAAAGGTTCCCAGCCTATTAATAACAGCTCAGAGCTGTTTGCTTAGCCTTTACTGGGGCACTGGTAAAAAAAATGACTTGTGGTCCCCCTTAATTTTACTAACTGGCAAAGACTAAACAGACAGATGTGGACTGATAATAATAAGCTGGGAAGGGGCCATGAATATTGGCTCCTCTCCCAGACTAAGAACATCAGCCCTCAGCCGCCTCAGGAATGGTGCAACCATTAGATATGCCAATTCCTGCCTCGGCTCTTCCCACTTTCCTGGTGCCGTGCAAAGTGGGGTAATAATTTTAGGGTTGATGTCAGCTGTGTATTGTCTGCCGACATCAAGCTCAGGGGTTAGTAATGGAGAGGTGTCTATCAGACACCCCCATTACTAACCCCGTGGTCAGTATTAATAAAGAGACACACACACACACACACACACACACACACACACACACACACACACACACACACACACACACACACACACAGAAAAGTCCTTTAATTGAAATAAACACTCCCTGACCCTCTTTAATCCATTCATTATTGTAAGAATAAAAAAGTCATCCTCACCTGTCCACCATTAATCCATAATGCTGATGTCCTACGACGATCCACAACTCTGCTACATCCAGATGGTTTGGTGAGCGATGACATCAGTGATGCAACCATTCACCCCGCCAGCCAGAACACGCTGAGCACGAGAATGTGGCTGCAGTGACGAGTGGTGAAGTCATTAAGGTTATTACAGGCAGCGATTCCCAAGCTCAGCTCAGGGTGTGTCATTAAGCAAAAATAAGTCCAATTATATTTGTAAAAAATGTTTACATAAAGTATGAAATAAATAACATAAAAGTGTTTTACCATTAGAAAAACGTGTTTTTATGTTAAAACAAAAGTAAACAAAAATGTACACATAATTGGCATTTCTGCATCTGGAAGGAACCACGCTATAACATTGTCCCGTTATCTAAACTGTATTGCTGTGAACACAAAAAAAAGAAAAACACTGAAAAAATATAGCTTTTTTCATCATGCTGACACTAAACAGGTATAGAAAGTGATCAAAACGTTATACACAGTGTTCCAAATTATTATACAAATTATATTTTTCTCGGATTTTCCTAAATGGTTGGTGCAAATGACAGTCAGTCTAATAAAAGTCATCACCCGTTAGACTATACATCGAATTTTATTGAAGAAACCTCCCAATGATAACAATATAATCTCCAAAATGAATAAAAACTCCAAATGCACTGTTCCAAATTATTAGGAACAGTAGAGTTTAAGCTCACAAAAACGTATATGTCCAGCAAGGGAAAAGACAAGTATTACAAAAGAAAAACCCCCGTAAAATTGTATACTTTATAGAATAACAAGCAAAAAATATATATTTTTTTTAAAATATGTATAATACCCAGAAAAAAAGCCTAAATGACAAATTGGTCAAACACTAGTAGGGGATATAATCCCCCAGAAAAAATGAGTCTGGACTGATAAAAGACAACCTCAATTATAAGAAAAATATATGTATCCTACTAACAAATATTAGATAATATCAGTGATACACACGTGTTGTCCTATACTTAGTACCAAAGATGTGCAGATATATGTGAGGTATCCCTACCTAGATGCGGAGGTTGGCACCCTGAGAGAAAAAACGAGAATGGCGCCCCCGCTCGTGCGATGGCTGTCCCTGATCTCCTATCTCCTCCCTATAAGAAATACAGTCAGAAATAGGAAGGCCAGATGGCTTGTAATATCATATGATAATATGTGATGTTCTATGAGCACAGTGAACGCCCCCCCCCCTTTTTCCCCTCGTTTTTCAATCTGAGGTAAGAAACAAGGGATAGAAGTAATAAATCATAGCCTTATACATCAATAAAATATATAACAAAGATCCAGGTTTACTGCAGCATAATAGTACCCTCAACGCCACAATGCATATCTAGATGTGTCACTATACCCATCCACTGAAAACCATTGAGTGCAGATAATGAAATCAGAGAAAGGATGTAATCATATACTCATCTGCTGTATTCATGGTACACGAGTGGTTACAGGTCTAAATGGAGTGACTACTTCGATAGTTGAAGACAAAAACTCTCGACGCGTTTCCCCCACAAATGGGTTCATCAGGAGAGGCTAAATGATAGCGTGGCAGTGTGGAGTTGTCCAAAAATAAGGCTGCAATTAGTTAACTGCGGGTCCTTCTTAAATACCTGAACACAAGCCTGTTGGAAATCACTTCCTGTTTCACTGACGCATATCTAAATAACTAACTGCCGATGTCCAAGTGCTTTACCACCTAGCGCTTCTCAGTGGATTTGAGCATGCGCCTTGCACTTTGGACTTCAATATAATGGTGCCAGGTAATATTTTCATCAGTGCAGCCGCGCTTGACTTAGTCACACGCGCTGTGCACGTGTGACTATCATCTTCTGGCTCCGGCGTTGATTTGGCCAGCATCCGTTGGCGCGTGCGCTTCAGTATGCACGTATTAGGTGACTCTTATTTAGTGTCCCTTAGTTCATGATGCTATGCGCACTCACGGATGGAGGCAGTTGGCTTCAATATAATGGCACTGGGCACAATCTTGAATGGGGCCACAGCACTTGGACATCGGCAGTTAGTTATTTAGATATGCGTCTGTGAAACAGAAAGTGATTTCCAACAGGCGCGTGTGTAGGTATTTAAGAAGGACCCGCAGTTAACTAATTGCAGCCTTCTTTTTGGACAACTCCACACTGCCACGCTATCATTTAGCCACTCCTGATGATTTGTGGGGGAAACGCGTCGAGAGTTTTTGTCTTCAACTATCGAAGTAGTCACTCCATTTGGACCCGTAACCACTCGTGTACCATGAATACAGCAGATGAGTATATGATTACATCTTTTCTCTGATTTCATTATCTGCACTCAATGGTTTTCAGTGGATGGGTATAGTGACACATCGAGCTCTGCATTGTGGCGTTTAGCTTTATTTATGTTATGGTCAAACTTACTTGGATGTAGTGACATTAGCCAGTACAGAATGACTTTATCATTTGCGTCTTGGTACTGTATTAGTTGAGGGTACTATTATGCTGCAGTAAACCTGGATCTTTGTTATATATTTTTATTGATCTATAAGGCTATGATTTATTACTTCTATCCCTTGTTTCTTACATCACATTGAAAAAAGGGGGAAAAAAAGGGGGGTCCGTTCACTGTGCTCATAGAACATCACATATTATCATATGATATTACAAGCCATCTGGCCTTCCTATTTCGGACTATTTCTTATAGGGAGGAGATAGGAGATCAGGGACAGCCATCGCACGAGCGGGGGCGCCATTTTCGTTTTTTCTCTCAGGGTGCCAACCTCCGCATCTAGGTAGGCATACATTTATAGGTTTTTTGCAGCTTGTAGGGATACCTCACATATATCTGCACATCTTTGGTACTAAGTATAGGACAACACGTGTGTATCACTGATATTATCTAATATTTGTTAGTAGGATACATATATTTTTCTTATAATTGAGGTTGTCTTTTATCAGTCCAGACACATTTTTTCTGGGGGATTATATCCCCTACTAGTGTTTGAGTAATTTGTCATTTAGGCTTTTTTTCTGGGTATTATACATATTTTAAATTTTTTTTTTTTTGCTTGTTATTCAATAAAGTATACAATGTTACGGGGGTTTTTCTTTTGTAACACAGTAGAATTTCTAAACATTTGATATGTTTTAAAGAACTGAAGATGCTCATTTGTGGAATTTGCAGCATTAGGAGGTCACATTCACTGAACATAAAAGCTATTTAACTCCAAAACATCCTAACAGGCCAAGTTACATGTTAACATAGGAATCCTTCTTTGACATCACCTTCACAATTCTTGCATCCATTGAACTTGTGAGTTTTTGGAGAGTTTCTGCTTGTATTTCTTTGCATGAAGTCAGAATAGCCTCCCAGAGCTGCTGTTTTGATGTAAACTGCCTCCCACCCTCATAGATTTTTTGCTTGATGATACTCCAAAGGTTTTCTATAGGGTTGAGGTCAGGGGAAGATGGTGGCCACACCATGAGTTTATCTCCTTTTACGCCCATAGCTGCCAATGACTCAGAGGTATTCTTTGCAGCATGAGATGGTGCATTGTCATGCATAAGGATGATTTTGCTCCTGAAGGCACGTTTCTGCTTTTTATACCATGGAAGAAAGTTGTCAGTCAGAAACTCTATATACTTTGCAGAGGTCATTTTCACACCTTCAGGAACCTTAAAGGGCCCTACCAGCTGTTTCCCGATGATTCCAGCCCAAAACATGACTCCTCCACCTCCTTGCTGATGTCGCAGCCTTGTTGGGACATGGTGGCCATCCACCAACCATCCATCTGGACCATCCAGGGATGCTCGACACTCATCAGTAAACAAGACTGTTTGGAAATTAGTCTTCATGTATGTCTGGGCCCACTGCAACCATTTCTGCTTGTGAACACTGTTTAGGGGTGGCCGAATAGTAGGTTTATGCACCACAGCAAGCCTTTGACGGATCCTACACCTTAAGGTTCGAGGGACTCCAGAGGCACCAGCAGCTTCAAATAACTGTTTGCTGCTTTGTAATGGCATTTTGGCAGCTGCTCTCTTAAACCAATGAATTTGTCTGGCACACACCTTCCTCATTATGCCTTTATCTGCATGAACTCTGTGCTCTGTTTCAGTCACAAATCTCTTCACAGAATGATGATCACTCTTTAAGTTTTCGTGAAATATCTAATGTTTTCATACCTTGTCCAAGGCATTGCACTATTTAATGCTTTTCAGGAGCAGAGAGATCCTTTTTATTTCCCATATTGCTTGAAACCTGTGGCCTGCTTAATAATGTGGAACATCATTTTTAAGTAGTTTTACTTTAATTAGAATCACCTGGAAAACTAATTTTCACATGTGTTTAAAATTGATTTCAGTGATCCACTGAGCCCTGAGACACAATGCCATCCATGAGTTTATTTGAAAAACAAAACAATTAAGTCTTTATGACACTTAAATCCAATTTGCATAATAATTTGGAACACGGTGTACATAATGAAAAATGGTATCAATGAAAATGTAATTTCATGCCAAAAAAACCCTAGCTTTCATATGGCTGTGCCAGGAAAAAAAAAATAATAGCTATTAAAATATGATGTTTTAAAAACACATTTTGCTGTAAAATACAGAATTTTTTTTGTGTCAAAAGTAGCAAAACAAACAGCAAAATAAACAAGTACTGCCATGAACGGAACACAGTAATCATACTGATCCAAAGTTTTACTTTCTCCACACAGGGAATGGCATAAAAAATACACAAATATAATTCATGAATTTCTCGCTTTTCTTATCTCTGCCAACCAAAGTTAAACATCTCACAAAACTTAAGCCCCCACACAGTTTTTTGCAGGGAAACAAAAAACATTCTTGCGCTCAAAATTTGGAGATGCAAAAATAAATACATTTTTTGTAGTTTGTTTTAGTGTGAAAACATAAGAAAAAAATAACCGTATGACCCTGGCGTTGCTATAATTATAGTGACCCGAAGAATTAAGTCGTCTTATCATTTTTACAGTTAACAATGTAAAAAGGACATTCAAAAAATTAGAGGCAAATCCTGAATTGTTCATTCTGTCACCCAAAAATTATAATAAAAATCAATCAAAAAATGTTATGCAACCCCAGATGGTACCAATAAAATAGACAATGGCACTAAAGTTCTGGAAAAGTGACTGGGCTCATGAAAACCATTCCAGTAAAATCCATGCCCAGAAACTGAAATCATTTCCCTGCAGAATTCCCAAACTATAGTTAGCATCATCAGGCATAGCATTGCTGTAGAGTTGAGAACCTGCTTCAAGGGGTTCTCCAGAATCTAATAATTGATGACATATCTTTTAGGGCTGTCCCACACGTCCAGATAATTCCGGTACCGGAAAAATCGGTACCGGAGTTATCCGTGTCCGTGTGCCCGTGAGCTCACGTAGGCCATACGTGCGGCACACGTGTGCGGCCCGTGTGCCGAGTGGGTACCACACGGAGAGTGTGGTACCCACTCTGCATCGTGCTGAAGCCGCGATTCATATATTCTGTGCAGCAGCGTTTGCTGCATAGAAGATATGAATAATAGTGTTTAAAATAAAGATCTATGTGTCCGCCGCCCTCCCACCCCCTGTGCGCCCCCCCGCGCCCCCCCGCTGTTCAGAAAATACTCACCCGGTCCCTCGTTGGCTGTCGGTGCTTCCTGGTCTGGCCGCGGCTTTCACTGTATGCGGTCACGTGGGGCCGCTCATTTACAGTCATGAATAGGCGGCTCCACCCCTATGGGAGGTGGAGCCACATATTCATGACTCTATTCGTCGGCCCCACGTGACCGCATACAGTAGAAGGGGCGGCCAGGAAAGGACGCTGCGAGGGAGCGGGTGAGTATTTTCAGAACAGCGGGGGGGCGCACAGGGGGTGGGGGACACATAGATCTTTATTTTAAACACTATTATTCATATTTTCTCTGCAGCAAACACTGCTGCAGGGAACATATGAATCGCGGATTCAGCACCAGTGGGGGGGACAGCGCTTACTGTAGCGCTGTCTCCTGCACGCCACACGGGCTGCAAACGGAGAAGGTCCGTGTGTGGTCCGTGTTTTACACGGACCCATTGACTTTAATGGGTCCGTGTAATACGTGCGCTCCCACGAACACTGACATGTCTCCGTGTTTGGCACACGGAGACACGGTCCGCAAAAAATCAATGACATCTGCACAGATGCATTGATTTTTATGGGTCTACGTGTGTCAGTGGCTCCGGTACGTGAGGAAACTGTCACCTCACGTACCGGAGCAACTGACGTGTGAAACCGGCCTTAGACAGGTCATCAATAAGAAATCGGTGGGAGTTTGACACCTGACACACCCACTGATCAGCTGAAAACGACTCCATTAGTGGGCGTAACTAAGCGATATATGGGTAGAATGCAGCATATTGCTTAGGAGCAGTTAACAAGTACTGCACTTTTGGCCTCCTTCACACATCCTTGTGATTCCTGTGCAGGAAAAAACAGTACTGGTGAGATCCGTAGTCCATGTGCCGTCCGTAAGTACATATGTGAAGTTCTTGTGAAATCCATTTGTTCTTTTGCTGTGTCATGTGTCCGTGTTTCACATCAGTATGTAGTTTGTGTGTCCATGTGACACGTACCAATGCCTAGGAAAAGCAGTATAGTTTGCGCAGATTCCAGGCGCCAGCAGCGGCAGGCAGCTCTCATTATTGTCACTTGGTCTCACTGAGATCAGCATGACCAGGCGACATTGATGGGAGTTGTATTCAGCACCCTATGTGTACATTCTGTGTAAAATAATTAATAAAAAAAATGTTATGAACTCTTGCGTAATTACCATAATCAGCAGAGGGAAAGCCTATGGCTGGGGGCTAATGTTAATAATTTTGGAAAAGGGCCAAAATCCCAAAAGGTTCCCAGGCTATTAACAGCTCTCAGCTGTTTGCTTAGCCTTTACTGGTGAGTTTATGGGGGAACGCAGGAAAAAAAATGACGTAGGGTTCCCCTATAAATTCAAACCAGCAAAGGCTAAACAGACAACTGTGGGTTGTTATTAATAGCTTGTGAAGGGGCCAAATAGATTCCCACGCTCCTAGCCGCGCTAATCTCAGTCCAAGCAGGAGACAATGGTGAGAGCTGTCTTCAGTAGCCGGCACCTCTGAACAGTGTGAACTGTACCACTTCTTTCCAGGCGCGGGTAAGTGTCACACTATGTTCACGTGTGCAGCACGAATTTTGTTCATGCTGCGCAAAAGAAACTGACATGTCTGCGGGTTTTTCACACAGACCATGTGAAAAACCTGACATGTGCACCACCATTGAATACAGTGGGTGTTCGTGTGTCCATATTTGCGGCCCTTAAAAAATGGACAGCATAAGGATACAAAAACGTATGTGTGAAGAAGGCCTTAGCTCCCATTGGTTTGAATGAACTTCAGCTTCCTCAAAGCAATGTATGGGGCTGTTGTGTTCCGCCATACATCACTTAGTTTGGTAAATTGCCTAAGAAGTTTTCAGCAGATGGGTGGGGGTGTTGGACTCCCAAAGGCCTCATATTGAGATCTTGGACAGCCCGTTTATCAATGTATAGGTTGTGTCTCTCCAGTAGTACAAGCTGGGCACTATATATTGGGCACTAAAATCACATGTTTGTAATTTTCACTCTTCTATATCCACTGCTCACTAATTTTTGGATAACACTGGACAGTGTCAAAATAATCACCACACCCATAATGTTCTGAGTGTAATTTGTAAACTGGGGCACTTTTTGTCTATTTCTGCTGTTTGGGAAGCTTAGGGGTTCTGCAAATGGTGCTCACAAACTTCAAGAAACTCTGTGCTCCAAAAGCCAAATCGAGCACCTTCTCTTCTGAGCCCTGCTGGGTGGCCCATCAGTGATGTATGACTATATACAGTATATGGTATTGTCATACTTGGTAGCAATAGCATACTAAATTACAGGGTCATTTTTTCTTATTAGCACTGGTAAAAATGAAATATTTTGAGCTAAATCTGCTTATTGTAACAAATGTCATTTTTCATTTTCTCACAGCCTAATGGTAAATAAGTCAGTTTGCGTTTTGATATTTTTATCTACTGATAACTATATTACTAATGAAACTATATAAAGTAAATACTATTGACCTTACTAAATATCTTATTGAAAAATTAAAATATAGCATATGACTTAATATAAAATAACATAGTATTGTTCCTCTGACTACTTTAGAATTAGTAATAGTTTGTGTCTAGGCACTAGGGAACAATGCCTTTTGTAGCCCGAAAGTCAGACATGCAAGTTCTCATCTTTATTATATATGGCTACTAGTGATGAGCGAGTATACTCGTTGCTTGGGTTTTCCAGAGCACGCTCGGGTGTCCTCCGAGTATTTTGGCGTGCTCGGAGACGTAGTTTTCGTCGCTGCAGCTGCATGATTTGCGACTGCTAGACAGGCGGAATACATGTGGGGGTTGCCTGTTTGCTAGGGAATTCCCACATGTATTCAGCCTGTCTAGCAGTCGTAAATCATGCAGCAGAGGCGACAAAAACTAAATCTCTGAGCACTAACAAATACTCGAAGACCACTCAAGCATGCTCGGGAAAACTCGAGCAACGAGTATACTTGCCCATCACTAATGGCTACCAGACATGACAGTACATGGTCAGACCAGCCAGGACGGGGCGGTAGATATGCAATGAAACATGTTTCCACATGTGAAAACAATGTCATCTCTGCTTCTGTCTCATACATTCTTGATGACTTTTTAATAATATTTTTACATTTCTTTTTTATGTAACATGGTAACACTTTGTTTTATCCTCTTTCATCCAGGCAATACATGTCCAATGGATACGTAAAGAAAAAGAGAGTATAACAATGGTGCGATGTGGTCCCCAGTGCAATGGTCTTTTTCCATCCAACAAAAGTTTATTCAGCCTTGTATGTGTTACAATTAACTAATTTTTTTTAAAATTTAATTACTGTATTGTCCAGAGCCTCAACATAATTCACCTCAAAACCTCATGTATTTAACATGTTATTGGTAATTAACTTCTCCTTATCGTTTTAAAGGTACAGTTGATGCTGAATCTAACAGTGTTCAAATATTTCTTAAATATAACAAAAGTTAAAAGAACAATCGTGCTTTTAATTTAAGACTCTTGACTTGACTAGTTTTAATGTATATGTAATATGCAGTATGACTGGCGCGCCATTGGAAAATGTACAAGATGGCGATGGTTAAGTATGTTAATACACTCATTACACAAACACTTATGGCTGTTAACAGATGGAACAATAAAAAAAAACATCATCATAGAGGTGATCCGCTGTGAACCCACTGACTTTCTCCTCACGGTGCTGAGGTCACCGCAGTTCAGCGCGGCTGGTAACGCAGCCTCAGTGACCCACAGTAAACGCTTATTATGTCACCGATCACTGATGCTACACTCGCAGCAGTTCATTCACCAGTGGTTCTCAGCCTAACCGGTCGCATCTTGGCACTGTTCAGGTTGAAAATTATTTATCCCCAGGCATGTATTAGAACATGGGACAGAACAATGGACAGGTGAGGAATATGGTTGTTTTTTATTTTTGTTTTATTACAGGAGACGAGGGCTTCAATGGAATGTGCGATAGGTGAGTATAACTGTTTTTGTTTTCCATATGTATAAAGCTGAGTGTATGTATGTGTGTGTGTGTGTGTGTATGTTTCAAGCCACGCCCACTCCACATTGCTATGCCCACTCTGCATTGCCACACTCACTCCACACGCAAAGTACTGTCCACACGGCCCACGTTGTTAGCGCACATGGCCGGAGACACATTCACCTCGAAAGCCACCCTGCAAAACTCACCGGCTGCAACGTCCCAGCCGCTGCGAGCTACAATCAAGGCCGCCGCCTTCAGAGTACCAGTGCGCAGCAGGCACAGGCCACATCTTGCTCCGTCGTGTCTAGAATGGAGTTGCTCCTGTGAGGCATGGTGTCAAGGGAAATGGAGGAGCCTCATGGATTACACCGCTGTGCTCATGCTCATAACAGTAAGTTGCTGTGCACATGTGAGGGGAAGAGAGGAGTGAGGGAAAAATAGTGGAGTGAGGGGAAAATAGTGGACTTATCGGAAAATGACAGGTGTGAGGTCAAAATGACAGGTGTGAGGGGAAAAAATGAGAGGAATGAGGGGAAAATGAGTGGAGTGATGGGAAAATGAGAGAAGTGAGGTGCTGCTGCAGTATGAGGCTGTGTATAGAGAAGAGTGAGGCGCTGCAGGTGGAGGCTGTGTATAAGGCCACATTCACATGTTCAGTATTTGGTCAGTATTTTACCTCAGTATTTATAAGCCAAAACCACGAGTGGAAGAAAAATACAGAAGTGGTGACGTGTTTCTAATATATTCTGATTGTTTTACTCCAAGTTTTAGCTTACAAATACTGAGGTAAAAATACTGACAAAATAACGTGTGAACGAGGTCTAAAGGAGAAAAGTGTGGTGCTGCAGAAATAGGCTGTGTATACGATACGCTTTATTGCAATTAGTGTAATTTCTCTCGGGATCAGGTGTTTCCAATTGTATATAGAAGAGGAGTGTGAGGTGCTGCCGGAGGAGGCAACTATAAGGGTATGTTCACACGTTCCTGATTTCAATCCTTTTTTTTGAGGACTAAAACCGCAGCTCTTGGCAGAAAACGCAGGTGCGTTTTTTGATGCGTTTTTGATGCGGTTTTTTATGCAGTTTTCTCTGCAGATTGTGTTTGACACAAATAAAGCTTTAACTGCAGTGGGGGAAAAAAAAAAAAGAAATGATGTCATTTCCTTGTCCAACCCTTTTCTTCTTCCATCCTCCATTTTGGGACTAAACACCAAAATGAGTTGGACGTGTTTTGAATGACAGCGCTCCGCAGAGTGCTGAGCGTAGGCCAGATCACAGCCCGCGGATCCAGCTCTATCCAGCTATTTAAGTCTACGTTCACATTTGCGGTCTGCGCCGCAGCGTCGGGCGCCGCAGCGTCGCAGCATGCGTCATGCGCCCCTATATTTAACATGGGGGCGCATGGACATGCGTCGCACTTGCGTTTTGCGCCGCATGCGTCACTGCAGCGCACGCATCCGGGCGCAGAGGACGCAGCAAGTTGCATTTTTGCTGCGTCCAAAATCAATCAAAAAAAGGACGCATGCGGCGCAAAACGTTGCATGCGTTTTGCTGCGTTTTTGTTTGCGTTGTGTGTTGCGGCGCCGACGCTGCGGCGCACAATGCAAATGTGAACATAGCCTAAGTGCCACGTATTTAAGTGCCACGTATTTAAGTGCCACGTATTTCAGTGCCACGTATTTCAGTGCCACGTATTTCAGTGCCACGTATCACGTATTTCAGTGCCACGTATTTCAGTGCCACGTATTTAACTGCCACGTATTTAAGTGCCACGTATCACGTATTTAAGTGCCACGTATTTAAGTGCCACGTATCACGTATTTCAGTGCCACGTATCACGTATTTAAGTGCCACGTATTTAAGTGCCACGTATAACGTATTTAAGTGCCACGTATTTAAGTGCCACGTATCACGTATTTCAGTGCCACGTATCACGTATTTAAGTGCCACGTATTTCAGTGCCACGTATCACGTATTTAAGTGCCACGTATTTAAGTGCCACGTATCACGTATTTAAGTGCCACGTATTTAAATGCCACATATCACGTATTTAAGTGCCACGTATTTAAGTGCCACGTATCACGTATTTAAGTGCCACGTATTTAAGTGCCACGTATCACGTATTTCAGTGCCACGTATCACATCACGTATTTAAGTGCCACGTATCACGTGCCACGTATCACACATATATATAACGTATAACACACTGACAGGAGCCATAGTTCCTGTTGGTGTGTCACTGCGCATGCGCGAGCGAGTTTACCGGCGGTCATTGACCCCGGCACTCTCGCTTAACGGCAGTGCTGCGTGGGAAAGTTCAACGCAGCTGTACTGCCGTTAACCGAGACGCCGGAGCCATTGAACTCCGGAACAGTACGCGATACACTGCTAGGAGCTTCGCTCCTGGCAGTGTATCGCCGGAGAGCAGCCGATCGGCGTGGGACACTCGTTTTATGGATTCTGCGGACAGGGAGTATGAATTTGATTTTTTATTTTGGGATTTTATCTAGGGGATCGAGGGCTTCGCCTACCAGTGTGCTGTTGGTGAGTATATACTCTATGTTATGTGTTGTATGTACTCTACTGTGTGTCATGTATGTGTATTGTGTGTAGGTGTTTTGTGTAACTTTACAATTGTGCTAAGTCGCCGGACACAGGGACAACTCTCCCATCCTAATACCGGATGGGAGTAGTAGTCCCATATGGCGACTTAGCACAATGGTGGCACTAGCGTCGCATGGGGACACACACACACGCATACACACACACACGCATACACACACACACGCATACACACACACACATATACACACACACACACACACACACACACATATACCAAATCAATCAAACGGCCGACACGATCCCCATGCGACGGTACGCCTCCATGTCTCTCCGCCCAAGCACTTCCGCCCACGCACTTCCGGCCGCTTCCCCGCACTTCCTGCTGCAGCGGTTCTGCACCACAAACTGCAATAAAACCCGCAGATATATTTTTGATCTGCGGGTTTTACTGCGGGTTTGACCTCACAATGGAGGTCTATGGGTGCAGAACCGCTGCAGTTCTGCACAAAGAAGTGACATGCTCCTTCTTTTTTCCCGCAGCTATTCAGCGCGGCTTTTTTTTGGAAATTCAGGATCGTGTGCACAGTGGTTCCCGTTTTCCATAGGGTACATTGTACTGTACCCTGCATGGAAAAAAGCTGCGGAACCGCAGCGGCAAAACCGCTGCGGTTCCGCGGTAAAAAACGCACTGTGTGAACATGGCCTAAGGCTGTGTGCACACGTTGCTGATTTTTCGCGTTTTTCACTATAAAAACGCTATAAAACCGCAAAAAAAAGCATACATTATGCATTCCATCATTTAGAATGAATTCCGCAATTTTTGTGCACATGATGCGTTTTTTTCCACAAAAAAAACGCATCGCGGTAAAAAACGCAGCATGTTCATTAATTTTGCGGATTTTTTGTGGCTTTCTCACTATATAATGTATTGGGAAATGTCCGGAAAAATCCGCAAAAAAAACGCACCAAAAACACGGTAAAAACGCGCAAAGACACACGCAAAAAACACATGCAGATTTCTTGCAGAAAATTTCCAGTTTTTCTCAGGAAATTTCTGCGAGAAATCCTGAACGTGTGCACATAGCCTAAAGAACAAAAGCTGTGCTGCAGAAAAATGCTGTATATAAAGGAGGAGCATGAGGTGCAGGAGGAGGCTGTGTAAAAAGAAGGAGCATGAGGTGCAGGAGGAATAAGGCCCCTTAACTGCAGCCATTAAAAGTTGTATCGGCAGTCGTTAAGGGGTTAGGGTTCGTTTTGAATTTATGATGTGAAATGTTTTTATGTGCAATACAAATCATTATAATTTGTTAGAACTAACAACAGTTAGTTACCATGCCCGGGCAACGCCGGGCTCTTCAGCTAGTTTTTAAATAAAAATGGTAAAGTGTGTTTTGTCTTAATTTCAAACAAAGGACTTTATTCTGGCTGTGTATTTATTTACAATTAGTGTTGAGCGATACCTTCCGATATCGGAAAGTATCGGTATCGGAAAGTATCGGCCGATACCGTCAAAGTATCGGATCTCGCCGATTCCGATACCCGATCCCAATGCAAGTCAATGGGACGAAAATATCGGAATTAAAATAAACCCTTTCTTTCCTTGTAGGTTCATTCTACATGAAGGAAAACAACTAAGAATAATGTAGGATGTATTGGGGGAGGTGGCGGAGACATTAAAGGCATAGAGGTTTAGCCCAATCAAATAGAATAGCAGGAATTTTAATTTTTTTTAAAGACGTTCGGAGTTACAAAGATATTGACTATGTTAAGATTTTTTTATTTTGTCAGATATTGATGTTTCACTACTTCCACGCCCTTCACCCTCTTTTTTACTTCTCCCACACTTTCTTCTTCATCATCATCAGCATCTTTGACATCAACTTCTTCTTCACCTTATTCATCTTCTTCATCTTCTACCTATAATTTTTTTTTTTTACATTGTTCATATTCTTTTTATTTAACTATTATTCTTCTTCATATTCAACTTCTTCATCATATTCTTATTTGTGACAGGCATTCCCGTAGTTGTTATCTATAAAAGTTTGAAGATTACACCTTCTGTTCTGCCTGTCACAAAAGAGTTACATTTGTCCGCGTTCAGTTTGGCCTGCAGCATCAGGCTTTATCCAGGGGCACCACGAGGAGGAACGGACTCACCCCCATACACTGCTTAGTCTTCTTCTGCTTATAATTTAGATAATATCTTTTGCGCTGATATTTAGTGTTATGCTTAATGTTCTTCTGCACTTTGTTCTGCAGCCTCTTGTTCTTCTGCTTCTCGGTCTCCCATGTCGTCGTCGTCTCCAGGGTCGTCGTCTCCAGGGTCGTCGTCATCGGGGTGGTCTTCAGGGTCATCATCTCCAGGGTCGTCGTCATCTCAGTGGTTGTCGTCTCTGGTGTCGTCGTCATCTTAGGGGTGGTCTTCCGGGTCGTCGTCTTTAGGGTCTTGAACTTGGAAATGTAGCAGAAGGTACAAGAAGGCTGAGAAAATGCCGAGAAACAGCTGATGGAACTGGAACTCGGATGGCTACCCGAAGGTCCAAGAGCCAATGGAACTACCGAGGACCAGCTGACGTTACTGGAACCCGGTTACTAAGCAGGAGGTACCCGTGCCTGAAAGCACTACCAAGGACCACCTGACGTTGGTGGAACTCGGATGCCCAGAGGGAGGCACCTAAGCCAAAGGCTCTGCCCGGAACCAGCTGACGGTACTGGAACCAGGATGGGGAGCAGAAGGTACAAGAGCAAAAGACACTGCCGAGAACCAGCTGACGGTACTGGAACCTGGATGGGTAGCCGAAGGTCCAAAAGCCAATGGAACTACCGAGGACCAGCTGACATTACTGGAACCCGGTTACTAAGCAGGAGGTACCCGTGCCTGAAAGCACTACCAAGGAACACCTGACGTTGGTGGAACTCGGATACCCAGAAGGAGGCACCTAAGCCAAAGGCTCTGCCCGGAACCAGCTGACGGTGCTGGAACCAGGATGGGGACCTATTCAAGCTTGTCTTCCTAGAGCCCCAACTAGCGGTGTTGGAGCAAAGGATCAGCAAGGGGAGCAGAGTGTAGGCCGAAGCCTGCACTGGAGGCATTTGTAGGTCTGTTGTGTCTGCATGGCTGTTGCAGGACACGTTGCCGGCTACACAGCAGGGGAACAGCTGGCGGTGCTGAACCCCACTGACACATTGGCGGGTGTTTTTCTCTGTGCAGCCAGCACTTCGGGGCACAAACTGGCGGTGTTAGAGCCCAGGCTCTGCAGGGGGAGCAGAGTGTAGGCCGAAGCCTAATTGAACCAATTTTAAAGGTAACCTTTAACCCCCCCTCAGGGGTTACAAACTAGAAGAGCCACGCCTTATGCAGCAGTAGTGCTGCACAAGTCAAAGGTTGCTCTTTTAATTTTGTTCCTTGCACAAGCTGAATGAAACACGTACAACATTTTGGCCCTTATACAGTCAATCTGTCTTGGAGGCGGGAGTTCCCTTCGTAATGAGATGCAGCACAGCTGGCAAAAATACCACCTTGGTGCTTGGCACGGCCTCCTGAGCATCGCATTTTGATGTACAGGAGTCTGCGTTGTTGCGTTATCCCTTGGCCATGCGCTGCCCGTCTTCTGACATCATTTCATGTCTGCTGGTGCGGTTCGCGATGCCCATGAATCCCAGCCCCGCAGTGTCTTTACAGTGTTTCACACTGCGGGGCTGGGATTCATGGCCTGGCGCAGTACATATGTTCGCCTCTCGCTCGTGTCCTTACACCTGCTACAGACTGTGCGGCGTCAGCTGATCCCTTATCGCATGCCACGGCCATGAAGCTGCACAGTCTGAAGAAGGCGGAAGGAGCTGAGTGACAGCCTGGCGAAAATATGCACTGCTCATGCCCGTCAATCACACCCTCGCAGTCAAATTAAATAAGACACCGAGGGGCGTTGTGTCTGGCAGGGCGGCCGCAGAGGTGCAGCCAGCCAAACAATGATGTCAGAAGAAGGGCTGTGCTACCAAGGGGGTTGTTGCGTGTCATTACAAAGGAAAGTCACACCTCAGAGATGTTTTAATTGGTCTCAGGGGACACATTGTAGACGTGTTCTGTTCCACGTGTGCAAGGAGAATAAGTTTATGAGCCACCTTGCACACATGCAGCATTACTGCTGTACAAGGTGGCTGTAAAAAATACAAACACCTGGGGGAGGGGCGACAGGTTCCCTTCAATTTCAGTTCTTGTGTCTGCGTGGCTTTTGCAGGACACGATGTCGGCTACACAGCAGGGGAACAGCTGGTGGTGCTGAACCCCACTGACACATTGGCTGGTGTTTTTCTCTGTGCAGCTAGCAGTACCGGGCACCAACTGGCGGTGTTAGAGCCCAGGGTCAGCAGGAGGAGAGGGAGCAGAGTGTAGGCCGAAGCCTGCACTGGCGGCAGCTTTGTGTCTGCGTGGCTGTTGCAGGACACGTTGCCGGCTACACAGCAGGGGAACAGCTGGCGGTGCTGAACCCCACTGACACATTGGCGGGTGTTTTTCTCTGTGCAGCCAGCACTTCGGGGCACCAACTGGCGGTGTTAGAGCCCAGGCTCTGCAGGGGGAGCAGAGTGTAGGCCGAAGCCTAATTGAACCAATTTTAAAGGTAACCTTTAACCCCCCCTCAGGGGTTACAAACTAGAAGAGCCACGCCTTATGCAGCAGTAGTGCTGCACAAGTCAAAGGTTGCTCTTTAAATTTTGTTCCTTGCACAAGCTGAATGAAACATGTACAACATTTTGGCCCTTATACAGTCAATCTGTCTTGGAGGCGGGAGTTCCCTTCGTAATGAGACGCAGCACAGCTGGCAAAAATACCACCTTGGTGCTTGGCGCGGCCTCCTGAGCATCGCATTTTGATGTACAGGAGTCTGCGTTGTTGCGTTATCCCTTGGCCATGCGCTGCCCGTCTTCTGACATCATTTCATGTCTGCTGGTGCGGTTCGCTATGCCCATGAATCCCAGCCCCGCAGTGTCTTTACAGTGTTTCACACTGCGGGGCTGGGATTCATGGCCTGGCACAGTACATATGTTCGCCTCTCGCTCGTGTCCTTACACCTGCTACAGACTGTGCGGCGTCAGCTGATCCCTTATCGCATGCCACGGCCATGAAGCTGCACAGTCTGAAGAAGGCGGAAGGAGCTGAGTGACAGCCTGGCGAAAATATGCACTGCTCATGCCCGTCAATCACACCCTCGCAGTCAAAATAAATAAGACACCGAGGGGCGTTGTGTCGGGCAGGGCGGCCGCAGAGGCGCAGCCAGCCAAACAATGATGTCAGAAGAAGGGCTGTGCTACCAAGGGGGTTGTTGTGTGTCATTACAAAGGAAAGTCACACCTCAGGGACGTTTTAATGGTCTCAGGGGACACATTGTAGACGTGTTCTGTTCCACGTGTGCAAGGAGAATAAGTTTATGAGCCACCTTGCACACATGCAGCATTACTGCTGTACAAGGTGGCTGTAAAACATACAAACACCTGGGGGAGGGGCGACAGGTTCCCTTCAATTTCAGTTCTTGTGTCTGCGTGGCTTTTGCAGGACACGATGCCGGCTACACAGCAGGGGAACAGCTGGCGGTGCTGAACCCCACTGACACATTGGCTGGTGTTTTTCTCTGTGCAGCTAGCAGTACCGGGCACCAACTGGCGGTGTTAGAGCCCAGGGTCAGCAGGAGGAGAGGGAGCAGAGTGTAGGCCGAAGCCTGCACTGGCGGCAGCTTTGTGTCTGCGTGGCTGTTGCAGGACACGTTGCCGGCTACACAGCAGGGGAACAGCTGGCGGTGCTGAACCCCACTGACACATTGGCGGGTGTTTTTCTCTGTGCAGCCAGCACTTCGGGGCACCAACTGGCGGTGTTAGAGCCCAGGCTCTGCGGGAGGAGCAGAGTGTAGGCCGAAGCCTAATTGAACCAATTTTAAAGGTAACCTTTAACCCCCCTCAGGGGTTACAAACTAGAAGAGCCACACCTTGGGCAGCAGTAATGCTGCACAAGTCAAAGGTTGCTCTTTTAAATTCTGTTCCTTGCACACGCTGAATGAAACACGTATGACATTTAGCCCCTTAAACAATTAAAACTGTCTTGGAGGCGGGAGTTTCCTTCTTAATGAGACGCAGCACAGATGTCAAGAATCCCACCTTGGTGCTGGGCGCGGCCTCCTGAGCGTCGTTATTTGCTGTACAGGAGTCTGCGCTGTCGTGTTATCCCTTGGCCTTGCGCTGTTAGCGCTGCCCGTCTTCTGACATCATTTATTGTCGTCCGGTGCGGTTCGCGATGACCATGAATCCCAGTCCCGCAGTGCCTTTACAGTGTTTCACACTGCGGGGCTGGGATTCATGGCCTTGCGCAGTACATATGTTCGCCTCTCGCTCGGGTCCTTACACCTGCTTCAGACTGTGCGGCGTCAGCTGATCCCTTATCGCATGCCACAGCCATGAAGCCGCACAGTCTGAAGAAGGCGGAAGGAGCTGAGTGACAGCCTGGCGAAGATATGCACTGCTCATGCCCGTCAATCACACCCTCGCAGTCAAAATAAATAAGACACCGAGGGGCGTTGTGTTGGGCAGGGCGGCCGCAGAGGCGCAGCCAGCCAAACAATGATGTCAGAAGACGGGCAGCACTACCAAGGGGGTTGCAGCGTGTCATTACAAAGGAAAGTCACACCTCAGGGATGGTTTAATGGTCTCAGGGGACACATTTTAGACATGTTTCGTTCCACGTGTGCAAGGAGAATAACTTAGTGAGCTACCTTGTACAAATGCAGCATTACTGCTGTACAAGGTGGCTGTTATACATACAAACGCCTGGGGGGGGGGGACAGGTTCCCTTCAATTTCAGTTCTTGTGTCTGCGTGGCTTTTGCAGGACACGATGCCGGCTACACAGCAGGGGAACAGCTGGCGTTGCTGAACCCCACTGACACATTGGCGAGGTGTTTGGCTCTGTGCAGCCAGCACTTCTGGGCCCCAACTGGCGGTGTTAGAGCCCAGGGTCAGCAGGAGGAGTAGAGGGAGCAGAGTGTAGGCCGAAGCCTGCACTGGAGGCAGCTTTGTGTCTGCGTGGCTTTTGCAGGACACGTTGCCAGCTACACAGCAGGGGAACAGCTGGTGGTGCTGAACCCCACTAACACATTGGCTGTTGTTTTGCTCTGTGCAGCTAGCAGTACCGGGCACCAACTGGCGGTGTTAGAGCCCAGGGTCAGCAGGAGGAGAGGGAGCAGAGTGTAGGCCGAAGCCTGCACTGGTGTCAGCTTTGTGTCTGCGTGGCTGTTGCAGGACACGTTGCCAGCTACACAGCAGGGGAACAGCTGGCGGTGCTGAACCCCACTGACACATTGGCTGGTGTTTTGATCTGTGCAGCTAGCACTTCCGGGCACCAACTGGCGGTGTTAGAGCCCAGGGTCAGCAGGAAGAGCAGAGTGTAGGCCGAAGCCTGCACTGGAGCAAGTTGAAAGGGAACCTTTAACCCCCCCCCCCAAGGCGTTTGTAGCTGAAGGAGCCATCTTGTACAGCACTAATGCTGAAAAAGGTAAACTTAGCTCTTTTAATTATGGTCCTTGCAAACGCTGAACTTGACACTTATGAAATGTGTCCCCTCACACCGTTAAACCGTCCGGTAGGTGGAACTTTCATTTGTCATGTGATGCAGCACAGCCGTCATTCTTACCCCCTTGGCGCCGTGCGCCGCCTCCTCAGCGTTTTTGGAATCTGTCCCGGAGCCTGCGCTGTTATGTTAGCCCTTGGCCATGCACACATTTTGCTCTGCCTGTCTTCTGACATCATTTGGTGTCAGGCTGGCTGCGCCTGTGTGGCCGTGCTGGCCAAGATCCCGCCTCGCTGTGTCATCTAATGTAATCACTCTGCGGACCTGTGATCCATGGGCATGAGCAGTGCATATCCTCACCTCTCACTCCCCTCCCTACGGCTTCTTCAGACTGTGCGGCGTCACGGCCGTGGCATGCTATTAGGGATCAGCTGACGGCGCACGGTCTGAATAAGGCGTAGGGAGATGAGTGAGAGGCGGAGGTTAAGATATGCACTGTGCATGTCCATGGATCACAGGCCCGCAGTGGGATTAAATCAGAAGACACTACGAGGCGGGATCTCGTCCAGCGCGGCCGCACAGGCGCAGCCAGCCTGACACCAAATAATGTCAGAAGACGGGCAGCGCTAAGTGTGCCTGGCCAAGGGCTAACATAACAGCGCAGGCTCCGGGACAGATTCAAAGAACACTGAGGAGGCGGCGCACGGCGCCAAGGGGGTAAGAATGACGGCTGTGCTGCGTCACATGACAAATGAAAGTTCCACCTACTGGACGGTTTAACGGTGTGAGGGGACACATTTCATAAGTGTTAGGTTCTGCGTGTGCAAGGAGCTAAACAAAAATAGCTACCTTTTCCTTGTGCAGCATTACTGCTGCACAAGGTGGCTCTTTCAGTAACAAACGCCTGGGGGGGGGGACAGGTTCCCTTACATTTCAGTTATTGTGTCAGCGTGGCGGTCACAGGACACATTGCCGGCTACACAGCTGGGGATCAGCTGGCGATGCGGCGGTCGTTTCTCAGGCACTGCAGCATGTAATCCACCATGTGCTGCAGACTGCCAACTGGCCAAGAAACGCTGTCTCCTGCTTGAGGCGTGATCTCTGCCCGCTCGTCATCACCCCACCCTCGCTGTACACACTGACTACTGGACAATTGTGTAACTCCCTCCTCTGGACGGATGTCTTCCTCCTCCATTGACTCCTCCTCATCCTCCTCACAAAGTGTCCCCTGCCTACGCGTTTGTGAGGAACCACGTGGCGCTGACTGTCCAGAAGATGATGGAAATGGTGAATCCTCATCCTCCACCTCTTCCACAACATCATCCCTTAGCGCTTGCAGTGATTTTTCAAGCAGGCAGATAAGGGGGACAGTCATGCTGACTAGTGCATCATCTGCACTCGCCATCCGCGTGGAATAATCGAAGGGACGCAAAACCTGGCAGACGTCCTTCATAGTGGCCCACTCTGTGGTTGTGAAGTCTGAACGGCGCGGAGTGCGACTTCTTTGCACCTGATGCAGCTGGTACTCCATTACTGCTTGCTGCTGCTCACACAACCGCTCCAACATATGTAACGTGGAATTCCACCTGGTAGGTAGGTCACATATGATGCGATGTTCCGGAAGGCGGAATCAGCGCTGCAGAGCCGCAATGTACGATTTTGCCGTGCTGGAACGCCGCAAGTGAGCACACTCTAGGCGGGCCTTGTGCAGCAGTGCATCAAGATCCGGATAGTCCCTCAAAAAACTCTGCACGACCAAATTGAGCACATGTGCCAGACATGGGATGTGAGTGAGGTTGCCGAGGCCCAGAGCTGCCACCAGATTTCGGCCATTATCACACACTACCATGCCTGGCTGGAGATTCGCTGCCACAAACCACACATCGCTCTCCTGCTTGATGGCATTCCAGAGCTCCTGCGCTGTGTGGCTTCAGTTCCCCAAAGAAATTAATTTCAAGACGGCCTGTTGACGTTTGGCCACGGCTGTGCTCATGTCGGTCGTAACAGGTAAACGTTCACGGGTCCATGTGGAGGTGGACTGTGACGGCTCCTGCAGCGACGATTCTGAGGAACTTGTGTAAGAGGAGGAGTCAATGCGTACAGACTGGATTCCTGCAATCCTTGGAGTGGGCAGGACACGTCCTGCGCCACTCGCACGATCTGTACCCGGCTCAACAACATTAACCCAATGGGCAGTGAGGGAAAGGTATCGCCCCTGTCCATGTTGATTGGTCCACGCATCGGTGGTGAGGTGGACCTTGCTACTGACGGCGTTCAGTAGCGCGTGTTTTATGTGTCCCTCCACATGCTTGTGCAGGGCAGGGACGGCTTGCCTGCTGAAATAAAAGTGGCTGGGCACATTGTACTGTGGGACTGCCAATGACATCAAGTCACGGAAGCTGTCAGTCTCCACCAGCCTGAATGACAGCATTTCCAGTGACAGAAGTTTGGCAATGCCTGCAGTCAGAGCCTGTGCTCGTGGGTGGTTTGCCGAGAAAGGCCGCCTTTTCTCCCATGCCTGTACTACCGATGGCTGTAGACTGGCCTGGGAGTGTGAGGATAACTGGGAACGTGGTGCTGCGGGTGGAATTACAGTGGGTCTCTGGACAACAGTGCCAGAGGTTCTTCCACGGCGATCCTGGGAGGAAGCCGAACCAGCTGCGTGTGAGCTGGAGGAAGAGGCAACACGAGCTGAAGAGGTGGTAGCTGCCGCTGTTGGTTGGCCTAGCTCTTCAGTGCGTTTCTGTAACTCCGCCGCGTGCCTGGTCCGCACATGTTTCCACATGTTGGAGGTATTGAGGTTGCTGACATTTCTCCCTCTTTTGACTGTGATGACACACCTTGCATTTGACATAGCAAATGTCATCTGCAACTGTGTCAAAAAAGGACCAGGCACTGCAAGTCTTGGAAGCACCCTTTTTGGCTGTTGGAAGAGACACGCTCCTAACGGGTGCCAAAGTGGAGGCTACAGGATCCGCAGTCTTCCCCCTCCCTCTCCCTCTTTGGCCCGTTCGGGGAATCTCTTCCTCAGAGCTGCTCCCACCACCTTCCTGTCCCTCACGCCACGATGGGTCAAGGACCTCATCATCTACACTACCCTCTGCCACCAACTGCTCCTCCTGGGTAGTCTCAGCAGCAGAGCACGCACCAGAAAGTGGCACCTGAGTGTCATCAGCGGATGCGTTCTGCGGTGTGGTGACCGGAGGCACTGGCCCACCCGCCTCTTCAGACTCAGAGAGAAAAAGCTGTTGGGCATCACTGCACACTGCCTCTTCTTCCATTTCTCCAATGCTGCTTGGCTGGCCCCCTGTTTCCAAACCAAGAGATTCAGAGAACAGAAGTAGAGACGGCTCCTGTCCTGGGCTCTCTGTCTGCCTGGGCAATTTGGCAGGTGGTGAAGAGACAGATGGGTGCTCTCCAGTGCTCTGTGTCTGAGAGGATGTGGCACTAATTGAAGTCGATGCGTTAGCTGCCATCCATCCGACAACGGCTTCAATTTGTTCTTCACGCAGCAGCGGTGTACGGCGCTCTACGACAAAGCTGCGCATGAAGGACTGTTCCCTGGTGAAACTGGGTGCTGATGAGTCACCGGTGCCTGCAGCAGGCACAGAATCCCCACGTCCTCTCCCTGCTCCGCGCCCACGCCCACGTGCCTTACTCCCTGCCTTCTTCATCTTGGTTGACTGATTAAGATAAGCAGAAAAGTACTAACGGCTTTGTGTGCTTATTCCTGAACAGCTCCTAACAGGTATAAGAAACAATAATTTTCTAAAGTGTGGACTAGACTTTAATATCAGCTAATGTGGCCTACACAACTGTAAAGTGGTGTGTTTGGTGAACTTCATTATTTATTTATTTTTTTTGGGCTGAACTGACTACAGGGCGAGCTGCAGTCACACGGAGACCGTGAAGACAGCCGTAAACGGCTCTGCAAGGCCCCAAAAACCTCCTCTACGTTATCCTATGTAGTGTTTTTCCACAATTTAGCTGGATACGAGTGGAAAGACACTAATAGGAATTTTTGGAAAAAATGTGCAGCAGCCTGCACTACTTAGAAAAAAGGAAATTGGATTTCACGGTATGATGCAGTGATTTACCCTGAGCTGGATACAACCGGCTATGGCTGCACACAGACTACAGGGCGAGCTGCAGTCACACGGAGACCGTGCAGACAGCCGTAAACGGCGCTGCAAGGCCCCAAAAACCTCCTCTACGTTATCCTATGTAGTGTTTTTCCACAATTTAGCTGGATACGGGTGGAAAGACACTAATAGGAATTTTTGGAAAAAATGTGCAGCAGCCTGCACTACTTAGAGAAAAGGAAATTGGATTTCACGGTATGACGCAGTGATTTACCCTGAGCTGGATACAACCGGCTATGGCTGCACACAGACTACAGGGCGAGCTGCAGTCACACGGAGACCGTGCAGACAGCCGTAAACGACGCTGCAAGGCCCAAAAACACTCCTCTACGTTATCCTCTCTAGTGTTTTTCCACAATTTACCTGGATACGGGTGGAAAGACACTAATAGGAATTATTAGAAAAAATGTGCAGCAGCCTGCACTACTTGAAAAAGAAAAAAAAAAAAATAGAACAGTATGAGGCAGTGAACCACCCTCCCTGAACTGAATACAACCAGCTATGGCCTATGGCTGCACACAGACTAGAGAGTGGGCTGCACACACACACACACACACAGAGACCTTGCAGATCGCTGTGAAAACAGCGCTGCAAGGCAAAAGCAAGGTGATTAGTAGGTGAACACAGCGGTTGCTAAATTAGCCTTGGAAAAGAACAATAAAGCAAATCGCTATCTCAACTGGCCCTCAGTCAGCAAACAGCGTCCTGTCACTAACTGAATTCACAGCAGAGTGAGCGCAAAATGGCGCCAGCGACTTTTAAACTGCAGCATGACATAATTTCAGCAGCCAATCACAGCCTTGCCAGTAGTTTCATGCCCACCATGCTGAACAGGATGTGCCCACACTCAGAATCATTCCTCACTGGCTGAATTCGTGCAGTTTGAATCCTGGGAACTTCCGATTCCGGTATCCGATACGCGGCAAGTATCGGATCTCGGTATCGGAATTCCGATACCGCAAGTATCGGCCGATACCCGATACTTGCGGTATCGGAATGCTCAACACTATTTACAATACAACTATATGATTAGTAATGGAGGGGTGTCCTATAGATGCCTCTCCATTACTACTACTACTACTAATAATAATAATCTTTATTTATATAGCGCCAACATATTCCGCAGCGCTTTACAGTTTAACAGTTTCAAACACAACAGTCATAGGTAACAACGTTATCAATACAATAATAAAGCAAAATAAGACGACCCTGCTCGTGAGAGCTTACAATCTACAATGAGGTGGCGGAGATACAAAGCACAGGTGTGTATTTACAATGATGTATTTACAATGATGGTCCAGCCATCTTCAGGGGGTGGGGGGGTGGATGGAGATAGTGAATGGGCTACACACACACAAACATAAAATGACTTTGATTAGTTAACGTGGTAGGCCCCTCTGAACAAATGTGTTTTGAGCGAGCGCCTAAAATTATGCAAGTTGTGGATGGTCCTAATATCGGGGTAGAGCATTCCAGAGGATTGGCGCAGCACGGGAGAAGTTTTGGAGTCGGGAGTGGGAGGTACAGATTAGTGCAGAGGTTATTCGAAAGTCATTTGCAGAAAGCAGCGGTCGGCTAGGCCGATAGACAGAAATGAGGGAGGAGATGTAAGGGGGTGCCGCACTGTGGAGAGCTTTGTGGGTGAGAACAAGTGCTTTGAATTGTATTCTGTAATGAATGGGCAGCCAGTGTAATGACTGGCGAAGAGCGGATGCATATGAGTAACTATTAGCTAGATAGACAACCCTGGCTGCTGCATTAAGGATAGACTGGAGAGGGGAAAGTCGAGTAAGGGGGAGGCCAATTGATAGAGCATTGCAGTAGTCCAGGCGGGAGTGGATTAGGGCGACAGTGAGGGTTTTTGTTGTCTCCATGGTGAGAAAAGGGCGGATTCTAGAGATGTTCTTTAGGTGTAAGCGGCACGAGCGGGCAACAGATTGTATGTGGGAGGTGAAGGAGAGATCAGAGCCAAACATAACATCCAGACAGCGTGCCTGCTGCCAGGGTGTTATTATGGTGCCACCCACGGAGAGGGAAATGTCAGATTTAGGGAGGTTAGTAGAAGGTGGGAGCAGAAGAAGTTCAGTTTTGGAGAGGTTGAGTTTCAGATATAGAGCGGACATGATGTTGGAGACTGCAGACAGACAGTGGTGTTCTGTAGTACAGCGGGGGTAAGGTCAGGGAATGACGTGCATAGTTGTGTGTCATCAGCATAAAGATGGTACTGAAAGCCAAATCTGCTGATGGTCTGACCAATTGGTGCTGTGTAGAGGGAGAAGAGAAGGGGGCCAAGGACTGAGCCCTGAGGTACCCCAACAGTGAGAGGAAGAGGAGATGAAGTGGAGCCAGAGAACAGAACACTGAAGGAGTGGTCAGAAAGGTAGGAGGAGAACCAGGAGAGAGCAGTGTCCTTAATGCCTAGAGACTGGAGCCTAGAGAGTAGGAGAGGGTGGTCAACAGTGTCGAAAGCTGAGGAAAAGTCGAGGAGAATGAGCAGAGAGTGGTCACCGTTACATTTTGCTGTCTGAGGGTCATTGGTCACCTTGATGAGTGCAGTTTCTGTCGAATGTAGGGGGCGGAAACCGGACTGTGAAGGGTCTAGGAGGGAATGAGTGGAGAGGTAACGGGTAAGGCGGGAGTAGATCAGGCGCTCCAAGAGTTTTGAGATGAAGGGGAGATTGGAGACCGGTCTGTAGTTGTTTGTGCAGGATGGGTTGAGGGTGGTTTTTTTTAGTAATGGAGTAATGATAGAGTGTTTGAAGGAGGAGGGGTAAATGCCAGAGGAGAGGGAGAGATTAAAGATTGTAGTTAGGTGAGTTGTGATGACTGGAGAGAGAGATTGGAGGAGATGAGAGGGAATGGGGTCGGTAGTGCATGTAGTCGGACGAGAAGAAGAGAGGAGCTTGGAGACTTCTTCTTCTGTGATGGAATCAAATGTGGAGAGTGAGCCAGGGGAGATGTAGGGAGGGATGGGAGTCATTGCACTTGGTGTCTGGGAGCGGATTTCCTGATGGATATTGTCTATTTTCTCTATAAAGTGGGAAGCCAGATCATCAGCACAAATGTCTGTGATAGGGTCTTGTGCTTTTGGCCTGAGGAGGGAGTGAAAGGTGTTAAAAAGTTTCTTGGGGTTGTTGGATAGTGAGGAGATCAGGGTGGTGTAGTAGGACTGTTTGGTGAGGTGAAGGGCAGAGTTATAAGTCCTTAACATAAATTTGAAGTGTATGAAGTCTTCTTGTGTGCGTGTTTTCCTCCATAAGCGTTCAGCACTCCTAGAGCATCGCTGGAGGAATCGGGTTTGCGATGTGAGCCAGGGCTGTTTCACTCTGTGTTTGGAGGTTCTGAGGGTGAGGGGAGCTACTTGGTCAATGGTGCTTCTAAGAGTGTCGTTGCAGTGATGTACAGCCAGATCAGGACAGGAGAAAGAAGAGATTGGGGACAACGATGAGTGTAGGGAGTCTGAAAGTGTATGAGGGTTAATGGCATGTAGATTTCTGAATGGGTGGTAGGTAGGAGAGTGCTGGGGTGGGCGAGGAATTGTGAGTGTCAAGGATAGAATGTTGTGGTCAGAGAGGGGAAGCGGTGAGTTATCTAGGTGGGAGATTGAACAGAGCCGGACAAAGACCAGGTCCAGGGTGTTACCGTCTTTGTGTGTTTCAGAGGTTGAGAGCTGTGAGAGGCCTAGAGAAGCGGTTAGTGATAGAAGCTGGGATGCAGATGTGGAAGTGGGGCTGTTAATGGGGATGTTGAAGTCTCCCAGGATAAGGGTTGGGAGTTCTGAGGACATGAAGTGCGGCAGCCAGGCAGAGAAATGGTCCAGGAAGTGGGTGGTTGAGCCTGGGGGCCGGTATATGACCGCTACTCTGAGGGAGAGGGGACGAAAGACCCTGATGGTGTGGTCCTCAAAAGAAGGGAATAAGAGTGATGGAACTGGGGGTATAACCTAGAATGTGAATTGTGGGGACAAGAGTATGCCGACTCCACCACCAGGTCTGTTTGTGGGTCTTGGGGAATGGGAGAATTGTAAGCCACCATGGGAAATGGCAGCAAGGGAGACAGTGTCAGAGTCCTGGATCCAGGTTTCAGTGAGGGCCAACAGATTCAGAGAGTTGTTCAGAAAGTAGTTGTGCAGGAAAGGAAGCTTGTTACATACAGACCGTGGATTCCAAAGGGCACAATTGAAAGAGAGAGATGAGGGAGTGCAAGTAATATTAATAAGGTTAGTACGGTTTTGATATGAGGTAGTGTAGCGGTTGAGGTTGGGGGATGGGGGACCGGGGTTAGGGGAGATGTCCCCCGAAATCAGTAGGAGTAGGAAGATAAAAAGCAAGTAGTTTTTGGAAGTGTATGAAGTTTTTTGTGCAGTGTGTTTGGGCAAGATGGGCTGAGGTTTTTCAGGAAGGTGAGAAGTGCATGGGAGCTGTACATGGGAGAGGGAAGGAGAGATGAGCTGATGTATATGAGTCGTAGTGGAGAGGGGATTGGGCAGTGAATGTGGTTTGCAAGGGAGCATAGGAGGATAGGAATAAAGAACATGGATAAAAGGGAGAACAGAGTGTGGGTTACCTGACTCCTGCCCTGACTAACTGCCATGAAATAACTGCTGTATCACGACGCTTATCTTTGTGACACTTTCCTTCTGGGACGCTTGCGTGCACCCCCACTTGCGTGCTGTGGGCTTGATGTCACCAGACAATACAAATGTGCAGTGTCGGACTGGAGCACCTTGGGCCCACCAGAGAAAATCATTCTTGGGGCCCACTATGTAGCTACATAGAAATAAATCCAAGACCACCAATTGTGGGTTAAAATGTGCTAATATCAGGGTATAATATAAAGTAATACATGTCTTAATTATGTAGCAGGGGTTAGGATAGCCCCCTCATAGAATATAATGTAGCCCCCTCATCGGGTACAATGCAGCCCCCTCATATAGTATAATGTAGCCCCCTCACAGAATATAATGCAGCCCCCTAATAGAATATAATGTAGCCCCCTCATAGAATATGATTCAGCCCCTTATAGAATATAAAGCAGCCCCCTCATAGTTTATAAAGTAGCCCCCTCATATAGTATAATGTAGCCCCCTCACAGAATATAATGCAGCCCTCATATAGTATAATGCAGCCCCCTTAGAATATAATGCAACCAGCCTCAAAGTATAATGCAGCCCCCCATAGAATATAATGTAGCCCCCTCATAGAGTATAATACAGCCCCCTTCATATAGTATAACACAGCCCCCTCACAGAATATAATGTAGCCCTCTCAGAGTATAATGCAGCCCCCTCAAAAGATATAATGCAGACCCTCCATAGAATATAATGCAGCCTCCCTCATATAGTATAATGCAGCCCCCCACAGAATATAATGTAGCCCCCTCATAGGGTATCATGCTGCCCCCTCATAGAGTATCATGCAGTTACCCTCATAGGGTAACATGCTGCCCCCCCTCTTAGGGTATAATGCTGCCCCCCCTCTTAGGGTATAATGCTGCCCCACCTCATAAGGTATAATGCTGCCCCCCTCATGGGGGATAATGCAGCTCCCCTTATAGGGTATTAGGCAGCTCCCCATAGGGAATAATTCTGCCCCCCTCATAGGGTATAATGCAGCTCTCGCATAGGGTATAATGCAGCTCCCCCATAGGGAATAATGCTGACCCCCCCTCATAGGGTTTAATGCAGCACCCCCATAGGGAATAATGTAGCTCCCCCATAGGGAATAATGCTGACCCCCCTCATAGGGTATAATGTAGCTCCCCCATAGGGAATAATGCAGCTCCCCCCATAGGAAATAATGCTGCGCCCCTCATAGGGTATAATGTAACTCCCCCATAGAGAATAATGCTCACCTCTCCTCCTCGCCCCCTCTCTGATTCCGGCGGCGACTCTGCTCTGATGTCAGGCGCTATGCTGTAGTCGACCTGGCACACAGCAGGTATTTGATGAAGTGATGTCATCGTGCAGCCGCTGTGTGTCAGAGGCAGAGGGGAATGATGGGAGAGATAGCATCATCTGACGCTCTCTCTTTCATTAATGCGCACTGGGGAGCGGTGCTGACGCCGGGACCCCCTGGATTATGGCCCCATAGCGACCGAGTGGGGTTGGGGGCCCCTGAGGGAGCGGGGCCCTCGTCTGCAGGCCCTGATAGCAGGCAGTGTTAGCTGCAGCATGCGGCAAACACTGCCTGCTATTAAAGTAAAATGAAGTCACTCCTCTCCATGCCCATGGGGTCGTGGGGAAGCATGAATATTCATTTCACTTTAGCAGCGGGAACAGGCTTAGGCTTCCTGTCACCCGCTGCTGCTCCACTGACACTGGGGGCCCCCATAGCAGCTGTGTGGTGCGCCGCTATTAGCGACATGCCACTGGCTGGGGAGCAGTGGGGTCCTAGGCAACTGCTGGCCCTGTATGCCAGCAGCTGTCAGTGCCGGAGCCCACCGGAGAATCCTCTGGTTCTCCGGTGGCCCAGTCCAACCCTGCAAATGTGACATCAACCCCACAAATATGAACCGCCACCGCCACAGGTCAAGTGGGTAGGGCCGGGCGAAGCATCAGAATTGACGCATCTAATAGATGCGCCTTTTCTTGGTGGCTGCGGGCTGCTATTTTTAGGTTGAAGTGGGCCAATATCCATGGCCTCTTACTAGCCTGAGGATACCAGCCCCATCTGTCTGCTTTAACAAGGCTGGTTTTCAAAAGTGGGGGCCCTATAAGTTTTTTAAAATTGTTTATAATAATAAAAAAACAGCGTGGGGACCTCTCTTTTCTTGATAACCAGACTTGCTAACGCTGACCGCTGAGGGTTGCAGCCCGCATTTCATTTTTTATTTTCACAGCTCTACGTAAAACTTCTGTGAAGCACCTGGGAGTTCAAGGTGCTCACCACACATCTAGATACATTCCATGAGTGGATCTAGTTTCCAAAATGGGGTCACTTGTGGGGGTTTTAGCCCCACATTTTTTATTTTTGACAAAGGTAACAGGAAAAAATTGACCTCAAAATGTATTGTCCTATTTCTCCTGAGTATGTGGATACTTCATATGTGGAGGAAAACTACTGTTTGGGCGCTCATCAGAGTTTGGAAAGGAAGGAGTGACGTTTTAGAATGCAGACTTTGATGGAATGGTCTGCGGGTGTCAAGTCACATTTGAAGAGCCCCTGATGTGCCCTAATAGTGAAAACCCCTCATTTTGGAAACTATACCCTCAAGGATTTAATCCAGGGGTATAGTGAGCATTTTAAATCCACATGTACTACACAAAATTTCATAACATTAGGTCGTCATATTGAAAATTTTCATTTTTTTTCACAAAAATGTTGTTTTAGACCCAAATTTGTAAATTTTCACAATGGATTACAGGAGAAAACGGACCCCATAATTTCATGCACAATTTCTCCCAAATGCGACAAAAACTTCTGTTTGGGCTGGTACACATGGTAACGATTCTCATCTCGGGGCCCGATGGTTAGTAAGGGCGACTTGTGACCCACTTGCAATCAATTAAACACCGATGTCTCAATTTACAGCAGTATTTAAGGGGCTAATCAGTACCGATCGGCTCCAAAACCAGCTGTGGATGATACAGCAGAGTATTAGCTGTCACGTACAGCTGACACCCACCGGAATTGTCGCCGCCCTTATTCCTCAGCACCATTAAAAAGCGTAAAAAGTAAAGCCCCTTAACCCCTTTCTGGCATCAGACGTAATAATCCGTCCATATGATGGCCTGCAAAAAATGATTGTCCCATAGTGAGACAAAGTAAAAAAAAATTTTTTTTAAATAAAAAATATTAAAAGATATTGTATCTACAAATAAATATTTGAATGAAAAAAAAATATAAACAATAAAAGTACACATATTTGGTATCGCCGTGTCTGAAACAAGCCGACCTATAAAACTGTCCCACTGGTTAACCCCTTTAGTGAACAACATAAAAATAAATAAAAAACAATGCTTTCTCATCATACTGCCAAACAAAAAGTGAAATAAAACGCCATCAAAAAGACAGATATAAATAAACATGATACTGTTGAAAACGTCATCTTGTCCCGCAAAAAGCAAAACAGCCCCATCAGCGAAAGAATAAAAAAGTTTTAGGTTTCACAATAAAGGGATGCAAAAATAATTATTTTTTCTATAAAATAGTTTTTATTGGTAAAAGCACCAAAACATAAGAAAACAACATAAATGAGGTATCGCTGTAATCTTACTGACCCGAAGAATAAAACTGCCTTTTTCAATTTCACCACACACGGAACGGCATAAACCCCCTTAAAAAAATAAATTCTTGAATTGCTGTTTTTTTTCATTCTGCCTCCCAAAAATTGGAATAGAAAGCAGTCAAAAAATATCATGTGCCCGTAAATGGTACTAATAAAAACGTCAACTCGTCCTGCAAAAACAAGCTATGACTATCAGCTGAATATGGAAAAAATATAGCTCTCAAAATGTGGTGATGCAAACACAATTTTTTTGCAATAAAAAGTGTCTTTTAATGTGAGAAAGCAGCCAAGCATAAATACCCGATATAAATCTGGTATCGCTGTAATCGCAGCGGCCCAAAGAATAAAGCCGCCAGTTCACTTATACCGCACGAGGAACGGCGTAAAAAATAAATACAGTGCCTTGCGAAAGTATTCGGCCCCCTGGAACTTTTCAACCTTTTCCCACATATCATGCTTCAAACATAAAGATACCAAATGTAAATTTTTGGTGAAGAATCAACAAGTGGAACACAATTGTGAAGTTGAACAAAATTTATTGGTTATTTTAAATTTTTGTGGAAATTCAAAAACTGAAAAGTGGGGTGTGCAATATTATTCGGCCCCTTTACTTTCAGTGCAGCAAACTCACTCCAGAAGTTCATTGTGGATCTCTGAATGATCCAATGTTGTCTTAAATGCCTAATGATGATAAACATAATCCACCTGTGTGTAATCAACTCTCCATATAAATGCACCTGCTCTGTGATAGTCTCAGGGTTCTGTTTGAAGCACAGAGAGCATCATGAAGACCAAGGAACACAACAGGCTGGTCCTTGATACTGTTGTGGAGAAGTTTAAAGCCGGATTTGGATACAAAATGATTTCCAAAACTTTAAACATCCCAAGGAGCACTGTGCAAGCGATCTTATTAAAACGGAAGGAGTATTGGAGCGCCCCCACACCGCCGCAGGGCCGAGGGGTACCCGGAGCCGGGCCTCTGAGTCTCAGTTCTGGGGTTGTCACGGTGGCTAGACCCGGTCCGTGGCCCTGTCTGTCAGTGGGGGACGTCCGGTGCAATAAGGGGTGTTGTAACGGTGCAGTTGTGGGGTGCAGGTCGCGGTAAATAATGAGGACACCAGGTTGCAGTCTCTTTACCTCTTTACTGAAGATCTCTGGGTCCTCAATCCAGAATACGGCTCACCAGGCTGTGCAAGTCCGGCCGGTCCAATGACACTTCCAGAGTTCTCTTCACAGGAGGAAATCTGTGCCTTCCCCCTAGCGCTATGTGTTGTAGTCCTTCCCTGCTGTGCTTACGGAAAGTACCCCACAACTGTTGTGTCTGTTTCTGATGTTCCCTCACAACTCGACTAGATGATGTTCTGCTAATCCTCCGTCCCTCCCTGAGGTTTGGGTAGGAACGGCACCCGTTTGACGGGTAGGCCTGGAGTTCTTCCGGGACCCTAGAGACGCCCCTCTCCCACAATTGCCTCCCAAGACTTCATAGGTGATTTGAGTTAGACAGCCCGCCTGAGACTGACTGTCCTGCCGCTGTTTGGAGTATTGCTTGAAGCTGAATGTTATTCTACTCCCTCGGCGTTCCGGCCACCGGTAGTGCGCCTCAGTAGGATGTTGCTTCGGTCTTACAGCACGACTCCTACTGGTATTTCTCCTTTGCATGATCCCGTTTCTCACTCAGCACAATCTATCTCTCTTCTAATCCTTTCTTGGGCACCGCCGCTACCCGGAGCAGGCACGGTCCCGTTACGTTCGTTCTCGTTGCCAAGCCTCTGTCAGGATCCCACCCCTGACAGAGACCCTACTGTATCTTCCCCTACAACACCCTCTGCCACAAGGTGTTGCCTGGTTCCAACCCAGTCAGCTTTCTGATCTAACTTCCTGCCTGACCCCCAGTTTACCCACTATGGTGGGGAGTGGCCTAATAAATAGCACCCTTAGCTCCCCCCGGAGGCCCGGCTGTGAAATGTATTGGTGTCTGTGATACCTGATTGTCATGAATCCCAATGGCTAGGGATAGCAAGGGACAAGCAAAGTAATACAAAATATCGGACGAGCTCTAGGGTGATGGAACCTGGGCTGACCGCTGCCCTACGCCTGACAAACGCAACTAGAGATAGCCAGGGAGCGTGCCTACGTTGGTTCTAGACGCCACGCACCAGCCTAAGAGCTAACTAGTACTGCAGAGAAAATAAAGACCTCACTTGCCTCCAGAGGAATGAACCCCAAAAGGTATAGTTGCCCCCCACATGTATTGACGGTGAAATGAGAGGAAGGCACACACATAGAGATGATATATATAGGTTCAGCAAATTGAGGCCCGCTGTAAACTAGAAAGCAGAACGATACAAAAGGGGTCTGAGCGGTCAGCAAAAAACCCTAATCAAAAAACCATCCTGAGATTACAAGAACCCATGTGCCAACTCATGGCACATGGGGAGAACCTCAGTCCACTAGAGCTACCAGCTAGCATAGAGACATAATAAGCAAGCTGGACAAAAAAACCAACAACTGAAAATCAGCACTTAGCTTATCCTGAAAGATCTGGGAGCAGGTAGGCAGGAACCAAACAGAGCACATCTGAATACATTGATAGCCAGCAAGGGAATGACAGAAAGGCCAGGTAAAATAGGAAACACCCAGCCTCTGATGGACAGGTGGAAACCAAAGGCCGCAACCCACCAAAGTCACCCAGTACCAGCAGTAACCACCAGAGGGAGCCCACAAACAGAATCCACAACAGTACCCCCCCCTTGAGGAGGGGTCACCGAACCCTCACGAGAACCCCCAGGGCGATCAGGGTGAGCTCTATGGAAGGCGCGGACCAAATCAGTCGCATGAACATCGGAGGCGACCACCCAGGAATTATCCTCCTGACCATAACCCTTCCACTTAACCAAATACTGGAGTTTGCGTCTGGAAACACGAGAATCCAAGATCTTCTCAACAACATACTCCAATTCTCCCTCCACCAGCACCGGAGCAGGAGGCTCAACCGAAGGAACAACGGGCACCTCATACCTCCGCAACAACGACCGATGGAACACATTATGAATAGCAAACGATGCTGGGAGATCCAAACGAAAAGATACAGGGTTAAGAATCTCCGAGATCCTATAAGGACCGATGAACCGAGGCTTGAACTTAGGAGAAGAGACCTTCATAGGGACAAAACGAGAAGACAACCACACCAAATCCCCAACAAGAAGTCGGGGACCCACGCGGCGACGGCGATTAGCAAACTGCTGAGTCTTCTCCTGAGATAACTTCAAGTTGTCCACCACCTGGTTCCAAATCTGATGCAGCCTGTCCACCACCACGTCCACTCCAGGACAATCCGAAGACTCCACCTGACCAGAGGAAAAACGAGGATGAAACCCCGAATTACAAAAAAAAGGAGAGACCAACGTGGCAGAACTAGCCCGATTATTAAGAGCAAATTCGGCCAGTGGCAAAAAAGCAACCCAGTCATCTTGATCAGCAGAAACAAAACACCTCAAATAAGTTTCCAAGGTCTGATTAGTTCGCTCCGTCTGGCCATTCGTCTGAGGATGGAATGCAGACGAGAAAGACAAATCAATGCCCATCTTGGCACAAAACGTCCGCCAAAATCTAGACACAAACTGGGATCCCCTGTCAGAAACGATATTCTCCGGAATCCCATGCAAACGAACCACGTTCTGAAAAAATAAAGGGACCAACTCAGAGGAGGAAGGCAACTTAGGCAAGGGCACCAAATGAACCATCTTAGAAAAGCGGTCACACACAACCCAGATAACGGACATTTTCTGTGAAACCGGGAGATCAGAAATAAAATCCATGGAAATGTGCGTCCAAGGCCTCTTCGGGATGGGCAAGGATAACAACAACCCACTGGCCCGAGAACAGCAAGGCTTAGCTCGAGCACACACTTCACAAGACTGCACAAAGGTACGCACATCCCTAGACAAGGAAGGCCACCAAAAAGACCTGGCCACCAAGTCTCTAGTACCAAATATTCCAGGATGACCAGCCAACACAGAAGAATGGACCTCGGAGATGACTCTACTGGTCCAATCATCCGGAACAAACAGTCTTTCTGGTGGACAACGATCCGGTTTATCCACCTGAAACTCCTGCAATGCACGTCGCAAGTCTGGGGATACGGCGGACAATATTACCCCATCCCTAAGGATACCAGTAGGCCCAGAGTCTCCAGGAGAGTCAGGCACAAAACTCCTGGAAAGAGCATCTGCCTTCACATTCTTTGAACCTGGCAGGTATGAAACCACGAAATTGAAACGAGAAAAAAACAACGACCAACGAGCCTGTCTAGGATTCAAACGCCTGGCAGACTCAAGGTAAATGAGATTCTTGTGATCAGTCAAGACCACCACACGATGTTTAGCACCCTCAAGCCAATGACGCCACTCCTCAAATGCCCACTTCATGGCCAAAAGCTCCCGATTACCCACATCATAATTGCGCTCGGCGGGCGAGAATTTTCTAGAGAAGAATGCACATGGCTTCATCACCGAGCCATTAGAACTTCTCTGTGACAAAACCGCCCCCGCTCCAATCTCGGAAGCATCAACCTCAACCTGAAAAGGAAGTGAAACATCTGGTTGACACAACACAGGAGCAGAAGAAAACCGGCGCTTAAGTTCCTGAAAGGCCTCCACGGCCGCAGGAGACCAATCAGCAACATCAGCACCCTTTTTAGTCAAATCAGTCAAAGGTTTAACAATACTGGAAAAATTAGCAATGAACCGACGATAAAAATTAGCAAACCCCAAGAACTTCTGAAGGCTCTTAACAGATGTAGGTTGTGTCCAGTCACAAATCGCCTGAACCTTGACGGGATCCATCTCAATAGTAGAAGGAGAAAAAATGTACCCCAAAAAAGAAATCTTCTGGACTCCGAAGAGACACTTTGAGCCCTTCACAAACAGAGAATTGGCCCGCAGAACCTGAAACACCTTCCTGACCTGTAGAACATGAGACTCCCAGTCATCAGAAAACACCAAAATATCATCCAAATACACAATCATAAACTTATCCAGATATTCACGGAAAATATTGTGCATTAAGGACTGAAAGACTGACGGAGCATTGGAGAGTCCAAAAGGCATTACCAAATACTCAAAATGGCCCTCAGGCGTATTAAATGCGGTTTTCCACTCATCACCCTGTTTTATCCGCACCAGATTATACGCACCGCGAAGATCTATCTTAGTGAACCACCTAGCCCCCTTAATGCGAGCAAACAAATCAGTCAATAATGGCAATGGATACTGATACTTGACTGTAATCTTATTCAGAAGGCGATAATCTATACAAGGCCTCAGGGAACCATCTTTTTTTGCCACAAAAAAAAAAACCTGCTCCTAGAGGGGACGAAGATGGACGAATATGTCCCTTTTCCAAGGACTCCTTAATATAATTCCGCATAGCAGTATGCTCTGGCAGTGACAGATTAAATAAACGACCCTTAGGGAACTTACTGCCAGGAATCAATTCTATAGCACAGTCACAATCTCTATGCGGAGGGAGCGAATTGAGCTTAGGCTCCTCAAAAACATCCCTATAGTCAGACAAAAACGCAGGGATCTCAGAAGGAGTAGATGAAGCGATTGAAATCGGAGGTGCATCATCATGAACCCCCTGACATCCCCAGCTTAACACAGACATTGTTTTCCAGTCCAGGACAGGATTATGAGTTTGTAACCATGGCAGACCAAGCACTAGTACATCATGTAAATTATACAGTACAAGGAAGCGAATCACCTCCTGATGAACGGGAGTCATGCGCATGGTCACTTGTGTCCAATACTGCGGTTTATTCATAGCCAATGGTGTAGAGTCAATTCCCTTCAGAGGAATAGGAACTTCCAGAGGTTCCAGACTAAAACCGCAGCGTTTAGCAAATGACCAATCCATAAGACTCAGGGCAGCGCCCGAATCCACATAGGCATCGACGGAAATGGAAGACAGTGAAAAAATCAGAGTCACAGACAAAATGAACTTAGGCTGCAGAGTACCAATGGCAAAAGATTTATCAACCCTTTTTGTGCGTTTAGAGCATGCTGATATAACATGAGCTGAATCACCACAATAAAAACACAATCCATTTTTCCGCCTATAATTTTGCCGTTCACTTCTGGACTGAATTCTATCACATTGCATAGTCTCAGGTGCCTGTTCAAAAGACACCGCCAACTGGTGCACGGGTTTGCGCTCCCGTAAACGCCGATCAATCTGAATGGCCATAGCCATCGACTCATTCAGAACTGTAGGCGTAGGGAACCCCACCATAATATCCTTAATGGCCTCGGAAAGACCATTTCTGACAACAATGTAATCAGAAGCCTTCTGTGCATGTTCCTGCTACTAGACAACTCCTAGCTAAGTTGGACTTTTGCCCTTGTGTGTTTTTGCATTTTGTTCCTGTTCACAGCTGCTGTTTCGTTACTGTGTCTGGAAAGCTCTTGTGAGCGGAAATTGCCACTCTGGTGTTATGAGTTAATGCTAGAGTCTTAAAGTAATTTCTGGATGGTGTTTTGATAGGGTTTTCTGCTGACCATGAAAGTGCCCTTTCTGTCTTCATGCTATCTAGTAAGCGGACCTCGATTTTGCTAAACCTATTTTCATACTTCGTTTGTCATTTCATCTAAAATCACCGCCAATATATGTGGGGGCCTCTGTCTGCCTTTTGGGAAAATTTCTCTAGAGGTGAGCCAGGACTGTCTTTTCCTCTGCTAGGATTAGGTAGTTCTCCGGCTGGCGCTGGGCATCTAGGGATAAAAAAACGTAGGCATGCTACCCGGCCACTTCTAGTTGTGCGGCAGGTTTAGTTCATGGTCAGTATAGTTTCCATCTTCCAAGAGCTAGTTCTCATATATGCTGGGCTATGTTCTCTCGCCATTGAGAATCATGACAGTTTGACCGGCCCAAAAAAGGGTTAAATTACTGGCTGAGAAAGGAGAGAAAAAAGAAGTCTGCTACAATTTTTTTTTTTTTCCCTCTAGTTCTGAGTGTGCTCTTAATTGAATCACTTGCTAGTCTGCCTATACTGCAGCCTTCCTCTCTTTCTCTCCTTCTAATCCTTGAATGGCTCTGTGTTCACCTGTTTCAAATGGATCTTCAGAGTGTAGCTACAGGTTTGAATAATCTCGCCACAAAGGTACAAAATTTGCAAGATTTTGTTGTTCATGCACCTATGTCTGAGCCTAGAATTCCTTTGCCTGAATTCTTCTCGGGGAATAGATCTCACTTTCAAAATTTTAAAAATAATTGCAAATTGTTTTTGTCCCTGAAGTCTCGCTCTGCCGGAGACCCTGCACAGCAGGTCAGGATTGTAATTTCCTTGCTCCGGGGCGACCCTCAGGACTGGGCTTTTGCATTGGCACCAGGGGATCCTGCGTTGCTCAATGTGGATGCGTTTTTTCTGGCCTTGGGGTTGCTTTATGAGGAACCTCATTTAGAGCTTCAGGCGGAAAAGGCCTTGATGTCCTTGTCTCAGGGGCATGATGAAGCTGAAATATACTGCCAAAAATTCCGCAAATGGTCTGTGCTTACTCAGTGGAATGAGTGCGCCCTGGCGGCGATTTTCAGAGAAGGTCTCTCTGATGCCATTAAGGATGTTATGGTGGGGTTCCCTGTGCCTGCGAGTCTGAATGAGTCCATGACGATGGCTATTCAGATCGATAGGCGTCTGCGGGAGCGCAAACCTGTGCACCATTTGGCGGTGTCTACTGAGAAAACGCCAGAAAATATGCAATGTGATAGAATTCTGTCCAGAAGCGAGCGGCAGAATTTTAGACGAAAAAATGGGTTGTGCTTCTATTGTGGTGATTCAACTCATGTTATATCAGCATGCTTTAAGCGTACTAAGAAGCCTGACAAGTCTGTTTCTATTAGCACTTTACAGTCTAAGTTTATTCTATCTGTGACCCTGATTTGTTCTTTGTCATCTATTACCGCGGACGCCTATGTCGACTCTGGCGCTGCTTTGAGTCTTATGGATTGGTCCTTTGCCAAACGCTGTGGGTATGATTTGGAGCCATTGGAGGCTCCGATACCTCTGAAAGGGATTGACTCCACCCCATTGGCTAGTAATAAACCACAATACTGGACACAAGTGACTATGCGTGTTAATCCGGATCACCAGGAGGTTATTCGCTTTCTGGTGCTGTATAATCTACATGATGTTTTGGTGCTGGGATTGCCATGGCTGCAATCTCATAACCCAGTCCTCGACTGGAGAGCTATGTCTGTGTTAAGCTGGGGATGTAAAGGAACTCATGGGGACGTACCTTTGGTTTCCATTTCATCATCTATTCCCTCTGAGATTCCTGAATTCTTGTCTGACTTTCGTGACGTTTTTGAAGAACCCAAGGTTGGTTCACTACCTCCGCACCGGGAGTGCGATTGTGCCATAGACTTGATCCCGGGTAGTAAATACCCTAAGGGTCGTTTATTTAATCTGTCTGTGCCTGAACACGCGGCTATGCGAGAATATATAAAGGAGTCCTTGGAAAAGGGACATATTCGTCCTTCGTCATCTCCCTTAGGAGCCGGTTTTTTCTTTGTGTCTAAGAAAGACGGCTCTTTGAGGCTGTGTATTGATTATCGACTTTTGAATAAAATCACGGTTAAATATCAATATCCGTTACCACTGCTTACTGATTTGTTTGCTCGTATAAAGGGGGCCAAGTGGTTCTCTAAGATTGATCTCCGTGGGGCGTATAATTTGGTGCGAATCAAGCAGGGGGATGAGTGGAAAACCGCATTTAATACGCCCGAGGGCCATTTTGAGTATTTGGTGATGCCTTTTGGTCTTTCAAATGCCCCTTCAGTCTTCCAGTCCTTTATGCATGACATTTTCCGCGATTATTTGGATAAATTTATGATTGTGTATCTGGATGATATTCTGATTTTTTCGGATGACTGGGACTCTCATGTCCAGCAGGTCAGGAGGGTTTTTCAGGTTTTGCGGTCTAATTCCTTGTGTGTGAAGGGTTCTAAGTGTGTTTTTGGGGTTCAAAAGATTTCCTTCTTGGGATACATTTTTTCCCCCTCTTCCATCGAGATGGATCCTGTCAAGGTTCAGGCTATTGGTGATTGGACGCAACCCTCTTCTCTTAAGAGTCTTCAGAAATTTTTGGGCTTTGCTAACTTTTATCGTCGATTTATTGCTGGTTTTTCTGATGTTGTAAAACCATTGACTGATTTGACTAAGAAGGGTGCTGATGTTGCTGATTGGTCCCCTGATGCTGTGGAGGCCTTTCGGGAGCTCAAGCGCCGCTTTTCTTCCGCCCCAGTGTTGCGTCAGCCTGATGTTGCTCTTCCTTTTCAGGTTGAGGTCGATGCTTCTGAAATCGGAGCTGGGGCGGTGTTGTCGCAGAGAAGTTCCGACTGCTCCGTGATGAGACCTTGTGCCTTTTTTTCCCGTAAATTTTCGCCCGCCGAGCGGAATTATGATATTGGGAATCGGGAGCTTTTGGCCATGAAGTGGGCTTTTGAGGAGTGGCGTCACTGGCTTGAGGGGGCCAGACATCAGGTGGTGGTATTGACTGACCACAAAAATTTAATTTACCTTGAGTCTGCCAGGCGCCTGAATCCTAGACAGGCGCGCTGGTCGTTGTTTTTCTCTCGGTTTAATTTTGTGGTGTCTTACCTACCGGGTTCTAAGAATGTTAAGGCGGATGCCCTTTCTAGGAGTTTTGAGCCTGACTCCCCTGGTAATTCTGAGCCCACAGGTATCCTTAAAGATGGAGTGATATTGTCTGCCGTTTCTCCAGACCTGCGGCGGGCCTTGCAGGAGTTTCAGGCGGATAGACCTGATCGTTGCCCACCTGGTAGACTGTTTGTTCCTGATGATTGGACCAGTAGAGTCATCTCTGAGGTTCATTCTTCTGCGTTGGCAGGTCATCCTGGAATCTTTGGTACCAGGGATTTGGTGGCAAGGTCCTTCTGGTGGCCTTCCCTGTCACGAGATGTGCGAGGCTTTGTGCAGTCTTGTGACGTTTGTGCTCGGGCCAAGCCTTGTTGTTCTCGGGCTAGTGGATTGTTGTTACCCTTGCCTATCCCGAAGAGGCCTTGGACGCACATCTCGATGGATTTTATTTCGGATCTGCCTGTTTCTCAGAAGATGTCTGTCATCTGGGTGGTGTGTGACCGTTTCTCTAAGATGGTCCATCTGGTTCCCTTGCCTAAGTTGCCTTCTTCTTCCGAGTTGGTTCCTCTGTTTTTTCAAAATGTTGTTCGTTTGCATGGTATTCCGGAGAATATCGTTTCTGACAGAGGGACCCAATTCGTGTCTAGATTTTGGCGGGCATTCTGTGCTAGGATGGGCATAGATTTGTCTTTTTCGTCTGCTTTCCATCCTCAGACTAATGGCCAGACCGAGCGGACTAATCAGACCTTGGAGACATATTTGAGGTGTTTTGTGTCTGCGGATCAGGATGATTGGGTTGCTTTTTTGCCTTTGGCGGAGTTCGCCCTCAATAATCGGGCCAGCTCTGCCACCTTGGTGTCCCCGTTTTTCTGTAATTCGGGGTTTCATCCTCGATTTTCCTCCGGTCAAGTGGAATCTTCGGATTGTCCTGGAGTGGATGCTGTGGTGGAGAGGTTGCATCAGATTTGGGGGCAGGTGGTGGACAATTTGAAGTTGTCCCAGGAGAAGACTCAGCTTTTTGCCAACCGCCGTCGTCGTGTTGGTCCTCGGCTTTGTGTTGGGGACTTGGTGTGGTTGTCTTCTCGTTTTGTCCCTATGAGGGTTTCTTCTCCTAAGTTTAAGCCTCGGTTCATCGGCCCATACAAGATATTGGAGATTCTTAACCCTGTGTCCTTCCGTTTGGACCTCCCTGCATCCTTTTCGATTCATAATGTTTTTCATCGGTCATTGTTGCGCAGGTATGAGGTACCGGCTGTGCCTTCCGTTGAGCCTCCTGCTCCGGTGTTGGTTGAGGGTGAGTTGGAGTACGTTGTGGAAAAGATCTTGGACTCTCGTGTTTCCAGACGGAAACTCCAGTATCTGGTCAAATGGAAGGGATACGGTCAGGAGGATAATTCTTGGGTCACTGCCTCTGATGTTCATGCCTCCGATCTTGTCCGTGCCTTTCATAGGGCTCATCCTGATCGCCCTGGTGGTTCTGGTGAGGGTTCGGTGCCCCCTCCTTGAGGGGGGGGTACTGTTGTGAAATTGGATTCTGGGCTCCCCCGGTGGCCACTTGTGGAATTGTACTTGTGTGCATCATCCCCTCTGTTCACCTGCTCCTATCAGGATGTGGGAGTCGCTATATAACCTTGCTCCTCTGTCAGTTTCATGCCGGTCAACAATGTAATCAGAAGCCTTCTGTGCATGTTCCTGCTACTAGACCACTCCTAGCTAAGTTGGACTTTTGTCCTTGTGTGTTTTTGCATTTTGTTCCTGTTCACAGCTGCTGTTTCGTTACTGTGTCTGGAAAGCTCTTGTGAGCGGAAATTGCCACTCTGGTGTTATGAGTTAATGCTAGAGTCTTAAAGTAATTTCTGGATGGTGTTTTGATAGGGTTTTCTGCTGACCATGAAAGTGCCCTTTCTGTCTTCATGCTATCTAGTAAGCGGACCTCGATTTTGCTAAACCTATTTTCATACTTCGTTTGTCATTTCATCTAAAATCACCGCCAATATATGTGGGGGCCTCTGTCTGCCTTTTGGGAAAATTTCTCTAGAGGTGAGCCAGGACTGTCTTTTCCTCTGCTAGGATTAGGTAGTTCTCCGGCTGGCGCTGGGCATCTAGGGATAAAAAAACGTAGGCATGCTACCCGGCCACTTCTAGTTGTGCGGCAGGTTTAGTTCATGGTCAGTATAGTTTCCATCTTCCAAGAGCTAGTTCTCATATATGCTGGGCTATGTTCTCTCGCCATTGAGAATCATGACACACAGTACTGCAACGACCAGGACTCTGGGGCGCTGCACTCCCCCCTGGTTAAACACAGTACACCGGGACTGAGAAGAAAACAACAATACAAGTTTAGCAAAAAGACATACAATTTTTGTTGAGTGCAAATAACAATACGTATACTTGAACAAGCTTCCCTTTATGGGAGGTGAGAATACTTGAACGTTACAAAACATGGTTAAACATTAAACATTATAAATTACAGGCTATAAATAACTCCTGTTACCCAACCGGGTATTCTACTAAGTGCAAAAATTGCTGAACAATACTTTAACATTGCCTTTAAGGACATACACTCTGTATCCACCAAAGACCTTCCTATAATCACATTATAAGGTAAATTAACTTTTTTTATTCTCCTTCTTTGAATCTGCAGGACCGCCTGTCCTATCGGCACCAGACCTACTGCCTCTCCTTTCTGTTACAGGACCGCCCCGTTCAGCCAGGGCCTACTGCCTTTTCAACTTCTATACACAGTATAGATCATAACATTACTTTCAGTTTTAGAAGCACTGAGCCGTCTACGTATGGCTCCTAGGAGGACTCACTACCCAACCCCTACGGGTTCACTTTCTGTCTTCTGTAACACATTATTAACTCTTTCTTTACAATAACTAACTTACTATGGAGGACTCAGGGTTTACCTTCTATCCCTAGTTTCTTATCAACATTCTCAACTATCCCCTTATAACATCAATCTTCATTACTATTTTCTTTCTGGAAACATCATCTGCATTTCTCTACATTTAACCAATCAAATACATATAACTTTTACATGTAAGAATTATCATCACTTTCGCTCATCAAGACATTATTGCTATCCATCAATCTTAAAGCAATACGATTCTTCAAATATACACGTGGATGTCCCCTTTAAGAAGGGACCAAATCTTCAGGAGGTAGCATTTGTTCTCTAGCTACCAGTCCATACTCAGCAAAGGCTCCGGTGCGGTATCTTCGCAAAGAGTCTCTTTCTAAGTAAAACCAGTAGGAAACACCCTTAAGAAGGTGTGAACTATGTACAAGAAGTTTGTATCATGCACTGTTCATGATTGCGGCAGTTTTTTAAGACTTGTGCAAAAACTTTGAAAAAATAAACAAAACAACAAGGATCCCGGGTCAACAAAGGGATCCATAAGGAATTAACCCTGAACGGGTTTAGCAGCAACAGTAAACAGTAACTATATACATACTCATGGTATCGAGGTTTATTCTTACTCAGGTGGCCTTGGCCCCTGGCCCCCGACTACTGTGGCACGGATACCAGCGGCAGGCCCCGCAGGGACCACCAGGTCACCCGGTGTCTGAATTTGAAGACTGACCTTGCTTGCGAGTTCAGCAGCCGCTACTACGCGTACGGTGGTGATGGTCACAAGATCTGACAAATCCGGATCTGTCATGATCGGGGCAACAGGTGAGGCCCCCTCAGGTTCACATCGCCGAACATCCCGAGCACACCATCCTTGTGTGCTCCTGTGACGGGTGTACGTCACCTGGTCCCCCTTTCGTAGTGGATCGCCATTCCGGTCGCAGCAGGGAGTCTTCACATTGTAACTTGTAACAAAGACGTCAGTGGGTAGCCCCGGCTCCTGGATGGAACCCCAACCCCTCTTCGGGTGGAAGGCCAGCACAGTCCCCCGCTTTACCACGCCTTTCCTGCCCTGCACAGACTGTCTGCGTTGCGTTTCCGGGTGTTCAACCTCGTCTCGATCCTTCCAGTAATGGATTAGGCATTGCTTATATTGCTCCCAAGTAAGCACGGCAAGGGTGAGGCCGTCCTCCTGGGCTCCACCCGGCCCGGTCCAGGGGGTGGCCCACCGGAGGACCACCCCGTCTGGGCCCACATCTATGGGTTCCCTCATCTGGGTTGGTAGTGGAGGCACTAGCTTCCCCATCGTGCTAGAGGTGAGGATCACCCGCTCCACTGAGAAGAAACGATTATTGCTGGGGTGAGGAACGCTCACAGGAGCGGGATCGATCGGGGGAACCGGATCGGTCAGGGGAGCAGAATCGGCCGGGGGAGTAGGGGCTCTTTCCATACCTGCGCCTGATATGATTCCATCGATGTCGATCCGGTCCGCTGACAAGAACGCTGGAGTCGGCTGCTGCTCGGACCGCGGCTCCTCCAATGCGGTCCTCGAACGCGGCTCCGCTCGCTGTGGTCCCTCCTCCGCTGGCTCCGGGGTCGGGATTGGTGGACTCAGCTCCGTTATCTGTTCCAGGGGCTTCGGGTCCGCCTCCGATAAATGAGGGTAAACCGGGACTGCTCCTTCCCCGTTCCGGCGCTCGCTGTTCTTCGTCATGATCCACTGATCGGTGGCAATGCATGCATCGGACTCCGCCATTTCTCGCGCCACTCTGGTAGTCTCCTCCCATGGCACGCCCTCCTTCTTCTCTGGCGTAGCAATGGCGGCGGCTTTTGGCGGGAACTTCTCTGGGTGAATGGCAATACACAGTCTCTCAATAAAGTACAGTCCAAGCACAACAAATCACAGTTCCAAGGCACACATGACCTGATTCTTCAGGCTTTAAGTAGATCCTGTTCGTGACGCCAAGTTGGAGCGCCCCCACACTGCCGCAGGGCCGAGGGGTACCCGGAGCCGGGCCTCTGAGTCTCAGTTCTGGGGTTGTCACGGTGGCTAGACCCGGTCCGTGGCCCTGTCTGTCAGTGGGGGACGTCCAGTGCAATAAGGGGTGTTGTAACGGTGCAGTTGTGGGGTGCAGGTCGCGGTAAATAATGAGGACACCAGGTTGCAGTCTCTTTACCTCTTTACTGAAGATCTCTGGGTCCTCAATCCAGAATACGGCTCACCAGGCTGCGCAAGTCCGGCCGGTCCAATGACACTTCCAGAGTTCTCTTCACAGGAGGAAATCTGTGCCTTCCCCCTAGCGCTATGTGTTGTAGTCCTTCCCTGCTGTGCTTACGGAAAGTACCCCACAACTGTTGTGTCTGTTTCTGATGTTCCCTCACAACTCGACTAGATGATGTTCTGCTAATCCTCCGTCCCTCCCTGAGGTTCGGGTAGGAACGGCACCCGTTTGACGGGTAGGCCTGGAGTTCTTCCGGGACCCTAGAGACGCCCCTCTCCCACAATTGCCTCCCAAGACTTCATAGGTGATTTGAGTTAGACAGCCCGCCTGAGACTGACTGTCCTGCCGCTGTTTGGAGTATTGCTTGAAGCTGAATGTTATTCTACTCCCTCGGCGTTCCGGCCACCGGTAGTGCGCCTCAGTAGGATGTTGCTTCGGTCTTACAGCACGACTCCTACTGGTATTTCTCCTTTGCGTGATCCCGTTTCTCACTCAGCACAATCTATCTCTCTTCTAATCCTTTCTTGGGCACCGCCGCTACCCGGAGCAGGCACGGTCCCGTTACGTTCGTTCTTGTTGCCAAGCCTCTGTCAGGATCCCACCCCTGACAGAGACCCTACTGTATCTTCCCCTACAACACCCTCTGCCACAAGGTGTTGCCTGGTTCCAACCCAGTCAGCTTTCTGATCTAACTTCCTGCCTGACCCCCAGTTTACCCACTATGGTGGGGAGTGGCCTAATGAATAGCACCCTTAGCTCCCCCCGGAGGCCCGGCTGTGAAATGTATTGGTGTCTGTGATACCTGATCAGATGAACTCCTTCAGTGCCATCGGACGCACCATAGCTCCCCATAGTGGCGGAGCCACAGTACTGCAACGACCAGGACTCTGGGGCGCTGCAGTATCATACCACTGCAAATCTACCAAGACCCGGCCGTCCCTCTAAACTTTCATCTCAAACAAGGATAAGACTGATCAGAGATGCAGCCAAGAGGCCCATGATCACTCTGGATGAACTGCAGAGATCTACAGCTGAGGTGGGACAGTCTGTCCATAGGACAACAATCTGTCGTACACTGCACAAATCTGGCCTTTATGGAAGAGTGGCAAGAAGAAAGCCATTTCTCAAAGATATCCATAAAAAGTGTCGTTTGAAGTTTGCAACAAGCCACCTGGGAGACACAACAAACATGTGGAAGAAGGTGCTCTGGTCAGATGAAACCAAAATCGAACTTTTTGGCAACAATGCCAAACAATATGTTTGGCGTAAAGGCAATACAGCTCATCACCCTGAACACACCATCCCCACTGTCAAACATGGTGGTGGCAGCATCATGGTTTGTGCCTGCTTTTCTTTAGCAGGGACCGGGAAGATGGTTAAAATTGATGGGAAGATGGATGGAGCCAAATACAGGACCATTCTTGAAGAAAACCTGTTGGAGTCTGCAAAAGACCTGAGACTGGGATGGAGATTTGTCTTCCAACAAGACAATGATCCCAAACATAAAGCAAAACCTACAATGGAATGGTTCACAAATAAATGTATCCAAGTGTTAAAATGGCCAAGTCAAAGTCCAGACCTCAATCTAATCGAGAATCTGTGGAAAGAGCTGAAAACTGCTGTTCACAAACAATCTCTATCAAACCTCACTGAGCTTGAGCTGTTTGCCAAGGAAGAATGCGCAAGAATTTCAGTCTCTCAATGTACAAAACTGATAGAGACATATCCCAAGCGACTTGCAGCTGTAATCGCAGCAAAAGGTGGTGCAACAAAGTGATAAGTTAAAGAGGCCGAATAATATTGCACGCCCCACTTTTCAGTTTCATAATTTCCACAAAAATTTTAAATAACCAATAAATTTTATTCAACTTCACAATTGTGTTCCACTTGTTGTTGACTCTTCACCAAAAATTTACATTTGGTATCTTTATATTTGAAGCATGATATGTGGGAAAAGGTTGAAAAGTTCCAGGGGGCCGAATACTTTTGCAAGGCACTGTAAATCCAATTCATCACCTACTATTCATTTTTTCATTCTGCCTCCCAAACATCGCAGTCAGGCTTGGTGCACGTTTATCCTGCACTCTACATTGAGCCCTTACATTGGAGTTTCCGTGTAAATCTCTGAAATATGTTATTCAGACAGAACCTCTGGCAGAAGATTCCCTATAATTAGGCAAATGGAGGCACTGTGGACCATATCTGACCTGTAATCCGGCGGTGTCCATCTTTTTAGGATTGCATAAAAGTGCTGTCGGACACAGTTTTGTGCACTTCTGAAAAGGACACCGCTAAATAGAGGCCAGACAGAGTCCACAGTAACTTTTCTGCCTCATTATAGTGTGTGGATCCCTCAGGGGTTTCATCTGAGTCACGTCACTCAGAGATTAAGATGGAAAGTAAGTGCTCAGCGTAGAGCACAGATAAATGTGATCTGTTAACGGAAATATCCACGTTACTGTTAGTAGAAAGATATGGAAAAGCAAAATGGCTCCAGTCCTCACCTGCCAAAAGAAATTCAGCAAACTATGTGCTCCCAAATCCAAATGCCCCTCTCCCTTTTGAGCCCCACAGTGTACCTAAGTCACATATAGCGTCCACGTTTGGCATTTCTGAAGCGATGAGAGCCTGCCTATCTTAACGGGTCCATGCCTCTAGAAGCACAGTCTGGGCATAATGTAGTTTGCAATTTTCACTTGGCAACATTCTATGCTGCTTGTTTCCGGAAAATACCCATGGAGTCAAAATCAGCACTACACCTGTAGATAAATTCCCAAAGGGGTATAATTTTCAAAATCTGGAAATCTGCTCTTCTAGTAACTAGGAGCTCTGTACATGGAGTCCGCAAACTCTTCTAGGAAATTCTGCGCTCCAGGAGGCAAATAGCCCTCTGTTCCTCCCGAGTCTATCCATGTGGCTAAGTAATACTGTACAGCCACATATGGGGTATTGCCACGTTCAGTAGAAATTGTGGGACAAATTTTGGTGCCATTTTTACCCACTTCTTGTGTGAAAATGGAATAAGCACAAGAGAACTAAGGAGCGGGAAGGGAGCTGCGACTAAGCTCCTATGCTGAAACGCAGGAACCAGGCACTGGGAGCCCGAGGTTGTGTGGAACTGTATGTCCCATAGCAGAACTAGAGGGCACAAGACTTCAGGTCGTCTGTCCGCACCCACACCCGAAAGTACAGCAACATACAGAGCCCGGAGTCATCTTAGAGACACCTGTAAAAAGGCTCATGTTGCCTACCATGTGGGTACTGTCAAAGGACAGGGAAAGAGAGGATATTGTGTGGAGCCTTAGGCCGGTGTTACATGGTGTCAGCGTAGGGAAATACAGTCCGTATTTTACAGGCGTAATACGCAGAAATGATCCCAAAACAGTGATCCATATGTCATCCGTAGGCAGGGTGTGGCTGCATATTTTGCGCATGTAAACTTCCGTATGTAATCTGTATGGCATCCGTACCCGAAGATTTTCTCGAAGGCTTGCAAAATGGACATAGAATGGATCCATGGGCACAAATATTCGTGAAAACATATATACAGTCATATATATATATATATATATATATATACACACTCACCGGCCACTTTATTAGGTACACCATGCTAGTAACGGGTTGGACCCCCTTTTGCCTTCAGAACTGCCTCAATTCTTCGTGGCATAGATTCAACAAGGTGCTGGAAGCATTCCTCAGAGATTTTGGTCCATATTGACATGATGGCATCACACAGTTGCCGCAGATTTGTCGGCTGCACATCCCAAAGATGCTCCATACAAGGCAGGATGGATCCATGCTTTCATGTTGTTTACGCCAAATTCTGACCCTACCATCCGAATGTCGCAGCAGAAATCGAGACTCATCAGACCAAGCAACGTTTTTCCAATCTTCTACTGTCCAATTTCGATGAGCTTGTACAAATTGTAGCCTCAGTTTCCTGTTCTTAGCTGAAAGGAGTGGTACCCGGTGTGGTCTTCTGCTGCTGTAGCCCATCTGCCTCAAAGTTCGACGCACTGTGCGTTCAGAGATGCTCTTAGGCCTACCTTGGTTGTAACGGGTGGCGATTTGAGTCACTGTTGCCTTTCTATCAGCTCGAACCAGTCTGCCCATTCTCCTCTGACCTCTGGCATCAACAAGGCATTTCCGCCCACAGAACTGCCGCTCACTGGATTTTTTTTCTTTTTCGGACCATTCTCTGTAAACCCTAGAGATGGTTGTGCGTGAAAATCCCAGTAGATCAGCAGTTTCTGAAATACTCAGACCAGCCCTTCTGGCACCAACAACCATGCCACGTTCAAAGGCACTCAAATCACCTTTCTTCCCCATACTGATGCTCGGTTTGAACTGCAGGAGATTGTCTTGACCATGTCTACATGCCTAAATGCACTGAGTTGCCGCCATGTGATTGGCTGATTAGAAATTAAGTGTTAACAAGAAGTTGGACAGGTGTACCTAATAAAGTGGCCAGTGAGTGTATATATATCAGTGTGACATATATAGATATATATATATATATATATATATATATACACAGTTACGTCCATATATATTTGGACAGAGACAACATTTTTCTAATTTTGGTTATAGACATTACCACAATGAATTTTAAACAAAACAATTCAGATGCAGTTGAAGTTCAGACTTTCAGCTTTCATTTGAGGTTATCCACATTAAAATTGGATGAAGGGTTTAGGAGTTTCAGCTTCTTAACTTGTGCCACCCTGTTTTTAAAGGGACCAAAAGTAATTGGACAGATTAAATAATTTTAAATAACATGTTCATTTTTAGTACTTGGTTGAAAACCCTTTGTTGGCAATGACTGCCTGAAGTCTTGAACTCATGGACATCACCAGACGCTGTGTTTCCTCCTTTTTGATGCTCTGCCAGGCCTTCACTGTGGTGGTTTTCAGTTGCTGTTTGTTTGTGGGCCTTTCTGTCTGAAGTTTAGTCTTTAACAAGTGAAATGCATGCTCAATTGGGTTGAGATCAGGTGACTGACTTGGCCATTCAAGAATATTCCACTTCTTTGCTTTAATTAACTCCTGGGTTGCTTTGGCTTTATGTTTTGGGTCATTGTCCATCTGTAGTATGAAATGACGACCAATCAGTTTGGCTGCATTTTCCTGGATCTGAGCACACAGTATGGCGGCTCTGAATACCTCAGAATTCATTTGGCTGCCTCTGTCCTGTGTCACATCATCAATAAACACTAGTGACCCAGTGCCACTGGCAGCCATGCATGCCCAAGCCATCACACTGCCTCCGCCGTGTTTTACAGATGATGTGGTATGCTTTGGATCATGAGCTGTACCACACCTTCGCCATACTTTTCTTTTTCCATCATTCTGGTAGACGTTGATCTTGGTTTCATCTGTCCAAAGAATGTTCTTCCAGAACTGTGCTGGCTTTTTTAGATGTTTTTTAGCTAAGTCCAGTCTAACCTTTTTATTCTTGATGCTTATGAGTGGCTTGCACCGTGCAGTGAACCCTCTGTATTTACTTTCATGCAGTCTTCTCTTTATGGTAGATTTGGATATTGATACGCCTACCTCCTGGAGAGTGTTGTTCACTTGGTTGGCTGTTGTGAAGGGGCTTCTCTTCACCATGGAGATTATTCTGCGATCATCCACCACTGTTGTCTTCCGTGGGCGCCCAGGTCTTTTTGCATTGATGAGTTCACCAGTGCTTTCTTTCTTTCTCAGGATGTACCAAACTGTAGATTTTGCCACTCCTAATATTGTAGCAATTTCTCGGATGTTTTTTTTCCGTTTTCGCAGACTTAAGGATGGCTTGTTTCACCTGCATGGAGTGCTCCTTTGACCACATGTTTACTTCACAGCAAAATCTTCCAAATGCAAGCACCACACCTCAAATCCACTCCAGGCCTTTTATCTTCTTAATTGAGAATGACATAATGAAAGGATTGCCCACACCTGTCCATGAAATAGCCTTGGAGTCAATTGTCCAATTACTTTTGGTCCCTTTAAAAAAAGGGTGACACATGTTAAGGAGCTGAAACTCCTAAACCCTTCATCCAATTTTAATGTGGATACCCTCAAATGAAAGCTGAAAGTCTGAACTTCAACTGCATCTGAATTGTTTTGTTTAAAATTCATTGTGGTAATGTCTATAACCAAAATTAGAAAAATGTTGTCTCTGTCCAAATATATATGGACGTAACTGTATATATATATATACAGACAAAACGTTTGGACACACCTTCTCATTTTAAGATTTTTCTGCATTTTCATGACTATGAAAATTGTACATTCACACTGAAGGCATCAAAACTATGAATTAACACATGTGGAATTATATACTTGACAAAAAAGTGTGAAACAACTGAAAATATGTCTTATATTCTAGGTTCTTCAAACTAGCCACCTTTTGCTTTGATGACTGCTTTGCACACTTTTGGCATTCTCTTGATGAGCTTCAAGAGGTAGTCACTGGGAATGGTCTTCCAACAATCTTGAAGGAGTTCCCAGAGATGCTTAGCACTTGTTGGCCCTTTTGCCTTCACTCTGCGACCAGATCACCCCAAACCATCTCGATTGGTTTCAGGTCTGGTGACTGTGGAGGCTAGGTCATCTGGCGTAGCACCCCATCACTCTCCTTCTTGGTCAAATAGCCCTTAGACAGCCTGGAGGTGTGTTTGGGGTCATTGTCCTGTTGAAAAATAAATGATGGTTCAACTAAATGCAAACTGGATGCTGTGGTAGCCATGCTGGTTTAGTATGCCTTCAATTTTGAATAAATCCCCAACAGTGTCACCAGCAAAGCACTCCCACACCATCACACCTCCTCCTCCATGCTTCACGGTGGGAACCAGGCATGTAGAGTCCATCCATTCACCTTTTCTGCATCGCACAAAGACACAGTGGTTGGAACCAAAGATCTCAAATTTGGACTCATCAGACCAAAGCACAGATTTCCACTGGTCTAATGACCATTCCTTGTGTTCTTTAGTCCAAACAAGCCTCTTCTGCTTGTAGCCTGTCCTTAGCAGTGGTTTCCTAGCAGCTATTTTACCATGAAGGCCTGCTGCACAAAGTCTCCTCTTAACAGTTGTTGTAGAAATGTGTCTGCTGCTACTACTCTGTGTGGCATTGACCTGATTTCTAATCTGAGCTGCTGGTAATCTGCGATTTCTGAGGCTGGTGACTCGGATAAATTTATTCTCAGAAGCAGAGGTGACTCTTGGTCTTCCTTTCCTGCAGCGGTCCTCATGTGAGCCAGTTTCTTTGTAGCGCTTGATTGTTTTTGCAACTTCACTTGGGGACACTTTCAAAGTTTTCCCAATTTTTTGGACTGACTGACCTTCATTTCTTAAAGTAATGATGGCCACTCGTTTTTCTTTACTTAGATGCTTTATTCTTGCCATAATATAAATTCTAACAGTCTATTCAGTAGGACTATCAGCTGTGTATCCACCAGACGTCTGCTCAACACAACTGATGGTCCCAACCCCATTTATAAGGCAAGAAATTCCACTTATTAAACCTGACAGGGCACACCTGTGAAGCGAAAACCATTTCCGGTGACTACGTCTTGAAGCTCATCAAGAGAATGCCAAGAGCGTGCAAAGCAGTCATCAAAGCAAAAGGTGGCTACATTGAAGAACCTAGAATATAAGACATATTTTCAGTTGCTTCACACTTTTTTGTTAAGTATATAATTCCACATGTGTTAATTCATAGTTTTGATGCCTTCAGTGTGAATTTACAGTGCGTCCAAACTTTTGGTCTGTACTGTATATATATTTATATTTGATAGAGCGCAAGATAGCAGAAAAGCCGGTAATTCAATTGCCGGCTTTTGCTATCTCCTTCCCAAACCCGACATGATATGAGACATGGTTTACATACAGTAAATCATTTCATATCCCTTTTTTTTGCATATTCCTCACTACTAATGTTAGTAGTGTGTGTGTGCAAAATTTAAGGGCTCTAGCTGTTAAAATAAAGGGTTAAATCGCGGAAAAAACTGGGGTGGGCTCCCGCGCAATTTTCTCCGCCAGAGTGGGAAAGCCGGTGACTGAGGGCAGATATTAATAGCCTAGAGAGGGACCATGGATACTGGCCCCCCCTGGCTAAAAACATCTGCCCCCAGCCACCCCAGAAAAGGCACATCTGTAAGATGCGCCTATTCTGACACTTAGCCTCTCTCTTCCCACTCCCCACTCCCCTGTAGAGGTGGGATATGGAGTAATAAAGGGTTAATGCCACCTTGCTATTGTAAGGGGACATTAAGCCTGGTTAATAATGGAGAGGTGTCAATAAGACACCTATCCATTATTGATCCATTAGTAGTAAATGGTTAGTAAAACACACACACATTAGGAAAAAAGTATTTTATTGAAATAAAGACACATGGTGTTGTATTAGTTTATTATACTCTCAATCCAACTGAAGACCCTTGTCACCTGAAACAAAGATAAAATAAAAAAACAACAATATCCCATACCTTTCCGGCATTACAGTCAAGTCACACGCTGTAAATCCATCTGAAGGGGTTAAATAATTTTACAACCAGGAGTCTGCTAATGCAGCTGTGCTGACTGTAAAATCTGGGGAATTAATTGAAAGCAGGGGAACGTAGCATCGTAGACTTGCGGTCCTGCGCCCCCTGCTGGCATAACCTCATATGAACTCTAGCGTGATAAAATATTCTGAAAAATTCCCACGCTAGAGTTCATATGAGGTTATGCCAGCAGGGGGCGCAGCACCGCAAGTCTATTTAGCTATGTTCCCCTACTTTCCATTCATTCCCCAGATTTTACAGCCAGGAGCACAGCTGCATTAGCAGGCTCCTGGTTGTTAAATTATTTAACCCCTTCAGATGGATTTACATCGTGGGACATGACTGTAACGGCAGAAAGGTATGGGATATTGTTGTTTTTTTATTTTTCCTTTTTTACAGAAAGAGGGTCGTCATTTGGATTAAGAGTATAATAAACTATTACAACAACCTGTGTCTTTATTTCAATAAAATACTTTTTTCCTAATGTGTGTGTGTTTTATTAACCATTTACTACTATTGGATTAATAATGGATACCGTAGGTGTCTTATTGACACTTCTCCATTACTAACCAGGCTTAATGTCACCTTACAATAGCAAGGCGGCATTAACCCTTTATTACCCCATATCCCACTGCTACAGGGGAGTGGGAAGAGAGAGGCTAAATGCCGGAAAACGCGCATCTGTAAGATGCGCCTTTTCTGGGATGGCTGAGGGCAGATGTTTTTACCCGGGGGGGGGGGGGGGCAATATTCATGGTCCCTCTCTAGGCTATTAATATCTGCCCTCAGTTACTGGCTTTCCCACTTTGGCGGAGATAAGTGCGCGGGAGCCCACGCCGAATACCACAGGTGGCGTCACGAAAACTCTTTATTCAACTAACCCCTTTAAAGTCCTTCCCTTTTATTTGGACGCTCAGGGCCACGGACTGGGTCGTTGCCACCGTGGCCACTCCTTTAATGGCGACCGGACCCTGTACTGAGTACCCCTAGGCCCTGGCGGGCGCTCCACACTCCCGCGTGGCTCCAGGAGGAGCAGAGAACATTGCCAGGCATCTGCAGGTGGAACCTGCACAGAAATGACTGATTAACTTTGTTTTTGTTTTCTGTTAAGCCAGGAAAGCTCTGCTTTTGTTTTTCTGAACCCTGCCTTGGTTTATACTGACTTTAATAAACCAGCAGGTGTTTCACTATCAGAGTTCCTGTGTCTACCTGGAGAAGCAGCCAAGCGTGTCGACCCCTCACAAATTAAATGTGACCATTTTTAGATTATTTGCATGGCTATTTATTCAAGAGTCTAAATAAATATTTGGAAATTAAAGGTGTAGGATGCTAATTACCAAATTGAGAATTAAGTTGTAATCAGGGCCAAATCCAGGTGTGTACATAGAAGGTTGTGGGTTCAATCACAATTCTGCTTACGAACAGTGCCATGAAAAAATAGTTGCCAAAGAGCAACTTCTCCCAATGATCCAGGAGCAATTTGGGGATGAATAATTCTGGTTCCAGCATAATGGAGCACCATGTGCCAAGGAAAATGTGATAACTAAAGGCTACTCATACTCATTAGACTAATGTTGGCCGAACCCACCAATATCAACAGGTTTGGCAAAGGGCAGTAGCGTAGCTACTGGGGTCAGAGGCTGCGGCCGCCCTGGGTTCCGTGCTATGAGGGACACCACAGGAGCAATGCTACTTTTATCTATATCAGCTTGCGCAGTGCGCCGATACAGTTACGCTCTCTGGCTGAACTGGGGACACGATCTCTCTGTACTGTCACCATGGGGCCTGTGAGCCAGGGAGCCCTGTTCCAGCACCAGCATCAGGCCCCCCTGCAAGTTCAACTGTATCAGCATCTGAAGCTGACGCTTCCTCCTCCATCATTCTTCCTCAGCATCTGACGTCTCAGCAAAATTACGTCACTACATGCATCCTCTATGCTGAGATGTGCGACACTTCAAAAGACAAGCTGCGCAGACAGGAGCAGTGGAGGAATGAGGAGAGATGAGTATTGTATTTTATTATTTTTTTCAAACATTGGTGGTGTATTGAGGACTATCTGGTGCATTATACTGTATGGACTATGGGGTGCATCATAATGTATGGGCTATGGGGTGCATCATACTGTATGGACTATAGGGGCATTATACTGTACAGGCTATGGGGTGTATTATACTGTATGTGCTTTGGGGTGCATTATACTGTAAGGGTTATGGGGTGCATTATACTGTATGGGCCATGTGGTGTATTATATTGTATGGGCTATGGGTTGCATTATATTGTATGTACTAAGGGGTGCATTATATTGTATGAGCTATGGGACGTATTATACTCTATGGACTTTTGGGTACATTATACTGCATAGGCTATGCATTATACTGTATGGGCTATGGGGTGCATTACACTGCATAGACTATGGGGTGCAGTATACTGTATTGACTATGGGGTGCATTACACTGTGTAGGCTATGGGGTGTATTAAACTGTATGGACTATGGGCTACATTATACTGTATGTACTGAGACCTGCATTATACTGTATTGACTATGGGCTGCATTATACTGTATAGACTATGGAGGATGGCCATGTGTGAGACTGGAGCTCCTGAAAGCCCAGGAAGAAACTGAGGGTATGGACTACTGACAGGACCTATATGAAGCCAGGCTGGGAAACTTGGGAATCTGTTAAGCAGGTAACCCAGAGTCTGGGAAATTGTGAACTGATGGGCGCCAGATACTGAACTGTGCGAACGTAACCACAACTGAAATGGACTAGATGTCGGTTCTGTGATGTTCACATGGCCTACCTTGGTTTATGGAGGTATAATAAACCAGGCAAGGACTTATGTAAATGAGAAACGGTTGCTGTTTGCTTAAATATCACCACCAAGAGAGTGTACCCCAGCTGGCTTAGTGATCGCTACATCACAACTCTTTGTAGAGTGTCCATCTGCTGGATTGGGTGTAGAGAAAGACCTGTTGGTCCCTATTAGACTATTTCTACTGTGGTGAAATTGATGCCACTTTTGTGGTGTCTGCCAATAATTTTTGGAAATGTGTACACTCCTGGTTAGGTCTCCTTCATGCGTGTTGCCTGTAGAAGTAGTCCTCCAATAGGCCTCCACTTCCTTGCACTCAACTACCCGTGTTACTATCCTTATATTGTTCTGACAATGGTAGTCTAGAAAACTGATATTTGTGCCACCTGAGTGTGGCTCATCATGAAAGCAGGTAGAAGTGTTGCATGTGTTATCAGGGCTTCCAGCAAAGGGGCCCTGCACTGATCCCTCATCCACCTCGTCTTACTGTGACGTTCATTGGAAAGCTTTAAATGCTGTCCCAGACCCCGATACCTCATGCCTGGCTGATTGCTGCAGTTCCATGCTGCAATTTGTACTGTGGGTGAATTGAGGCCACTTTCCTGGTGTCTGTCCCTCATTTGATGTGTTTTGGCAGCATTTGGGGCAGTTCTAAGGTGTTATGCATGCGTTTGTTTTTGCCTCCCATTGACTATAATGGTGTTCGGCTATGTTCGGCGAATATTCGACAAATTAATGGGCGCATATTGAAAATTCGTTTCTACTCAGGACCAGACAGATTCTATAATCTGGTCTTTGGCAACTTTGCACCCAGAAGCAAGTTCACAGGACAATCATATGGAACGCTCGCCAGTGGCACATCTTTGGAATTCTGAACAAAATTCCTCTGCCGGTCGGTATCCCTGCTAGATCTCATGAAGTTTAGATTCCGTAAGGGAGACCAGGTCCAGGTCATCATAAACGAGGGCAAGAGATGCAAAAATTCCATCTACTGACTGGAGTGACAATGAGTCTGATAGGTGTCAGAAGGACCAGGAGTTAAAGTCTCCTTGAAGAATTGAACAACAATCCCCACCCTTACTCCCAGATGACCATGGATGAAGCCTGAAATAGAGCTTGCCGGCTTCCGGAAAGGCAACAAATTTATCCTGACACCCGGAAAACCTAACCAGGAGCGCCACTTAGGTTCCAGTTCAGCTGTCTGTTGTGACAAGACCTTAGACAATAGGTCGGACAGCTCAAAAGAGAGACCCTGCAGCTGTCATGCAAGGTAAGCGATGGGATCCATGTCAAGATCCAGAAAAAAGGGGGACCAGTGAAAATGTCAAGCTGCAACGGTGTTTGGTAAGGAAGGGGTGCCTCAAACTGTCCTTGGAATTGGGACCTTAACTATCCCTGTCCCAGGGGTACTTTTGAAGGTAGAGAGGCCAGAGTCTCCGAACATACTATGCTCCTGTTAAACCCTGATCTATCTCCTCCCCCACTGAGGCCTTGGACAGAAATGTAAGGTAAATAAGACACAAAGGGTACTGTCACACAGTACCATTTTGATCGCTACGACGGTACGATTCGTGACGTTCTAGCGATATCGTTACGATATCGCAGTGTCTGACACGCAGCAGCGATCAGGGATCCTGCTGAGAATCGTACGTCGTAGCAGATCGTGTGGAACTTTCTTTCGTCGCTTGATCACCCGCTGACATCGCTGGATCGTTGTGTGTGACAGCGATCCAGCGATGTGTTCGCTTGTAACCAGGGTAAACATCGGGTAACTAAGCGCAGGGCCGCGCTTAGTAACCCGATGTTTACCGTGGTTACCAGCGTAAACGTAAAAAAACAAACAGTACATACTTACATTCCGGTGTCTGTCCTCCAGCGTCTCAGCTTCTCTCCACTGTGTGAGCGTCTGCCAGCCGGAAAGCGAGCACAGCGGTGACGTCTGACGTCACCGCTGTGCTTGCCGGCTATGGCGCTTACACAGTGGAGAGAAGCAGAACGCCGGGGACAGACACCGGAATGTAAGTATGTACTGTTTGTTTTTTTATTACTTTTACGCTGGTAACCACTGTAAACATCGGGTTACTAAGCGCGGCCCTGCGCTTAGTTACCCGATGTTTACCCTGGTTACCGGGGACTTCGGCATCGCTCCAGCGCCGTGATTGCAACGTGTGACCGCAGTCTACGACGCTGGAGCGATATTCATACGATCGCTGCGACGTCACGGATCGTGCCGTCGTAGCGATCAAAATGGTACTGTGTGACAGTACCCAAAGGCAAAACAGGGATAACAGAAAGCAACAAATACAAACACTCAACAAAGGCAGAGAAGTATGTAGGGAAGGATAGGAATGTACCAACCAAATGGGAATAGGACAGTTAGGAAAACATACACCTAAAAACAGCAAGCAACAATCTCCAGTAGCAGCAACAATCTCCAATTCAGCACAGCGTCTCCAAGGGGCTAGAAAGCAAAGATTTCACTGGCAACACAGAGAAGGTATGGCCAGGTTTTATATGGAGAGGTAAGGACCAGATCCAAAGCAGTTGAAAATGGAGCTGCAAGTTTCTGACCAGTATAAAAAGGGTCGTTAACCTCTTCAACACCAATGGAAACCAAATCCATTTAATATGGGACACAAACACACAGGCTAAATGGAAGATCTGTGATTCACAATATATAGTGATCTTCTAACGTCACGACTCCCAGGAGGACTTGACACTCTTGTGACACCTGCAAAGTGGGGCAGGAACCTACGTTTTGTGGATGGGCATGTTTATTGTGCTCCAGCAACAGATGTATTCGCACCTGCCCCACGTCCTTGGCAACTGCGTGCACCATTATCAAAACTTCCACTTCCCTGTCACTTACCGCACTCCTTACTTATTTTGTAATTGCTAGGCCTCTTGAAACCAAGTTCATTTTTAATAAAAGAAAAAAATTGGTCAGCTGCAGCAGTGAAAGCAGTTTTTGTGAGTTTAATATCCTACTAATATAACAGAATGAATTTAGAAGTGTATGGATGACAATCAAATTCAATCCGGAAAAATGTTTCAATGCTTTTTTGGAGTGTTATATGGCACAGAGATGTACCGCAGACCACGGAACTGTGTATGGGTGAGAAATGTAATCCAGACAGTTTTTTAATGCTTTTTTGAAGTGTTAGATATCACAGAAATGTACCCCAGACCATGTAAGGCCAGTCTCACACGTCCAGATTAGAGTTGAGCGACTTACTTTTTTCGGATCGAGTCGGGTTTCGCGAAACCTGACTTTGTCAAAAGTCGGGTTGGGTGAAATCGGCCGATTATTGCGAAATGTCGGGGGCCGACTGAAACACGAAACCCAATGCAAGTCAATGGGGAATCAAAGTCGGCAGTGAGTGGAGGACAGGAAAACACCTACAGTGCCCATTTTAATGCCAAAAACATCAATTCTTATTACTGAAGCTTGTCAATCTTAATTTACTTTATAATAATAGTTAGGCATTGAAAACTGGGGGTCATTTGGCTAAAGTTGTGGGGGGGTAGGGCTGGCTCAAGTTTTTCGTGGGTCCAGGAAACGCGGAATACGTCGCGGTGGTGGAGCAGGGAGAGGTAAGTATTTCAACTTTGCAAGTGCTGTGATCCTGAGCAAGCAGGGGGGCCCACTCGTTGGCATTAGCACTGGCACTGGCACAGGGCCCCTCATAGTATGGCGGTGTGTTTGACGGCGGGTGGCGCCTCCCACAGGCAGAGACACTTTTGCGTACTATGAGGGGCCCTGTGCCAGTGACGTTGCCAACAAGTATGCCCCCCCACCTGATGAAGGAACCTGCACTTTCATCTGCACCTTCCTCTTTGTCCCCGTGTAAGGTAGTATAGTATGCGGGAAGGGGAACCTGACTTTCAGCAGGGTCAGATTCTGGCTGTGTAGAGTGCAAGGGGAATGTAGTGGTCTGGGTCAATGTACCAGCAGACTCATCTAGCAGTGGCTGGGCAATGTGCAGGATGAGGAGGAAACACAGATATAGGCCCAAATAATAAAGTGGGCTAAATGCAGTTCAAATGTGGTAACAGGACTAAACAGGCGGCATTGCTTTGTTCAGTGGAGGACAAATGTAATGTGTGGCAGACACAGTTAGTAGGCCTAAATAATAAAGTAGCCTAAATGCAGTTCAAAATTGGTAATAGGACTAAACAGGCGACATTGCTTTGTTCAGTGGAGGACAACTGTAATGAGTGCCAGACACAGTTAGTAGGCCCAAATAATAAAGTAGCCTAATTGCAGTTCAAAATTGGTAACAGGACTAAACAGGCGGCATTGCTTTGTTCAGTGGAGGACAACTGTAATGAGTGGCAGACACAGTTAGTAGGCCCAAACAATAAAGTGGGCTAAATGTCTGCCAAAAAATTGTTCATAAATAAACAGGTGGCATAGCTAGGTACAGGGGTGGGCTCCTCTGCTGAGTAGCAGACAGTGGTAGTAGGCGCAAAGAATTAACTGGTCTAAATGGAGGCCAGGGCCCCTGTATATTTTAACCTATCATCTATCATTTCAACAAATTTGTATTGGCAGTGCCATTGAAGGATTTAACAGCACAGACTACACAGTGGTGGAGCAGGGAGAGGTAAGTTTTGCAAGTGGTAGAGCACTGTTCGAGCTGGGGGGGGGAACACTCTCTCGTGGGCGGCGGTACTGGCACAGGGCCCCTCATATTACGACGGTGTGTCTGACATTGGTTGTGCACCACCACCGTCAGAGACACTTCATTGTACTATGAGGGACCCTGTGCCAGTGCCGTTGCCCAAGAGTGGGCCCATCCACCAGTCCAGGCAAATGGCACTCGCACGGGTGCTTGCGCCAGGTGGTGACCACGGCCCTGTGGAGGGAGTCAGCCCATTTAGGGAGGTATAAAAATGGCCTATGGTCGACATTCAGCAGCTGCAAATGGAGGAATTGGAGAAGTCAGTAAGAGGAGGCCAAAAGCAAGACATTTTTCAGGCAAGCTACGTGTCAGCAGGGGAAGGTGGGGCAAAATAATTTGAAATCCATGATTGGTTCATTTTAATGAAGGTTAGATCATCAACATTTTGGGTAGCCAGACGTGTCCTTTTTTCGGTCAGTATTGAACCAGCAGCACTGAAGACTCTTTCTGATAGCACACTAGCAGCAGGGCAAGCGAGCTCCTGTAATGCATATTCTGCCAATTCAGGCCAGGTGTCTATTTTAGATGCCCAGTAATCAAAGGGGAATGACCTGTGAGGGAGAACATCGATAAGGGAGGAAAAGTAGTTCGTAACCATACTGGACAAATGCTGTCTCCTGTCACATTGAATCGATGCAGCAGTACCTGTCGTGTCAACGGTCATTGCGAAATCACCCCACAACCTGGTCATAAAACCCCTCTGTCCAACGCCACTTCGGATTTGTGCACCTCTAACACCTCTGCCATGTTGCCCCCTACGGCTCGTGTGAGAACCATCACCGCCGCTGTGTGCTGGGAATGCCTGAACCAAACGGTCTACAAGAGTTGCTTGTTTGGTAGCCAATATTTGCTCAAGGTTCTCATGTGGCATGATATTTTGTAATTTTCCTTTATATCGTGGATCCAGGAGGCAGGCCAACCAGTAATTGTCATCGGTCATCATTTTGATAATGCTGGGGTCCCTTTTTAGGATATGCAAGGCATACTCAGCCATGTGGGCCAATGTTCGAGGTGTCAATTCACTGCTTGTGCTGGGTTGAGGAGCACTTTCTTGCAAATCAACATCACTTGTGCCCCGCAAAACCCTGTGCCTGACCTTGCAATGCCACCAGTTTCTATTGCCCCCTGAAAATCATCCTCCTCCTCCTTGTCCGTCACCTCGTCCAGGAGAGTTCCCTGAGCAGACAATGGCTGACTGTCATCAAGGCTTCCCTCCTTCTCGGCTGCAGACGCCTGCTCCTTAATGTGCATCAAACTTTGCATCAGCAGACGCATTAGTGGGATGCTCATGCTTATGATGGCGTCGTCTGCACTTACCAGCCGTGTGCATTCCTCAAAACACTGAAGGACTTGACAGAGGTCTTGTAGCTTCGACCACTGCACACCAGAGAACTCCATGTCTGCCATCCAAGTGCCTGCCCGTGTATGTGTATCCTTCCACAAATTAATTACGCACGTCTCTGTTCGCACAGCCTCTGAAGCATGTGCAGTGTGGAGTTCCACCTTGTTGCAACGTCGATTATTAGGTGGTGCTGGGGAAGATTCAGCGATCGCTGATGGTTCAGCATACTGCTTGAGTGTACGGGCGACCGGCGGATGTGCGAGCAAAGTCTTCGCACCTTCAGGAGCAGGGCTGTTAACCCCAGATAATTTTTCAGGAAGCACTGCACCACCAGGTTCAAGGTGTGAGCCAGGCAAGGTATGTGTTTCAGTTCTGAAAGGGCTATGGCAGCCATAAAATTCCTTCCGTTATCACTGACTACCTTGACTGCCTCAAGATGTACACTGCCCAGCCATGACTGAGTTTGTTGCTGCAAGTACTCGGCCAGTACTTCCGCAGTGTGTCTTTTGTTGCCCAAACACTTCATTTGTAACACAGCCTGCTGACGCTTTCCACTAGCTGTTTGATAATGGGACACCTCGTGTGCAACACTGGCAGCTGTGGATGGAGTGGTCGTGCGACTGGAGGGGTGGTGAACGCCTACAGCCAACTGTTTCCTAGACCGTGGGCTAGGCAGAACTGTCCCACTATGGCTGTCCCCTGTGGACCCTGCATCCACCACATTAACCCAGTGCGCCGTGATGGACACGTAACGTCCCTGGCCATGCCTACTGGTCCATGCATCTGTTGTGAGGTGCACCGTTCCACTGACTGATTGCCTCAGTGCATGGACAATGCGGTCTTTGTCATGCTGGTGGAGGGCTGGGATGGCTTTTCTCGCAAAGAAGTGCCGACTGGGTAGGTCATAGCGTGGTACTGCGTAGGCCATCAGGTCTTTGAAAGCTTCGCTTTCAACCAACCGGTAGGGCATCATCTCTAACGAGATTAGTCTAGCAATGTGGGCGTTCAAACCCTGTGTACGCGGATGAGAGGATGAGTACTTTCTTTTCCTAAGAGAGTCTCTTGTAGGGTGAGCTGGACTGGAGAGCTGCATATGGTGGTACTAGCGGTGGTGGTGGACATGGCGGATTGAGAGAGGGTTGGTGATGGTATTCTTGATGTTGGCCTACATACAGTGTTTCCTACCAATAACCTTGTGATTCCCTGACTGCTTTGGCCTTGCGACGATACCTCCACATTTGCTGCTGGTGATGTCCTAACCGGTGGGCTTACAGTGAGGGAAGCAATGTAGCATTGCTGACTACCTTCATTCTGAGCAGGTGCACCAAATGTACGGGACGTTTGGTAGTTAGTCCAGGCTTGCAAGTGCATGCTGGTTAAATGTCTAAGCATGCACGTTGTATTTAAATTTTGAAGATTCTTCCCTCTGCTAAAGGTCTTTGAGCATTTCTTACAGATAACTTTGCACTGATCATTCGGATCTTGGTAAAAAAATTGCCACACTACACTCTTCCTACTATGGAATACCTTTTCAGGCATTGCACGCTGTGCTACTTTCACCGGATGGCCACGCTGTCCTAAAACTGTTTTTGTTTTTGACAAACGTTTTTGGCCTGATACGGGCCTGCCAGATGACAGCTGTTGCGATGTAGATGGCTGCTGCGGATCATCCTCCTCCGCTTCTGAGCTACTGGCAGTGGCACCCTCTTCCCTCAATGGCTGCCAATCTGGGTCAACAACTGGGTCATCTATCACCTCCTCTTCAATGTCATGTGCACCTTCCTCTGTGTCACCGTGTAAGGTGCTATAGCGTTCAGGACGGGGCACCATAGTCTCATCAGGGTCAGATTCTGGCTCAGTACACTGCGAGGGCAATGTAGTGATCTGAGTCAATGGAACAGCATAATAATCAAGCTGTGGCAGTGCATCAGTGCACTCCATGTCCGATTCATCTTGTAATGGGCAGTTAACAATTTCCCTTTCTAACCCAGGCACGGTATGTGTAAAGAGCTCCATGGAGTAACCTGTAGTGCCTGATGCATCCTTTAAATCTCCCTTTTTTTTTGGGGAGACAGAACCAAAACTCAGGCTCTGTGCATAAAACAACACAATGTAAGTGGCAGAAAGTGCCTGGCTGATATACGACAAACTAACAGGACTGAAATATATCCACTTTGTGAGAATTTGAATCTCACTTTTTTTTTTTGGAAACTGAACCAAAACTCAGGCCCAGTATATAAAACAACGCAATGTAAGTGGCAGAAAGTGGCTGGCTGATATACGACAAACTAAAGGTACCGTCAAACTCAGCGACGCTGCAGCGATATAGACAACGAGCTGATCGCTGGAGCGTCGCTGGTTAGGTCGCTGTAGAGATGTCAAACACAGCAGCTCCAGAACAATGCAGGAGCGATCCTGTGACGTAAGGGCTACTCACTTATCGTTCTCACAGGTCGTCACAGGTCGTTAGCTTCATGTAAAACATTGCTGGCATCGTTGCTTTTGCTGTCAAACACGACGATACACGCCGATCTGACGACCAAATAAAGTTCTGGACTTCTAGCTCCGACCTGCGATATCACAGCAGGATCCAGATCGCTGCTGCGTGTCAAACACAACGAGATCACTATCCAGGACGCTGCAACGTCACGGATCATTGTCGTTCTCGTTGGAAAGTTGTTTAGTGTGAAGGTACCTTAACAGGACTGAAATATATCCACTTTGTGAGAATTTGAATCTCCCTTTTTTTGGGGGGAGACTAAACCAAAACTCAGGCCCAGTGTATAAAACAGCACAATGTAAGTGGCAGAAAGTGGCTAGAAGATATATGAAAAAATACAAGGACTGTAGTACAATTTCAATCTCCCTACAATGATCTCAGGACAAGTATGGCAGCAATAAAAAGGACTGCTGCACACAAAAGTGTGGACAAATAAACAAGATAACTGTGCAGAAAGGAGCAACAGGATTTTTGCTTTTAAAAAAGCAGTTGGTTTGCACAGCAGTGTGCAAACAGCAATGCAATGCAGCTATCAGGAAGATAACTGTGCAGAATGGAGCAACAGGATTTTTGCTTTTAAAAAAGCAGTTGGTTTGCACAGCAGCGTGCAAACAGCAATGCTGCTATCAGGGAGCCTTATAAGGCAGCCTAATAAGATACAGAGCTGATGCACAAACATATAGCCTCCACTGTCCCTGCAAAAAAAAGGTGGTGTTGGACAGTGGAAATCGCTACAGCACAAGCAGTTTGGGGGTTAATCTTGCCTCCCTAACTATATCCCTTCTTCTGATGAAGCTGCAGCAATCTCTCCCTATGCTAAGATCGGCAGAAGTAAGATGGTGGTCGGTGTGCATGCCCCTTTATAGCCCCTGTGACGCCGCAGAAAGCAAGCCAATCACTGTCATGCCCTTCTCTAAGATGGTGGGGACCGAGACCTATGTCATCACGCTGCCCACACTCCGCGTCCTCCTTCATTGGCTTAAAAATGGCGCTGAAAGCGTCATACGAAACGCGACTTTGGCACGCAGATCGCCGACTGCATGGCCGATGCCACACTAGGATCAGGTCGGGTTTCATGAAACCCGTCTTTGCCGAAAGTCGGCGATTTTTGAATTTGTCCGATCCGTTTCGCTCAACCCTAGTCCAGATAATTCCGGTACCGGAGAAAATGGTACCGGAGTTATTCCTGTCCGTGTGTCCTTGTGCTCACGTGGCACATCAGTGTGGCACACGTGCGCCAGCCGTGTGCCGCCTGAGGACCACACGGACCATACAGGAGAGACAGCGCTACAGCAAGCGCTGTCCCCAGCGTGTGGTGCTGAAGGCGGCATTCATCTCTTGTCCCCTGCAGCGCTCACAGGAGAGAAGAGATGAAAAATCAAATTTTTTTTTCTTGTTAAAAATAAAGTTTGGGGGTCACCACCCGCCTCCCACCCCCTGTGCACCCGCCCGCTTGCAGAGAAATACTCACCCAGCTCTCGATGCATCACCCAAATACTCACCCAGCTCCACAGCATATTCATCACTGTAATGTGCGGTACCACATGACCGCTCACACAGGACAAGCTGCCGGCGCTGAGAGGAGGCATCGCGGGAGCTGGGTGAGTATTGCTCTCAATGTGCATAGACCCATTCATTTGAATGGATCTACGTGTGTCAGTGTCTCCGGTACGTGATAAAAGTCTCACTACACGTACCGGAGCCACTGACATGTGAAACCGGCCTAATACTGTATGGCTGAGAAATTTAACCCTGAAAAACTTTTAAAACTTTTTCAGTTTTATACAGTAGATCACAGATATGTACCCCAAACCATAGAGTAGTGTATGGGTGAGAAATGTAATCCAGCAAAAAAAGTCTTATAAAATTAACATATTTATTAACCCCTTAATCCCATATGTCATACTATCCCGTCAAGGTGACCTGGGACTTAATTCCCAGGGACGGGATAGTACGTCATAGTGATCGGCCACGCTCATGGGGGGGAGCGCGGCCAATCGTGGCCGGGTGTCTCCTATCACAGCTAACATTCGGCACTATGTGCTGTCACGGACCGCCCCCGGCACATTAACCCCCGGCACACTGCGATCAAACATGATCGCAGCATTCCGGGGGCATAGGGAAGCATCGCGCAGGGAGGAGACTCCCTGTGTACTTCCCCTGAGGCACTCGGTACAAGGCGATGTGCTCACCTTCTACCGTGCATCTCCTCCCTGCAGGCCCCGGATCCAAAATGGCCACGGGGCTACTTCCGGGTCCTGCAGGGAGGTGGCTTACCAAGCGCCTGCTCAGAGCAGGCGCTGGTAAGCCAGGAGCAGTGCACGTCAAATCGCTGATCTGACATAGTGCATTGCAAAGTGTCAGATCAGCGATCTGACCTTATAACATGATGCCCCCCCGAGGCAATGTTATAAAGGTCAAAAAAATATTTAGATGTGTAAAAAAAATAAATAAATACAAAAAATCCTAAATAAAAAATATATATATATATTGTTCCCATAAATACATTCCTTTATCTAAATTAAAAAAAAAACCCAAAACAATAAAAGCACACATATTTAGTATCGCCGCGTCCGTAACAACCGAACCTATAAAACTGTCCCTCTAGTTAACCCCTTCAGTGAACACCGTAAAAAAAACAAACAAACAAACAACGCTTTATTATCATACCGCCAAACAAAAAGTGGAATAGCACGCGATCAAAAACACAGATATAAATAACCATGCTACCACTGAAAACATCATCTTGTCCCACAAAAAACGAGCTGCCACACAGTGTCATCAGCGAAAAAAAAAAAAAGTTATAGTCCTCAGAATAAAGCGATGCAAAAATAATTATTTTTTATATAAAAGTTTTTATCGTATAAAAGCGCCAAAACATAAAAATGATATAAATGAGGTATCGCTGTAATCGTACTGACCCGAAGAATAAAACGGTTTCATCCATTTTACCAAACGCGGAACGGTATAAACTCCCCCCCAAAAGAAATTCATGAATAGCTGGTTTTTGGTCACACTGCCTCACAAAAATCGGAATAAAAAGCGATCAAAAATTGTCACGTGCCCGGATATATGATACCAATAAAAACGTCAACTCGTCCCGCAAAAAACAAGACCCCACATGACTCTGTGGACCAAAATATGGAAAAATTATAGCTCTCAAAATGTAGTAACGCAAAAAAAAATTTTTTTGCAATAAAAAGCGTCTTTTAGTGTGTGACAGCTGCCAATCATAAAAATCTGCTAAAAACCCGCTATAAAAGTAAATCAAACCCCCCTTCATCACTCCCTTAGTTAGGGAAAAATAAAAAAAAATTAAAATTGTATTTCCATTTTCCCATTAGGGTTAGGGCTAGGGTTAGGCTAGGGTCACATTGCGTTAAGGCAGTCCGTTTAGCGCATAGCGCTACGGACTGCGCTAACACAATGTCCCAAAAGGGTTCGCAAGCAGCGTTCGCGGGCCGTCACTCAAATGACGGCACATCGCTAGCGCACGCCCAATGTGGGCGGGCGCTAGCGACGCGTTCACCATTACAGGCTATGGCGGCGTTAACGGACTACGTTAACACCGCGTTATGCCGTGGTGTAACGTAGTCCGTTAAACGCGGTCACATAACGCAATGTGACCCTAGCCTTAGGGTTGGGGCTAGAGTTGGGGCTAGGGTTAGGGTTAGGGTTGGGGCTAGGGTTGAGACTGGGGTTAGGGTTGGTGCTAGGGTTAGGGTTTGGATTACATTTACGGTTGGGATCAGGGTTAGGGGTGTGTTGGAGTTAGGGGTGTGGTTAGGGCTGGGGTAAGGGGTGTGGTTGGGATTAGGGGCGTGATTGGGTTAGGGTTTCAGTTAGAACTGGGGGTTTCCACTGTTTAGGCACATCAGGGCTCTCCAAACGCGACATGGCGTCCGATCTCAATTCCAGCCAATTCTGCGTTGAAAAAGTAAAACATTGCTCCTTCCCTTCCGAGCTCTCCCATGCACCCAAATAGGGGTTTTCCCCCAACATATGGGGTATCAGCGTACTCAAAACAAATTGGACAACAACTTCTGGGGTCCAATTTCTCTTGTTACCCTTGGGAAAATAAAAATTTGGGGGGCTAAAAAACATTTTTGTGGGAAAAAAATGATTTTTTAATTTCACGGCTCTGCGTTATAAACTGTAGTGAACTACTTGGGGGTTCAAAGTTCTCACAATACATCTAGATAAGTTCCTTGGGGGGTTTAGTTTCCAATATGGGGTCACTTGTGGGGGGTTTCTACTGTTTAGGTACATCAGGGGCTCTGCAAATGCAATGTGACGCCTGCAGACCAATCCATCTAAGTCTGCATTCCAAATGGCGCTCCATCCCTTCTGAGCTCTGCCATGCGTCCAAACGGTGGTTCCCCCACACATATGGGATATCAGCGTACTCAGGACAAATTGGACAACAACTTCTGGGGACTAATTTCTCCTGTTACCCTTGGGAAAATACAAAACTGGGGGCTACAAAATAATTTTTGGGGAAAATTTTTTTATTTTTATTTTCACAGCTATGCGTTATAAACTGTAGTGAAACACTTGGGGGTTTAAAGCTCTCACAACACATCTAGATATTTAGGGGGTCTACTTTCCAAAATGGTGTCACTTGTGGGGGTTTCAATGTTTAGGCACATCAGGGGCTCTCCAAAGTAACATGGCATCCCATTTCAATTCCAGCCAATTTTGCATTGAAAAGTCAAACGGCGCTCCTTCCCTTCCGAGCTGTGCCGTGCACCCAAACAGTGGTTTACCCCCACATATGGGGTATCAGCGTACTCAGGACGAATTTCACAACAGCGTTTGGGGTACAATTTCTTCTGGTACCCTTGAGAAAATAAAAAATTGGGGGCGAAAATTTCATTTTTGTAAAAAAATATTATTTTATATTTTTACGGCTCTACATTATAAACTTCTGTGAAGCACTTGATGGGTCAAAGTGCTCACCACACATCTAGATAAGTTCCTTAGGGGGTCCACTTTACAAAATGGTGTCACTTGTGGGGGTTTCAATGTTTAGGCACATCAGGGGCTCCCCAACGCAACATGGCATCCCATCTCAATTCCAGCCAATTTTGCATTGCAAAGCCAAACGGCGCTCCTTCCCTTCCGAGCTCTGCCATGCACCCAAACAGTGGTTTACCCCCACATATGGGGTATCAGCGTACTCAGGACAAATTGCATAACAAAGCTTGGGGTACAATTTCTTCTGGTAACATTGGTAAAATAAAACAAATTGGAGCTGAAGTAAATTTTGTGTGAAAAAAAGTTAAATGTTCATTTTTATTTAAACATTCCAAAAATTCCTGTGAAACACCTGAAGGGTTAATAAACTTCTTGAATGGGGTTTTGAGCCCCTTGACGGGTGCAGTTTTTAGAATGGTGTCACACTTGGGTTTTTTCTATCATATAGACCACTCAAAATGACTTTAAATGTGATGTGGTCCTTAAAAAAAATGGTGTTGTAAAAATTAGAAATTGCTGGTCAACTTTTAACCCTTATAACTCCCTAACAAAAAAAAAAATTTTTGTTTCCGAAATTGTGCTGATGTAAAGTAGACATGTGGGAAATGTTACTTATTAAGTATACTGTGTGACATATATCTGTGATTTAAGGGCATAAAAATTCAAAGTTGGAAAATTGCTAAATTTTCAACATTTTTGTCACATTTCCGCTTTTTTCACATATAAACGCTGGTAATATCAAAGAATTTTTACCACTATCATGAACTACAATATGTCTTGAGAAAACAATGTCAGAATCACCGGGATCCGTTGAAGCGTTCCAGAGTTATAACTTCATAAAGGGACAGTGGTCAGAATTGTAAAACTCGGCCTGGTCATTAACGTGCAAACCACCCTCGGGGCTTAAGGGGTTAATAATAAAGTTAAAATAAACAACATGCAAAAAAGAGAGATCAGAGTCTTCTTAAAAAATTGGTCCAGTACACACAAAGTATATATCAATACATAAGACATCCCCTTTCTGCCATTGGACGTACTGTGCTATCCCGTCCATGTGACCTGGGACTTAATTCCCATGGACGGGATAGTACATCATAGGCGATCGAGGCCGGGTGTCAGCTGATTATCACAGCTCTGACATCCGGCACTATATGCCAGGAGCAGTCACGGACCACTCCTGGCACCTTAACCCCTGGAATACTGCGACCAAACATGATCGCAGCGTTCCAGTGCCATAGGGAAGCATCGTGCAAGGAGGGGGCTCCCTGGGTGCTTCCCTGAGACCCTCGGAACAAAGCGATGTGATCGTGTTGTTCCAAGGCTCTTCTCTGTTCTCCTCCCTGCAGGCCCCGGATCCAAGATGGCCGCGGGGGTCCATCCGGCTCTTGCAGCGAGGTGCCCCCCCCAAAAGAAATTAATGAATTGCTGTTTTTTGTTCATTCAGCCTCACAAAAATCAGAATAAAAAGCGAACAAAAAATGTCACGTGCCCAAAAATGAATAAAAATGGCAACTCGTCCGCGCAAAACAAGATCTCACATGACTCCGTGGACCAAAATATGGAAAAATTATAGCTCTCAAAATGTGGTGACGCAAAAACTATTTTTTGCAATAAAAAGCGTCTTTTAGTGTGTGACAGCTGCCAAATATAAAAACTCACTATAAAATCTCGCTATAAATAGTAAATCAAACCCCCCTTTATCACCGCCTTAGTTAGGGAAAAATAATAAAATTAAAAAAATGTATTTAATTCTATTTTCCCATTAGGATTAGGGTTAGGGTTGGGGTTGGGGTTAAAGTTAGGGTTGGGGCTAAAGTTAGGGTTAGGATTACATTTACAGTTGGGATTAGGGTTGGGATTAGGGTTAAGGGTGTGTCAAGGTTAGGGGTGTGGTTAGGGTTAAGGGTGTGTCAGGTTAGGGGTGTATTAGGGTTAGGGTTGGGATTAGGGTTAGGGGCATTTTCAGGTTAGGGGTGTGGTTAGGGTTTTCGATAGGGTTGGGATTAGGGTTAGGGGTGTGTTTGGGTTAGGGTTGGAGTTAGAATTGGGGGTTTCCACTGTTTAGGCACATCAGGGGCTCTCCAAAAGCGACATGGTGTCCGATCTCCATTCCAGCCAGTTCTGCGTTGAAAAAGTAAAAACAGTGCTCCTTCCATTCCAAACTCTCCCGTACGTCCAAACAGGGATTTACCCCAACATATGGTGCATCAGCGTACTCAGGACACTTTTGGTGTTCGATTTCTCATGTTACCCTTGGGAAAATAAAATTTCCGGTCTTGAAGCTTTGATATCTTCCTTGGTCTACCAGTATGTTTGCCTTTAACAACCTTCCCATGTTGTTTGTATTTGGTCCAGATTTTAGACACAGCTGACTGTGAGCAACCAACATCTTTTGCAACATTGCGTCATGATTTACCCTCTTTTAAGAGTTTGATAATCCTCTCCTTTGTTTCAATTGACATCTCTCGTGTTGGAGCCATGATTCATGTCAGTCCACTTGGTGCAACAGCTCTCCAAGGTGTAATCACTCCTTATTGGAGGGAGAGAGTACTTGTCTAGACCTGCATCTAAAAAGAACTGCCACAGAGCTGTGCAATGGTGTCAGTGTGCCGAGCCGGATGGCGCCTTTTCTTTTATAACTCCTGTTGATGTCACACGGCAACCAATCACAGTAATGCCACAACCTAGATGTCTACGGCATTACAGTGACTCACAAGTAGGGTTGAGCGAAACGGGTCGATCATTTTCAAAAGTCGCCGACTTTTGGCTAAGTCGGCGTCTCATGAAACCCGATCCGACCCCTGTGCTTGTCGGCCATGTGGTACGCGACTTTCGCGCCAAAGTCGCGTTTCAATGACGCGAAAAGCGCCATTTCTCAGCCAATGAAGGTGAACGCAGAGTGTGGGCAGCGTGATGACATAGATCCTGGTCCCCACCATCTTAGAGAAGGGCATTGCAGTGATTGGCTTGCTGTCTGCGGCGTCACAGGGGCTATAAAGGGGCGTTCCCGCCGACCGCCATCTTACTGCTGCTGATCTGAGCTTAGGGACAGGTTGCTGCCGCTTCGTCAGAAGCAGGGAGAGCGTTAGGCAGGGTCCACTAACCACCAAACCGCTTGTGCTGCAGCGATTTCCACTGTCCAACACCACCTTCGGTGTGCAGGGACTGTGGAAGCTATTTTTTTTTTTTTTTCCCCTCAGCGCTGTAGCTCATTGGGCTGCCCTAGAAGGCTCCGTGATAGCTGTATTGCTGTGTGTACGCCACTGTGGAAACCAACTGCTTTTTTCAAAGCACATATCCTCTTGTTCCTTCCTTTCTGCACAGCTATCTTTTTTGTTTGTCCACACTTTTTATTTAATTTGTGCATCAGTCCACTCCTATTGCTGCCTGCCATACCTGGCTTACATTACTGCAGGGAGATAGTAATTGTAGGACAGTTTTTTTTTTTTTTTTGTTTTTTTTTGTGGGAGATTAAGATTGGCATTTCTGCTACAGTGCCATCCCTGTGTGTGCCATCTCTCACTGAGTGGGCCATAGAAAGCCTATTTATTTTTTCCGTGATTTGTGTTCTAAAATCTACCTCAACACAAAAACACTACATCAATCAGTGGGAGAAAAATATTGGCCTCAGTCAGGGCTTGTGTGCCACTGCTGTGTGTGCTATCTCTCATTCAGTGGGCTATAGCAAGCCTATTTTTTTTTTTTTTTTTAATATTATTTGGTTTCTAAAGTCTCCCTGAAAAAAAAACAAAAACCTAAAAAAACAGTGGGAGAGTAATATTGCCCTTTCAGCTTGTGTGCCAGTCTTGACTCCTGGGTGTGCCACCTCTCTCCCTCTCATTCAGTGGGCCATAGAAAGCCTATTTATTTTTTTTTAAAAATATTATTGGGTTTCTAAAGTCTCCCTTAAAAAACAAAAAATACATAAAAAAACAGTGGGAGAGTAATATTGCCCTTTCAGCTTGTGTGCCAGTCTTGACTCCTGGGTGTGCCACCTCTCTCCCTTTAATTCAGTGGGCCATAGAAAGCCTATTTATTTTTTCCGTGATTTGTGTTCTAAATTCTACCTCAACACAAAAACACTACATCAATCAGTGGGAGAAAAATATTGGCCTCAGTCAGGGCTTGTGTGCCACTGCTGTGTGTGCTATCTCTCATTCAGTGGGCTATAGCAAGCCTATTTTTTTTTTTTTTTTTTTTTTTTTTAATATTATTTGGTTTCTAAAGTCTCCCTGAAAAAAAAAAAAAAACCTAAAAAAACAGTGGGAGAGTAATATTGCCCTTTCAGCTTGTGTGCCAGTCTTGACTCCTGGGTGTGCCACCTCTCTCCCTCTCATTCAGTGGGCCATAGAAAGCCTATTTATTTTTTTTTTTAAATATTATTGGGTTTCTAAAGTCTCCCTTAAAAAACAAAAAATACATAAAAAAACAGTGGGAGAGTAATATTGCCCTTTCAGCTTGTGTGCCAGTCTTGACTCCTGGGTGTGCCACCTCTCTCCCTCTCATTCAGTGGGCCATAGAAAGCCTATTTATTTATTTTTTTTAAATATTATTGGGTTTCTAAAGTCTCCCTTAAAAAACAAAAAATACATAAAAAAACAGTGGGAGAGTAATATTGCCCTTTCAGCTTGTGTGCCAGTCTTGACTCCTGGGTGTGCCACCTCTCTCCCTTTCATTCAGTGGGCCATAGAAAGCCTATTTATTTTTTTCCGTGATTTGTGTTCTAAATTCTACCTCAACACAAAAACACTACATCAATCAGTGGGAGAAAAATATTGGCCTCAGTCAGGGCTTGTGTGCCACTGCTGTGTGTGCTATCTCTCATTCAGTGGGCTATAGCAAGCCTATTTTTTTTTTTTTTTTTTAATATTATTTGGTTTCTAAAGTCTCCCTGAAAAAAAAAAAAAAACCTAAAAAAACAGTGGGAGAGTAATATTGCCCTTTCAGCTTGTGTGCCAGTCTTGACTCCTGGGTGTGCCACCTCTCTCCCTCTCATTCAGTGGGCCATAGAAAGGCTATTTTTTTTTTTTTTTTTTTAATATTATTTGGTTTCTAAAGTCTCCCTGAAAAAAAAAAAAAAACCATACAAAAAACAGTGGGAGAGTAATATTGCCCTTTCAGCTTGTGTGCCAGTCTTGACTCCTGGGTGTGCCACCTCTCTCCCTTTCATTCAGTGGGCCATAGAAAGCCTATTTATTTTTTTTTTTAAATATTATTGGGTTTCTAAAGTCTCCCTTAAAAAACAAAAAATACATAAAAAAACAGTGGGAGAGTAATATTGCCCTTTCAGCTTGTGTGCCAGTCTTGACTCCTGGGTGTGCCACCTCTCTCTCTCATTCAGTGGGCCATAGAAAGGCTATTTTTTTTTTGGTTTTTTTAATATTATTTGGTTTCTAAAGTCTCCCTGAAAAAAAAAAAAAAAACATACAAAAAACAGTGGGAGATTAATATTGCCCTTTCAGCTTGTGTGCCAGTCTTGACTCCTGGGTGTGCCACCTCTCTCCCTTTCATTCAGTGGGCCATAGAAAGCCTATTTTATTTTTTTTTTAATATTATTGGGTTTCTAAAGTCTCCCTTAAAAAACAAAAAATACATAAAAAAACAGTGGGAGAGTAATATTGCCCTTTCAGCTTGTGTGCCAGTCTTGACGCCTGGGTGTGCCACCTCTCTCTCTCATTCAGTGGGCCATAGAAAGGCTATTTTTTTTTTGGTTTTTTTAATATTATTTGGTTTCTAAAGTCTCCCTGAAAAAAAAAAAAAAACATACAAAAAACAGTGGGAGAGTAATATTGCCCTTTCAGCTTGTGTGCCAGTCTTGACTCCTGGGTGTGCCACCTCTCTCCCTTTCATTCAGTGGGCCATAGAAAGCCTATTTATTTTTTCCGTGATTTGTGTTCTAAATTCTACCTCAACACAAAAACACTACATCAATCAGTGGGAGAAAAATATTGGCCTCAGTCAGGGCTTGTGTGCCACTGCTGTGTGTGCTATCTCTCATTCAGTGGGCTATAGCAAGCCTATTTTTTTTTTTTTTTTTTTTTTTATATTATTTGGTTTCTAAAGTCTCCCTGAAAAAAAAACAAAAACCTAAAAAAACAGTGGGAGAGTAATATTGCCCTTTCAGCTTGTGTGCCAGTCTTGACTCCTGGGTGTGCCACCTCTCTCCCTCTCATTCAGTGGGCCATAGAAAGCCTATTTATTTTTTTTTTAAAATATTATTGGGTTTCTAAAGTCTCCCTTAAAAAACAAAAAATACATAAAAAAACAGTGGGAGAGTAATATTGCCCTTTCAGCTTGTGTGCCAGTCTTGACTCCTGGGTGTGCCACCTCTCTCTCTCATTCAGTGGGCCATAGAAAGGCTATTTTTTTTTTGTTTTTTTTAATATTATTTGGTTTCTAAAGTCTCCCTGAAAAAAAAAAAAAAACATACAAAAAACAGTGGGAGAGTAATATTGCCCTTTCAGCTTGTGTGCCAGTCTTGACTCCTGGGTGTGCCACCTCTCTCCCTTTCATTCAGTGGGCCATAGAAAGCCTATTTATTTTTTTATTTTAAATATTATTGGGTTTCTAAAGTCTCCCTTAAAAAACAAAAAATACATAAAAAAACAGTGGGAGAGTAATATTGCCCTTTCAGCTTGTGTGCCAGTCTTGACTCCTGGGTGTGCCACCTCTCTCCCTCTCATTCAGTGGGCCATAGAAAGCCTATTTATTTTTTTTTTTAAATATTATTGGGTTTCTAAAGTCTCCCTTAAAAAACAAAAAATACATAAAAAAACAGTGGGAGAGTAATATTGCCCTTTCAGCTTGTGTGCCAGTCTTGACTCCTGGGTGTGCCACCTCTCTCTCATTCAGTGGGCCATAGAAAGGCTATTTTTTTTTTTGGTTTTTTTAATATTATTTGGTTTCTAAAGTCTCCCTGAAAAAAAAAAAAAAACATACAAAAAACAGTGGGAGAGTAATATTGCCCTTTCAGCTTGTGTGCCAGTCTTGACTCCTGGGTGTGCCACCTCTCTCCCTTTCATTCAGTGGGCCATAGAAAGCCTATTTATTTATTTTTTTTAAATATTATTGGGTTTCTAAAGTCTCCCTTAAAAAACAAAAAATACATAAAAAAACAGTGGGAGAGTAATATTGCCCTTTCAGCTTGTGTGCCAGTCTTGACTCCTGGGTGTGCCACCTCTCTCCCTTTCATTCAGTGGGCCATAGAAAGCCTATTTATTTTTCCCGTGATTTGTGTTCTAAATTCTACCTCAACACAGAAACACTACATCAATCAGTGGGAGAAAAATATTGGCCTCAGTCAGGGCTTGTGTGCCACTGCTGTGTGTGCTATCTCTCATTCAGTGGGCTATAGAAAGCCTATTTATTTTATTTTTTTTTTTAATATTATTTGGTTTCTAAAGTCTCCCTGAAAAAAAAAAAAAAACCTAAAAAAACAGTGGGAGAGTAATATTGCCCTTTCAGCTTGTGTGCCAGTCTTGACTCCTGGGTGTGCCACCTCTCTCCCTCTCATTCAGTGGGCCATAGAAAGCCTATTTATTTATTTTTTTAAATATTATTGGGTTTCTAAAGTCTCCCTTAAAAAACAAAAAATACATAAAAAAACAGTGGGAGAGTAATATTGCCCTTTCAGCTTGTGTGCCAGTCTTGACTCCTGGGTGTGCCACCTCTCTCTCTCATTCAGTGGGCCATAGAAAGGCTATTTTTTTTTGGTTTTTTTAATATTATTTGGTTTCTAAAGTCTCCCTGAAAAAAAAAAAAAAAAATACAAAAAACAGTGGGAGAGTAATATTGCCCTTTCAGCTTGTGTGCCAGTCTTGACTCCTGGGTGTGCCACCTCTCTCATTCAGTGGGCCATAGAAAGCTTTTTTTTTTTTTTCCCTTGATTTGTGTTCTAAAATCTACCTCAACACAAAAACACTACATCAATCAGTGGGAGAAAAATATTGGCCTCAGTCAGGGCTTGTGTGCCACTGCTGTGTGTGCTATCTCTCATTCAGTGGGCTATAGAAAGCCTATTTATTTATTTATTTATTTTCTTATTATTTGGTTTCTAAAGTCTCCCTGAAAAAAAAAAATACATAAATTAGGTGGGAGATTAATATTGACATTAGTGCTTGAGTGACAGTCCTGCGTGTGTGTCATCTCTGTGATTTTGTGCCACAGAAAACAGAGTGTGTAACATTGTGCCTGATTTTCCTTGTGGTCTCACCAACCTGTTAAGGGATATTGAAATCATACTGAAGTTATAGCTCACCGTGTAAGTTGTTTGACAGCAACAAATAAAGTTACTTTGGTTAAGATTTTAAAACAATGAGGAAGTCTGGTGCAAGAGGTCGTCGTGGGCGTTCATTGTCAGCTGGTAATGATGGTAGTGGTAGTGGAGCATCAGGTGGTCGTGGGGATAAAAATATTCCACCTAAGTCTGGAGCTGTGGAGCCAGTTTCGTCGTCAGGCTACACAAGGCCTCGAACGCTCTCTTTTCTGGGAGTAGGAAAACCGCTTTTAAAGGCGGAGCAGCAACAGCAAGTTTTGGCTTACATTGCAGACTCAGCCTCTAGCTCTTTTGCCTCCTCTTCCGAAACTGGTAAATGTAAAAGCAGCGCGTCGCTTGTGGATGTTCACGGTCAGGGACAAGTTGCTTCCTTGTCCTCCTCAGCAAAAACTACAACAAGAGAGAAGGATGCAGCAGGCGACACAACGGGTCACTCCATGGAGCTCTTTACACATACCGTCCCTGGCTTAGAAAGTGAAACATTTAACAGGCCATGCCCATTACAAGTAGATTCTGACATGGAGTGCACTGATGCACAGCCACAGCCAGAGTACTATGCTGCTCCTTTGACTCAGACCACCACATTGCCCTCTCAGGGTACAGATCCACAATCAGACCCTGATGAGACTATGTTGCCCCGCCACGAACGCTATACCACCGACCGACACAGTGACACAGACGAAGTTGCACACGAGCTCGAAGAGCAGGTAATAGATGACCCAGTTATTGACCCCGATTGGCAGCCATTGGGGGAACAGGGTGCAGGCGGCAGTAGTTCAGAAGCGGAGGTGGAGGAGGGGCCGCAGCAGGCATCAACATCGCAACAGGTTCCATCTGCCGGGCCCGTATCTGGCCCAAAACGCGTGTCAAAGCCAAAACCTGTTGGAGCACAGCGTTGCCATCCGGTTAAAGCTCAGTCTGCAATCCCTGAAAAGGGATCCGAGTCTAGGAAGAGTGCAGTCTGGCATTTTTTTAAACAACATCCAACTGATCAGCGCAAAGTCATCTGTCAAAAATGTTCAACTAGCTTAAGCAGAGGTCAGAATCTGAAAAGTCTAAATACTAGTTGCATGCATAGACACTTAACCACCATGCATTTTCAAGCCTGGACTAACTACCAAACGTCCCTCAAGGTTGTAGCACCCTCGGCCAATGAAGCTAGTCAGCAACGCAACATCCCTTCCGTCACTGTAAGGCCACCATTTTCCGCACCACCGGCAGTATCTGTGCAGGTTTCTTTGCCAGCCAAAAGCAGTCAGGGTCAGGGAATCACCAGTTTTGTAGGAGGAAATATTGCATCTAGGGCACCGGCGGAAACAATACCGTCTCCAACCGTCTCTCAGTCTGCCATGTACACCGGCACACCCGAAAGTTCCACGATCTCCAGCTCTCCAGTCCAGCTCACCCTACATGAGACTCTGGTTAGAAAAAGGAAGTACTTATCCTCGCATCCGCGTACACAGGGTTTTAACGCCCACATAGCTAGACTAATCTCGTTAGAGATGATGCCCTACCGGTTAGTTGAAAGCGAAGCTTTCAAAGCCCTGATGGAGTACGCTGAACCACGATACGAGCTACCCAGTCGACACTTTTTTTCCAGAAAAGCCATCCCAGCCCTGCACCAGCATGTTAAACAGCGCATCGTCCATGCACTCAGGCAATCTGTGAGTTCAAAGGTGCACCTGACTACAGATGCATGGACCAGTAGGCATGGCCAGGGACGTTATGTGTCCATCACGGCACACTGGGTGAATGTGGTGGATGCAGGGTCCACAGGCGACATCAATTTAGGGACAGTTGTGCCTAGCCCACGGTCTAGGAAACAGTTGGCTGTAGGCGTTCGCACCCCCTCCTCCTCCTCCTCCTCGTCCTCCTGCAGAAGCTACAGCTCTTCCACAGAACGCAGTCTGCCAACCACTCCATCGGCAGATGACACTGTTGCACACCAGTTGTCCCATTATGGGCCAGCTACTGCCAAGCGTCAGCAGGCTGTATTGGCTATGAAGTGCTTGGGCGACAACAGACACACCGCGGAAGTTCTGTCCGAGTTCTTGCAACAAGAAACACAGTCGTGGCTGGGCACAGTAGATCTTGAGGCAGGCAAGGTAGTGAGTGATAACGGAAGGAATTTCATGGCTGCCATCTCCCTTTCCCAACTGAAACACATTCCTTGCCTGGCTCACACCTTAAACCTGGTGGTGCAGTGCTTATTGAAAACTTATCCTGGGTTCTCCGACCTGCTCCTCAAAGTGCGTGCACTTTGCTCACATATCCGACGTTCGCCTGTACACGCCAGCCGTATGCAGACCTATCAGCGGTCTTTGAACCTTCCCCAGCATCGCCTAATCATAGACGTTGCAACAAGGTGGAACTCAACACTGCACATGCTTCAGAGACTGTGCGAACAGAGGCGTGCTGTTATTTATTTGTGGGAGGATACACGGGCAGGCAGTAGGATGGCAGACATGGAGTTGTCAGGTGTGCAGTGGTCTAAGATACAAGACATGTGTCAAGTCCTTCAGTGTTTTGAGGAATGCACACGGCTGGTTAGTGCAGACAACGCCGTAATAAGCATGAGCATCCCCCTAATGCGTCTGCTGATGCAAAGTTTGACGCACATAAAGGAGCAGGCGTCTGCACCAGAGGAAGAGGAAAGCCTTGATGACAGTCAGCCATTGTCTGGTCAGGGCAGTGTACAGGACGAGGTAGCGGGCGAAGAGGAGGTGGAGGACGAGGAGGATGATGGGGATGAGTATATTTTTAATGCCGAACCTTTCCCGGGGGCACAGGAAATTGGTTGCGTGTCACGGCCGGGTTCTGGTTTTTTGAGGGACACAAGTGACGTAGATTTGCCTGCAACTGCCCCTCAACCAATCACAACCGGAGATTTGACAACTGGAACTTTGGCCCACATGGCGGATTATGCCTTACGTATCCTAAAAAGGGACACACGCATTACGAAAATGATGAACGATGACGATTACTGGTTGGCCTGCCTCCTTGATCCACGCTATAAAGGCAAATTGCAAAATATTATGCCACATGAGAACTTGGAACTAATATTAGCAACCAAACAATCAACTCTTGTTGACCGTTTGCTTCAGGCATTCCCAGCACACAGCGCACGTGATCGTTCTCACACGAGCTCCAGGGGGCAGCAGACTAGGAGTGTTAGGGGTGCACACATCAGAAGTGGCGTTGGACAGAGGGGTTTTCTGACCAGGTTGTGGAGTGATTTTGCTATGACCGCAGACAGGACAGGTACTGCTGCATCAATTGAAAGTGACAGGAGACAACATTTGTCCAGTATGGTTACTAACTATTTTTCATCCCTTATCGATGTTCTCCCTCAACCGTCATTCCCATTTGATTACTGGGCCTCCAAATTAGACACCTGGCCAGAATTGGCAGAATATGCATTGCAGGAGCTTGCTTGCCCGGCAGCAAGTGTCCTATCAGAAAGAGTATTCAGTGCTGCAGGTTCAATATTAACCGAAAAAAGGACTCGTCTGGCTACCCAAAATGTTGACGATCTAACATTCATTAAAATGAACCACAACTGGATTTCGAAATCTTTTGCCCCACCTTGCCCGGCCGACACCTAGCTTTCCTATGAAAAGCTCTTGCCTGTGAATTACTTTTCTAATGTCTAATTTGCTGCAGCTGATTGTACAGCATACGACATGTTTACACCTCCCTAAATGGCAAAACTCCCCACACGGGGCCGTGGTATCGCGACTTGGCGCAAGCACCCGTGAGACTGCTGTTTGTCTGAAGAGGTGGGTGTGCTCGCTTTTGGTTGACGGCATTGCTACTGGGTCCCTCATAGTACAATGTAGTGTCTCTGGCGGTGGTGGTGCGCACCCAACGTCAGACACACCGTTGTAACATGAGGGGCCCTGGGGCGGTCCCGCCGGCCTCAAGAGAGTTCCCCCCTACCCCAGCTCAAAATGTGCTCTACCACGTCCAAAATTATGTCGCACAGCTCCACCAATCTTTAGTCTATTCGCTGACATCATTCAATGTCTGGCACTGACAATACAAATTTGTAGACATCTATGATGCAACTTAAAGTAGTCTGTGTCTGTGTCCTATATTGGCACCATTAAATAGTTACTGCCAAATTACTATGTCAGAAACTCAGTAGATGAGCCCACCCCTGTACCTAAGTATGCCACCTTTTTTTTTGTTGTGGTTGTTTTGCGAGACATTAACATCTATTTATATTTTGGGAGTACTGGGACAGACACTCCTTGCACTACTCCTCCACTCACCACCAAGCTGCCTGTGTATCCATGTAACCGCTGTAAAGCTGCCATGAGCCTATTGTTTGTTATTTTAGGCCTTTGATAGCCTGTCTGCGGTCCCTACTTTAAATACTCCTCCACTGACCACCAAGCTGCCTGCCCGTGTATCCATGTAACCGCTGTAAAACTGCCATAAGCCTATTGTTTGTTATTTTAGGCCTTTGATAGCCTGTCTGCGGTCCCTACTTTAAATACTCCTCCACTCACCACCACCAAGCTGCCTGCCCGTGTATCCATGTAACCGCTGTAAAACTGCCATGAGCCTATTGTTTGTTATGTTAGGCCTTTGATAGCCTGTCTGCGGTCCCTACTTTAAATACTCCTCCACTCACCACCAAGCTGCCTGCCCGTGTATCCATGTAACCGCTGTAAAACTGCCATAAGCCTATTGTTTGTTATTTTAGGCCTTTGATAGCCTGTCTGCGGTCCCTACTTTAAATACTCCTCCACTGACCAGACCACTGCTGCCCGTGTACCCCTGGAACCAATTATAAAGTGCCTACAGCCAGCCCATTTTCTTATGTTAGGCCTTTGAAGCCTGTCTGCGGTCCCTACTTTAAATACTCCTCCACTGACCACCAAGCTGCCTGCCCGTGTATCCATGTAACCGCTGTAAAACTGCCATGAGCCTATTGTTTGTTATTTTAGGCCTTTGAAGCCTGTCTGCGGTCCCTCCTTCCACTAGTCCTCCACTGACCAGACCACTGCTGCCCGTGTACCCCTGGAACCAATTATAAAGTGCCTACAGCCAGCCCATTTTCTTATGTTAGGCCTTTGAAGCCTGTCTGCGGTCCCTACTTTAAATACTCCTCCACTGACCACCAAGCTGCCTGCCCGTGTATCCATGTAACCGCTGTAAAACTGCCATGAGCCTATTGTTTGTTATTTTAGGCCTTTGATAGCCTGTCTGCGGTCCCTACTTTAAATACTCCTCCACTCACCACCACCAAGCTGCCTGCCCGTGTATCCATGTAACCGCTGTAAAACTGCCATGAGCCTATTGTTTGTTATGTTAGGCCTTTGATAGCCTGTCTGCGGTCCCTACTTTAAATACTCCTCCACTGACCACCAAGCTGCCTGCCCGTGTATCCATGTAACCGCTGTAAAACTGCCATAAGCCTATTGTTTGTTATTTTAGGCCTTTGATAGCCTGTCTGCGGTCCCTACTTTAAATACTCCTCCACTCACCACCACCAAGCTGCCTGCCCGTGTATCCATGTAACCGCTGTAAAACTGCCATGAGCCTATTGTTTGTTATTTTAGGCCTTTGATAGCCTGTCTGCGGCCCCTACTTGCAATACTCCTCCACTGACCACAATGCTGCCTGGAGTGCCTGCCTGTGTATCCATGTAACCGATGTAAAACTGCCATGACTGCCTACTGTTTGTTATTTTAGGCCTTTGATAGCCTGTCTGCAGCCCCTACTTGCAATACTCCTCCACTGACCAGACCACTGCTGCCCGTGTACCCCTGGAACCAATTATAAAGTGCCTACAGCCAGCCCATTTTCTTATGTTAGGCCTTTGAAGCCTGTCTGCGGTCCCTACTTTAAATACTCCTCCACTGACCACCAAGCTGCCTGCCCGTGTATCCATGTAACCGCTGTAAAACTGCCATGAGCCTATTGTTTGTTATTTTAGGCCTTTGAAGCCTGTCTGCGGTCCCTCCTTCCACTAGTCCTCCACTGACCAGACCACTGCTGCCCGTGTACCCCTGGAACCAATTATAAAGTGCCTACAGCCAGCCCATTTTCTTATGTTAGGCCTTTGAAGCCTGTCTGCGGTCCCTACTTTAAATACTCCTCCACTGACCACCAAGCTGCCTGCCCGTGTATCCATGTAACCGCTGTAAAACTGCCATGAGCCTATTGTTTGTTATTTTAGGCCTTTGATAGCCTGTCTGCGGTCCCTACTTTAAATACTCCTCCACTCACCACCACCAAGCTGCCTGCCCGTGTATCCATGTAACCGCTGTAAAACTGCCATGAGCCTATTGTTTGTTATGTTAGGCCTTTGATAGCCTGTCTGCGGTCCCTACTTTAAATACTCCTCCACTGACCACCAAGCTGCCTGCCCGTGTATCCATGTAACCGCTGTAAAACTGCCATGAGCCTATTGTTTGTTATTTTAGGCCTTTGAAGCCTGTCTGCGGTCCCTCCTTCCACTAGTCCTCCACTGACCAGACCACTGCTGCCCGTGTACCCCTGGAACCAATTATAAAGTGCCTACAGCCAGCCCATTTTCTTATGTTAGGCCTTTGAAGCCTGTCTGCGGTCCCTACTTTAAATACTCCTCCACTGACCACCAAGCTGCCTGCCCGTGTATCCATGTAACCGCTGTAAAACTGCCATGAGCCTATTGTTTGTTATTTTAGGCCTTTGATAGCCTGTCTGCGGTCCCTACTTTAAATACTCCTCCACTCACCACCACCAAGCTGCCTGCCCGTGTATCCATGTAACCGCTGTAAAACTGCCATGAGCCTATTGTTTGTTATGTTAGGCCTTTGATAGCCTGTCTGCGGTCCCTACTTTAAATACTCCTCCACTGACCACCAAGCTGCCTGCCCGTGTATCCATGTAACCGCTGTAAAACTGCCATAAGCCTATTGTTTGTTATTTTAGGCCTTTGATAGCCTGTCTGCGGTCCCTACTTTAAATACTCCTCCACTCACCACCACCAAGCTGCCTGCCCGTGTATCCATGTAACCGCTGTAAAACTGCCATGAGCCTATTGTTTGTTATTTTAGGCCTTTGATAGCCTGTCTGCGGTCCCTACTTTAAATACTCCTCCACTCACCACCACCAAGTTGCCTGCCCGTGTATCCATGTAACCGCTGTAAAACTGCCATGAGCCTATTGTTTGTTATTTTAGGCCTTTGATAGCCTGTCTGCGGCCCCTACTTGCAATACTCCTCCACTGACCACAATGCTGCCTGGAGTGCCTGCCTGTGTATCCATGTAACCGATGTAAAACTGCCATGACTGCCTACTGTTTGTTATTTTAGGCCTTTGATAGCCTGTCTGCAGCCCCTACTTGCAATACTCCTCCACTGACCACACCAATGCTGCCCGTGTACCCCTGGAACCTATTTAAAAGTTCATAGAGCCTAGTTATATATTTTATTTACTATTAATAAGGCCATGATGGACTACGCTGTACCACGCTACAAGCTAACCAGTCGACACTTCTTTTGCGAGAAAAGCCATCCCAACCCTCCACCAGCATGTAGAAGACCGCATTGTCCATGCACTCTGGCAATCTGTGAGTACAAAGGTGCACCTGACAACAGACGCATTGGACCTGTAGGCATGGCCACGGAAGATTACGTGTCCATTACGGCGCAATGGGTTAATGTGGTGGATGCATGGTCCACAGGGGACAGCCTACTAAGTCTGTCTGCAGTCCCTAATTCAAATTGTCCTCCACTGTCTAAATCGGAGCTTCCACCTTCTGGCTTTCGGCCTATAGTATCAGAAATTAAACTGCATTTGACCTTCAACTTTGGTTAGGGCCTACTAACGGCTTCTGCCCCTCCCTGGTGTTGCCCTCAACTAAATAAAGCTGAGCTTCAACCTTCTGCTCCAAATTACCATTTTGAAAAATGCAATAGGCTTTTCCGGCCTACTAAAGGTGTCTGTCTGTGTGCCCCTGCCTGGTGTTGTCCTCAACTAAATAAAGCTGAGCTTCAACCTTCTGCTCCAAATTACCATTTTAAAAAATGCAATAGGCTTTTCCGGCCTACTAAAGGTGTCTGTCTGTGTGCCCCTGCCTGGTGTTGCCCTCAACTAAATAAAGCTGAGCTTCAACCTTCCGGCTCTCATTAAGTGGTTTTAAAAAAAAAAATGGTGGTTAGGGCCTACTAACGGCTTCTGCCCCTCCCTGGTGTTGCCCTCAACTAAATAAAGCTGAGCTTCAACCTTCTGCTCCAAATTACCATTTTGAAAAATGCAATAGGCTTTTCCAGCCTACTAAAGGTGTCTGTCTGTGTGCCCCTGCCTGGTGTTGCCCTCAACTAAATAAAGCTGAGCTTCAACCTTCTGCTCCAAATTACCATTTTGAAAAATGCAATAGGCTTTTCCGGCCTACTAAAGGTGTCTGTCTGTGTGCCCCTGCCTGGTGTTGCCCTCAACTAAATAAAGCTGAGCTTCAACCTTCTGCTCCAAATTACCATTTTGAAAAATGCAATAGGCTTTTCCGGCCTACTAAAGGTGTCTGTCTGTGTGCCCCTGCCTGGTGTTGTCCTCAACTAAATAAAGCTGAGCTTCAACCTTCCGGCTCTCATTAAGTGGTTTTAAAAAAAAAAATGGTGGTTAGGGCCTACTAACGGCTTCTGCCCCTCCCTGGTGTTGTCCTCAACTAAATAAAGCTGAGCTTCAACCTTCCGGCTCTCATTAAGTGGTTTAAAAAAAAAAAATGGTGGTTAGGGCCTACTAACGGCTTCTGCCCCTCCCTGGTGTTGCCCTCAACTAAATAAAGCTGAGCTTCAACCTTCTGCTCCAAATTACCATTTTGAAAAATGCAATAGGCTTTTCCGGCCTACTAAAGGTGTCTGTCTGTGTGCCCCTGCCTGGTGTTGCCCTCAACTAAATAAAGCTGAGCTTCAACCTTCTGCTCCAAATTACCATTTTGAAAAATGCAATAGGCTTTTCCGGCCTACTAAAGGTGTCTGTCTGTGTGCCCCTGCCTGGTGTTGTCCTCAACTAAATAAAGCTGAGCTTCAACCTTCTGCTCCAAATTACCATTTTAAAAAATGCAATAGGCTTTTCCGGCCTACTAAAGGTGTCTGTCTGTGTGCCCCTGCCTGGTGTTGCCCTCAACTAAATAAAGCTGAGCTTCAACCTTCTGCTCCAAATTACCATTTTGAAAAATGCAATAGGCTTTTCCGGCCTACTAAAGGTGTCTGTCTGTGTGCCCCTGCCTGGTGTTGTCCTCAACTAAATAAAGCTGAGCTTCAACCTTCCGGCTCTCATTAAGTGGTTTTAAAAAAAAAAAATGGTGGTTAGGGCCTACTAACGGCTTCTGCCCCTCCCTGGTGTTGCCCTCAACTAAATAAAGCTGAGCTTCAACCTTCTGCTCCAAATTACCATTTTGAAAAATGCAATAGGCTTTTCCAGCCTACTAAAGGTGTCTGTCTGTGTGCCCCTGCCTGGTGTTGCCCTCAACTAAATAAAGCTGAGCTTCAACCTTCTGCTCCAAATTACCATTTTGAAAAATGCAATAGGCTTTTCCAGCCTACTAAAGGTGTCTGTCTGTGTGCCCCTGCCTGGTGTTGCCCTCAACTAAATAAAGCTGAGCTTCAACCTTCTGCTCCAAATTACCATTTTGAAAAATGCAATAGGCTTTTCCGGCCTACTAAAGGTGTCTGTCTGTGTGCCCCTGCCTGGTGTTGTCCTCAACTAAATAAAGCTGAGCTTCAACCTTCTGCTCCAAATTACCATTTTAAAAAATGCAATAGGCTTTTCCGGCCTACTAAAGGTGTCTGTCTGTGTGCCCCTGCCTGGTGTTGCCCTCAACTAAATAAAGCTGAGCTTCAACCTTCCGGCTCTCATTAAGTGGTTTTAAAAAAAAAAAATGGTGGTTAGGGCCTACTAACGGCTTCTGCCCCTCCCTGGTGTTGCCCTCAACTAAATAAAGCTGAGCTTCAACCTTCTGCTCCAAATTACCATTTTGAAAAATGCAATAGGCTTTTCCAGCCTACTAAAGGTGTCTGTCTGTGTGCCCCTGCCTGGTGTTGCCCTCAACTAAATAAAGCTGAGCTTCAACCTTCTGCTCCAAATTACCATTTTGAAAAATGCAATAGGCTTTTCCAGCCTACTAAAGGTGTCTGTCTGTGTGCCCCTGCCTGGTGTTGCCCTCAACTAAATAAAGCTGAGCTTCAACCTTCTGCTCCAAATTACCATTTTGAAAAATGCAATAGGCTTTTCCGGCCTACTAAAGGTGTCTGTCTGTGTGCCCCTGCCTGGCGTTGTCCTCAACTAAATAAAGCTGAGCTTCAACCTTCTGCTCCAAATTACCATTTTAAAAAATGCAATAGGCTTTTCCGGCCTACTAAAGGTGTCTGTCTGTGTGCCCCTGCCTGGTGTTGCCCTCAACTAAATAAAGCTGAGCTTCAACCTTCTGCTCCAAATTACCATTTTGAAAAATGCAATAGGCTTTTCCGGCCTACTAAAGGTGTCTGTCTGTGTGCCCCTGCCTGGTGTTGTCCTCAACTAAATAAAGCTGAGCTTCAACCTTCCTGCTCTCATTAAGTGGTTTTAAAAAAAAAAAATGGTGGTTAGGGCCTACTAACGGCTTCTGCCCCTCCCTGGTGTTGCCCTCAACTAAATAAAGCTGAGCTTCAACCTTCTGCTCCAAATTACCATTTTGAAAAATGCAATAGGCTTTTCCAGCCTACTAAAGGTGTCTGTCTGTGTGCCCCTGCCTGGTGTTGCCCTCAACTAAATAAAGCTGAGCTTCAACCTTCTGCTCCAAATTACCATTTTGAAAAATGCAATAGGCTTTTCCGGCCTACTAAAGGTGTCTGTCTGTGTGCCCCTGCCTGGTGTTGCCCTCAACTAAATAAAGCTGAGCTTCAACCTTCTGCTCCAAATTACCATTTTGAAAAATGCAATAGGCTTTTCCGGCCTACTAAAGGTGTCTGTCTGTGTGCCCCTGCCTGGTGTTGTCCTCAACTAAATAAAGCTGAGCTTCAACCTTCCGGCTCTCATTAAGTGGTTTTAAAAAAAAAAATGGTGGTTAGGGCCTACTAACGGCTTCTGCCCCTCCCTGGTGTTGTCCTCAACTAAATAAAGCTGAGCTTCAACCTTCCGGCTCTCATTAAGTGGTTTTAAAAAAAAAAAATGGTGGTTAGGGCCTACTAACGGCTTCTGCCCCTCCCTGGTGTTGCCCTCAACTAAATAAAGCTGAGCTTCAACCTTCTGCTCCAAATTACCATTTTGAAAAATGCAATAGGCTTTTCCGGCCTACTAAAGGTGTCTGTCTGTGTGCCCCTGCCTGGTGTTGCCCTCAACTAAATAAAGCTGAGCTTCAACCTTCTGCTCCAAATTACCATTTTGAAAAATGCAATAGGCTTTTCCGGCCTACTAAAGGTGTCTGTCTGTGTGCCCCTGCCTGGTGTTGTCCTCAACTAAATAAAGCTGAGCTTCAACCTTCCGGCTCTCATTAAGTGGTTTTAAAAAAAAAAATGGTGGTTAGGGCCTACTAACGGCTTCTGCCCCTCCCTGGTGTTGTCCTCAACTAAATAAAGCTGAGCTTCAACCTTCCGGCTCTCATTAAGTGGTTTTAAAAAAAAAAAATGGTGGTTAGGGCCTACTAACGGCTTCTGCCCCTCCCTGGTGTTGTCCTCAACTAAATAAAGCTGAGCTTCAACCTTCCGGCTCTCATTAAGTGGTTTTAAAAAAAAAAATGGTGGTTAGGGCCTACTAACGGCTTCTGCCCCTCCCTGGTGTTGTCCTCAACTAAATAAAGCTGAGCTTCAACCTTCCGGCTCTCATTAAGTGGTTTTAAAAAAAAAAAATGGTGGTTAGGGCCTACTAACGGCTTCTGCCCCTCCCTGGTGTTGCCCTCAACTAAATAAAGCTGAGCTTCAACCTTCTGCTCCAAATTACCATTTTGAAAAATGCAATAGGCTTTTCCGGCCTACTAAAGGTGTCTGTCTGTGTGCCCCTGCCTGGTGTTGCCCTCAACTAAATAAAGCTGAGCTTCAACCTTCTGCTCCAAATTACCATTTTGAAAAATGCAATAGGCTTTTCCGGCCTACTAAAGGTGTCTGTCTGTGTGCCCCTGCCTGGTGTTGTCCTCAACTAAATAAAGCTGAGCTTCAACCTTCCGGCTCTCATTAAGTGGTTTTAAAAAAAAAAATGGTGGTTAGGGCCTACTAACGGCTTCTGCCCCTCCCTGGTGTTGCCCTCAACTAAATAAAGCTGAGCTTCAACCTTCTGCTCCAAATTACCATTTTAAAAAATGCAATAGGCTTTTCCGGCCTACTAAAGGTGTCTGCCCCTCCCTGGTGTTGTCCTCAAGTGAACAAAGCTGAGCTTCCACATTCTGGCTTTCGCCCTATACTATCAGATATTAAACTGCATTTGGCCTACTAGTGTGGTTAGGCCCTTGAAACAGTGTCTGCTGCTCTTGGGTTTGCTACTCCACTGAACAAAGCAATGCCGCCTGTTTAGTCCTGTTACCAATTTTGAACTGTATGTAGCCTACTTTATTCTTTGGCCCTATATCTGTTTCCTCCTCATCCTGCCCATTGCCCAGCCACTGCTAAATGAGTCTGCTGGTACATTGACCTAGACCACTACATTCCCCTTGTACTCTACACAGCCAGAATCTGTCCCTGCTGAAAGTAAGGTTCCCCTTCCCGCATGTTATACCACCTTACACAGGGACAAAGAGGAAGGTGCAGATGAAAGTGCAGGTTCCTTCATCAGGTGGGGGGGCATACTCGTTGGCGACGTCACTGGCACAGGGCCCCTCAGAGTACGCAAAAGTGTCGCTGCTGGTGGGAGGCGCCCCCGCCATGCAAACACACCGCCGTACTTTGAGGGGCCCTGTGCCAGTGGCAATGCGAACGAGTGGGCCCCCCCCTGCTTGCTCAGGATCACAGCACTTGCAACTTTTAAATACTTACCTTTCCCTGCAACACCGCCGTGACGTAGTCCGCATTTCCTGGGCCCACGAAAAACTTGAGCCAGCCCTACTCCCCCCACAACTTTCCCCCAATTCCCTATGCCCAACTATTATTATACAGTTAATTAAGATTGGCAAGCTTCAGAAACAAGAATGGATGTTTTTGGCATTAAAATGGGCACTGTAGGTGTTTTCCTGGCCTCCACTCACTGCCGACTATGCTTCCCCATTGACTTGCATTGGGTTTCGTGTTTCGGCCGATCCCCGACTTTTAGCGATAATCGGCCGACTGCACTCGACTCGACTCTGGACAAAATCGGGTTTCCCAAAACCCTACTCGATCTTAAAAAAATGAAAGTCGCTCAACCCTACTCACAAGCAATCACCGCATGCTTATTGGCTGTGTAACAGGCACCAAACTTGCCGGGCTGGGATTCAAGTTTTACATTGAGCATTAGCAAATGCTCTCTGAGAAACGAGTACATCCAAGCACTGCGATACTCGAGTGATAACAGAGTATCACCGTCAGAGGCATATCTAGGGGGGTTAGCCGGGGCATGTGCCCTGGGCGCAGCCGGCAGGGGGCGCAGTTGGGCTGCCTAATGCAGCAGTCTGAAGTTTCTCCCCTGGTGTCTGCATTCTGCCGCCCCCCGGACTGGGAATCGGCCATTCTCTGTGCCGGCTGTCAAGTTGACAGCCGGCACAGAGAAGCTGCAGTGCTCCGGCTCCCGGAATCCAGTGAACAATTGTACTCTCGTCTTTCAGACAAGATTACAATTGAAATCTCTGACCTCCAGGTCAGAGCGACGTCAGCAGCGTGATCAGGTCATGTGATCGTGCTGCTGATGTCTCTCGCCGGTGGGCAGAAGAGAACAGAGGAACTGTGGTAAGTGCTCCTGTGACTGTGGAGCTGAAGACACTGAAGATTCAGCATAGAAGGGGCTGATTTATTCTTTGCTTGTGTGTAGGGGGATTCCTTCTTTGTGGAGGGGATCTATTCTGTGTGGAGGGGGATTATTCAGTGTGAAGGGGGGATTATTCAGTGTGGATGGAGGGATTATTCAGTGTGGATGGGGGGATTATTCAGTGTGGAAGGTGGGATTATTCAGTGTGGATGGGGGATTATTCAGTGTAGATGGGGGGATTATTCAGTGTGGATGTTGGGATTATTCAGTGTGGATGGGGGGATTATTCAGTGTGAATGGGGGGATTATTCAGTGTGGAGGGTGGGATTATTCAGTGTGGATGGGGGATTATTCAATGTGGATGGGGGGATTATTCAGTGTGGAGGGTGGGATTATTTAGTGTGAATGGGGGGATTATTCAGTGTGGATGGGGGGATTATTCAGTGTGGATGGGGGGATTATTCAGTGTGTGTGAGGGGTGGCACAAAACTGAATTCTTGCCCCGGGTGCCAGAAAACCTAGATACACCTCTGATCACCTTCGCTCATCCCTAATTTTCACATTAGAATGCATGAAAACCTCAAAGAAACACAAGCGCCGTCTAAACTGCAAAATGCAGACTTTTATCAAACAAGTATATCTTGGTACCGTGTTAGCCAGTAGATAGAAAAATATTTAGAATTGAGAGTCCTCAGTGCTTGATACCTTTTAATGGCTAACTGAAAAGATGGTAACAAATTGCAAGCTTTCAAGACTACACAGGTCTCTTCATCAGGCAAAGACTAAAAGAAATTCTGAAGAATCACATATTTATGCACAACATAGCATAGATCACATATTTATGCACATATAGCACAACCTTTTTTTTTTCTATGCTATGTTGTGCATAAATATGTGATTCTTCAGAATTTCTTTTAGTCTTTGCCTGATCTAGTCTCGAAAGCTTGCAATTTGTTACCATCTTTTCAGTTAGCCATTAAAAGGTATCAACCACTGAGGACTCTCAATTCTAAATATTTTTCTGACTTTTATCAAAAACAGAAGTTTCAGATAATATGCTGCTTCTTTTTTTTTTTTTTTTTTTTAAATAAGGGTTCTTCCTGTAAATTAGTGACAGAGGATCAAGCTGAAATATGCATTGTTTCCTGCTAGTTAGCATGGATAATTTTCAGGAATTACCACATGATATTATAAATGGATCCTTATAGTATTGATAGTACAAGTGGTTAATACTGAAATAACAATAGCACTGAATGAATTAATGGAACAGTTACAGTAAAGCAGCCAGCAGACAAATACAAGACTGTGAAGAAAAATACAGTTAATCTAGTATAATATGAGCTTCAGCCACTATAGCTAAAGAGAGCATGGCTGGACAACTGAATTACTAGGATACTTGGATTTCCAATACCTAGCTTCTATGCCCAGGGCAGGGCACAGCACAATCATTTCCTGTCTAAAATACAGATTAGCAGGCACCCCTCGTCCTCATGTAAGCCTGCAGTCTCCACAATAAAAGGACAAAAAAATAAAAACTTACAAAATACAATTGTTACATAAGGCAATGTGAGTCACAGAGAGAAATAGAATTTATTTTATACACCATGATCTTGAGTGCACATAAAAATCATGGTATCCCACAGCAGATGTCCTAACTGAGCCTCCCACCTGGCCAAAAAAATTATATTCATCAGGGTCACAGAAGAGTATATCACACAACTTTGCAGCACTCCTTACAACGCTATTTTGCTCATATTGAAGCCCTGTAGTGTTCCCATGCAGTAGCATACCCCTTTCATTACCCTGTAAGGGGCAGAGAGAAGGCCGTAGTCATGGCCGAGAACATATGCATTAGCGTGTCCTGGTCTCCCCTCACATGAATATACTGTCCATTCTGCAGCATACCTTTTGCTTCGTCTTCTGCACGGTCGGGGTCCCATCAGGCTGGCTGAAGGTCACAGAGTCCGTTGCAAACTTCAATTGTTAAACTTTACTCTCTTGCATCCGCAGCACATCCACTTCCGTTAGGGTATGTTTCCACGTTCAGGATTGCATCAGGATTTGGTCAGCATTTTATGCAGGTAAAATCCTGACCAAATCTGCACCTGAGGTCACTGGCAGGTCACCTGCATTGTTCTTACGTTGTTTCAGTATTGAAAGAACATGCTGCGTTCTGAAAAGACGAGCCGCATGTCCGTTTCTGCGGGTCTGCCGCCTGCATCTTTTAATGCATAGTGGAGATGGGATTTCATGAAATCCCTCCACTATACTGTAACATCTGGACGCTGCGTGTTTGACGCTGCGGCTCTACGCAGTGTCAAACACGCAGCGTTTCCTGAATGTGGAAACATACCCGTACAGTTTCTACAGCAGATTCCACAATACACATTCCTTTCTCTTTCCCTGTACTTCTCTCCTTTCCACACACCACATGCCCGGGGTGGACCGTATCACACGGTTCCTCAGCATCTTCCCTGTTCAGACTCCTTGCACCTGGGAATTCCCTCAGCCATTTCGCATCGGATCTGATGGCATCAGCCCAAGCGATGAACTGCCACATGGTGAGTGACCTGCCCTTCATTACTGCTGAGTCTTGTCCTGCAGCTCCAATTCTTACTAACGCTATGACTGTGACGCCCCAGGGTCCTGGTCATCACTGTGACATTGCTTGTCTCACGAGGAGAGTGATGTTACGATTGGAGGCAAGGAAGGATAACTTTCACCAGGTAACCACAAACATGCAACATGTTCACACTCCAGGCCACAAGGGGGAGCTTTTGATCTTATTCCTAGGTAACTCCCCTATATATATATATATATATTGTGGTTTGGAGGGAAAGTTAGTCAGATTCAAACATAGTGCCGGAGAGCAGACTGGAGCAGTCTGAGGCACGAAGAACGTATGAGGAGCCCTGCAGCCACGAGAACGTGCTGCAGCTCCTGGACAGAGATAATATCGAAAGCAGAACAGATTGCAGTAAGCGTGTAGGAGAGCGAAGCACAGGAGAGTGATATCAGGGGAGGCCAGCTGCGAATGAGTGATCCCCCTCTGAAGCGCAGATCACCGGTAGCTGGAACACCGAGGTTGTAAGGGACTCTACAACTTACAGCTGAACTGCAAGTTACCTGTCCACCTCAATATCCAGGAGGCACAGTGACACAGAGCCCGGGTCATGATAGATATCCTGTAAAAAGGCTCGAGTCACCTGCCATACAGGTTTGTGTCCTATATGGGGGACAGAGAGAAGAACTGTGAGGACCTTATCAGAAGCCATAGGCAGTTAGAGACTACAACACCACCGCGCTAGAGGAAGGCTTTTAACTCCACCTGGTAAAGGGGACTCCTAACTTGCCTCCAAGCCGGCCGGACTCTGCCTATCCTGTGATCTGGTACCCTGGACTGTGGCTGCCTGAAGTCTTCAGTAAACCAGGTAAAGAGACTGCAAACCTGTGTCCTCATTCTTTACTGCTCCATTCACCATCTTCCATCTACACACCGGGAGCCCTGGGGAAAACTTCACCTGTGGGAAGTTATACCATCTAGCTGCCACAACATCACCCCAGAGGTCCCCTTAAAGCAGCATCAGTCCCAACTGACCGAATACCACAGGTGGCGTCATGAACATAAAGTTTATTCCTAAAACCCCTTTAAAGACTTTCCCTTTTACATGGGTGCCCAGGGCCATGGACCAGGTCGCCGCCACAGTGACATCCCCCTGTGAACATCAGACCCAGTACCGGGTACCCCAAGGCCCTGGCGGGCGACTCATGACTGCTTCTGTTCTACTGTTGTTCTGCTGCTGTTCTGACCAGCTGGCCCTGGATGGCTGGGCTTCCATCTTAACGTTACGTGGTCAGTGTGCGGTCCCGGGCATTAAGCCCTTCGGGACTATCTGGGCACTCAGACCCAGGCTCTTACTGACTGAAAACAGGAAGCTCTTCTAACACTATCCACAGTTGGCCCTTCCTAAATTAACTACTTACAGGGCTATTGCTACTAGCTACACTGTGCCCCCTCCAGTTGCTAAACTGAGGCACTGCACTGTCCCTATGTTAACCATCTTATAAATAGAAAACTACATGTATATACACACACAACATGCAGCCATACAAAAGTAAGACTTTACAATTAGGGAGTATTTACATTAACCCCTTCAACCCCAAGGGTGGTTTGCACGTTAATGACCAGGCCAATTTTTACAATTCTGACCACTGTCCCTTTATGAGGTTATAACTCTGGAACGCTTCAACGGATCCTGGTGATTCTGACAATGTTTTCTCAAGACATATTGTACTTCATGATAGTGGTAAAATTTCTTTGATATTACCTGCGTTTATTTGTGAAACAAACGGAAATTTGGCGAAAATTTTGAAAATTTCGCAATTTTCCAATTTTAATTTTTATGCAATTAAATCACAGTGATATGTCACACAAAATACTTAATAAGTAACATTTCCCACATGTCTACTTTACATCAGCACAATTTTGGAACCAAAATTTTTTTTTGTTAGGGAGTTATAAGGGTTAAAATTTGACCAGTAATTTCTCATTTTTACAACACCATTTTTTTTAGGGACCACGTCTCATTTGAAGTCATTTTGAGGGGTCTATATGATAGAAAATACCCAAGTGTGACACCATTCTAAAAACTGCACCCCTCAAGGTGCTCAAAACCACATTCAAGAAGTTTATTAACCCTTCAGGTGTTTCACAGGAATTTTTGGAATGTTTAAATAAAAATGAACATTTAACTTTTTTCACACAAAATTTACTTCAGCTCCAATTTGTTTTATTTTACCAAGGGTAACAGGAGAAAATGGACCCCAAAAGATGTTGTAAAATTTGTCCTGAGTACGCCGATACCCCATATGTGGGGGTAAACCACTGTTTGGGCGCATGACAGAGCTCGGAAGCAAAGGAGCACCATTTGACTTTTCAATGCAAAATTGACTGGAATTGAGATGGGACGCCATGTTGCGTTTGGAGAGCCCCTGATGTGCCTAAACATTGAAACCCCCGAACAAGTGACACCATTTTGGAAAGTAGGCCCCCTAAGGAACTTATCTAGAGGTGTGGTGAGCACTTTGACCCACCAAGTGCTTCACAGAAGTTTATAATGCAGAACCGTAAAAATAAAAAATCATATTTTTTCACAAAAATTATTTTTCGCCCCCAATTTTTTATTTTCCCAAGGGTAAGAGAAGAAATTGAACCGCAAAAGTTGTTGTACAATTTGTCCTGAGTACGCTGATACCCCATATGTGGGGGTAAACCACTGTTTGGGCTCATGGGAGAGCTCGGAAGAGAAGGAGCGCCGTTTGACTTTTCAATGCAAAATTGACAGGAATTGAGATGGGACGCCATGTTGCGTTTGGAGAGCCACTGATGTGCCTAAACATTGAAACCCCCCACAAGTGACACCATTTTGGAAAGTAGACCCCCTAAGGAACTTATCTAGAGGTGTGGTGAGCACTTTGACCCACCAAGTGCTTCACAGAAGTTTATAATGCAGAGCCGTAAAAATAAAACAAAAATTTTTTCCCACAAAAATCATTTTTTAGCCCCCAGTTTTGTATTTTCCCGAGGGTAACAGGAGAAATTGGACCCCAAAAGTTGTTGTCCAATTTGTCCTGAGTACGCTGATACCCCATATGTGGGGAGGAACCACCGTTTGGGCGCATGGGAGGGCTCGGAAGGGATGGAGCGCCATTTGGAATGCAGACTTAGATGGAATGGTCTGCAGGCGTCACATTGCGTTTGCAGAGCCCCTAATGTACCTAAACAGTAAAAAAACCCCACAAGTGACACCATTTTGGAAAGTAGACCCCCTAAGGAACTCATCTAGATGTGTTGTGAGAGCTTTGAACCCCCAAGTGTTTCACTACAGTTTATAACGCAGAGCCGTGCAAATAAAAAATATTTTTTTTCCCACAAAAATTATTTTTTAGCCTCCAGTTTTGTATTTTCCCATGGGTAACAGGAGAAATTGGACCCCAAAAGTTGTTCTCCAATGTGTTCCGAGTACGCTGATACCCCATATGTTGGGGTAAACCCCTGTTTGGGCACACGGGAGAGCTTGGAAGGGAAGGAGCACTGTTTTACTTTTTCAACGCAGAATTGGCTGGAATTGAGATCGGACGCCATGTCGCATTTGGAGAGCCCCTGATGTGCCTAAACAGTGGAAACCCCCCAATTATAACTGAAACCCTAATCCAAACTCACCCCTAACCCTAATCCCAACGGTAACCCTAACCACACCTCTAACCCAGACACACCCCTAACCCTAATCCCAACCCTATTCCCAACCGTAAATGTAATCCAAACCCAAACCCTAACTTCAGCCCCAACCCTAACCCTAACTTTAGCCCCAACCCTAACTGTAGCCTTAACCCTAGCCCCAACCCTAGCCCCAACCCTAACCCTAGCCCTAACCCTAGCCCTAATGGGAAAATGGAAATAAATACATTTTTTCAATTTTTTAATTTTTCCCTAACTAAGCGGGTGATGAAAGGGGTTTGATTTACTTTTATAGCGGGTTTTTTAGCGGATTTTTATGATTGGCAGCCGTCACACACTGAAAGACGCTTTTTATTGCAAAAAATATTTTTTGCGTTACCACATTTTGAGAGCTATAATTTTTCCATATTTGAGTCCACAGAGTCATGTGAGGTCTTGTTTTTTTGCGGGACGAGTTGACGTTTCTATTGGTAACATGTTCGGGCACGGGAGATTTTTTGATCGCTTTTTATTCCGAGGCAGAATGACCAAAAACCAGCTATTCATGAATTTCTTTTGGGGGAGGCGTGTATACCGTTCCGCGTTTGGTAAAATTGATAAAGCAGTTTTATTCTTCGGGTCAGTACAATTACAGTGATATCTCATTTATATCATTTTTTTTATGTTTTGGCGCTTTTATACAATATAAACTATTTTATAGAAAAAAAAATTATTTTCGCATCGCTTTATTCTGAGGACTATAACTTTTATTTTTTCGCTGATGATGCTGTATGGCAGCTCGTTTTTTGCGGGACAAGATGACGTTTTCAGCGGTACCATGGTTATTTATATCCTTCTTTTTGATCACGTGTTATTCCACTTTTTGTTTGGCGGTATGAGAATAAAGCGTTGTTTTTTGCCTCGGTTTTTTATTTTTTTTACGGTGTTCACTGAAGGGGTTAACTAGTGATATAGTTTTATAGGTGGGGTCGTTATGGACGCGGAGATACTAAATAGGTGTACTTTTATTGTTCGATTTTTTTTTAATTTAGATAAAGAAATGTATTTATGGGAATAATATATATATTTTTTTTCTTTATTTAGGAATTTTTTTTTATTTTTTTTTTACACATGTGGAAATTTTTTTTTTAACTTTTTTACTTTGTCCCAGGGGGGGACATCACAGATCGCTGATCTGACAGTTTGCACAGCACTCTGTCAGATCGGCGATCTGACTGACAGCGCTGCAGGCTTACCAGAGCCTAGTCTGCACCCGGAAGTAATCCCTGCAGGACCCGGATGCAGCCCCGCGGCCATTTTGTATCTGGGGCCTGCAGGGATAGGAGGTAAGAGACCCTCGCAGCAACGCGATCACATCGCGTTGCTCCGGGGGTCTCAGGGAAGCCCACAGGGAGCCCCCTCCCTGCGCGATGCTTCCCTGTACCGCCGGCACACCGCGATCATGTTTGATCGCGGTGTGACGGGGGTTAATGTGCCGGGGGCGGTCCGTGACCACTCCTGGCACATTGTGCCGGATGTCAGCTGCGATAGGCAGCTGACACCCGGCCGCGATCGGCCGCGCTCCACCCGTGAGCGCGGCCAATAGCGCTGGACGTACTATTCCGTCCTTGGGAATTAGGGCCCACCCCACATGGACGGAATAGTATGTCCAATGGCAGAAAGGGGTTAAGGAAGAGAGTGGAGTATTACACGGTCCCGATGCACCCCTTACAACCACAAACAGCATGATACCAACAAATGTGTCACCTCCCCAAACACAGTATGATACCCCCACAGTGAATTCCTCCACAGTACCCCCACATGCACAGTATGATGGAATTAGGCTACTTTCACACTAGCGTTTTGAGGAGCTGCGGAGGGCTGCGGACTTCCTCCGTGAAGCCCCACCCTCTGCCGCACCTCTGCCGCTAGCTCCGCCTACTTCTGCATGCGGCCTGCGTACCTATCTTTAACCCTCCGTCAGGGGCAACTGATCTGACAGGCGCAGCTCACTTAGTTTCATTTCTCTATTTTCAGTGGTTTGTCTGTGAAACACCCTCCTCCCAGTACCTTCCTAATGTTAAAGGCTGTGTGAAACCTGAGAAGCCTCTTGCGCTGCAGAGCTGCAGGAGATCAGATATCAGTGTTTTGGCTTCTCCGGCTCATTGCCCCTGAATGCGTCACACCTTTGACGGTTAGAATTTGCTGTTTTTATTCATCCCAATTGTTTTTTTAGCTTGTTTTATGAATAGCTAGTGCTAAATTTGTGGATTTGTAATAGAAGGTTTTGTTAGAAATAAAAGTGTGCTTCTCAGGCACATTGCGTCCTAACTAGTGTTGAGCGATACCGTCCGATACTTCAAAGTATCGGTATCGGAAAGTATCGGCCGATACCGGCAAAGTATCGGATCTAATCCGATACCGATACCCGATACCAATACAAGTCAATGGGACACCAAGTATCTGACGGTATCCTGTATGGTTCCCAGGGTCTGAAGGAGAGGAAACTCTCCTTCAGGCCCTGGGATCCATATCAATGTGTAAAAGAAAGAATTAAAATAAAAAATAGGGATATACACACCCTCTGACGCGCCCTGGACTTTACCGCCGTAACCGGGAGCCGTTGTACCTAAGAATGCGCGCTTGAAGGGCCTTAGATGACGTCACGGCGCTCTGATTGGTCCGTAGCAGTCGCGTGACCGCTACGCGACCAATCACAAAGCCGTGATGTCACCTAAGGTCTTTCAAGCGCTTGAAAGACCTTAGGTGACCGTCACGGCTTTGTGATTGGTAGCGTAGCGGTCACGCGACCGCTACGGACCAATCAGAGCGCCGTGACGTCATCTAAGGCCCTTCAAGCGCGCATTCTTAGGTACAACGGCTCCCGGTTACGGCGGTAAAGTCCAGGGGCCGCCGGAGAGGTGAGTATATCCCTATTTTTTATTTTAATTCTTTCTTTTACACATTGATATTAATCCCGATACCGATTCCCGATACCACAAAAGTATCGGATCTCGGTATCGGAATTCCGATACCGCAAGTATCGGCCGATACCCGCGGTATCGGAATGCTCAACACTAGCCCTAACACATATTCTCTCTCTTGCTTCAGCTTTTCTTCTGAAGTGGTGAGGAAAATATTTGACTTGTCTTGTCCAATGCCCTTCATGTTGAGCAAGTGCTTGATGATGAGACAGACCCCTTACAGCTAGAAGATTTAGGGGAAGAAAGTGACATTGATTCAGAAGATGATGTTGAAGAATGTCCAGATGTGTCTGATACAGATCAAGATGGAGAGAGTGAGGAGGATGCTCAAGACATAGAAACATATTACTTTTCTGGATATTAAACATTTTTTTTCCACCTGATTATGTGTATTCTCATTTATTACATTCCTATTAAGGTAACTGATCACTTTTAGAGCATTGAAATTTTTAAAAAAGGAAAATATAGCCAATTTTCTAGCCTGTGCCGGACAGGCGCAATGCCCCTAAACTCGTTATAAAACATATTGCCCCTGACGGAGGGTTAACATTAGGTACGCAGGTCGTGCGGCTGCATACGGATGCTTCCGCATGCATCGTTTTGCCCCCCACATAGCCCTCCAAATAGTATAAAGGCCCTCACACAGCCCACAATTTTGTAAAATGGCTGCCAAATAGCCCTATAAATAGTTTAATGGCTCCCACATAGCCGTCTGAACAATATAATAGCCCCCACATAGCCCTCCAGGTCAGACTGGCCATCGACAAATCTGGCATATGCTGGATGGGCCTGCCTGGCACTGTAAACAGGTTGGATTGTGATTATGCCTATGTGCCATGATAGGACTTTTGCTATTGGGGTCTGATTTCTATGTACGCTCCTGCATTATTATGTAAGGTGCCCAGGGCGGTAGTCATAGGTAAAGGGCTGCTGTGTTCCCACACCCTGGCACCCTGCAATTACACAGTATTCAGGCTCTCATGTGCTGTGTGTGTACTGCATAGCACTCATGTTTGGGCCGGAGGCCTCCCCTGTTTCCACATTTCCTAATCTAGGAACAGCTGTACATAAATCAGAAGATACTTCATAACCAACATTTCAACTTTACTTAGCAGTCTATGGCTACTTTCACACTAGCGTCGGTACGGGGCCGTCGCGCTGCGTCGGCCCGACGTACCGACGCATACTGTGCAAGAGCTGCACAACGGGGGCAGCGGATGCTGTTTTTCCACGCATCCGTTGCCCCTTTGTGAGGTACGGGGAGGTGGGGGCGGAGTTCCGGCCACGCATGCGCGGTCGGAAATGGCGGACCGTCGTCACCAAAAAACGTTACATGTAACGTTTTTTGCTGCCGGCGGTCCGCCACAACACGACGCAACAGTCGCACGATGGTTGCGACGTGTGTCAATATGTCGCAATGCATCGCTAATGTTAGTCTGTGGGGAAAAAACGCATCCTGCAGACGACTTTGCAGGATGCGTTTTTTCACCAAAACGACGCATTGCGACGCATGCAAAAAAACGCTAGTGTGAAAGTAGCCTATGTTCAATTGATGTTACAGCACAGTTCTCTGTTCCTTTGGGCTGAGCTATCCCTACGCTTAATGGCTCCCGTGGCCCCTGGGATACCTCATCCGGCTCTGTAGCTCCCATGTAGTCTCCCCATCCGGCTTCCTATTGTGGAAAGGGAATAAGGCACACTTTCCAGTGCCTACTTCTGTCAGGAAAGTCTGCAGAAAACAGTAGCCAACGTTCTCATGCTGCCCGAACAGTCTGTATTTTTCGTGCCCTCCAGCCCTTTGGCCTTGAACTCTGCTAACACTCTCTCACTTAAAATCTAATCTTCAACCATCTCTATCTGACAGAAACCAGAAAGTGCTCCCTTATTAAAGGGAACCTGTCACCCCGTTTTTTTCCGTATGAGATAAAAATACCGTTAAATAGGGCCTGAGCTGTGCGTTACAATAGTGTATTTTGTGTACCCCGATTCCCCACCTATGCTGCCGAAATACGTTACCAAAGTTGCCGTTTTCGCCTGTCAATCAGGCTGGTCTGGTCAAATGGGTGTGGTGACATCGCTGTTTCTTCCCCCAGTTCGCATCTCGGCTTCAGGAAAATGGCCGCCGCGATCTCCATCTGCGCACGCGCGGCATCCCACGGCCATTTTCCTGAAGCCCCGGGCAGCAGAGCGCTCCATCTGCGCACGCGGGGCCTCAGGAAGATGGCCGCCCCCACCGATCACCAGAGGAATAGCGCAGATTGCGCTCTTTTTCCTCACCTGTGCAGTGGATTCGGCAGTTGGGCATGCGCAAACCACTACGCCACCAACGGAAAGATAAGCAAGATCTGGGGGAAGAAACAGCGATGTCACCACGCCCATTTGACCAGACCAGCCTGATTGACAGGCGAAAACGGCGACTTTGGTAACGTATTTCGGCAGCATAGGTGGGGAATCAGGGTACACAAAATACACTATTGTAACGCACTGATCAGGCCCTATTTAACGGTATTTTTATCTCATACGGAAAAAAACTGGGTGACAGGTTCCCTTTAACTAACCCGGGCCCCGCCCATGTTTGGGCTGATCCTGAACATTTAAAGGGCACCTGTCACCCCGTTTTTTCAGTATGAGATAAAAATACTGTTAACCCCTTCATGACCGTGGGATTTTTCGTTTTTCCATTTTCGTTTTTCGCTCCCCTCCTTCCCAGAGCCATAACTTTTTTATTTTTCCGTCAATTTGGCCATGTGAGGGCTTATTTTTTGCGGGACGAGTTGTACTTTTGAATGACACCATTGGTTTTACCATGGCATGTACTAGAAAACGGGAAAAAAATTCCAAGTGCGGTGAAATTGCAAAAAAAGTGCAATCCCACACTTGTTTTTTGTTTGTTTTTTTTGCTAGGTTCACTAAATGCTAAAACTGACCTGCCATTATGATTCTCCAGGTCAGTACGAGTTCATAGACACCTCACATGTCTAGGTTATGTTTTACCTAAGTGGTGAAAAAAAATTCCAAACTTTGCAAAAAAATAAATAAATAAAATTGTGCCATTTTCCGATACCCGTAGCGTCTCCATTTTTCGTGATCTGGGGTCGGGTGAGGGCTTATTTTTTGCGTGCCGAGCTGGCGTTTTTAATAATAGCATTTCGGTGCAGATACGTTCTTTTGATCGCCCGTTATTGCATTTTAATGCAATGTCGCGGCGACCAAAAAAACGTAATTCTGGCGTTTCGATTTTTTTTCTCGTTACGCCGTTTTGCGATCAGGTTAATGCTTTTTTTTTATTGATAGATCGGGTGATTCTGAACGCGGCGATACCAAATATGTGTAGATTTGATATTTTTTTATTGATTTATTTTGATTGGGGCGAAAGGGGGGTGATTTAAACTTTTATATTTTTTTTATTTTTTTCACATTTTTTTTAACTTTTTTTTTTTAACTTTTGCCATGCTTCTATAGCCTCCATGGGGGGCTAGAAGCAGGCACAGCCCGATCGGCTCTGCTACATAACAGCGATCATCAGATCGCTGTTATGTAGCTAAAATGCAGGTGTGCTGTGAGCGCCAACCACAGGGGGGCGCTCACAGCCACCGGCGATCAGTAACCATAGAGGTCTCAAGGACCTCTATGGTTACCTTCCTGACTCATCGCCGACCCCCGATCATGTGACGGGGGTCGGCGATGCGCTCATTTCCGGCCGCCCGGCCGGATGCGGTAGTTAAATGCCGCTGTCTGCGTTTGACAGCGGCATTTAACTAGTTAATAGCGGCGGGTGATCGCGATTTCACCCGCCGCTATTGCGCGCACATGTCAGCTGTAAAAAACAGCTGACATGTCGCGACTTTGATGTGCGCTCACCGCCGGAGCGCACATCAAAGCAGGGGACCCGACATCGGACGGTATAGTACGTCCGATGTCGGGAAGGGGTTAAATAGGGCCTGAGCTGTGCATTACAATAGTGTATTTTGTGGACCCCGATTCCCCACCTATGCTGCCAAAATACGTTACCAAAGTAGCCGTTTTCGCCTGTCAATCAGGCTGGTCTGGTCAAAAGGGCGTGGTGTCTTCCCCCAGATCTTGCTTAGTTTTCCGTTGGTGGCGTAGTGGTGTGCGCATGCCCAAGGTCCCGAATCCACTGCACAGGGGAGTTAAAAGAGCGCGATGTGCACTATTTCATTGGTGATCGGTGGGGGCGGCCATCTTCCTTTGCCCGCGCGTGCGCAGAAGCGGCGCTCTGCTGGCCGCGGCTTCAGGAAAATGGCCGCGGGATGCCGCGCGTGCGCAGATGGAGATCGCGGCGGCCATTTTCCTGAAGCCGAGATGCGAACTCTGCTTCAGGAAAATGGCCGCCGCGATCTCCATCTGCGCACGCGCGGCATCCCGCGGCCATTCTCCTGAAGCCGCGGCCAGCAGAGCGCCGCTTCTGCGCACGCGCGGCCAAAGGTAGATGGCCGCCCCCACCGATCACCAATGAAATAGTGCACATCGCGCTCTTTTAACTCCCCTGTGCAGTGGATTCGGGACCTTGGGCATGCGCACACCACTACGCCACCAACGGAAAACTAAGCAAGATCTGGGGGAAGACACCACGCCCTTTTGACCAGACCAGCCTGATTGACAGGCGAAAACGGCTACTTTGGTAACGTATTTTGGCAGCATAGGTGGGGAATCGGGGTCCACAAAATACACTGTTGTAATGCACAGCTCAGGCCCTATTTAACAGTATTTTTATCTCATACTGAAAAAACGGGGTGACAGGTGCCCTTTAACTGTATCCTAACCTGTGCAATTTACTTCCTACTTTCTATATCTAGTATGCACCCAACTGAATCTTTCCCTTCCTAACTTAATTCCTAAGTCCTATGCTATACCTATGTCCTATACTTAACCCTAGACTTTCACTATATGTTACAAATAAAGAATATCATACATTAATCACATTATTTTCGCACTTAGTGCCTATAGAATTCTATGCAAATTCACATATCACATTACTCATAGAATAAAACCATGTCATAACCTACTGAGATACAGTTCTTTCAAATGTTGTCTTTAGGGGAGAGGGGTATGACAGCTCCTGTCACACTCTTACAATAACAATAGAGAATCAATGTCATAGGAACTGATATAAGTGACACTGGGATAAGAAGATGGGGTCTTGAGCTTCTATGAGGCCTATCTTTATGAGAGGAAATTCCAAAATAATATATAGCGTAGAACCTACAGAAGCATGGAGTCATAGATCCACCATCTATTAATAAATGACATTTTATTGAAAAAAATCTTCTGACAACACAATACATACATAAAATGAAAAAGATTCCAGGTAAAGTAAGGCTAGGGTCTAACCACATAAAGAAATGAGGGGCAGCATGGAGCAATACTGAAAATGCGCATACCATCTAGATTAGGCAAAATGTAAAGTGCATTGCAACGTATCATATACACGTTGCAAAATCGCCAAAATGGACACAACAAACAAGATGTATAGTATACAAAACGTCCTAGACAGTTATAGTAAGAAGTCCCATAGCTTACTCATATCTCTGAGTCTTCACCTGGAATGTTGTTAGTAGATTTTTCCAATAAAGTTTCATTTATTAATAGATGGTGGATCTATGACTCCATACTTCTGTAGGATCTATATTTTTACAATAAAGAGGCACTGTGGGTCATTATTATAAGGAGGCACACTGGGGGATCATTATCATTATAGAGAAAACACAGGATGCATGTTTGTATTATTGTAAGGAAGTCATTATTATTATTAGAACGGGTCAAGCTGAATTATTATAAGGAGGCACAGGGGAGCATTATGTATAATACAGTGTGTCCGTAAAGTCATGGGGCACTTTTATAGTTTATATTTTGGCACCATTTCTCTGGCACAATTATATCAGACACCTGTTCATGAGGAGAGATAACAAGAAAATCAAACAACACAAAATCATTTAAGCACGTGATGAGTCCAGTGTCGTCCTGAAGGTGTTGATGATCCGGCTTCCGGCGGTGATGGTGGGTCCTTGTGCAGTATGAAGTACAATCTCCAACTCCGTAGGAGCTTAGCGTAGCTCGACAGAAATAAGCGGGTGAAATGAGGCACAGTTCCTGGTGAGTCACCCAGTCAGTCCTAGGCGGCACGTGCGCAGAACTTACTGGCTCAAAGTGTTTGGCACCTTTAGCTGGAGGAGCCACCAGGCACATGGCACGTTTCTCATCACAGTCTCTGTATCTGGTCGCAGGGAGTCTATCGCACGGGCCTGTGCTGTCACGGTGCTCAGAGGACAGAGCACCAACTGTTCCCTGCTGCGCACTGCTTGTTCCCACCAGGCCTGACTATTTCCGCTCACGCTCTCGCCTTTTTAGCTTGGTCATGCCCCCTGCTGTCAAGTGCAAAGGTCAGTCCAGGTTCTATAGCTTTCCCCCGGACAACAGAGGAGACAGCCCCGACAGTTCCGGACCCTGCCCAAGAGAGGTACCCCCGGTCCAGTCCCTCTTCTTACGCTCCCTTTCTCCCTTTGCTCACCATTCCACGGGCGAGAGTTCTTGTACTAAGCATTGACACTTCCCCATCCCTTGGGCAATTCGCTGCCAAATGAATTGGTCTTGGTCGTATCTGTTGGGAGGGCTCCAGGCTGTCGCTCATTCGGTGCCCTGTAAGTCCGAAGGAGTAATCGAGTCAGGTTCAGTAGTCGAGTAAGGCTGGACAGGAGAGGACGAGGACATGCCCAATACTTCTATAAGGGCAGAAGTCACAATGATCTGTATGGAAGCTCGCTGCTCCGGGGGTTTTTCCGGGGGTCTCAGATACAGACTTCCTTCTCCTTCAGTGTCTCTATCAGACTGTCCTTGTCCACTGTCTCTCTCAGACTGGCTAACTCCTCCTCCAGGTCAGGATACATATATCTCAGGGAAGCTTCCCTGAATCCAGGTCTTGAGCTCCCCCCTCCTGGCCTGGATTTGGAATGTGTTGTGTGTGGGTGCATTACCTGGGGAAAGAGAATTCCATTGCCTCCGAGCATGATATTACTCTCCCCGAAGGAAAGGCAACATCACTGTAGCAACCGGTTACCTGGGATGCTACACTTGCCTATAGTTACAGAACCTTTAGTGGACGCTCAGGCAGCGCAGAGCCAAGTGTATAACAGGAAGGCCACGGTATGATCCTTTAAATAGGGAGATCGGGTATTAGTCTTCGTACCCACTGCCGAAAGTAAGCTTATGGCCAAGTGGTAAGAGCTGTATGAAATTCTGGGAAAGGTTGGGGAGGTGAACTACCGGGTATACAAGATGCCTCTTACAGAGTCGGCGAAAGAAAAGACCACCTTTATAACACTGGAGGGTCTGTATCACTATGTCATCTTGCCTTTTCAACTACATGGGGCCCCAGCCACGTTCTACAGGCTGATGACATAGTGTTAGAGCCCCATCAGAAGTATGCATCAGAGTACTTGGATGATATCATCATTAGTGATTAGCAAATATACTCGTTACTCGAGATTTCTCGAGCACGCTCGGGGATCTTCCGAGTATTTTTTAGTGGTCGGAGATTTAGTTTTTCTTGCCACAGTTGAATGATTTACATCTGTTAGCCAGCATAAGTACATGTGGGGGTTGCCTGGTTGCTAGGCAACCCCCATATGTACTTATGCTGGCTAACAGATGTAAATCATTCAGCTGCGGAAAGAAAAACTAAATCTCCGAGCACTAAAAAATACTCGGAGGACCCCCGAGCGTGTTCGAGAAATCTCAAGTAATGAGTATATTCGCTCATCAGTCTAGTGTTGAGCGATACCGTCCGATACTTGAAAGTATCGGTATCGGAAAGTATCGGCCGATACCGGCAAAGTATCGGATCTAATCCGATACCGATACCCGATACCAATACAAGTCAATGGGACTCATGTATCGGACGGTATTCCTGATGGTTCCCAGGGTCTGAAGGAGAGGAAACTCTCCTTCAGGCCCTGGGATCCATATTAATGTGTAAAATAAAGAATTAAAATAAAAAATATTGCTATACTCACCTCTCCGACGCAGCCTGGACCTCACCGAGGGAACTGGCAGCGTTGTTTGCTTAAAATGCGCGCGTTTCCTGCCTCCCGCGACGTCACGACTTCTGATTGGTCGCGTGCCGCCCATGTGGCCGCGACGCGACCAATCACAGCAAGCCGTGACGTAATTTCAGGTCCTGAATGCAGAAATAGGCATTCAGGACCTGAAATTACGTCACGGCTTGCTGTGATTGGTCGCGTCGCGGCCACATGGGCGGCACGCAACCAATCACAAGCCGTGACGTAATTTCAAAATGCGCGCGTGTCGTGCCTCCCGTGACGTCACGGCTTGTGATTGGTCGCGTCGCCCATGTGACCGCGACGCGACCAATCACAAGCCGGAACGTAATTTTAAAATCCTGAATGCCTAGAATTAAGCTTCCAGGACCTCAAAATTACGTCACGGCTTGCTGTGATTGGTCGCGTCGCGGCCACATGGGCGGCACGCGACCAATCAGAAGCCGTGACGTCGCGGGAGGCAGGAAACGCGCGCATTTTAAGCAAAAAACGCTGCCGGTTCCCTCGGTGAGGTCCAGGCTGCGTCGGAGAGGTGAGTATAGCAATATTTTTTATTTTAATTCTTTATTTTACACATTAATGTTGTATTTTACACATTAATGTTGTTTCGATACCGATACCCGATACCACAAAAGTATCGGATCTCGGTATCGGAATTCCGATACCCGCAAGTATCGGCCGATACCCGATACTTGCGGTATCGGAATGCTCAACACTACTCATCATCACTAATCATCATCTTTAGAACTAACTGGCATACCCACTTGTCCCGGGTACTAGCAGCAGTGAATTCGCTGAGAGCCGCGGGCTTGACAGCGAATCCAAAAAAATATGAGATAGGTCTTGAGGAAGCCTGGTACTTAGGGTACGTGATCGGCCATGGGGTTATTAAACCCCAAATAAATAAAATTGAGGCCATTTAGAACTGGCCCCGACCTGTTACTACTAAACTGTCCTCACTAGCCCCAACTTCAAGAAAGACTTCATTATGCAAATGAAAGCCTCTGACGTCGGCTTAGGAGCTGTCCTGTCACAGGAGGTGAACGGAGAAGAACATTCAGGCACTTACCTGAGTAGGAAATTTACCCAGGCCGAGAAAAATTATAGTGTAGTGGAGAAGGAGTGCTTGACCATTAAGTGGGCCTTGGAGTCCCTGCGCTATTATTTGCTTGGGCAACAGTTTTCCTGTCACTGCAAAACTTTAGTTTCACAGTCGAACATCGTGCAGGGAAGGCACAGGGAAATGCGCATGCCCTGTTACATGCACCCTGTATGGTGACAAGTGTAATCCCACAAGTTTGAACACAGGGGGGGGGGGATATGAGGTAGTGAGGGGGATCATTATGCGAGGGTCAATATGTGTCCCCCAGGAGCACCTTGTGTTTACAGCAGAACACTTGTGAATCACAAGGCAAAATAAAAGGAAGTGTGGATTGGGTCCAAATAGTTGACTCAGTCAGATTTTTAGGAGAGCCCAACAAGGGCTTTTATTTTTAGAGAGATTTGCAGGTTTGGTAGTGGGGCGAATCACTCTTTCCACTTCAGGTTTTGGAAGTTGCTCTATGGCCACAATTCCATTTACTCTCTTAGTCTGGCCTTGGGTGTGTTAGTTTGGAGTCTTGTAAGCTGTAGAGCAGGAGGCAATGTGCAATCCAGGCCTGTGTGAAGCCAACACAGAGCCAGGGACTTCACAGCATCTGACGCACCCAGGAGTTACAGCGGTGCCATTGCCCAAGGCAACGGGTTGGAACAAGGACTGTTTGTGGAAACCCGGCTGCGATCCAGAGGATATCGCTTCTATTTATGTGAGGGAGACATTTTTATGTTGAACTTTCTGTGGTGCCTGCCTAACTGTCTGAAGAAGCCACACTTAGGGTACCGTCACACAGTGCAATTTTGATCGCTACGACGGTACGATTCATGACGTTCTAGCGATATCGTTACGATATCGCAGTGTCTGACACGCAGCAGCGATCAGGGATCCTGCTGAGAATCGTACGTCGTAGCAGATCGTATGGAACTTTCTTTCGTCGCTTGATCACCCGCTGACATCGCTGGATCGTTGTGTGTGACAGCGATCCAGCGATGCGTTCGCTGGTAACCAGGGTAAACATCGGGTAACTAAGCGCAGGGCCGCGCTTAGTAACCCGATGTTTACCGTGGTTACCAGCGTAAAAGTAAAAAAAAACAAACCGTACATGCTCACCATCTGATGTCCGTCCGGTCCCTTGCCATCCGCTTCCCGCTCTGACGGTCTGCCGGCCGGAAAGTGAGAGCAGATCACAGCGGTGACGTCACCGCTGCACTCTGCTCTCACTGTACGGCCGGATCTGTCAGAGCAGGAAGCGGACGGCAAGGGACCGGACGGACATCAGATGGTGAGCATGTACGGTTTTTTTTTTTTTACTTTTACGCTGGTAACCACGGTAAACATCGGGTTACTAAGCGCGGCCCTGCGCTTAGTAACCCGATGTTTACCCTGGTTACCCGGGGACTTCGGCATCGCTCCAGCGCCGTGATTGCAACGTGTGACCGCAGTCTACGACGCTGGAGCGATAATCATACGATCGCTGCGACGTCACGGATCGTGCCGTCGTAGCGATCAAAATTGCACTGTGTGACGGTACCCTTAGTGGCGATACGCGTGGGGTTCCTCTCTCCACACACCATGCTGTGACCGGGTATTTGTATCTCCGCATCCACCTACAGGCTTTTTGCTGCCTTCTTCTTTTAGCCCTAAATGGCTTTTACCATATGCTATAGTCCTTATATTTAAACCTATAGTTCAACTGACCTCATTGTTTAGGGTCTTTTGCATTTGCTCTACTGGGGTTCTCTCAGTGGAGCTTTAGCCACTGGACTTGAATATTTTGTCTGTTTTTGGGGGTAATTTACTTAATTTAGACTATTGGTTGATCTTCATTTGTTCAATGTTGCGTTATTTTTTATGTCTGGTGGAGATAGCTGTAAGTTACCTAACCGGTCCTTCAGGTATTATGGTTTATACAGTACCTTCAATGGTTTTTAATTGTTTTTAACATATGGTTTGTACCTTGTTTGTGTGATCCTGTGTAATCATGCTTTAATAAAATGTATTGTTTCTAATATTTGAAATTCATTCATGGTGGTCCCGGCCATTTTTTGTACACACTTCTTTTTTCTTGAGTATTAACATAGTGATGTTTTAAGTGTGGGGCTAGTGATCCCTAGTATTTTGCGGTGCCCTCAGACGTCTTTTATGTTATCAACCCTGCTGCACTACACCAGTCAGGTATGGTTAATGGTAGAAGAGCTTTTAATTAAATCATAGCTAAAAAATTCAGCAGAGCAGCAAGAGCCCAAATGCAAACCTAACACCTATTGTCAAGATACTGCAAACCACAAAAAAGCATTCCCATCCTAGTAAGAATACTAGCTAACGTATCTGACTTGTGATGCTAGGACTAAATGAGTAAAGACTCACAATGCAATAAAGTGAATGAAAAAGGAAGAAACATCATGGATCACACCCAGTTGAAGGGCAGACTGTTCTCCGGGTCACGTCTATACTGGTAGAAACATACCTCACTCTGCCATGTCATGCTCTCTGCAGTTGCTCCTGCCCTAACAAGGACAGTACCCAAGTGGAGCTATTATCCCAAAAAGAGGTTCCCTCTCTACGCGTTTCTTTCTCGTTTAGGAGAAAACATCAGGGGAGTGTACTTACTATTGGGAGGCACCAGCAAGAAGACACTGAAGTTGTTGCAATTTAGAATAATAAAGTGTGTATGTGCTTATAAAGCGCCTTTGCTTGCAAATATCCATCTAAGGAAATACCACAAGGAAATATCTAAGGCTAGGGTCACATTGCGTTATGTGACCGTGTTTAACGGACTACGTTACACCGCGGCATACGCGGTGTTAACGTAGTCCGTTAACGCCGCCATAGCCTGTAATGGTGAATGCGTCGCTAGCGCCCGCCCACATTGGGCGTGCGCTAGCGATGTGCCGTCATTTGAGTGACGGCCCGCGAACGCTGCTTGCAGCGTTCGCGGTCCGTTCCTCGCTAGCGCAGATTGGGGATCTGCGCTAGCGCGATCGGCTAACGCGATCCCTTTTGGGACATTGCGTTAGCGCAGTCCGTAGCGCTATGCGCTAAACGGACTGCCTTAACGCAATGTGACCCTAGCCTAAGGATCACCACAGTGGTGGGTATTCCCTCAGGGCACAGAGTGCTCTTACCCTGATAACAAAGAGATGGGCAGTACTTACCTCTAGCTGAATTCGCTGTAAATAATCGTTGTCACGAGTCTACTGGTAAGTCCCCTTTTTTCAGGGCATACGGGTTTCATCCTCAGTTCAGCTCATTTAGTAGGAATCGTTCTTCTGGAATACCTGAAGTAGAATTGTTTTCATAATCAATTACGTCTGTGTGACAAGGGGTTATTGAGAAAAATGGGGTCCAAATATAAGAGTGTGGCTGATCGGAGACGTTTGGTGAGTCCGGACCTGTGAATTGGTGAGTTGGTGTGATTGTCCTCAAAGAACATTAAGTTGAAGGTTCCCTCTTGGAAACTGGGTCCCAGGTTCATCAGTCATTATAAGATTGTGGCAGTCGTCAATCCCGTAGCATTTCGCCTTGCTTTGACGCTCAATTTAGGATCCATAATGTGTTTAATCGATCTCTACTCAAAAAATATGTTGCATCTTCTGTACATCACTGCTACTGACATCTCCAGTCATTGTGGAAGGTGATTTGGAATTTCAAATAGCAAAGATCGATGATTCTTGTTTAGTTCGTTGGTCGCTTCAGTATCTGGTACAAAAGAAGGGATACGGTCCTGAAGGGAGGATGTGGGTACCAGCATCTGACGTCCATGCGGTCAGGCTGAACCAGTCTTCACGTGGTACATCCTGATAAACACGGTTCTGAGGTTCCTAAGGTCCCTCTTAAAAGGGGGGTACTGTCACTGGTTTACCGTGACATAGAGGAGCGAGAAGATTGCAGCGTCTGAATTCTCCTACTCCTGCACTTATTAGAAGCACTTCACCTTCTTAATAAACGGTGTAAATTTCTTTTGGCAGTGCAGAGGTTGTTCTGTTTAGAGCTCCTGGTGCATTTATGCTCTCAGCTGTGCACTGTTAGCCATTCACATCTCCAATATAGACTGAGTCCTGCCTAGCACTCATTGTCAGAGGTAGCTTTTGCTGCATGGCTGGAGGTTGTTAATGGTTATTATTGGAGAAGGCGGTTGGTGGGTTTATCTGAGGCTGTTGCTAGGTTTTGAGTGCGTGATAATTCACTTTTCTTCTCTTACTTTGGTTTAACCACATCCTCCTCTCCCCAGTGCATTCCTCTGTTATATGTCTGAGTATATTTGCATGTTTTTTTTTTTTCATTACACCTGTTCATATAACCTCGTTGGTCTGGTTGGTGTATTATGGTACACTATTACTCCCTCTTCCCTGGGTGGGAGAAGGGTACAGACTGAGGGCGGATTCAGGAATAAGGCAAGGTACGTGGCCTCACATCTTCACCATCAAAAGTAATCTGGTGAACAGGGCGAGCTAGGGCGCCTCTAGCGTTAGGGACAGGGAAGGAGCCCCTGGTCCTGGACACCACAGAGATCATCACAGAGTTATGACAGTAATTCAATTTAACTCATGAAAATCTAAACAGGGACACAGGCACCCAACTTTCTTTTTAACTAAGAAAAGAAGGGTCTAATAAGTCCCTTGGTAAGACTTTCAGAGATATAATCTTTCATGGTCTACCTTCAGGGCCAGAGAGATTGTATAATCTAGTCTTGGATAATTTCGCTCCAGGGAGCAAATTTACAGGCAATCACACACGTTCCAGGCACCCCTTTTATGAGAGCACGTCCACAAAATCAGACAGAAAAGAGGGTACAGTTTTAGTTGAAACAGTAGAAATAATGGTACTCAGGCAATTATTTTTGCAGAATTCACTCCACTTGACTATTTCTTTGGACTGACAGTCAAAAAACTAATTATTCACAGTTAGCCAGAGAAGGCCTCATACAGTAGGAGTAGGGAGACCTTCCAAAATATAATAAGCTCCCTGTGAAGAGCCACTATGGGCAGGTTCACATTATGCACTATTTGCATAAATTTCCCTGATCTAGGAGGCGCAGAGTCAATTGCATTGCAAATATGGGGATGGACTTTGCCAGTGTACTACAAGGTCCCATGCGAACCAAGCATCCACCATTTTGACTCCTGCCCTACTATCCAACTATCCAAGAGGATAGATACTATCTAATAATAATAATAATCTTTATTTTTATATAGCGATAACATATTCCGCAGCCCTTTACAGTTTGCACACATTATCATCACTGTCCCCGATGGGGCTCACAATCTAAATTCCCTATCAGTATGTCTTTTTGGAGTGTGGGAGGAAACCGGAGTACCCGGCGGAAACCCACACAAACACTGGGAGAACATACAAACTCCTTGCAGATATTGTCCTTGGTGGGATTTGAACCCAGGACCCCAGCGCTGAAAAGCTGCAGTGCTAACCACTGAGCTACCATGCTGCCCAGTTTTCTTACCTGTAACCACTTCCACAGGTAAGATAAATGAGATACACATGTGGAGGAGATATATGCACCAGGGTTACAATCCTCCACACAACCTGGGGTTAGAAGTTTTCAGACGGCTTTGTGTGCTTTGGTAAAGAAGGACAGACCCCAATGAAATTATTCTTTTGACCTTAGAAATAACACAACCCTGTTTTGTGCCAACCGCAAGAGACGCTTACTGAAGGGAGGCCCCCCTAACTGCATTGGTTCTTCAGACAATACAGGAAAAACTTGAAGTGAAACGCCCGCTAGGGCCGTGGGGTACTTGGTAAAAGGTCAGGTACTCACAGGGGTAGGTCACGGTGGCGGTGACCTGGTCCGTGGCCCTGGGCGCCCATGTTAAAGGGAATGTCCTTAAAGGAGTTTTGAATAAAGTTTGTGTTCGTGACGCCACCTGTGGTATTTGGTCAGTGGGGACCGACGCTACTTAAAGGGGTCCTCTGGGGTGATGTTATGGCAGCTGAGATGGTATAACTTCCCACAGGTGAAGAATGTCCCCAGGGCTCCCGGTGTATAGGTGAAGATGGTGAATGGTACAGTAAAAACGAGGACACAGGTTTGCAGTCTCTTTACCTGGTTTACTGAAGCTTCAGGCAACCGCAGTCCAGGGCACCAGATCACGGGTACAGGCAGGGTCCAGCCGGCTTGGAAGTGAATCCGGAGTTCCCCTTACCAGGTGCAATTAAAAGCCTTCCTCATAGCGCCGTGGTATTGTAGTCCCTTACTGCCTATGGCTACTGATAAGGTCCTCACTAGTGATGAGCGAGTATACTCGGTGCTCGAGATTTCCCGAGCACGCTCGAGTGTCCCCGGAGTATTTGCAAGTACTCAGAAATTTAGTTTTCATCGCTGCAGCTGAATGATTTACATCTGTTAGCCAACTTGATTACATGTGGTGATTCCCTAGCAACCAGGCAACCCCCACATGTACTTATGCTGGCTAACAGATGTAAATCATTCAGCTGCGGTGCAGAAAATTAAATCTCCGAGTACTTACAAATACTCAGAGGACACTCGAGCATGCTCGGGAAATCTCGAGTACCGAGTATACTCGCTGATCACTAGTGAGGACCTTATCAGTAGCCATAGGCAGTAAGGGGCTACAATACCACTGCGCTATGAGGAAGGCTTTTAATTCCACCTGGTAAGGGGAACTCTGGATTCGCTTCCAAGCCGGCCGGACCCTGCCTGTACCTGTGATCTGGTGCCCTGGACTGCGGTTGCCTGAAGCTTCAGCTTGCTCGGGAAATCTGGAATACCGAGTATACTCTCTCATCACTAGTCCTCACAGTTCTCTCTGTCCTCCATAAAGGTGGGACACAAACCCGTATGACAGGTGACTCGAGCCTTCATACAGGGTCTCCATCATGACCCGGGCTCTATGTGCCACTGTGCCTCCTGGGTGTTAGGGCAGACAGGTGATGTGTAATCCAGCTGTCCTGCCAGTTTCTGCTGTAAGTCTAAGGCTATGTGCACACGTTGCGGATTAGGCTTAGGAATTTCTGGTGCGGATTCTGTCTCTCCTGGCAGAAAACGCACCTGCGTTTTTTTGTGCGGTTCCGCAGCGTTTTTTTGTGCGTTTTTGCTGCGGATTTCTTGCGGATTTGCTGCGTTTTTTACCCCTGCGGTTTTCTATAATGGAATGGGTACAAAAACGCTGCAGATTCACAAAAAATAAGTGACATGCTACTGCTTTTAAACCGCAGCATTTCCGCAGCAGATTTTCCGCAAAGTGTGCACAGCATTTTTTTTTTCTCATTGATTTACATTGTACTGTAAATCAATTGCGGATCTGCAGCGTTTCTGCACTGCAAAAAAAAGCTGTGGATCCGCAGAGAATCCGCAACGTGTGCACATACCCTTAGAGTCCCTCACAACCTCGGTCTTCCGGCTACCGGTGTCTGCGCTCTGTTGGGAGATAGCTCAATCGCAGCTGTCCTCCTCAAATGTCACTCTCCTGTGCTTCGCTCTCCTGCATGCTCACTAAACAATATTCTTCCTTTCGTATTCTCTCTCTTTCTCCAGGAGCTGTAACAACTCTGGCTACACGACCCCTTCAGTCCTTCCAACACTCAATGTCTGACTGCTCTCTCCTCTGTCCTCTGACAGACTGCCTGACTTCCTTTCCCTCCAGACCAGAATATAGGGAAGTTCCCCTTAATATGGATTCAGAGCTCCCCCTTCAGGCCTGGAGTGTGAACATGTTGTGTGCATTGTGATTACCTGATAAAAGAGATCCTTCATTGCTTCCAAGCGTGACATTACTTTCCCAGTGAGGAAAGCAATGCCACTGTGATGACCAGGACCTGGGGTGTCACAGAAGTACCATAGAGGGCAGAGTCACAGCAGGTCTATCCCTGAGGCCTCTATATGTATGGCCAGAGCCATGGTGACCTCCAATGATTCTAGAGTTGTCTAAAGCACTAATGCAACTTTTATTCTTTCAGACAGGCCCTGACAAAACTGACTCCTAAAAGCAAGATCGCTCCATAGCTCATCTATGGAACTCTGAGCAAAATTCCTCAGGTAGATGGTCTCCTTGCTGCAGCTTACATAGCTTGACTCAGCAAGGGAGATACGGTCCGGATCGTTATACATGTGGCCTAGCACTGCAAAAAATAATCATCCGACCAGAGAGACGGCAAGTCTGATGGAAGTGAAAAGGGCCAGGATTGAGGATCTCCTTGAAGTAGGGAATTAACAATCCCAACCCATTACTACTTACTCCCAGATGAACGCAGAAAAAGCCTAAAATAAAGCTTGCAGGCTTCGCGGAACACAACAAATTTATTCCGTCTCCCAGAAAACCTATCCGGGAAGGACACATTAGGTTCAGGTTCAGCCTGACTGCCCGCTATACAAATAGTCTGTTGCTGATGCTAGAATCTATATTGCAGGTCTGACAGTTCAAGTGACAGACCCTGCAATTGTTTTGCAAGAACTGCAAAGGGATCCATAACAAGATCCAAAATGTGGGACCGGTGAAAATGTCAGGATGTGACAGTCTGAAGTAAGGGAGAAGGGCCTAAAATTGTCCTTAGAACTGGGACCCCAACCTTATTATGCTGCTGTTAAACCCTAATCTGTCCCCTCCCCCACGCCATGCTGCACGGGACAGAAATGTACTGGAAACAAGATAGAAAAACAGACAGGGGTAACTGAAAACCACTATCATAGAAAACACTCAACAAAAATACAGAGGAGGATAGGGAAAAGGAGGAATAAACAAAAATAAATAGGAATAAAGACGAGCAGATAAACACTCACAAAACTACTGTACACAAAACACTCCAGCAACTACTCCCAACTCCAACACTACACAGCTCAACACTTCCAGGAAGAAGATTCTTTCACCGGCAAGAAAGAAATGCTCAGAGCTATATGTTGGGAGAGGAAATTATGCCAGCAGCTGCAACTGAGAGCAACAATGCTGTATGTTCCGAGCCAGCATGGAAAGAGTCCTTAGCTTTTCAGCACTGATGGAAAGGATATCCATTTAAAATAAGACACGAATCACAATGTCTCTAAAGAGGACCTGCAATTTATTACCTGTTGTGACCTTCTAACTCCAGGTCTCCCAGGTTGATGTGACACCCTTGTGAATGACACTTCCATATAGTAGAATGCACTCCCCATAGTCCTCCATACAGTATAATGCTCTCTCTATAGTTCTTTACAGGGTATAATGCACCCATACTCCCCCATACAGTATTCTGGAGATGACACTGTTTTCACAGATTAAAAACAAAAATACAATACTCACCACTTCTCCTAGTTTGCCCGCTGCTATGGTCTCTACAGCATGCAGTCTTAAGCGTCTGCAGATCTCAAAGCAGCAGGTGCCATGCTGACGTCAGTGCACCCACTGTGCTGAGATGTCAGATGCCGTGGAAGACGCCCCATAGCAGCCACGTGGCAGTGTAGGACCCGGGGTGATCACACCCTCTGTCCCCCGGTAGCTACTCAACTGTGTCTGTTTGTATGCCTATATTGTCTGTCTGTCTCTATCTATCTCCACTATAAATCAATACCTCTTGTCTATCTCTATAGCATTCATTGCTGTCCAAAAATGCTACAAAACACAGGTGAAAAAAGCATGTAAAAATGCATAAAAAATGTGCGATGCAGAAATGGTGCAAAAATTTCTGCGTCCAAATACTCAACATGTGCACGTATCCTTAGGTCACAATTGGATGATCATGAATCATGTTCTATCTCTTTTCATAGACAGAACACATACTCATTAAAATCTATAGTGCTGTTCAGTTGTCTATGGGGTTTTTTGCTTATCAAGTGGTCTGCAAAACAAATACTGACATGCCTGTTTCTGATCCGACTCACCAATCAAAATTACTTATACAAGTCTTTGGACTTAATCACTTAGGTTATGTTCTCACGTTTATCATTTGCTACGGTTTGGATGGTGCGTTTTTATGCCAGATGTTACAGCATAGTGAATGGGAATTCTAGAAATCCCATATCCACTGTCCATGTATGCTCACCTGCGGCCCACCCGCGGAAACTGACATGCGGCATGTCTTTCAGATATGCAGCATATCAATTTCTCTTGCGGTTACACATGCGGATTTTCCCCATAGACTTGTATTAATGAGGAAAATCCACATGTGTAAAAAAAGTAAATGAGTGTCTGCTAATTTGCATAATAGATGTGGAAATGGTGCAGACATTCCTCAGTGTCAAAACAGAGGCAGATCCTAAATGTGGGAACGCACCCTTAGGCCGGCGTCACACTAGGCGTATGAAAATACGGTCCGTTTTTTACGGCCGTAATACACAGATATGTTCCCAAAATAGTGATCCGTATGTCATCCGTAGGCAGGGTGTGGCAGTGTATTTTGCGCATGGCATCCTCCGTATGTAATCCGTATGGCATCCGTACTGCGATATTTTCTCGCAGGCTTGCAAAACCGACATACAATGGATCCATGGGCTCAAATATTCGTCAAAACATATATACAGTCTAATATATATATATATATATATATATATATATATATATATATATATATATATATATATATATACTAGCTGTACTACCCGGCTTCGCCCGGGTTAATGACTGCTGTTAGCAAAATAGAATGTGTTAACAAAAATTTATTCTGCACACAAAAACCACAAAACAAATAGATAGAAATGTAATTATTAAAAGGCAAAAACTAAGCAAATAGAAGCATTTCACAACATATATTAGCTTTGTTATACTGAGAATGTCTTTGTTGCCTATATTAACCAATCAGAGCTCAGGTTAATTAACTGTAGCAAAATAGAAGCTGAGCTGTGATTGGTTGCTATTGGCAGCCTGATAAATCCCCAGCCAACAGGAAGCCCTCCCCCCTGGCAGTATATATTAGCTCACACATACACATAATAGACAGGTCATGTGACTGACAGCTGCCGTATTTCCTATATGGTACATTTGTTGCTCTTGTAGTTTGCTTATTAATCAGATTTTTATTTTTGAAGGACAATACCAGACTTGTGTGTGTTTTAGGGCGAGTTTTATGTGTCAAGTTGTGTGTGTTGAGTTGCGTGTGGCGACATGCATGTAGCGACTTTTGTGAGATGAGTTTTGTGTGGCGACATGCGTGTAGCAACATTTTGTGTGTTGAGTTGCATGTGACAGGTTAGTGTAGCAAGTTGTGTGCAGCAAGATTTGTGCATGGCGAGTTTTGCGCGTGGCGAGTTTTATGTGTGGTGCATTTTGAGTATGTGCAAGTTTTGTGTGAGGCAACTTTTGCATGTGGTGCAACTTTTGTACATGTGGCAATTTTTCTGTGTGTGCAAGTTTTGCATGAGGTGAGTTTTCCATGAGGTGAGTTTTGCACGTGTGGCGAGTTTTGCGTGAGCCTAGTTTTGCATATGGCGAGTTTTGCATGTAGCGAGTTTTGAGTGGTGACTTTTGTGTTTCGACTTTTATGTGGCGAGGTTGGTGTGTGTGTGTGGTGAAATGTGTGCTGAGGGTGGTATATGTGTTCAAGCACGTGGTAGTGTGTGGCGCATTTTGTGTTTGTGTTCATATCCCCGTGTGTGGTGAGTATCCCATGTCGGGGCCCCACCTTAGCAACTGTACGGTATATACTCTTTGTCGCCATCGCTCTCATTCTTTAAGTCCTCATTGTTCACATCTGGCAGCTGTCAATTTTCCTCCAACACTTTTCCCTTCACTTTTTCCCCATTATGTAGATAGGAGCAAAATTGTTTGGTGAATTGGAACGCGCGGGGTTAAAATTTCACCTCACAACATAGCCTATGACGCTCTCGGGGTCCAGACGTGTGACTGTGCAAAATTTTGTGGCTGTAGCTGCGACGGTACAGATGCCAATCCCGGACATACACACATACATACATACACACATTCAGCTTTATATATTAGATATACCTGTATGTAATCTCCTGTATATAGTATATACCTGTGTGTCATCTCACCTATATATAGTATATATCTGTGTGTCATCTCCTGTATATAGTATATACCTGTATGTCATCTCCTCCTATACATAGCATATACCTGTGTCATCTCCTCCTGTATATACTATATACCTGTAGGTAATCTGCTCCTGTATATAGTATATACCTGTGTGTCATCTCCTCCTGTATATAGTATATACCTGTATGTCATCTCCTCCTGTATGTAGTATGTACCTGTATGTCATCTCCTCCTCTATATAGTATATACCTGTGTGTCATCTCTCCTGTATATAGTATATATCTGTGTGTCATCTCCTCCTGTATATAGTATATACCTGTGTGTCATCTCCCCTGTAAATAGTATATACCTGTGTGTCATCTCCTGTATATAGTATATAGCTGTATGCCATCTCCTCCTGTATTAGCCCTCGTTCACACGTTATTTGGTCAGTATTTTTACCTCAGTATTTGTAAGCTAAAATGGCAGCCTGATAAATCCCCAGCCAACAGTAAGCCCACCCCCTGGCAGTATATATTAGCTCACACATACACATAATAGACTGGTCATGTGACTGACAGCTGCCGGATTCCTATATGGTACATTTGTTGCTCTTGTAGTTTGTCTGCTTATTAATCAGATTTTTATTTTTGAAGGATACCAGACTTGTGTGTGTTTTAGGGCGAGTTTCGTGTGTCAAGTTGTGTGTGTTGAGTTGCGTGTGGCGACATGCATGTAGGGACTTTTGTGAGATGAGTTTTGTGTGGCGACATGCGTGTAGCAACTTTTTGTGTGTCGAGTTGCATGTGACAGGTTAGTGTAGCAAGTTGTGTGCAGCAAGTTTTGCGCATGGCGAGTTTTGCGCGTGGCGAGTTTTATGTGTGGTGCCTTTTGAGTATGTGCAAGTTTTGTGTGAGGCAACTTTTGCATGTGTTGCAACTTTTGTGCATGTGGCAATTTTTCTGCGTGTGGCAATTTTTCTGCGTGTGCAAGTTTTGCGTGTGGCGAGTTTTGCACGTGTGGCGAGTTTTGCATGTGGAGAGTTTTGCGCGTGGCGAGTTTTGAGCGGCGACTTTTGTGTTTCTACTTTTATGTGGCGAGGTTGGTGTATGTGTGGTGAAATGTGCACTGAGGGTGGTATATGTGTTCGAGCACGTGGTAGTGTGTGGCGCATTTTGTGTGTGTGTTCATATCCCCGTGGTGGTGTGATTATCCCATGTTGGGGCCCCACCTTAGCAACTGTACAGTATATACTCTTTGGTGCCATCGCTGTCATTCTTTAAGTCCCCCTTGTTCACATCTGGCAGCTGTTAATTTGCCTCCAACACTTTTCCTTTCATTTTTTCCCCATTATGTAGATAGGGGCAAAATTGTTTGGTGACTTGGAAAGCGCGGGGTTAAAATTTCACCTCACAATATAGCTTTGACGCTCTCAGGGTCCAGACGTGTGACTGTGCAAAATTTTGTGCCTGTAGCTGCGACGCCTCCAACACTTTTCCTTTCACTTTTTCCCCATTATGTAGATAGGGGCAAAATTGTTTGGTGAATTGGAAAGCGCGGGGTTAAAATTTCACCTCACAACATAGCCTATGACGCTCTCGGGGTCCAGACGTGTGACTGTGCAAAATTTTGTGGCTGTAGCTGCTACGGTTCAGATGCCAATCCCGGACATACATACATACATACATACATACACACACACACACATTCAGCTTTATATATTAGATATACACACACATATATGTCAGTGAGACATATACACTCACCGGCCACTTTATTAGGTACACCATGCTAGTAATGGGTTGGACCCCCTTTTGCCTTCAGAACTGCCTCAATTCTTCGTGGCATAGATTCAACAAGGTGCTGGAAGCATTCCTCAGAGATTTTGGTCCATATTGACATGATGGCATCACACAGTTGCCGCAGATTTGTCGGCTGCACATCCCAAAGATGCTCCATACAAGGCAGGATGGATCCATGCTTTCATGTTGTTTACGCCAAATTCTGACCCTACCATCCGAATGTCGCAGCAGAAATCGAGACTCATCAGACCAAGCAACGTTTTTCCAATCTTCTACTGTCCAATTTCGATGAGCTTGTACAAATTGTAGCCTCAGTTTCCTGTTCTTAGCTGAAAGGAGTGGTACCCGGTGTGGTCTTCTGCTGCTGTAGCCCATCTGTCTCAAAGTTCGACGCACTGTGCGTTCAGAGATGCTCTTAGGCCTACCTTGGTTGTAACGGGTGGCGATTTGAGTCACTGTTGCCTTTCTATCAGCTCGAACCAGTCTGCCCATTCTCCTCTGACCTCTGGCATCAACAAGGCATTTCCGCCCACAGAACTGCCGCTCACTGGATTTTTTTTCTTTTTCGGACCATTCTCTGTAAACCCTAGAGATGGTTGTGCGTGAAAATCCCAGTAGATCAGCAGTTTCTGAAATACTCAGACCAGCCCTTCTGGCACCAACAACCATGCCACGTTCAAAGGCACTCAAATCACCTTTCTTCCCCATACTAATGCTCGGTTTGAACTGCAGGAGATTGTCTTGACCATGTCTACATGCCTAAATGCACTGAGTTGCCGCCATGTGATTGGCTGATTAGAAATTAAGTGTTAACAAGAAGTTGGACAGGTGTACCTAATAAAGTGGCCGGTGAGTGTATATATATATATATACTAGCTGTACTACCCGGCTTCGCCCGGGGTAATAACTGCTGTTAGCAAAATAGAGTGTGTTAACAAAAATTTATTCTGCACAAAAAAACCACAAAACAAATAGATAGAAATGTAATTATTAAAAGGCAAAAACTAAGCTAATAGAAGCATTTTACAACATATATTTCAACACCAGGGATATTCCAGACAGATTTAACTAAATTGGCCAAGTACTGTGAAGTAATCTTCTACTACTTATTCGAGAGCCTTTTGATAAACGACATTCTTAGTTTTTCCTTCAGGTGCAAAGACAAACAGATTTTTGGCTGTTCCAACTCTTGAACAGGCCACATAAAGTTGACCATGAGAAAAGCATGGAGATTGTAAATCTAAGCTAGCTGAAGAGCCCGGCGTTGCCTGGGCATAGTAAATATCTGTGGTTAGTTATAGCACCTCACTTCTCTTATTTTCCCATCACGCCTCTCATTTTCCCCATCACATCTTTTATTTTCCCCCTCACATCTCTCATTTTCTCCCTCACACCTCTCATTTTCCCCCTCACTCCTCTTATTTTCCCCCTCACTCCTCTCATTCCCCCCTAACCCTTGTCATTTCGACCTCACATCTGTCATTTTCCGATCACTCCACTATTTTCCCTCACTCCTCTCATTTTGCACTCACAACTTTTTTAATTTTCACCTCACACCTCTCATTTTCACCTCAGTATATACATGTTTGTCATCTCCCTTATATATAGTATACACCTGTATGTCATCTCCTGTATATAGTATATACCTGTATGTCATCTCCCCTGTATATAGTATATACCTGCTGTGTCATCTCCCCTGTATATAGTATATACCTGTATGTCATCTCCTCCTATATATAGTATATACCTGTATGTAATCTCCTCCTGTATATAGTATATACCTGTGTGTCATCTCACCTATATATAGTATATATCTGTGTGTCATCTCCTCCTGTATATAGTATATACCTGTATGTCATCTCCTCCTATACATAGCATATACCCGTATGTCATCTCCTCCTGTATATACTATATACCTGTAGGTAATCTGCTCCTGTATATAGTATATACCTGTGTGTCATCTCCTTCTGTATATAGTATATACCTGTATGTCATCTCCTGCTGTATGTAGTATGTACCTGTATGTCATCTCCTCCTCTATATAGTATATACCTGTGTCATCTCTCCTGTATATAGTATATATCTGTGTGTCATCTCCTCCTGCATATAGTATATACCTGTGTGTCATCTCCCCTGTAAATAGTATGTACCTGTGTGTCATCTCCTCCTGTATATAGTATATATCTGTATGTCATCTCCTCCTGTATTAGACCTCGTTCACACGTTATTTGTTCAGTATTTTTACCTCAGTATTTGTAAGCTAAATTGGCAGCCTGATAAATCCCCAGCCAACAGTAAGCCCACCCCCTGGCAGTATATATTAGCTCACACATACACATAATAGACTGGTCATGTGACTGACAGCTGCCGGATTCCTATATGGTACATTTGTTGCTCTTGTAGTTTGTCAGCTTATTAATCAGATTTTTATTTTTGAAGGATAATACCAGACTTGTGTGTGTTTTAGGGCGAGTTTTGTGTGTCAAGTTGTGTGTGTTGAGTTGCGTGTGGCGACATGCATGTAGCGACTTTTGTGAGATGAGTTTTGTGTGGCGACATGCGTGTAGCAACTTTTTGTGTGTCGAGTTGCATGTGACAGGTTAGTGTAGCAAGTTGTGTGCAGCAAGTTTTGCGCATGGCGAGTTTTGCGCATGGCGAGTTTTATGTGTGGTGCCTTTTGAGTATGTGCAAGTTTTGTGTGAGGCAACTTTTGCATGTGTTGCAACGTTTGTGCATGTGGCAATTTTTCCACGTGTGCAAGTTTTGCGTGTGGCGAGTTTTCCATGAGGTGAGTTTTGCACGTGTGGCGAGTTTTGCATGTGGAGAGTTTTGCGCGTGGCGAGTTTTGAGCGGCGACTTTTGTGTTTCAACTTTTATGTGGCGAGGTTGGTGTATGTGTGGTGAAATGTGCGCTGAGGGTGGTATATGTGTTCGAGCACGTGGTAGTGTGTGGCGCATTTTGTGTGTGTGTTCATATCCCCGTGGTGGTGTGGTGATTATCCCATGTCGGGGCCCCACCTTAGCAACTGTACAGTATATACTCTTTGGCGCCATCACTCTCATTCTTTAAGTCCCCCTTGTTCACATCTGGCTGCTGTTAATTTGCCTCCAACACTTTTCCTTTCATTTTTTCCCCATTATGTAGATAGGGGCAAAATTGTTTGGTGAATTGGAAAGTGCGGGGTGTAGCAATATGTTATATGTTCATGTGGCCTCTAGGGGTCTCACTACTTTTATGTGTGTTCTATATTCTTTGTTTGCAACTTGTTGGATGTTGTTGTTCACTTGATTCATGTAATGGAGGTTGAGGCATGATGTGAATAAAGAGCCTGGAGATACTCAAAGAGTGTGACTCATGACAGAATTCATCAAACAGAACATGGTGGCAGCCGGGCACAGAACCTACAAATTCTCAGAGCTTATATGAGGCTGGAACTGCACAGATCACTGCAACTGTAAGTACAGATTCCCTGACAGTACAGCAAAATGGAGACTGGTCTGAAGCCCCCTCAGAGACTGGATGTCACTTCATGTAATCTGTCCCAGACCTGGAGACATTGGAAGGAAGAGTTTACACTGTATGTGGATCTGACTGTGGGCCCCACTGACGACAAACGGAAAGTAAAGCTGTTTTATTACCTAATTGGGGAAAATGGCAGAGAATTAGCCCACACCTTGCTCCCAGACACAGACAACCTCCTCCTAGCAGACATTGTGCAGGCATTTGATAAACACTGTGACCCAAAGAAGAATGAGACAGTGGAAAGATATAAGTTTTTCACAAGACATCAGGAGGATGGTGAATATGTGGACAGATATCTGACAGAGCTGAGGAGACTTGCAGAAACATGTGGCTTTGGAGAGATCAGGGACAGTCTAATCAAGGACAGAATGGTATGTGGCATAAAGGACAGTCATCTCAAAGAAAGATTACTGACAGAGGAAGGCATGACTTTAGAGAAATGTATGCAAATCTGCAGGGCTGCTGAGCTCACAAAGCACAGCCTGAAGATGATGGCAGGCACCAGTGAGAATGATGATGACAAGGTACATGCAGTATCTATGAAAGGAAAGACAGGACCAGACTACCCTATAAACACTGTCCACTGCAAGTATTGTGGGAAAAGACATGAGAGAGACAAAACCAAGTGTCCAGCATATGGGGAAACCTGCAGGTCATGTGGCAAGAAGAATCATTACTCTGCTGTCTGCAGGCAGGGAAGAGGCAAACAGTACAGACAGCTCCACGCTGTGACACCAGACACGGACAGTGCAGAGGACATTACATGGCTACAAATGCAGTCTACAACAGAGAAAGTCAATGTAGTCGGGCAGGCAGTAGTGAAGGATGCCAAGCAGCTTTATGCAACATTCTTGTTGGATGAGAAGCCCATTAGATTTCAGCTGGATTGTGGAGCAAGCTGCAATGTAATTTCATTTGATCTGCTAAACAAACAGGTTTCTATTGAGCCAACTGACAAGGTACTGGTGATGTACAACAAAAGTGTTCTGAAACCAATGGGGACATGTAAGCTAAAAATACGAAACCCATGTAACAGAAAGAGTTATAGAGCTGAATTTACCGTGTTACGGGGTGGTAACCATGTACCATTACTGGGAGTAAAAGCAGTTCAGGCAATGGACTTAATAAAAGTACAGTCTCAGAACATTATGTCTGTTGAAGTTGCCCAGGATATACAAAATCCAAAACTAAATGCAGAGCACAACTTGGACATGCAGAAAATAAAAGCAGAGTATGCTGATGTATTTGAAGGTGATGGGTGCTTTGAAGGTAAATATAGGCTAGAAATTGACAACACAGTGCAGTCCACCAGATTACCCACAAGAAGAGTGCCTGTAGCTTTAATGCAACCGCTGAAAGTAGAACTGCAAGATCTACAGAGAAGAGGCATGATAGCACCAGTCCATAAGAGCACAGATTGGATCAGCAGTTTGGTCATAGTGCAGAAACCATCGGGCAAGTTAAGAATATGTATTGATCCTAAGCCGCTCAACAAGGCGCTGAAACGAAACCATTACCCAATGCCAACATTAGATGATGTCCTACCAGATTTATCAAAGGCTAAAATATTTTCTGTATGTGATGTAAAAAATGGATTCTGGCATGTGGCCCTGACTGAAGATTCAAGTTTATTGACAACATTTTCTTCACCATTTGGACGCTTTAAATGGCTGAAAATGCCCATGGGACTAAAACCTGCTCCAGAGATATTCCAACAGAAATTGATGCAGGCTTTGGAAGGACTTACTGGAGTGAAGACAATAGCGGATGATATCCTGATAGTGGGAGAAGGTGAAAATATGGAATCTGCAGTCAAGGATCACGATCAGAAGATGATACAATTTTTGGTCAGATGCAGAGAAAAAAAACATAAAGCTGAATTTGGACAAATTCAAATTGAAAATGACAGAAGTGGCCTATATTGGTCATCGACTGACTTCAACTGGGGTCAGAGTGGATCCTGAAAAGGTGAGAGCAATACAAGATTTGCCTACCCCTACTGATGTTTCTGGAGTACAACGATTTTTGGGCATGGTGAATTATCTCTCAAAATTTTGCAGACATCTGTCAGACATGTGTGAGCCACTGAGACAGCAAACCCACAAAGATGTGCGCTGGGAATGGACAGAAAGCCAGGAGACTGCTTTCCGAGCAGTAAAGAATGCCATTGCAGATACAGCAACCCTAAAGTATTTCGATCCAGATCGAGAAGTGGTGGTACAATGTGATGCTTCGGAAAAAGGCCTTGGAGCCACATTAATGCAGAACAAACAGCCAATTACATTTGCAAGCAGAGCCCTTACAACAACAGAGCAGGGATATGCGCAGTTGAGAAGGAACTACTGGCTGTGGTATTTGGGATGGAGAAGTTTCACCAGTACACCTATGGTCGACGGGTAACAGTGCAGTCGGATCACAAACCATTGGAGAGCATTACAAAGAAACCATTACTAAATGCCCCAAAGAGACTACAGCGCATGCTGTTGCGACTTCAGAAATATGATGTTGACATCGGGTACTGTCCAGGAAGAGACTTACTGATTGCAGATACGCTAAGCAGAGCTTACCTTCCTAGCACAAAGGATGAGGAGGAAGACATTGAAACCATCAACATGTGTAACTACCTTGCAGTGTCAAAAGAAAAGGTCAAGCAAATCCAGATTTTTACAGAGAAGGATAAAAGTCTCCAGAGTTTAAAAACTGTCATCTTGCAGGGCTGGCCAAAATACAAGCAGCATGCTCCGAGGGAAGTCTCACCATTCTTCCACATAAGAGATGAATTGTCAGTGCAGCAAGGAATCATCTTTAAAGGAGACAGGGCTGTTATACCTGAAGTTCTCAGAAGAGACATATTGAAAACATTGCACTCTTCTCACTTAGGCATGGAAGGATGCCTACGTCGTGCACGAGAATCAGTTTATTGGCCAGGAATGAATGACCACATAAAAAATTACATAGCACAATGTGAAATATGTGCATCCTGCAATGATAAGCAACCAAAGGAGACATTGCAACCTCATGAAATTCCACATAGGCCTTGGTCAAAAATAGGAACAGACTTGTTCACATGGAATGACAAAGAATACCTGATTACAGTGGACTATTTCTCTAACTTCTGGGAGGTTGATTTGGTGCAGGACACAAGGGCGAGAACAGTGATTAAAAAACTCAAGGCCCATTTTGCCAGGTATGGCATTCCAGATATCGTTTTCTCTGACAATGCGGCGCAGTTTACGTCGGAAGAATTCAAAACTTTCAGTAAGAAGTGGGAATTTGAACACCAGACGTCTTCTCCGAGATATCCTCAGAGTAATGGGAAAGCAGAGTCAGCAGTAAAAACGGCCAAAAGACTCATGCAGAAAGCTAACCAGGCGGGTGCTGATGTATATCTGTCTGGATCATAGAAACACACCCACCCAAGGCCTAGACAGCAGTCCGGCACAGAGGCTCATGAGTAGGCGTACAAAGACACTCGTACCAACTGCGTGTCATCTGTTAGAGCCAAAGCTGCTGGGAAACATCGAAGCTAAATTACAGAAGAATCAAGCTAGGCAAGCTTTCTATTACAATAAATCTGCAAAGGATCTGCCTGAGCTCCAGAGAAATGACAACATTCGGCTGCAGCCAAGCAGCACATTTGACAAACACTGGCAAAAGGCAAAGGTTGTCCAGAAACTGGGACCTCGGTCGTACGAAATTCTAACAGACGACGGAAGAAGACTAAGGAGGAATCGGAGACATTTGAGGAAAACGCGAGAAAGAGATGATTCATGGCCTTTTGAACAGTATCCAGACACCCAAGACAACGAGGCAGAAAGTACAAGTCAGGCACCAACAGTGACAGCTGACCATCAGGGTGAGGACTCTGGCCAGAGACAGACAATATCAGAAGAACTACCAGATGTACCAGATGTAGAAAGGGACACATCTTATATTACCAGAGCTGGCAGAATTAGCAAAAAGCCGGCGCACCTCAAAGATTATATCTAACTGGACGTACTAGGTTAATTTCTAACTTTGTCATAGTATACTTTAGTTTAGTATCTTTTATTGTTCCTCCAGTTAAAAGAGAAAGGATGTAGCAATATGTTATATGTTCATGTGGCCTCTAGGGGTCTCACTACTTTTATGTGTGTTCTATATTCTTTGTTTGCAACTTGTTGGATGTTGTTGTTCACTTGATTCATGTAATGGAGGTTGAGGCATGATGTGAATAAAGAGCCTGGAGATACTCAAAGAGTGTGATTCATGACAGAATTCATCAAACAGAACACGGGGTTAAAATTTCACCTCACAACATAGCCTATGACGCTCTCGGGGTCCAGACGTGTGACTGTGCAAAATTTTGTGCCTGTAACTGCGACGCCTCCAACACTTTTCCTTTCACTTTTTCCCCATTATGTAGATAGGAGCAAAATTGTTTGGTGAACTGGAAAGCGCTGGGTTAAAATTTCACCTCACAACATAGCCTATGATGCTCTCGAGGTCCAGACGTGTGACTGTGCAAAATTTTGTGGCTGTAGCTGCGACGGTTCAGATGCTAATCCCGGACATACACACACATACATACATACATACATACATACATTCAGCTTTATATATTAGATATATATACCTATTCTATGTGTGCACATTTATGTTACCTATTCTACTCTATTCTGTCAGTGTGATTTTACTGTACACCGCACTGAATTGCCGGCTTTTCTAGAGAACACCGCTGCGTATTTCTCACAAGTCACACGCATGGTCCGTGTGTAATCCGTAATTTTCTCGCCCCCATAGACTTTCATTGGCGGATTTTTTGCGCAATACGCTGACAAACGCAGCATGCTGCGATTTTCTACGGCCGTACAAGACCGTATAATAAGGATCCGTAAAATACGGCAGATAGGAGCTGGGCCATAGAGAATCATTGTACCGTATGCAATCTGTATTTTCTGCACCTCTTATATGTCCGTAAAGCACGCCAGTGTGATGCCGGCCTTAAGGTTGTCGTCACACAAGCAGTATTTGGTCAGTATTTTACATCAGTATTTGTAAGCCAAAACCAGGAGTGGGCAATAAATACAGAAGTGGTGCATATGTTTCTATTATACTTTCCCTCTATTTGTTCCACTCCTGGTTTTGGCTTACAAATACTGAGGTAAAATACTGACCAAATACTGCTAGTGTGATAGCAGTCTACGGCATACACTATTTGTGTGCAGTCCATGGGCTATCTGTTTTTTATATAGTAGTGCATAGGAGAAGCTTTTCAATTTACATATTTATTTTATCACACAAGAAAATCATCGATCAAAGACTAAAGGTAAACTGACTGATGAAAATCGGATGAAAAACACTGATTAAATCAATCATTTTTTTGTGTACAAGAAAAATAACTGACATCTGAATGAGGCATTAGAGTATTTGATCCAACAAGATTTACCACAACCATCTCCAATTAGGAGCTGATTACTGAATAAAAAGCTGGATTATCCATGAATTCAGCATTGCTCTATAGTGATTACCAGAATGCAGTGGCTCACACTGGGGGTCTTTCTGTCTGTGGTTGTCCCATTGATAATGGATTCTGAGATGAGTCTCACTGAAGAAATGTTCTTAAGAAGCTTAGGGTTCCCAGCTAAGCCAAATCCTGTCTCTCCTCCTCCTATACCTTCTATATTGTGGAAGATCTTCAACCGGAGGATGGATAGCTCAGCCCACAAGAAGAAACAAGATTTATGCTTTTTGGAAGAGTTCAATGTCCCTGGTAGTACTGTCCGAGTCTTTCCTGATCAAGGTAAGGCTGGTTCTCAACTCTATGGAGTACAATGCTCCTAATTAATTCATTAACCAGCGCAGTCCTCTTAAAGGAGTTACCTGGTCTAAATTTATAAGTCTGGAGTCACTCTGTGTGACTGCAGACTTCTGATTCCAAAAATGTAAACCGTTACGGGTCTTGGAAATATGGCAACATGAGCAAAAGTATTATAGAATTAATTTATTTTTTATTTTTTTACCACTGAAATTACAAAAAAAAAAACTTGCACTGTTTTTGCAATTTCAACACGCTTGGAATTTTTTTTTCCCTTTTCAGCGTCACACATGAAAAAATGAATGTTAACACTCAAAAGTGCAATTTGTCTTGCTAGAAACAGACCTTCACACTATGTGGGCAGAAAAGCAAAAAAGGGGAGGAAAAAATGAAAGCGAAATAAAAGATAACACTTAGGTCAAGTTCAGTATTTTACATCAGTAGGCTGGAGTTACACACAACGTATAAAAATACAGTCCTTTTTTTACAGACCAAATATGCAGAAATGTTCCCTGAACAGTGATCCGTATGACATCCGTAGGCAAGGTGTGGCTGCGTATTTTGCGCATGTAAACCTCTGTATGGCATCCGTACAGCGAGATTTTCTCTCCGGCTTGCAAAATGGACATAGAATGGATCCATGGGCTCAAATATTCGTGAAAAAAATAAAATAAAATATATATATATATATATATATATATATATATATATATATATATATATATATATATATATATATATATATATATATATATATATATATATACCCAACAGGATATGAGGCATGGTTTACATACAGTAAACCATTTCATATCCCTTTTTTTTATTTTTATTTTTTGCATATTCCGCACTACTAATGTTAGAAGAGTCTGTGTGCAAAATTTGGTGGCTCTAGGTGTTAAAATAAAGGGTTAAATCACGGTAAAAAACTGGCATGGGCTCCCACGCAATTTTCTCCGCCAGAGTGGGAAAGCCAGTGACTGAGGGCAGATATTAATAGCCTAGAGAGGGACCATTGTTGTTGACCCTGGCTAAAAACATCTGCCCCCAGCCACCCCAGAAAATGCGCATCTGTAAGATGCGCCTATTCTGGCACTTAGCCTCTCTTCCCACTCCCAAGTAGTGGTGGGATATGGGGTAATAAAGGGTTAATGTCACCTTGCTAATGTAAGATGACATTAAGCCAGGTTAATAATGGAGAGATGTCAATAAGACACCTAGCCATTATTAATCCAATAGTAGTAAAGGATTAATAATACACACACACACACTATGAATAAAGTATTTTAATGAAATAAATACACACATGGGGTTTTAAAATATTTATTGCATGCTTAATCCACCTGAAGACCCTCGTTCTGTAAAAGAAAAAAAAAAACAACAATATCCCATATCTTTCCGGCGACCAGTCATGTCCCACGCTGTAAATCCATCTGGAGGGGTTAAATAATTTTACAACCAGGAGCCTGCTAATGCAGTTGTTGCTCCTGGTTGTAAAAACTGGGGAATTAATGGAATGCAGGGTAATGTAGCTTCGTAGACTTGCAGTGATGCGCCCACTGCTGGCATAAACTCATATGAACTCTAGCATGGGAATTTTTCTGAATATTTTCTCATGCTAGAGTTTATGCCAGCAGGGGGTGCATCACCGCAAGTCTAGGATGCTACGTTCCCCTGCATTCTATTCATTCTCCAGTGTCACTGGGTCCTTCTCCGATACCACACAATCAACAGAGCTAAAGTATAGTAAACAATCCCAAGACCTTTATTTAGGCAAAAATATGAAAGGTCCATATACGATCCACCACACAAAGGATAAAATAGTCCAGAACACGAATGCAGTTCAGTAACAGGATAAAAGTCCCACAATCCAGCAGACAGAGGATAGCATAGTCCATATACTCTTCTTTCTCTCTGAGATGCTATATACACATCATCATTCCACACAGGACAGATCTGTGTCTCACCTCCCTGATATTTTAAGTCTACCTCCTCATTCACAGGTCAGGAGGGGGAAGGTCTCAGGGGCTCATTGTTTCAACAAGCTAGGTCAATTATGTCATTAGCATACAATACAGTACTGTGGGGGCTTATATCAGATGGCAGCAACAGCCATTCATCAATTAGTAAATAACTCCTTCTACAAGAGAACACCATGAAAATAAGTAAAATAGAAATATACACAAAAATGATACCCACATAGCATATCACACCCAGTTTTTACAACCAGGAGCAACAGCTGCATTAGCAGGCTCCTGGTTGTAAAATTATTTAACCCCTTCAGATGGATTTACAGTGTGGGACATGACTGCACGCCGGAGAGGTATGGGAGATGGATTTACAGTGTGGGACATGACTGCACGCCGGACAGGTATGGGATATTGTTGCTTTTTTCTTTTTTTTTTTCTTTTACAGAACGAGGGTATTCAGGAGGATTAAGTGTACAATAAAGATTTTACAACCCCATGTGTGTATTTATTTCATTAAAATAGTTTATTCATAATGTGTGTGTGTGTGTGTATTAACCCTTTACTACTATTGGATTAATAGGTGTCTTATTGACATCTCTCCATTATTAACCAGGCTTTGTCACCTTGCATTAGAAAGGTGACATATTAACCCTTTATTACCCCATATCCCACCGCTACTCGGGAGTGGGAAGAGAGGCTAAGTGCCAGAATAGGCACATCTTACAGATGTGCCTTTTCTGGGGTGGCTGGGGCAGATGTTTTTAGCCGGGGGGAGCCAATAACCATGGTCCCTCTCTAGGCTATTAATATCTGCCCTCAGTCACTGGCTTTCCCACTCTGGCGGAGAAAATTGTGCGGGAGCTCATGCTAGTTTTTTCCGTGATTTAACCCTTTAATTTAACACCTAGAGCTCTCAAATTTTACACACAGACACTTCTAAGATTAGTAGTGAGAAATATGTAAAAAAAAATAAGGGATATGAAATGATTTACTGTATGTAAACCATGTCTCATATCCTGTCGGGTTTGATAAGGAGTTGACAAAAGCCGGCAATTGAATTACCTACCGGCTTTTATGCTATATAGCTCTGTGAAATAAAAATATATTATATAGCATTGTGATTACTCGCTTATCCCGCCCTCTGCACAGTAGCTCTGCCCCCCACCACATCACCACACATAATCCCGCCCCCACCACATTACCACACACAATCCAGCCCCCCACCACATTACCACAGATAATCCCGCCCCCCACCACATCACCACACATAATCTCGCCCCCCCACCACATCACCACACATAATCTCGCCCCCCACCACATCACCACACATAATCTCGCCCCCCACCACATCACCACACATAATCCCGCCCCCCACCACACATAATCTTGCCCCCCACCACAGATAATCCTGCCCCCCACCACATCACCACACACAATCCCGCCCCCCACCACATCACCACACATAATCCCGCCCCCACATTACCACACACAATCCCGCCCCCCCACCACATCACCACACATAATCCCGCCCCATCACCACACATAAGCCGCCCCCCCACCACATCACCACACATAAGCCCGCCCCCCACCACATTACCACACATAATCCCGCCCCCACCACATTACCACAGATAATCCTGCCCCCCACCACACACAATCCCGCCCCCACCACACATAATCCCGCCCCCCACCACATCACCAAACATAATCCCGCCCCCACCACACATAATCTTGCCCCCCACCACATCACCACACATAATCCCGCCCCCCACCACATCACCACACATAATCCCACCCCCCCACCACATTGCCACAATTATTGTTATTAACTTCATGTTAATAACACACACACACACACACACACACACACACACACACACACACACACACACACACACACCTTGGTACCATATTAGCTTTATCCATGGTTTTTTTTCCTGTGATATGTTGTACATAAATATGTGATTCTCCAGAATTTTTTAGTCTGTGCCTGATGAGACCTGAGTAGTCTCGAAAGCTTGCAATTTGTTACCTTTTTAATTGCTAACTGAAAAGATGGTATCAACCACTGAGGACTCTCAATTCTAAATATTTTTCTATACTACAGTATGTGTAGACATTTTTTTTGATCTACCGGTGCGTATTTCTTGCAAGTCACACTGATGGTCCGTGTGTAATCCGTATTTTTGTCGCCCCCATAGACTTTCATTGGCAGATTTTTTTGCACAATGCGCTGACAAACGCAGCATGCTGCGATTTTCTATGCACTTAAAATACGGCTGCGAAATATACGGCAGGTAGGAGCTGCCCCATAGAGAATCATTGGTCCGTGTGCAATGCATTGTTTTTGCGCCTCTCATACGTCCGTAAAACTCTCTAGTGTGACCCTGGCCGTGTCTGTAAGCCAAAATTAGGAGTGGGTGATAAATGCAGACGTGGTGACGTGTTTCTATTATACTTTTTCCTGTTTCACTCCTAGTTTTTGTCTTAAGGTACCTTCACACTAAACGACTTTGCAGCGATAACGATAGCGATCCGTGACGTTGCAGCGTCCTGGATAGCGATATCGTTGTGTTTGACACGCAGCAGTGATCTGGATCCTGCTGTGATATCGCTGGTCGTTGCTGAAAGTTCAGAACTTTATTTGGTCGTCAGATCGGCGTGTATCGTCGTGTTTGACAGCAAAAGCAACGATGCCAGCAATGTTTTACAATGGTATCCAGGGTAAATATCGGGTTACTAAGCGCAGGGCCGCGCTTAGTAACCCGATATCTACCCTGGTTACCATTGTAAATGTAAAAAAACCAAACAGTACATACTCACCTTCTGCTGTCTGTCACACGTCCCTTGCCGTCTGCTTCCTGCACTGACTGTGAGCGCCGGCCGTAAAGTGAAAGCACAGCGGTGACGTCACCGCTGTGCTGTGCTTTACGGCCGGCACTCAGTCAGTGCGGGAAGCTGACGGCGAGGGACGTGTGACAGACAGCAGAAGGTGAGTATGTAGTGTTTGGTTTTTTTACATTTACAATGGTAACCAGGGTAAACATCGGGTTACTAAGCGCGGCCCTGCGCTTAGTAACCCGATGTTTACCCTGGTTACCCGGGGACCTCGGCATCGTTGGTCGCTGGAGAGCTGTCTGTGTGACAGCTCTCTAGCGACCAAACAGCGATGCTGCAGCGATCGGCATCGTTGTCGATATCGCTGCAGCGTCGTTTAGTGTGAAGGTACCTTTACAAATACTGAACGTGTGAATGTGGCCTTTAGGCTCCCCTCTGCTTCTGGTGTTGTTATAGCAATGTCAACACTTGGGCTTGTGAGACATTGTGATGTCACACAATCCCTTGCCATTTTAAATAGTTCCCTAGCGGCTTTTACATTTTTCCTTTTTTCTCAAACACTGCAGCGTTACATAGTCAAACATGCATGACTGAAATGATGCAGCCAGTGTAGATCTTGCAGCATGTAAAAACTGTCAGGTTCTTTAAAGCCCTTCTGCGAAAGGACGCAATTATGGTCAGATTGCATGTGGGGTACCGCAATCTGTCATGGAGATACATTCCAGAAATCACACTGTGGCCTGAGTCACATTAGCATATGGCATCCGGTGTGATATGCTATGGAATCTCTGCAGTGAGTGTCAGTGCCCTGTGCTCCGATCCTCTCGCATCAAACAATCTGAGCACAGGTGTGGAGGAGACTGAGAAATCAATTGCTCCATTGCTGGCGTCAGCAAGAATGGCACTGTTGTTTCACATGCACCTATAGACTTTGTATGTGTGTGCAGTGGCGTAACTACAAAGTTATGGGCCCCGGTGCGAACTTCCAAATGGGTCCCCCCCGCCATAAAATTCAATGTAACCCCCATAGAATACAATGCAGCCCCCCCTCATAGTATAATGCAGCCCCTCCATACAGGGGCAGTGAGAAAGACACGAGCAAATGGTGACGAGGGGGCAGGGGAGAGGGCACAAGGGGGCAAGGAAGACAGGCACAAGGGGACACATGGGGGCTAGGAGGCAGGGGAGAAGGTTACAAGGGAACTAGTGGGCAAGGGAGACTGACACAAAGGGCACACGGGGACTAGTGGACAAGGGAGACTGGCACACGGGGACACAGGGACTAGTGGGCAAGGGAGACTGACACACGGGGAATAGTGGGCAAGGGAGACTGATACAAGGGGACTAGTGGGCAATGGAAATGGAGACTGACACAAGGGGACACACGGGGACAAGGGAGACAGGCACAAGGGGACACACAGGGACTAGTGGGCAAGAGACTGACACAAGGGGACAAGGGATACAAGCACAAGGGGACACACAGGGACAAGTGGGAAAGGGAGACTGACACACAGGGACTACTGGGCGAAGGAGACTGACACAAGCACAAGGGGACAAAGGAGACTGACACAAGCACAAGGGGACATAGGAGACAGGCACATGGGGACACACAGGGACTAATGGGCAAGGGTGACTGGCACATGGGGACACAAGCATAAGGGAGGCAGGCTCAAGGGGACACACGGCCCCCTGACCTGCCAGAGCCGCTTGCAGCTGCGACCGTAGTAGTTACGCCGCTGCCTCACACACACACATCATACTACAGATATCACACACACATCAGTTATCACACACACTACAGATATCACACACATACTACAGATATCACACACACATCATATTACAGATATCACACACATACTACAGATATAACACACACACACACGCACACATACTACAGATATCACACACACACTACAGATATCACACACACACATACTACAGATGACACACACACACACACACACACACACACACACACACACACACACACACACACACACACACACACGAGATACCAGCTCATATACACGACTCACAATCTCTTCTCTAGTACAGGGGTGGCTGATGTAAACCGGCTGCAGCTTCTCAGCTTCTCCTGACTAAAGCAGCTCTGTCCCGCACCTCCCCCCCTGCTCTCGCCTTCTGTCCCGGGGTTATTTTGGCATTCTCAAATACGATCTCATTCAGACGTACATGAGATGTATGAGGGGGGGAAAAATACAGACTGAGAAGCTGTCTCATCGTGATGACTGGAGCTGCTTCCTGTCTCTCACGTGCCCCGGCTGCCCCCTTCCCCTAGATACGCCTTGGACTGTTGCCGTGCAGGAGGAATCTCCTGCACTGCAACATGGTGTTGGGTGCCAGCACAGCCCGCACAGTGGTCTATCCAGCACAGCCCGCACAGTGGTCTATCCAGCACAGCCCGCATCTCTCGCCCCCCCCGAGAATGCCCCCACAGTCCAGTAAAAAACAAAAAACAAAAACACTCTCCTCACCTTTCCTCTTGCCAGGGTTGCTTCCTGCTCCGGTCTCAGGCTCGGCTGCAGTCTGCCCGGGACACAGCAGGTGCGCGATGATATGACGTCATCGCGCACCCGCAGTGTCAGAGGCAGAGCGGGGAATGATGGGAGAGGGAGCGTCTGTAGACGCTCTCTCCTCCGTCATTGCATTCAACTGTACCGGCGTCATAGACGCCGGTATAGTTGAATGCGACGGCAGGGGGGGTGAGTCGGCGGGGTGGAGGCGGATCGAGCGGCCCATGACTGGCACCGGCTCTTCTGGCATTTGCCAGAAGTGCCCGATGGCCAGTCCGGCCCTGCTCTGACCTGCCGGCCCCGGGCCCCTGACCTGCCGGGCCCGGTCACAATGGCGACCGCTGCAACCGCGGTAGTTACGTCCCTGTCCATACTGTAGAATGGCCACACATAGTGCTCCATACTGTACAATGGCCACACATAGTGCTCTATACTGTACAATGGCCACACATGATGCTCCATACTGTACAATGGCCACACATGATATTGCCTACAGTATAATGGCCACACATAGTTACTCCTACACACGCAGCTGAGCTCCGTACACATTGCACATGCGGCTCCCCTCCGTACACCTCGTACACACCCGGCTCCCCTCCGTACACGTCGTACACACCCAGCTCCCCTCCGTACACCTCGTACACACCCGGCTCCGCTCCGTACACCTCGTACACACCCGGCTCCGCTCCGTACACCTCGTACACACCCGGCTCCGCTCCGTACACCTCGTACACACCCGGCTCCGCTCCGTACACCTCGTACACACCCGGCTCCGCTCTGTACACCTCGTACACACACTGCTCTGCTACATCCACACAAACCCCTCCTGACCTCACACAAAAGCTTACCCTCCTCCAGCACGATGACAACCAGCACTGCACTACTGTCCTGCACTACACGGAAGCCCCTGATCATGTGACTCCGACTCCTCCCCTCCTGTGACCTCATCACAGGTCCTGTGCGCACAGAGCAGCAGCAGCCATAGTTGTGGTGTGCGGCTCTCTGCGGTGGATGGGCTCTGCTGCGGGACAAGTGCAGTCCCACCCATGATCGCGCATGCACTGAGAGAGTGCACACGCACCAGGGCCTGTAAAGAAGATTTTTTTTAAAGGGCCGGCGGCCCATTTTGTAGCTCAGAGTTCTTAGGGGCCCGCCCAGTCTGCTGGACTGGGCGGGCCCCTAAGCACTTTGGGCCCCATCGCAACTGCGACCCCTGCGACCGCAGTAGTTACGCCCCTCCACCGCAATATTTTAAAAAAATCTGATTGCACTGGTCCGACTATATCTCAAGTATGAGCGTGCCCTGTCAGCCCATTTGACAGCAATGTGATTGCGAGTTGTCTTTGCTTACAAAGAGACCCTCTACCTCAGCCTATTAGACTCCACCTCTGGCAGGATCTAATAGAGCACCTGTCAAACAAATGAGTTGCCCCGCCAGGGCCGTGGGATACTCTGTGCCGGGTCCGGTGTTTCACAGGGGGATGTCACGGTGGCAGTGACCCGGTCCGTGGCCCTGGGCACCCATGTAAGAGGGGAATGGTCTTTAAAGGGAATAAAATATATGTTCGTGACGCCATCTGTGGTATTCGGTCAGTGGGGACCGACGCTGCTTTAAGGGGTCCTCTGGGGTGATGTTATGGCAGCTAGATGGTATAACTTTTCACAGGTGAAGTATATCCCCAGGGCTCCCTGTGTGTAGATGGAAGATGGTGAATGGCGCAGTAAAAAACGAGGACACAGGTTTGCAGTCTCTTTACCTTGTTTACTGAAGACTTCAGGCAGCCACAGTCCAGGGCACCAGATCACAGGGCAAGCAGGGTCCAGCCGGCTTGGAGGCAAGTTAGGAGTCCCCTTATCCAGGTGGAAATCAAAAGCTTCCTCTAACGCCGTGGTGTTGTAGTCCTTACTGAGTATGGCTACAGATAAGGTCCTCACAGATGTTCTCTCTCTCTGTCCCCCGTATAGGATAGGACATAACCCGTATGACTGGTGCCTTGAGCCTGTTTATAGGGACTCTAGCACGTCCCGGGCTCTATGGGTGTCACCGTGCCTCCTGGGTATTAAGGCGGACAGGTAACTTGGAGTTCAGCTGTCCTGCCAGTCTCTGATGTAAGTCGTAGAGGCCCTTACAACCTCGGTGTTCCGGCTACCGGTCTCTGCGCCTCAGAAAGAGGCAGCCTGCTCGTGGCTGGTCTCCCACTGGTGTTCCCCTCCTGTGCTTCGCTCTCCTACATGCTCACTGCAATATATTCGGCTTTTGTATAATCTCTTTCCAAGAGCTGCAGCACTGCGGCTACACAGCTCCGTACATCCTTTTCTGCCTCAGACTGTTCCAGTCTGTTTCCTGGCAAGAACTGACTAACTTTCCCTACAAACTACCATATATATGGGGTGTCAGGACTCTGAACATTTTTTACCTTTTGTGCATTACTGCCCTTTTCCAAGATGGCGTCTTTGGTCTCATGTGCACTGTGTCTTCCTGCTATAAAACTCCACCCCAGCCTTCAGTCTGTGCTAGAGTATTCTGTCTTGCATCCAGCTCCTGATCTGATTACTCCCTGGCTATACACCTGCTCCTATGAACCTTTGTGGTGATCCTGCTACTCTGCTCTGAGTTCCTGCTGCATACACAAGTTTCCAGTAATCCTCCTTCATCTGCTGCTCCTGTTTACTTCCACCTGCATTTTCTGGACATGTAAGCTGCTGCTGCTTTGCATTAGCCTGAGACTATTAACCAGGTTTCCCTGGTTGAGCTAAGATATGATTTGAACTGCCTATAAGCATATCTATCTTTGTCTGGACTAAGACAAGGATTTATTCGTGTCAAGTATCCACAAGAATAACTGTGCTTCATAGACTTTCTGCTTGTTTGCATTTTGCTCTGAAGTTTCCTATAGTCTGCTAAGCTGCGTTTATTATTTGCACCAAGTGTTGTGGACTTGAGTTTCTCTCTGCACCTGTTTGAATCACCGTGTGATAATATAGACTTTACCACTTATAAAACTGTATCCTGTAGTTGTCTTGTTCCACGCAAAGAGTCTCCTGAGTTATCCCCTATAATTATTACATGGGGAGTCACCTAGTAAATTGGATGAAAAGCTCCCCCTGGTGGCCTGGAGTGTGAATATGTTGCATGCTTGTGTTTACCTGGTTACAGTTATCCCTTCTTGCCTCCAAATGTAACATCACTCTCCCCATGAGGAAAGCAATGCTACTGTGACGACAAGGACCCTGGGACGCCACACAAACACTGTCAGGTTAGGTAATGTACTACAGTGTATCCTCAAAGTATTCAAGTTCTCCCCCATGTTGAGGGGGGAGATTTAAGTGTAAAATATACTCCCCCACTCTCCCGTGGTAACTGCAACACTAAGTGGAAAAGTTGTGGAATTCTAAACATCACATGGCCCATGAACATGTTAATGATGTACAAACAATGGAAACAAAGGTTTGATTTGTTTAGTATTGAGTATGCATGCCATGTGCAGATATACAGGCGTTTGCACTTCTTTGCATGCTATCAATGAGGTTACTAATGGTTGTCATGCCGAATGCACTTGTGCAACTCAAATTATCAGGATCTGCTGATGAACGCTCCATTTGCAATTGTTGACCAATTACATCTCAGATGTGCTTGATGGGCAACAAGTCTGGGCAGGCTATGTTGGCATGTTTAGGCCATGCAGGTTGCTCATAGTAGCATGAGCAATATGTACCCTGGCATCGATCTGTTGAAAAATGGCTCATGGGACACTTTAAAGAAATGGCTATACCACTGATTCTATTGTAAGGAGGAAGACTGGACTGCGGGTACCTGTGCTAGACCGGGTCCAGAACTGCTGATGCTGCGTCCAGGGGCGGACACGGACAGCTTGGGGCCTCTGTGCAGGAAATGTCTGGGCCTCCCTCCTTTAAAAAAAAAAAAAAAAAAATTAAATTATGTGTGTGTGTACAATATATATATATATATATATATATATATATATATATATATATATATATATATATATATATATATATATATATATATATATATATATATAATTACATAGTCTCCCGTATTATGTATGTATTATTGCCGTTCCTTATTATACAGTGCCCTCTCTTGTTATGTATGTACAGCACAGTCCCTTATCTTATATATTGGATTTTATAGAGCCCTGGTTTTTTATTACATACCGTTCTGTCTTGTTAGCTGTATAATGCAATGATGGCTGATGGAGCATGAGAAAGCTTCTTTTCTAAAGGAGGAGCTGATTGACTGTCTGGTCACCGGCTCCTCCATGAGTAGACATTTTATATCTTATATATATATCTCTTATCTCATAGATTGTAAGCTTGCGAGCAGGGCCCTCATTCCTCTTGGTATCTATTTTGAACTGTGATTTCTGTTATGCTGTAATGTCTATTGTCTGTACAAGTCCCCTTTATAATTTGTAAAGCGCTGCGGAATATGTTGGCGCTATATAAATAAAATTATTATTATTATTATCAAGAGAGGGACTATGTAATAAACGAGGGCGCTGTGAATAACAAAAAAAACAAGAATACACTATGTAAGAGACAGCACTGTACATAACAGCAGAGAAAGCTATATAATAAGGGAGGGCATCATATATAACTAGAGAGGATGGTACGTAATAAGGGATGGTGTTATACATAACAAAAGAGGAAACTATGTAGCTAAGGATGGTGTTATACATAATAAGTGAGTACACTATACACTAAGGGACTGTGTTAGACATATTAATCGATTAACAATGTCTTCCTCCCCCTCCCCCTGTTCCTAAATCCATTATAAATCCCCCTTCCTCCAATCCCCCACCCCCAAGATTGCCCTCTTCACCACCTCCATCGTCTTCACCCCCATCATTACCCATTCCACGACCTCCATCATTTCCTCCACCCCCACATCCCCATCATTGCCCTTTCCACCACCACCATCATTGTCTTTCCCCCACCACCCCATCATTACCCATTCCACCACCTCCATCATTTCCTTCTCCCCCCACCACCCCCATTTTTGTCCATTCACCACCTCTATAATTTCCACCCACATCTTTGCTTTCTCCCCCATCATTGCCCTCTCCATCAACCCAATCACTGCCTTGTGCCCCATCATTGCCCTCTGTCAACCCAATCATTGCACTCTGCCCCATCACCCCCATCATTGCCCTTTCTGTCAACCCAATCATTGCCTTCTGCCCCATCACTGCCCTCTCCTCCACCTACACACAAAGCACCATTCACCTCTCTGCACCCACAGACCAACCTCACCTCACCTCTGGGCATGGTATCCTGAAGCCACACCATCACCTGCAGCTTCCTGTCTCACACAGCCGTGGCGCTGAATGATGATGTCATTCAGCCGTTGCTGTGTGAGACAGGAAGTGCGGGCAGGAAGCAGGATGGATCCTTGCAGCTCCGCTACGCTGCCATTTTCTCTTGCAGGCAGCGGAGCTGCAGGGATTTCTCCCTGCCCACCGCACATGAGGGCAATCTGGCCAGGGGCCCCCCGGGGCCAGATAAACTGGCCAGATTGCCCTAATTATTAGCTGCTCTGCAGGAGCCTCTGGGCCCTGGTGCAGCCACACCGGTTGAACAGGCGCTTTGTGCGCCCATGGCTGCATCCCATGTTGTCCAGGGAAGGCAAAAAGGTCCGGACAGGTTCCCTCACCCGGAAGCTGGGGGCGTGGTTATAAGTAAAAGCGTGTGCAGTTTCCCACCGGCGGTGATAGAGGCAAGGTGCGTGAGCAGCGGGCTTTGAGGGATGCGCAGCCGGGCCACAACGACACGTAGCTGATCCGATGCCGGGATGCTGCCAGAGCCCACAGCGGTAACAGGGAGAGAGCTGGGAGCCCTGTTCAGCTAAGCACCGCACATCAGCCTAAGAGCCAGGGCAGGGTTCAGGACTGTTTGCTGCTGCCTTCGTCGTTGGACCATTGTCTACAGGACTTTTTTGGAGAAACATCGCGCCAGCTGTTGTTGGTGCTACAGACTTGGCGGGAACAAGCAGCGCGCAGCACAGAGAGAGAAGTGCAGTGTGCCCGATAGCTGGCAGAGAGCGAGGTGCTTTGTGACCGTGAGTACAGCGCACATGCCGCAAAGAGAGAACTGGGTATTGGACAGACTTTTTCAGCCCACCTTGCCAGCATATACTTTCCTGCCCACGAGAGACCCTGATTGTGCTGTGGCCTTGTTTGCTCCAGCCGTATATGTTCATGGACTAGGGGCTCAGCAGAAGGTACCGGACACCGACCGCTGCCCCCAGAAGACGGACCACCGTTACCAGCTGGACCTTCTTGTACCAGCACCGCCCCAGCCGTTGTTAGCGCTATTGACTCCCCCGCAGCATTCACAAGATCTGCCTTTATCTGATTAATTGTCCCTTAACTCTGCATATCTTTTACAATTGGACTGTTATTCTTCCCATTTACCCCTGCACCTCCCTGCAAGGAGTTAACCCCCTGTTAAATTAAAACTGTTACATTTGTTATCCCTTGCTCTGCCTTCTGTCTGTCACTGCATCCCGCGACCTGCTTATGGAACGCCCGCCAGTGCCATGGGGTACTCTGTACCGGGTCTGGTACTTAAAGAGGATGTCACTGTGGCTGCGACCCGGTCCGTGGCCCTGGGTCTCCAATCAAAGGTGAAGGTCTTTTAAGGGTTTAATAAAGTTTGTGTTAGTGACGCCACCTGTGGTATTCGGTCAGTGGGGACCGACGCTGCTTAAAGGGGTCCTCTGGGGTCATGTTATGGCAGCTAGATGGTACAACTCCCCACAGGTGAACGAGGTCCCCAGGGCTCCCGGTGTATAGATGAGGGTGGTGAGTGGTGCAGTAAAGAACGGAGGACACAGGTTTGCAGTCTCTTTACCTGGTTTACTGAAGGCTTCAGGCAACCGCAGTCCAGGGCACCAGATCACAGGTACAGGCAGGGTCCAGCCAGCTTGGAAGCAAGTTCAGAGTCCCCTCTACCAGGTGGAGATGAAAGCCTTCCTCATAGCGCGGTGGTGTTGTAGTCCCTTACTGCCTATGGCTTCTGGCAAGGTCCTCACTTTTCCTCTGTCCTCCATAAAGGTGGGACACAAACCCATATGACAGGTGATTCAAGCCTTTTTATAGGGTCTCTATCATGACCTGGGCCCTATGTGTCACCGTGCCTCCTGGGTATAAAGGCGGACAGGTAACTTAAAGTCCAGCTGTCCTGCCGGTTTCTGCTATGCCTCTTTGAGCCCGACACAGCCTCAGTCTTCTGATTACCGGTGGCTGCACTCAGCCAAGGAGGTAGCCCAGTCACAGCTATCCTTCCCAGATGTCTCTCTCCTGTGCTTTACTCTCCTGCACACTCTACAACTGTCCTTTTTTCGGTATCTTTCACCAGGAGCTGCAGCTACTACGGCTGCACGGCCCCCTTCAGTCCTTCTGACACTCTCTGCCTGACTGCACACTACTGTCTTCCTGACAGACTGCTCACGTCTGCTGTCTGGCCCGAACTAACTCTCTGACTTCCCCTCCAGCCAGAATGTATCAAGGGCAGTTCCCTGGAAAGCCGGGTTCAGAGCTCCCCCTTCTGGCCAGGAGTGCGAACATATTGCATGTATGTGTTTACCTGATAGAAGAGATCTTCCCTTGCTTCCAAGCGTGACATCACTCTCCCCGTAAGGAAAGCAATGCCACTGTGATGACCAGGACCCTGGGGCGTCACACTTACACTACCACCAAATCAATGTAATCTGTATCTTAGTGAATTATTCTGTGCTTCAAGTGAAATTGGGGGTAATGATCAGTGTCTTTGATATGCATCATGGGGTGTTTGCACAACATCTGACCCAATGTCCAGCTATAGATATTTCATTGACTTCACACTACTGATCTCAAAGGCAATCATGCTGTAGCGCAAGATGGCAATGGAGGTCTATTCTCTTCAGCAAGGAGTCATGCTTTTGTCTTGGTGACAGTTGGAGATTTGTCTAGAGACTAATTGGGCAAGATCATGAAGAGGCTTTTAGAAGGGAACATGGCAGTGTCCTATCAGCCATTTTTCAACACTGTCAGGCTATATGCTGCTTGTTCTACTGTGAGCAGTCTACATGGCCTAAACATTCTAGTATTGTCTGCAATGTCTCCAGATGCAACTGTAGCTGTGGGCGCCGGGAGTCAGCTGTGGGACACCACTGAACTTCCCATACAGAAGGCACAGATTATATTTATTACCCTCTGTCTTGTAGGTTCTACATACACCGCACTGTGTATACAATAATAGGAAGCACTGATGGTGCTTCCTCCTTCAAACCCATCAGTCATTGTATTGCTTGATCTGGGGCACAGACACTGGAAAAGTATAGTACTACTGACTATCTAAACTACTAGCCTCTGTTAAAGGAGATGGGATTGGGATCATCCAATATATATATATATATATATATATATATATATATATATATATATTTGTCATAGAAAGATAAATTTAATTTTAAAATGTGTTTTTGTGGCCATAAAGTGAAGAACTAATGTATAAAAATTATGCCCCATGTATCACAAAAAAGATGCAAAAACTATTGGAAATATCACAATGAGAGAATTTTAGTGTGGTAATGTGTTTTTTTTTTTTTTGTTTTTTTATACCTCATGTACTAAAAAAGTGGTATAGCAACAACTGATTTACTGTTACAGCCAAAGTAATTTCTCCATTGCCGGCATACGCCTTAATCGCATTGCACTCGGATGATATTTGAGTGCAGACAGATGCTTCGCAGGTGTACGAGGTGTGGACAATGACTATTGTCTCTACCCCTGAACACTCCAATTACATTATGTGAATAAGTGTTATGCACCTTTTACATGTATTGTGAAATATATAATTTGTAATGTACCTGCAACTTGCCACCCCGCCTGACGTCACTATTGCGTTGGAAGGATCATGCGGTACAGGTTCACCACTTGCACCAATGTGACGTTCAGCACCCCCTGGGGGCACGTAAGATCAGCTTGGCACAGTTCTACACAGATACTCCTTGTTCACACGGCACAGGGAGTGAGAGAACATGCTCAACGCAGCCGTTAAAATGGCACAACTCTTTCACAACCCTGAGTGGCCCCTTTTTCACTAGCACCAGTGAAACAGAGCATTATCAGCCTGGTAGGACTGCCACCAGTTCCTTGTTAGATATAGGGAAGATCTGTTAACGGGATTATATCAAGCCAGAAACCAACCCCGGTAGCTTGAGAAGTTAAAACCGAGAACACTGATGTGTGGATCAATATAAAAGAGCAGCCCAAGGTTAAATTATATATGTAATTGCTTTAAGGGCACACTAGACAAAACACTATATACATGATGGTTACACATATGAAACAGTCAGATATGCAAATACAAGAAGTAGCACAAAATGGTACAGGCAGATGAAACCTATCCGTTACCGGTTTGATGTTCATGCAAGTGAGCTGGGCCGCTTGGGGATGGGGTGGGGGGCCAGCTGATTCCAGTTCGTTACTCAACGTGGCTTCCCCTTTAAAAGTAAACAGCAAGCAATGATAAAATGAGTGTACATGGCCTTAAGGTACCTTCACACGAAGCGACGCTGCAGCGATAGCGACAACGATGCCGATCGCTGCAGCGTCGCTGTTTGATCGCTGGAGAGCTGTCACACAGACCGCTCTCCAGCGACCAACGATGCCGAGGTCCCCGGGTAACCAGGGTAAACATCGGGTTGCTAAGCGCAGGGCCGCGCTTAGTAACCCGATGTTTACCCTGGTTACCAGCGTAAAAGTAAAAAAAACAAACAGTACATGCTCACCTGCGCGTCCCCCAGCGTCTGCTTCCTGACACTGACTGAGCTCCGGCCCTAACAGCACAGCAGTGACGTCACCGCTGTGCTTTCACTTTCACTTTAGGGCCAGCGCTCAGTAAGTGTCAGGAAGCAGACGCTGGGGGACGCGCAGGTGAGCATGTACTGTTTGTTTTTTTTACTTTTACGCTGGTAACCAGGGTAAACATCGGGTTACTAAGCGCGGCCCTGCGCTTGGTAACCCGATGTTTACCCTGGTTACCAGTGTAAAACATCGCTGGTATCGTTGCTTTTGCTTTCAAACACAACGATACACAGCGATCGGACGATCAAATAAAGTTCTGGACTTTATTCAGCGACCAGCGACATCACAGCAGGATCCTGATCGCTGCTGCGTGTCAAACGAAACGATATCGCTAGCCAGGACGCTGCAACGTCACGGATCGCTAGCGATGTCGTTTCGTGTGAAGGTACCTTTACACAAGTCTTTATCACCTTAGATGTCCATTTCTTTTGATTCCCCCACTGGGATGGTCCCTATCCCCCCTCTACTAGATATTCTGTGTAGCTTCTCTCCCCTCCTAGGATGCTAGAATGAATAGAGACCTTGGAAGGCATTGTGTGTGTGTGTGTGTGTGTGTGTGTGTGTGTGTGTGTGTGTGTGTGTGTGGCTAGGATGTACGATAACTCCATATTCTCATTATGCAATCTTATCTGACTGGGGGAAGCATTTACACAGTGTGGGCTCCACAGGGGTTCATCTTATATGAGCTTGAATACTATCTGGTGTGGCTGGACCACCTGCTGAGCCAGGTCCTGTTATAGCTACATGTGCTGAGGAAGGATTGTAAGCTGCCATTAATTTCCCCCCATATTCTTCACATGCGTGATAAGCATTAATATTATAATGTAATCCATGGTGTATGGGTATGGCAGTGTTATAGGTAATGTATAATGGAGGTGAAAGATTAAACCTTCTCAGAAACAGACTGCAGGGCAGGGTCAGATAGTTAATATTGGGACTAGTCCAAAGGGGGAGGGCTTAGTGATGGGAAAACTCTGAAACAGTAACAAGCAGGAAGTGCTGCCAAGGGGTGATCCACAGCGTAAGGAGAGATATGGATAGGGATAGTAGGATCCTGAGGAGTATTACTGATGAGGCAGTGTGGCCTTTCACCAGAAAGGGGTCCTTGGCTAAGACGAAGTGCCTTGAGAAACCAGAAGGCTTGCTAGAGCTGATTGTAACCGACATAAAGATTGAGCGTGGGACTAGTGGGGGGGCCCGAGATTGTCATGTAAGGACTTTTTTTGTGGGATGAGTTGACGTTTTTTATTGGTACCATATTTGGGCACATAACATATCTTGATCTTTCTATTCAAATTTTTGGGAGGCAGAATGAACAAAAAACAGCATTTCAGGAATAGTTTTTTTATGGTTGCTGTTCACTGTGTGACAAGACAGTTCTATTCTCCCTCTCCTAGCCTTCTAAATACTGTGATTGCTATTGATTGCAGCATTTAGGGCATTAGAGAGCATTAGTGCCCCTGGCTGTGACAGTCTGAGCTCAAACTTAAACTGAGCTCCCGGTGGTGATCTGATCGTGCAGGCACATCTCCGGTGTCCCGCACGATCGCGTGATGTAGCTGTATGTCATTAGTCAAGAACCACCCCAACCATGATGTACATCAAATGTCGTGATGGGGTTAAAGGGTATCTGTCAGCAGAATTTCACCTGTTAAATTATTCACTTGTGCATGTAGCTCTCTCAAAGACAAGTCCAGCAATACTTTTTTTTATTGATTCCCAGTTCGTTACTGAGAAATAGAAAAAATGTGCAAATGAGGCTGAAGGGCTTTCAGCTTGTGGAAATTCTTCTCAATCCTCTCATCCCAGCTCTCTTCCCCAGCCTGCGTCGCCTTCTCCTGCTTCACTGACTGCTCCTTTTGCCTGAAGTCACATAGCCTAGCAACTGTTAAACAAGCAGGAGGAGAAGCACTGGGCAGGAAATAGAGCTGTAATAACAGAGGCTTGAGAAGACCTGCACAGCCCTAAGTACTTCAGCCTCAGGTGGTGTTCACACATTCAGTACTTGGGAAATTGGGAGTGGAACAATCAGAGGAAAAGTCTTTAACCCACTCCTGGTTTTGCCTTACAAATACTGAAGTGTGAACATGGCCCTATCTGCATAGAGAGCCAAACACTGATTTCTCAGTAACAGAATAATGTAGTGGATTTGTCTTGAGGACTACATGTACATCTAAATAGTTTGGGGGTGAATTCCTGCTGACTTTCTAGAAGACAGCCATGCTTTTCGAGTCATGCAAAACCCCTGTAAGGCTGGGGTCCCGTTAACGCAGGGATCTCAAATTTTACTGGGTATGTGGGCTGCATATAGAAAAAAATGTGAATTTGGGGGGGCAGCGTTCTTTGAAAGACAAAGTGACATTTTTGGTGATACACTTTTTTTTTTATTTTAAGCTTGGGTCGTTATGGAAGTGGTGATTACAAATGTGCACTCATATTGTAGCTATGCATCCATCCAGGCCCCTATATTGTATATTTGTACCCAGCCAGGTTGTCCTATTGTATTTATGTCCCTAGGGTTTAGAGGTGGAAAATAGAGGGGGGGGGGGGGAATGAAGCAAAAAATATGGTCAATTCTGTACTAATATACCCCTATCCTGGTATGCATGGCCCCATCATCCCTATCTTGGTATGATTGACCCACATCAGAAAACATTAAAACATAGGATGGTTTATTTGCCTTCCCTGTGCTCCCTCGCAGCATCTTGTTTTGATGCCAGCTGCTAATATATGCTTCTAAGCAGCACATAGCAGTGACGTCATGCGCTGCCTACAAGCAGAGGACAGCTGCCGGAAAAGTCACTGCTCCCCACGACATTACTATAGGTGTGGAGAGCAGTGAATATACATTTTCTTTAGTAGCAGGCACGATCGCATGGCCGCTGCAGGAAGCCAGCATCTGCGCTTATTGTGCCCACTGTTAAAGAGAAGTGAATATTCATTGCTCTCCATTCCATGGGCGTGAAGAGTTGTGAATATTAATTTCTCTTTAGCAGTGGACACAGGGGTTAGCCACGACAGCCGGCTCCTGCCTCCTGTGACCCGCAGCTCCACGACTGCTGCTCCACCACCTCCCCACCACACCAGGTACATCATTTCAATTGAATGTGCATCTAATTGTAATTTCTCTATCTCCTCTGCCGCTGGTGTCAACGGGAATTGCACTGCACTCGGGTAGTATCCAAGTGCAGTCCAATATTTCATTCGCACCCATAGACTTTTAAATGTGTGTGATCCGATGCATTGATGCAATTGAATTGGCATGAGAAAATAATAGCCGATGTGAGCTGCACACAGAGAAACATTGGGGCGAGTGCAATCCTGCGTGTTACACCCCCCCCCATGCTGCATATTTAAAAAAAAAAAAAATGAAAGTAACCTATTTTACTCTGGGTACAGATTTGGTTAAAAAAATCTGCAGTATCAAAAGCTCATCAGGGGAACACAGTGTCAGTATTGATTCTTTACTTTAGACCATTTCCAGAATATTCCTTTGCTTGCTACTAATTGCATTTTACCAGTGAATTGTATGTTGGTGCTGCTTTTACAGTACTTTAATCCTGATAGCGCATCTAATTCAAGTTTGACTTGAAATATCTTTACATTTGTTTTTACATACACTGTTTTTGTTTATATGCTCCTATTAGGTCAACTTGTTCCTCGGTCTTCAGATCAGCCTTCAAACCTCTGTTTGAAAAAGAGACTGTTTTTCAAAGTTTCTATAATTGAAAAAGAAGAGCAGGTAACCATGAGTAAGTTGGAAGTAAGGTTTGGCAAAAATGCCTACTACGGCCAAACATTTGACTTGCGGCTATACAGAATTCTACAAATATCATTGAGAGGAATGGGTGATCAGAGGAGCAGCAGAAAACTTCTGGCCGCACAAAGTTTCCGTCTCCTTCACAGGTCTCTATACGTTAACCTGACAGATGTTTGCCAAATTTGGAGAGCCCCTCATAAGAACTTTGGATTGGATCTGGAGATTTTGCATAGAAAAGATGGTACATTGGATGACTGTCCGGATGTACAAAGCTTTCTCTATACCTCTCTGCTTATGGTGACCCTGAATCCACTACAGTGTAAGAAGTCCCGAAAAAAGAGAAGTTATGGCAATCTTCCCTTTCTGGCTAGCAATATCTGTAAAAAGAGACGCTTCTATGTTGAATTTAGACATGTGGGATGGCAGAACTGGGTAATAGCACCTCGAGGGTACTTGGCTAATGACTGTTATGGAGAATGTCCATATCCTCTGGCAGAGATACTAAATGGATCTAACCATGCAATTTTACAAGCTCTGGCACATTCTCTTGATCCCGAAGATATTCCACTACCCTGCTGTGTACCAACAAAGATGTCGCCCATCTCCATGTTATTCTATGATAATAATGACAATGTGGTCCTGAAACACTATGAGAATATGTCCGTGGATGAATGTGGCTGCAGGTGATTACCAAGCATCAACCTTTACCTCCACCATGGAACATAATCCTCTTCTTTGTAGAATTCTATTGTAGACTGCTTAAATTTTGTAACTTAATAGTAATAACTGTTTTTATAGTGTGATAAATTATATTCCACTAGTTTCTAATAAATGTTGTTCTTATTAATGGGGTTTTAGGTTTTTGTGTAACTTTTTATTTTTGATCAGAAGCGTACCCATTCTGGTTACATCTTGTTTGATCTTGCTTCTATATTCACTGCCTCGGTTGCACTTAGGCTACGTTCACACGGTGCGGTTTTTGGTGCGGATCCGCAGCGGAATTGCAGCTGCGGATCCGCATCCTTTTTCCATGCAGGTTACAGTACAATGTAACCCAATGGAAAACAAAACCCGCTGTGCCGACGATCCTTTTTTCCCCAGGAAAATCAGCGCGGATTTGCCTGCGGAAAAAAGAAGTCCCATGTCAATTCTTTCTGCGGATTCCGCTGCGGGTTTCCAACAGCACCAATAGGAAACTGCAGTTGGAAACCCGCAGTGGAATCCGCAGTAGAAAAAGGATCAAAACCCGCAGTGAAAAGCACTGCGGTTTTCACTGTGGATTTGCCAAAAAAGGACCTGAAAAATCCGCAGTGAAAAAAGGATCGAGTGAACGTAGCCTCTCACTTAGTCCATGAGCCGGGCCAGATATCGGTACCACCCGGAGTGACTAATTTTCTTTGGTATTTTTAGGTAGATGCATGTCTGTAGTTTATTTTTTGATATGATAGCCCTTACATATACGTAGCTTATTAACCCCTTCAGCCCTAGGCCTATTTGTACCCAAGTGCCTAAGCCAATCTGACCTGTGCCACTTCATGGGCTAATAACTTTGGAACGCTTTCACCTATCCAAGCCATTCTGAGATTGTTTTCTCGTGACATATTGTACTTCACGTCAGTGCTAAATGGGAGTCAATATATTTTACCTTTCTATATAAAAAAATGCTAAATATTCGGAAATTTTGGAAAAATCGGCAATTTTTTAACTTTGAAATTCTCTGCTTTTTACAAAAATACTGATACCCCCCATAATAGTTATTAATTTACACTCCCCACATGTTTACTTCATATTGGCATCATTTTGAAAATGAAACCTTATTGTTTTACGACGTAATAGGGCTTATAGTTTTATGCGCAATTTTTCACATTTACAGCAAAACCCACTTTTCAAAGGACCAAGTCACTTCTGAAGTCACTTTAAGGGGCTTACATAACAGAAACCACCCATAAATTACCCCATTTTGCAAACTACACCCCTCAAGCTGTTCAAAACTCATTTTTAAAAACTGTTAACCCTTTAGGTGTTCCACAGGAATTTTAGCAGAATGAAGGCGAAATTTCAAAATTTCATTTTTTTTCCAGATATTACATTGTAATCCAATTTTACCTGCAACCTAGCAAGGGTTAACGGCAAACCCAAACTTGGTTACCCTAATTCTGCAGTTTATAGAAACACCCCACATGTACTCGTAAACTAAAGTATGGGCACACAGCACAGCTCAACACGGAAGGAGCGCTATGTGGTTTTTGGGTGGCGGATTCACTGGAAGAAATCTAGGGGGCCATGTCACATTTGAAGGCTGCCTGAGGTACCCCCACAGTGGAAACCCCAAAAAGTGACCCTATTTTGGAAACTACACCCCCAAGGAATCTTTTAGGGGGTATAGTGACCACTTTGACCCAACCAGTGTTTCACAGTAGTTGGAAACACTTGGTTGAGAAAATGGAAAAAGTGCATTTTTTACATGAAGGTGTCATTTTAGGCTCATTTTTTTATTTTTAAGAGGTGTACCAGCAAAAAATGCACCCCACTATTTGTTCACCAATCTCTCCCGAACACAACAACACCCGATATGTTGTCGTACACTGCAGTATTGGGGAACGGCAGGCCTCGGAAGGGAAGGAGCGCCAAATGACTTTTGGACTCTTTCAAGTTTATCTTGAGACCCTCAGAAATGAACAACTCTCAGCATTCTGGATGTCATACTTGGACATGGTCGAGACCATGCTGGCCCTGGTTCGAGCTTCAAGAGAAGGCAACTGGATGCTTCACCTAGGAGCAATCCGACAGATGATACCATGGTGTTTTGCCTATGACAAGGTCAACTATGCCCGATACCTAACCTATTACTATGCCACAATGTCTCGGCTGCCCATAGAACACCCAGAGGTCCATGAATACTTCATGCAAGGTGGCTTTTCGGTCCAGATCGGTAGCAAGAATCCTTTTGGACGAATTCCTGTGGACCAGACCATTGAAGAGACAATCAACAAAGACACCCAGACACCAGGGGGCACAAAAGGCTTCAGCCTCAAAGTTGGAGCTGTTTCCAGGTTCTACCTGACATCAGAGTACCGCAGTATGTACTTGAGGCAGCTGAGGGCCCTGGTAGGCCAACAATATACTGACTTCAGCCATTCAGACCTACAGGTGTCTAGGATTAGAAGAGATGAAGCCGATGTCCAATCTTTCGTTCAACTGCTGGAGACAGGTTGGGTGAACCCCTTCAACAAAGAGCATAATGGTGAACTTATCAGTTTGTCAACAGCGACTGTAGCACCACCAGATGTAGCCAAAGACCTTCAAGGGGCATACAGTATAGGAGAGGATGCATATCAAACATTCAAGGATGAGCGTTTGGGTACCGATAAGCCAACTACATTGTTTCATGACAAGATGACGAAGAACAAACTTAAAACGTTCTCTAACATCCAAATGAAGACACGCAGACAAGGTCTTGGCAAGGAGGTAATTTTGAAGGCTGACAGAAACCTATTTGGCCAGATGATACTTGTAGCTGAGAACAGAAAGCTACAAATGAGTGATGTCTTGACTCATCCCCTGGGTCCATTGCCATGGGCACTTGCCAATGGTGATGGGTCTATCCGCAAGACCAACAAGGCTGCCCTCGCAAGGGAGTTGGAGAGGAATGCTCGTCCTGCAGAAGTGATCCCCGAGCCCTCTGCAACCATCATTGATGGGATGAGCCTGGTTCAGAAACTGAAGGGAAACAATGCAACATTTGGCCAGCTAGCAGGCACAGCAATGAGTCGCGCTATCCATGAGGGTGCTAAGAGCAAGCGCATTGATATTGTCTTTGACGTCTACAAGGAGACATCCATCAAAGATACAGAAAGAGTCAACAGATATGAAGGCACAGGGATCCATTTCAAGAACATTCAACATGGGCACAACATCCAGCAGTGGAAAAAGCTTCTAAGTAGTTCCTCCAACAAGGCAAGTCTCATAAAGTTTCTGGTAGAAGAATGGAAGGCGAAACACCACAGGGAGAAGCTTGAGGAGAAGGAGCTGTATGTCACATGTGAGCAGCTCTGCTTTAAGATCACCAAAGAACAGTGGGAAGAGGCTGCTGACCTTAAGTCAAATCAAGAAGAAGCAGACACACGCCTCCTTCTCCATGCTCTTCATGCAGCAGAATCTGGTTACAAGTCGGTCATCATCACTTCGGAGGATACTGATGTCATGGTCCTGTGTCTGGGCATGTGCCACAAAATCCCATCCCACCTGTTCCAGAAATGCGGTACACAGAACCGGACAAGATTCCTGGATATCACCACTCTGAGCCGAACATTGGGAGGCAGCGTATGTGATTCATTGATTGGTATGCATGCATTTACAGGCTGTGACACCGTCAGTGCATTCGCTGGCCGTGGGAAGATGACGACACTCAAGCAGTTGAAGATGAACAAGACATACCAGGATGCCTTTCAGGAAGTTGGTCGTTCATGGGAAGTGTCTACCGAACTTTTTGAGAAGTTACAGGAAATCACCTGCCACATGTACCTGCCAACTACCCAAACAACTGAGGTAAACAGGCTCCGTTATCAGCTGTTCTGTGCCAGACGTGGAGTGGTAGAGTCAAGTCAACTCCCTCCTTGCCAGGACTGCCTTTTCATGCATGCACTGCGTGCAAACTACCAGGCTGCGATCTGGAGGAGAAGTCTGCAGAGCCAGCCATGGGTTGCAAACCCAACAGACTGCGGTTGGATGATAGATAACGACGGAAAGCTTGTTGTCAAGTGGATGCAAGGGGCACCAGCACCAGAAGCTATTATACAGCTACTGTCCTGCAAGTGTGTGCGGTCATGTGAACTTCCTCAGTGTACTTGCCTCAGCAATGGCCTGAAGTGCACAGACATGTGCAGATTACAGACATGCCAGAACAAGGGTACTGAAGACGAGCCAGTAGAACAACAGTCAGATTCAGAGTCCGATGTTGAAGATATTATGGAGTAACATATATATATATATATATATATATATATATATATATATATATATATATATATATATATATGCACATGACATGTTCAGTGTGTATTTACATAACTTGGATTAAATTTTGTTACAAATACTACATCTAGTCACTCCGGGTGGTACCGATATCGTCATATTTGGTTCTTGGCTCATGCTAAAATTCCTGTGGAACACCTAAAGGGTTAACAGTTTTTAAAAATGAGTTTTGAACAGCTTGAGGGGTGTATTTTGCAAAATGGGGTAATTTATGGGTGGTTTCTGTTATGTAAGCCCCTTAAAGTGACTTCAGAAGTGACTTGGTCCTTTGAAAAGTGGGTTTTGCTGTAAATGTGAAAAATTGCGCATAAAACTATAAGCCCTATTACGTCGTAAAACAATAAGGTTTCATTTTCAAAATGATGCCAATATGAAGTAAACATGTGGGGAGTGTAAATTAATAACTATTATGGGGGGTATCAGTATTTTTGTAAAAAGCAGAGAATTTCAAAGTTAAAAAATTGCCGATTTTTCCAAAATTTCCGAATATTTAGCATTTTTTTATATAGAAAGGTAAAATATATTGACTCCCATTTAGCACTGACGTGAAGTACAATATGTCACGAGAAAACAATCTCAGAATGGCTTGGATAGGTGAAAGCGTTCCAAAGTTATTAGCCCATGAAGTGGCACAGGTCAGATTGGCTTAGGCACTTGGGTACAAATAGGCCTAGGGCTGAAGGGGTTAATAAGCTACGTATATGTAAGGGCTATCATATCAAAAAATAAACTACAGACATGCATCTACCTAAAAATACCAAAGAGAATTAGTCACTCCGCTTGGTACCGATATCGTCAAATTTGGTTCTTGGCTCATGGACTAACTGTGGATGGCATTAGGCAACCTTTGCATGGACCAGTCATGCATGTTGGTGTGGCTAGGACTTTTGGTCTCACTCTAAAAAAAAAATAAAATCTGGGTTTCCACCAAATTGTTCTCCATCTCAAATATAGGACGCGGCACAGTTGGCTAACAATCTTGCTGTTCAAATTCAACATCATGAAGTTGCTCAGGCCCAAGCCCCTGCAGCATCTTCCCTGACCATTCCCAAAGCCAAGGTGAATCCTCCTGATAATTTTTCTGGTGAACATAAACTTTCACCTTAATCTGGTTCTGGACTGCATTTATCTTGTCTTTGCAGCAAAAAAGATCCACACGCAACCAGACTTGAGCCTTTTAACTACCCACTGCTGCTCCCAGACTCTCCACAATGGGCTCCTGTATTACCCAAATTAAGGACATGTTAGTACATTTTCCTCCTTCATTATTCATTTAGTCAGCCATATCCATCGCTTCTTATTAGGGCTGACCGGATTGTCCAACTCAACATTTTAATTTTGCATGTTTTTCACTGGGAAATTTGGTTCACGGGAAAGTTATTCTCTGCAAATTTAATATCCCTAATTATACTTTTGGGGTCTTCAGACACCCAGAGCATAATAATAATAATAATAATAATAATAAACGAAAAATTATCACCTTGCTGGTCCCTCCTTTCCTCACCATCGCCTTTTGACCCTTGCTACATCTTCAGATCACTGCTGCTCATACTGAAATCCCTGGACTTTTCATGCTGGTCAGGTACTTCAGAATTTGGTGTGTGTGTGTGTGTGTGTGTGTGTTCATGTTGCATGCTGAGATCTCATGATGCAGTGACCTTTTCATACCTCCCAACCGTCCCGGATCCCGCGGGACTGTCCTGATTTTGACAGCCTAGGGCAGGGACAATGCAGGGGGCGGCACCTGAGTAGCTTAGGTTTGTGGCTGTTTTTTTTTTCTTATACATGCTGGGTCTCCTCCCGACCGATCCCGCCCCCCGCCCCCGCCCCCTGTGTGTGCGGCGCTGCCACGCTGAGGAAGAGAGCCAGCAGCGATCAAGATGAGAGGTCAGCGACTCACTTCCTCCTGTGTGTGCACGGAGCTCTGGCGTCTCCTGCTCTTAGCTGCTATCCCGGCAGAGAAGGAGAGACGGGGGAGGTGCCGGGACAGTGCAGAGCTGTGAGCAGCCGGAGAAACTGAAGAGCTGCAGTGCACATGGACAGATCAGCCGCCCCTGCACCACAGAGGAGATTGTGTGTGTGATGTGTGTGAGATGTGTGATGCTGCATTTGTGTGTGTGTCATGTGTGTATGAGGTATCTGGTGTGTGTGATGGCTGGGTGTGTGTGATGGCTGGGTGTGTGTGATGGCTGGGTGTGTGTGATGGCTGGGTGTGTGTGTGTGATGGCTGGGTGTGTGTGTGTGATGGCTGGGTGTGTGTGTGTGATGGCTGGGTGTGTGTGTGTGATGGCTGGGTGTGTGTGTGTGATGGCTGGGTGTGTGTGTGATGACTGCGTGTGTTTGTGGCTGTGTGTGTGTGTGATGGCTGCGTGTGTGTGTGTGATGGCTGCGTGTGTGTGTGATGGCTGTGTGTGTGTGTGATGGCTGCATGTGTGATGCATTTGTGTCAAAGCTGCATGTGTTTGTGAGCTGCGTTTGTGATGCTGCGTGTGTATGTGTGATACTGTGTGTGTGATGCTGCATGTGTGTGAGCTGCGTGCCTGTATGTCATTATACAGTATGGAGAACTGTGGCCATAATACAGTATGGAGCATCATGTGGGGTCATTATACAGTATGGAGCATCATGTGCGGTCATTATACAATATGGAGCATCATGTGCAGCCAGTATACAGTATGGAGCATCATGTGTGGTCATTATACAATATGGAGCATCATGTGTAGTCATTATACAGTATGGAGCATCATGTGCAGCCAGTATACAGTATGGAGCATCATGTGCGGTCATTATACAATATGGAGCATCATGTGCGGTCATTATACAGTATGGAGCATCATGTGCGGTCATTATACAGTATGGAGCATCATGTGCGGCCATTATACAGTATGGAGCATCATGTGCAGTCATTATACAGTATGGAGCATCATGTGCGGTCATTATACAGTATGGAGCATCATGTGCGGCCAGTATACAGTATGGAGCATCATGTGCGGCCAGTATACAGTATGGAGCATCATGTGCGGTCATTATACAATATGGAGCATCATGTGTGGCCATTATACAGTATGGAGCATCATGTGTGTTCATTATACAGTATGGAGCATCATGTGCAGCCAGTATACAGTATGGAGCATCATGTGCGGTCATTATACAGTATGGAGCATCATGTGCGGCCATTATACAGTATGGAGCATCATGTGCGGTCATTATACAGTATGGAGCATCATGTGCGGCCATTATACAGTATGCATGCGGTCATTATACAGTATGGAGCGTCATTTGTGTTCATTATACAGTATGGAGCGTCATGTGTGGTCATTATACAGTATGGAGCACTGTGTGGCCATATTTTTTTGTTTATAACTATTGTATATGAAACAGTGTGATCAGCAGTGCTAAATGGGTGTGCTTGGGACGTGGATATGGGTGTGACTAATTATGAATGAGTGTGGTCAGAGGCGTGGCCTAAAATTTGCCGCGGCGCGCTTCGCGCGCCGCAAACTTTGGCCCTCTTTCCCATCTCCAAAAGTTGGGAGGTATGACCTTTTAGTGCACTTGTGCAAAACCCTCCCAGTGCCTAATCAGAAGTACTAACCCAACCTGAGAGGACTGGGCACGAGTGGTGAGGACTTTATAGGTGACACAGAGGGGCTGAAGAGCGGAGTATAAGGATTTATAATTTTTTACTTTTGATCAATCATTTTGCTCAATCCAAGAGTAAGTAAAATACAAAAGAATTTACCCTTTATCGGATGTGTATTTCTGTAAAATTTGAGTGAAATTTAAATTCCACTTGCATGTATGTGCTCAGCTCTACTGATTATCCAGCTGGATGGGCTGCTACTGCACCTACACTGGCAGGCACAGTACTGTGTAAGGAGGGTGCCTCTGACTGCGGCGCCCCCTCCCCCTCATTCCCTTAAGGTTTCAGATCAGCCTGCTTCCCTGCTGCCAACTAGCTAATGGGGTGAGGGGGCGGGGTTTAAATTTGTAGGGCAAATGAAAGGGGTGGAGAGTACATTACAGCCTCTTCAGGATATGGATGGATGGATATTATATATATATATTACTAGATTGTGGCCCGATTCTAACGCATCGGGTATTCTAGAATATGCATGTCCCCGTAGTATATGGACAATGATGATTCCAGAATTCGCGGCAGACTGTGCCCGTCGCTGATTGGTCAAGGCAACCTTTATGACATCATCGTCACCATGGCAACCATTATGACATCTACGTCAAGGCGGCCTCGACCAATTAGTGACGCAGGATTTCCAGGACAGACAGAAAAACCCTTAGACAATTATATATATATAGAGATACTAGACTGTGGCCCGATTCTAATGCATTGGGTATTCTAGAATATGCATGTCCCCGTAATATATGGACAATGATTCCCGAATTCGCGGCAGACTGTGCCCATCGCTGATTGGTCGAGGCAACCTTTATGACATCATCGTCGCCATGCTGTGCCCATCGCTGATTGGTCGAGGCCTTGTGGCCTCGACCAATCAGACGCGGGATTTCCAGGACAGACAGACAGACAGACAGAAAAACCCTTAGACAATTATATATATAGATATATACAGGTCCTTCTCAAAAAATTAGCATATAGTGTTAAATTTCATTATTTACCATAATGTAATGATTACAATTAAACTTTCATATATTATAGATTCATTATCCACCAACTGAAATTTGTCAGGTCTTTTATTGTTTTAATACTGATGATTTTGGCATACAACTCCTGATAACCCAAAAAACCTGTCTCAATAAATTAGCATATTTCAACCGTCCAATCAAATAAAAGTGTTTTTTAATAACAAACAAAAAAACCATCAAATAATAATGTTCAGTTATGCACTCAATACTTGGTCGGGAATCCTTTGGCAGAAATGACTGCTTCAATGCGGCGTGGCATGGAGGCAATCAGCCTGTGACACTGCTGAGATGTTATGGAGGCCCAGGATGCTTCAATAGCGGCCTTAAGCTCATCCAGAGTGTTGGGTCTTGCGTCTCTCAACTTTCTCTTCACAATATCCCACAGATTCTCTATGGGGTTCAGGTCAGGAGAGTTGGCAGGCCAATTGAGCACAGTAATACCATGGTCAGTAAACCATTCACCAGTGGTTTTGGCACTGTGAGCAGGTGCCAGGAAGCATGAAGTGCTCCAAAATCTCCTGATAGCTAGCTGCATTGACCCTGCCCTTGATGAAACACAGTGGACCAACACCAGCAGCTGACATGGCACCCCACACCATCACTGACTGTGGGTACTTGACACTGGACTTCAGGCATTTTGGCATTTCCTTCTCCCCAGTCTTCCTCCAGACTCTGGCACCTTGATTTCCGAATGACATGCAAAATTTGCTTTCATCAGAAAAAAGTACTTGGGACCACTTAGCAACAGTCCAGTGCTGCTTCTCTGTAGCCCAGGTCAGGCGCTTCTGCCGCTGTTTATGGTTCAAAAGTGGCTTTACCTGGGGAATGCGGCACCTGTAGCCCATTTCCTGCACACGCCTGTGCATGGTGGCTCTGGATGTTTCCACACCAGACTCAGTCCACTGCTTCCTCAGGTTCCCCAAGGTCTGGAATCGGTCCTTCTCCACAATCTTCCTCAGGGTCCGGTCACCTCTTCTCGTTGTACAGCGTTTTCTGCCACATTGTTTCCTTCCAACAGACTTACCATTGAGGTGCCTTGATACAGCACTCTGGGAACAGCCTATTTGTTGAGAAATTTCTTTCTGGGTCTTACCCTCTTGCTTGAGGGTGTCAATGATGGCCTTCTTGACATCTGTCAGGTCGCTAGTCTTACCCATGATGGGGGTTTTGAGTAATGAACCAGGCAGGGAGTTTTTAAAAGCCTCAGGTATCTTTTGCATGTGTTTAGAGTTAATTAGTTGATTCAGAAGATTAGGGTAATAGGTCGTTTAGAGAACCTTTTCTTGATATGCTAATTTATTGAGACAGGTTTTTTGGGTTATCAGGAGTTGTAGGCCAAAATCATCAGTATTAAAACAATAAAAGACCTGACAAATTTCAGTTGGTGGATAATGAATCTATAATATATGAAAGTTTAATTGTAATCATTACATTATGGTAAATAATGAAATTTAACACTATATGCTAATTTTTTGAGAAGGACCTGTATATCACTCGTTGCCGCCCTCTCCTCATCTTCCCCCTCTGTTTTGGGTCACGAAGGTGCTTGTCCCACACTCCCTCCCTGTTTTTAAGGTTTAATGTTGAATTCTGTTTATTTTCTAGAATGCAAGTAACAGTGGTAAAGAAAGAAGACACATGGGTACGGCTCGTCGGCTAACTTGCCTGTGAATATACAACAGGGCATTTGGCGGCAAGCGTGGGTTTTAATTAAATTTAAGTGCCTTTCTAATGGTTCAAGTTAAATAAGTTAATAAAGCTGTGACCGACCTTCACCCATCAATTGGTGTTAGTTGCAGGGCCGGACTGGCCATCGGGCAGTTCTGGCAAATGCCAGAAGGGCCGGTGGCAGTAGTGGGCCGCTCGAGTGTGCCGCTGTCGGCACACTCTCCCCGCTGTCGGCGCACTCCCGGCCCCGCATTCAACTATACCGGCGTCATAGACGCCGGTACAGTTGAATGCAATGATGGAGGAGAGAGCGTCTGCTGACGCCGCCTCTCCCATCATTCCCCGCTCTGCCTGCCGCTGACACTGCGGGTGCGCGATGACGTCATATCATCGCGCACCTGCTGTGTGACCGGGCGGGCAGACTGTGACTGCTGAGACCAGAGCCAGAGCAGCGCGGGGCAGGAGGAAAGGTGAGTAGAGTGTTTTTTTTGTTTTTTTTTTTATCAATGAGTGATGACTGGATTGTGGAGCTATTGGGGGGGCTGTGCTGCATTCCATTCTATGGGCCTCTGCTGCATTATATTCTATGGGGCTGGCTGCATTCCATTCTATGGGCCTCTGCTGCATTATATTCTATGGGGCTGGCTGCATTCCATTCTATGGGCCTCTGCTGCATTATATTCTATGGGGCTGGCTGCATTCCATTCTATGGGCCTCTGCTGCATTATATTCTATGGGGCTGGCTGCATTATATTCTATGGGCCTCTGCTGCATTATATTCTATGGGGCTGTGCTGCATTCAATTCTATGGGCCTCTGCTGCATTATATTCTATGGGGCTGGCTGCATTCCATTCTGTGGGCCTGTGCTGCATTATATTCTATGGGGCTGGCTGCATTCCATTCTATGGGCCTGTGCTGCATTATATTCTATGGGCCTGTGCTGCATTATATTCTATGGGGCTGTGCTGCATTATATTCTATGGGGCTGTGCTGCATTATATTCTATGGGCCTGTGCTGCATTGTATTCTATGGGCCTGTGCTGCATTATATTCTATGGGCCTGTGCTGCATTATATTCTATGGGCCTGTGCTGCATTATATTCTATGGGCCTGTGCTGCATTGTATTCTATGGGCCTGTGCTGCATTCCATTCTATGGGCCTGTGCTGCATTCCATTCTATGGGCCTGTGCTGCATTATATTCTATGGGGCTGGCTGCATTCCATTCTATGGGCCTCTGCTGCATTATAATCTATGGGGCTGGCTGCATTCCATTCTATGGGCCTCTGCTGCATTATATTCTATGGGGCTGTGCTGCATTCCATTCTATGGGGCTGTGCTGCATTATATTCTATGGGGCTGTGCTGCATTATATTCTATGGGGCTGTGCTGCATTATATTGTATGGGGGCTGTGCTGCATTACATTCTATGGGCCTGTGCTGCATTATATTCTATGGGGCTGGCTGCATTCCATTCTATGGGCCTCTGCTGCATTATAATCTATGGGGCTGGCTGCATTCCATTCTATGGGCCTCTGCTGCATTATATTCTATGGGGCTGTGCTGCATTCCATTCTATGGGGCTGTGCTGCATTATATTCTATGGGGCTGTGCTGCATTATATTGTATGGGGGCTGTGCTGCATTACATTCTATGGGGCTGTGCTGCATTATATTGTATGGTGGCTGGCTGCATTACATTCTATGGGGGCTGGCTGCATTACATTCTATGGGGGCTGTGCTGCATTACATTCTATGGGGGCTGTGCTGCATTACATTCTATGGGGGCTGTGCTGCATTACATTCTATGGGGGCTGTGCTGCATTACATTCTATGGGGCTGTGCTGTATTATAGTCTATGGGGGCTGGCTGTATTACATTCTATGGGGGCTGTGCTGTATTACATTCTATGGGGGCTGAGCTGTAACGCTGGATACAGCTGTAATTATATGTTATATAGTCGTGTTACACTCCCCTCACTTTTTGTAGCCTACAAGTGTACAAAGATATTATACAGTCACCATGTGACAAGTGGGCCTGTGTGACTTCAAATGCCAGGGCTGAATTTTAGTCCCTGTCCGGCCCTGGTTAGTTGTATTATTTCTTATACATATTGGTAGTGGGTTGGAGGGCGTGCTGGCAGTAATTATTGGGTCGCCGCATTCTTACTGATACTGAGGCACCCATGCAGATTGGAGTGACTCGGTCCCATCAACAAGGGATCAAGTGACATCAGATATGCAGCTGCCCAAGACCACTGCTGCCAGAAAAGTGGGATGCAACATGTCAGGAAGGATGTCCACTTTGCTGCCCTTGTATTTCCCTAGGGTTCTGCAAAATGTATTGCCCCTGGAGCCCATAAGACTTCAGTATCACCCCAGCAGGGAGCAAGTTTTTGCTTCTGCATGGATCTCTCCCCTTGTGCAATTAAGGTTTTTGTTTTGTTGGGTGTATCTGCAAGGTAAATTTTCCCTCTTTTCCAACCCCACCGCCCCATAATATTATCACCACTCTTAAAGAAGTTGTCCACTACTATAACTTTTTTTTTTTTTTTTTTTTTCATAAATCTTGCTATTATGTGCCACTGAAAACATCCACTGTGTTTATTTTAGCAATATTACCTTTTATCATGCTGTAGCAGCACATTTTCAGCGCTGGATTCAGCTCTCATGGGGTTAATCGACAACTTCCTTTCTCCTGAGTTATTGTGCTCTAATACTACAAGTTCCATGATGCATTGCACTGCTACTAAGCACGAACCTACCACACCCACTCCAAAACGCACCCCAACCCCTCCATCCTCTAGCTTCAAAAAGATTTGTGATGTCATTTCTGTCCAACCTCCTCTTTTACATGTGTCCAACCCACACTCCATTACACACAGATAGATAGATATGATAATAGATAGATAGATAGATAGATACAGATATATCTATATATCTATGTCTATTTCCATAGATATGTCCATATCCATGTTTCTAAACCCCTTCACCCCTGGAGCTTTTTTGTTTTCGTTTATCGCTCCCCTTCTTTGCAGAGCCATAATTTTTCCGTCAATATGGTCATGTGGGGGCTTATTTTTTGCGGGAAAAGTTCTACTTTTGAACGACACCATTGGTTTTAGCATGTCGTGTAACAGAAAATGTGCAAAAAAAGGCAAAGTGCAATCCGACACTTGTTTTTTGCTTGGCTTTTTTGCTAGGGTCACTAAATGCTAAGGCTGTGTGCACACATTGTGGATTTGATTGCAGATCCGCAGGGTTTTTTGCTGCACAGAATTGCATCAAATCCGCAGTGTAGAGCACAACAACCAATGTAAGTCTATGGGAGCCGCAGACTTGTTGTGCACATGCTGCGGAAAAGGCCGCACCGAAACACAGCTTTTTTTTTCTCTGCAGCATGTCACTACTTTTGTGCTGAACTGCAGCATTTCTGCACCCATAGACTTTTATGGAGTCGGGCACATCCGCAGCAAAACCGCAGATGTAAAAAAGATCTGCAGTTTAGATGCGGATGTGGGTCCGAGAAACGCTGCAGTTCGGGAGGAGGGAAGTGTGTGGGCGCCGGGCGGAATGTGGGCAGTGACGGTGTGTGTGTATGTGTGTGCTGGGTCTGCGGGCTGTTCGGATGTGTGCAGCGCTGTGCAGGACTGTTCAGGTGTGTGCGGGGTCTGCGGGCTGTTCAGATGTTTGTGGGGAACTGTTTGGATGTGTGTGGCGCTGTGCGGGACTGTTCGGGTGTGTGCGGGACTGTTCGGGTGTGTGTGACACTGTGGGGGACTGTTCGGGTGTGTAGGACTGTTCGGGTGTGTGCGGGGATCATCCAATGGGACTACAAGTACGCAGCATCCAATCTGCAGCTAATTCGGATGTAATCCTGACAGTGGACACGCACCCTACACTATCCATACATCTATCAATAGATATATCTATCCACATATATCTATAGATAGATATAGGAATAGATAGATGTATGCATCTATAGATCTATCTATATGTAGCTCTGTCTATCCATTTCATCTATCATCTATCTATCTGTGTGTAATTGAGTGTGGGTTGGACAAATGTAAAAGAGGAGGTTGGACAGAAATGACATCACTCAATAATATTCAATAATACATCTTTAGCTTTCAAAAACACATACAAAAACGCACAAAAAACAAAACGCATACAAAAACGCACAAAAAACACGCAAAAACCGCACCAAAAAAATAAAAAAATGCATCTAAAGCGTGCAAAAACTGCACCAAAAACTGCATCATAACCGCACCAAAAACTGCATCAAAACCGCACCAAATACTGCATCAAATCTTCACCAAAAACTGCATAAAAAAGCATCAAAAACCTGAATCAAAACCACGCAAAAAAACGCACCAAATACTGCAGCAAAAACTGAATCAAAACCGCGCAAAAACCGCACCAAGAACAGCATCAAAACCAAACAAAAAAGCCGCATCAAAACCGCGCAAAAACATGAAAAAACCATGAAAAAAATGCATCCAAAACGCAGCTGCGTTTTCTGCAAGGAGATGCAGATTTTGTGCAGACAATTCTGCACCCAAATCTGCAACGTGTGCATACAGCATAAAACTGACCTGCCATTATGATTCTCCAGGTCATTATGAGTTCATAGATAGACACCAAACATGTCTAGGTTATTTTTTATCTAAGTGGTAAAAAAAATTTCAAAACTTTGCTAAAAATAAATAAAATAATTGCGCCATTTTCTGATACCTGTAGCGTCTATATTTTCTGAGATATCGTGTCGGGTGAGGGCTAATTTTTTGCGCGCCGAGCTGACGTTTTTAATGATACCACTTTTGTGCAGATACGTTCTTTTGATCGCCCATTATTGCATTTTAATGCAATGTCGCGGCAACCAAAAAAACATAATTTTGGCTTTTGATTTTTTTTTCTCGCTATGCCGTTTAGCGATCAAGTACATTTTTTATTTTTGTATTGAAAACAGCTGACATGTTGCAGCTTTGAAGTGGGCTCACCGCGAAGCCCACCTCAAAGTGGTGGATACTGCCAGCTGACGTACTATTCCATCAGCTGGCAGAAAGGGGTTAATAAACAATATGTTTATGTAATTAAAAAAAAAAAAACGGCGTGGGCTCCCGCGCAATTTTCTGCACCAGAGGGGGAAAGCCGACGGCCGGGGGCCAATATTTGTAGCCTGCTATGAATATCAGCCCGCAGCTGTCTGCGTAGCCTTTACTGGCTATTAAAATAGGGGGACCCCCCCCCAAAAAAAAATGACGTGGGGTCCCCCTATATTTTATAGCCAGAAAGGCTACGCAGACAGCTGCCGGCTGATATTCATAGCCTAGAGAGGGGCCATGGATATTGGTCTTTCCCCCCCCCCCCCCCCCGGCTACAAATACCAGTCCGCAGCCGCCCCGGAAATGGCGCATCTTTAAGATGCGCCAATTCCGGCACTTAGCCCCTCTCTTCCCACTCCCGTGTAGCGGTGGGATATGGGGTAATAAGACGCCTATCCATTACTAATCCAATATTAATAAAGGGTTAATAAAACATGCACACATTAGGAAAAAAGTATTTTAATATTCTTCATTTAACCATACTTACCATATTTCAGACCCTGCAAAAAACGTAAAATAATAAACCGTATACTACCTGTCCGCCGTAGTCCAATTAATAACGAGTGTCCCACGACGATCTCCCCTATAGAACAGTGACATCGGATGATGTCACTGCTCTATAGGACCCTCAGTGACACACTGACAGGAGACAATGGCTCCTGCAGTACATCACTGAGGTTACCTTAGGACAAATCTCACTTTATGCCAATTGCTGCCTTGGAAAATTTCTCAACAGCAATGGCATAAGACTAGGGACTATTTTCTCACAGGGGCGTAGGAATACATTGTGAGGAATACATTGTGGAAGGATACCTTCCTCCCCTCATTGTATTCCTGGAGCCCCTAGAGAGTGGTCGCATCAGCAGATGCTCCTGCTCTCCACGGGAGATCGTCGAGGGACACTCGTTTTAATTGGATTTCTGCGGATTTCCAGAGTCTGGAAATTGACGTGACGTCGGCGGAAATGAGCGGCGGCTGAAGCCTGGGGGTCACGTGACCCGGACTCCGGCACCAGCATAGCGCCACTCACAGGCGAAAACGGCTAAAGAAGGTATTTACACAAATCATCAGGGCCCCCGGGGGGATACATAGGGGGGTTAATTGAAAGTAGTGGACAACCCCTTTAACAAAAACAACTCTGCCACTATATCATGGTGGATGCAAGCTGTACACAGGTCCTCTTGTATGATTGAAAATACCACATCCTAGACATCACTGAATACAATATTTCAGTTGCAAATCTTTATTCATTACATAGTGGAATGTGTTGAGAACAATAAAACATAAAAATGATCAATGTATATCAAAATGAATATCCCATTGAGGTCTGGATTTGGAATGATACTGAAAATCAAAGTTGAAAATCAAATTACAGGCTGATCCAACTTCAGTGGAAATGCCTCAAGACAAGAAAATGATGTTCTGTTGTGTGTGTGTGTGTGTTGCCTCCGTGTGCCTGTATGACCTCCCTACAACGCCTGGGCATGCTCCTGATGAGGCGGCGGATGGTCTCCTGAGGGATCTCCTCCCAGACCTGCACTAAAGCATCCGCCAACTCTTGGACAGTCTGTGGTGCAACGTGACGTTGGTGGATGGTGAGAGACATGATGTCCCAGATGTGTTCAATCGTATTCAGGTCTGGGGATTGGGTGGACCACTCAATAGCTTTAACGCCTTCATCTTACAGGAACTGCTGACACACTCCAGCCACATGAGGTCTGGCATTGTCCTGCATTAGTAAGGGCTGGAGCAGGGCCGCCCAACCCCCTCAACCAAGGCCTGAGCGGAGGCCAGCATGACAGGGGGTTGGAGGGGGGTATTTAGGGTAATTGGGAGGAGGGACGAAGGATGGGGGGTTATATGGGGTAGTTAGGGGTGGGGCCTGTCAGTTCCCGCTCTTCAAGCCCCCGGAGCATATCTCCTACCATGTCGGCGTTGGACCGGGTCTTGGAGAGCCTCAGGGCAGCGGCTGCTTTACACCCTGATGGCTGGCTGGAGGCGCAGGTGGCAGGAATCCTCGGTGGGAGCACGGTGGCGGCAGCGGCGTCCCCGCCGGAGCGGCGTGCACGGAGATGCAGGCCCCCGGAAAGATTGTCCCCAGATATGGCTCCCAGGGCCTCCTGCAGGCGCAGGAGCCCCTCCAGGCCGGGCGCCGGTGAGTAATGCTGCCAGCAGGCCCCGGCCTGGGAGGAATCCTATCGCCGGGCGGGCCCCATCGGCGGCTGCTGGGCCTCAGTCTCGCGCTAGAAGGGGGGCGGAGCCAGCGCGCGCCGGGCAGCGAGGGAGGCGCAGCAGTGCGGGGGGCCGCAGCGGCGATGCTCCTGTCGCACGGCCTGTCCCTCTTCATGTGAGCAGCGGTGGAGCCAGCGTGGGGGTGGACGGTGATGGGCAGCCCAGCCAGGTGCCGGTCCGGTTGCCGGGAGCAGGGAGCTATCCTGCACAATCGGACAGCAGCGGGGGCGCAGCAGCGCTGCCTGATCGGGCGTGTGGTGCACAGTGGGACTCGGCAGGAGCATCAGGACCGGCGAGCACGTCGTCCAGAGGCGGAGGGACACCTTATTCGTCAGCGGTGGCAACGGGTCTTTCGTATGAGGCGCAACGATCGCAGCAAGTTTCGCCGAGGCAGGAGTTCGGGCAGCAGGGACGTCAGGAGACCGGCATTCCGGCTGGAGGAGTCACAGCCTCCTCGCAGCCTGGTGAGTATATGTCTGTGTCTAGTCCATGTATTTCAAACGTGTCCGTACCGGTTGTTGGTGGTACGCGGGGTAGTATGGCTTGTGCGGATGTGGTGAATGGGGCTGCTGTTGCGGGGGGCGCTGGTGTGCAGGAGGTGTTAGAAAGCGTACAGGCTTTATTGACGAGGTTGGATAGGGGTTTATTGGAGCAGAGGCAGTTAGCTGCCTGGGTGGCCCCTTGCGGGCCACCAGTTGGTGTGGTGGCGACAGCACAGGTGCAGGCGTCGCCAGTTTCCGTGTCGGTGCAGACGGAAAAGGAAAAGGAATGCAGGGTGCATCTTGATGATAGGGCTCATGGGGAAGTCTATGTATGTTTTGAGGGTCCTTTGGGGGCCCATCTTAAAAAGGAAGTGAAAGAGAAAATTGGTAAAGATGAATACGTTGAGAGATTTTCGTTGCTTCCGCTTGAGAAGTTTCATTTGGATAAGGGCAAAAAAGAAGAAAGCAAGAAAGATGATGAAGAAAAGCGGAGGTGGCGGCTGATTCCGCAGACGTTTTCGAACTGGCTGCAGGCGTTTGCGATCTTAGCCAGCGTGATTGCCGAAAAGGCTCCGGAGAACGGCACTGGGTTGTTTTGTTATATGGATGCCATCGGTGAGGCTTATCGGGTTTACGGGGGGCAGGCATGGCTCAGGTACGATGAGCAATTTCGGCAGCGGAAAGCTATCCGGCCTGCTATACGGTGGGATCAGAAGGATATTGGATTGTGGCTGCGGGTCATGGCGCAGTACAAATTCGGGCATTCCTTTCATGGGGGATCCGGGTCCTCGGGTCAGGCTAGCCAGGCCGGTGGATCAGGTTCCGAGGCACAGTCGGGCAATTAGGGAGAGCGTAAGCCGGGACTATGCTGGCAGTTCAATGAGGGGCAATGCAAGTTTGGGTCCAACTGCAAATTTAAGCATCTCTGCTCCCATTGTAGCGGCTCCTCCCATGGGGCCGCAAAATGTTTTAAAAAAGGCAAGCCCAAGTCAGGGGCTGGTAATACCCAAGGGGGCGACTCCAGTGAGTTTGGAAAAGATGGCCCCTTATCTAAGTAGATACCCGGATAGGGAGAAGGCCGAGTTAATATTTTCAGGTTTTAGGGATGGCTTTGTGATACCGGCACCTAATTTTGTGGTACCACAAGGGGTTAAAAATGTACGCTCTGCTTTGTTGCACGGTGCGGTGGTCACTGAAAAGTTAGGGAAGGAAGTGTTGTTGGGTCGTATGGCGGGCCCGTTTGAGGTGCCACCTTTGCCGGATTTAGTGGTGTCTCCGCTGGGGGTTGTGCCTAAGAAAGAGCCGGGTAAATTTCGTCTGATTCATCATTTGTCCTACCCGCGGGGGTTGTCCGTTAACGATGGTATAGCACCAGAGCTTTGCTCGGTGGTATACGTATCTTTTGATGAAGCGGTGGCTTGGGTGCGCCGGTGTGGAAAAGGGGCGCTGTTGGCAAAAACGGACATTGAATCAGCTTTTCGTTTGCTGCCGGTTCACCCCTCCAGTGTTAGATTGTTAGGTTGTTTTTGGAATGGGGTTTTTTTTGTGGACAGGTGTTTACCAATGGGTTGTTCCTTGTCATGCGCCTTGTTCGAATCGTTTAGTTCTTTTTTGGAGTGGGTGGTCCGTGATGTGTCCGGTTCTGATTCTATTATCCACTACCTGGACGATTTTTTGTGCGTCGGCCCAGCAGGGTCCGATTGTTGCCGGAGGTTGTTGAGCGCGGTTCAGTGGGTGGCTGATTTGTTCGGGATCCCGCTGGCTCCGGGAAAGACTGAGGGCCCGGACACGTGTCTTTCTTTTTTGGGCATTGTGATCGACACGGTGCGGTGGGAGTTTCGATTGCCGATGGAGAAGGTGGAAGGTCTTCGGGCTGATGTGGCCAGGGCCTGTCGTTTAAAGAAGTTATCTCTGCGGGAGGTGCAGTCATTGTTGGGGAAACTTAATTTTGCGTGTCGGGTCTTGCCCATGGGGAGAGTGTTTTCCAGAAGGATAGCTAATGCGACGGCTGGAGTTCATGCCCCTCATCATTTCATCAGATTGTCTGCAGAGGTGAAGGAGGATTTGGTAGTCTGGAACAGGTTTTTGAAGGACTATAATGGGCGCTCATTGATCATGGATGAGGTGATGGATAGCGACACGCTGGAGTTGTTCACGGACGCCGCAGGGGGGATTGGTTTTGGAGCGTATTTTCGTGGGCAGTGGTGTGCGGAACAATGGCCTGAGGCTTGGATTGCTGCCGGCTTGGTCAGGAATATCGCGTTGTTGGAGATTTTTCCCATCCTTGTGGTGGTCCAGTTATGGCAAAAAGATTTCCGGGACAAGCGTGTGCGTTTTAATTGTGATAACATGGGTGTCGTTTGCGCTATCAACGGGCTTTCGGCGTCATCGCCGCCTGTGGAGCGCGTGCTGAGGCAGTTGGTTTTGTCTTGCTTAGCGTTGAATGCGCATGTGACAGCATCTCATGTGCCAGGTTCTCACAATTCTATTGCTGATTCTCTTTCTCGTTCGCAGTTCGACCGTTTCCGTTTGTTGGTCCCGGAGGCAGAAGTCGTCGGCTTGAGATGCCCTGCGGAGCTTTGGCAGGTGGTGTTCGAGATGCTGAAGGTTTGATTAGGTCGTCGCTCGCGCCTAGAACGTGGGATGCCTATCAGGCAGTGTGGTCGTCTTGGGAGGGTTTATTGGCAGCCCGGCACTATGAGGCGAGTGCAGAGGATCAGGTGGGGGCACTATTAACTTGGTTAAGCGTTTGGGCATCTGAAGGTTGGTCCGCGGCTAAGGTGTCACGTACTTTAGCGGCACTAGCCTTTGGTTTTAAATTAAGGGGGCAGAGAGATCTGTCCAAGGTCTTTTTGGTTAGGCAGGCGGTAAAAGGTTTTCGGAGGCGTCAAGGTCAGGTGGACTCTAGGCGCCCGGTTTCATTTGCCCTGTTGGAGTGCTTGGGGGAGATTTTGCCTTCAGTATGTTCGTCGGGGTTTGAATGCAGTCTTTTCAGGTTGGCATTTTCGTTGGCATTTTTCGGGGCGCTTAGACTTGGGGAGCTGGTGTCTCCCAGTAAACATGTGTCCGGGGGCATTCTAGCGAAGGATGTGTTATTGTCTCCCGATAGGGTGGAATTTTGGTTGCGAAGGTCAAAAACGGATCAGGAAGGTCGGGGTCAGCGAGTGGTATTGGGGAAGGTTGCGAGTTCGGTTATGTGTCCAGTGAGTTGTTTAGCTAATTTTTGTAGGCTGCGGCCGATGGGGGAAGGTGCTTTATTGTGTCATGCTGATGGTACGTTTTTGTCCAGATATCAATTTACGGTGGTTTTCAGGAAGGCGGTGCGATTATTGGGGCTGGACAGTTCATGCTTTGCTCCTCACTCCTTTCGGATCGGGGCGGCAACTGAGGCCGCATTGGGTGGTTTGGGTAGTGAGGACATTTGCCGAATCGGACGGTGGTGGTCCATTAGGTATCGTAGTTATGTTAGGCCTCAGCGGGTGACCGCATAATAGTTATGCTTCGTGATTTAGGGGTATTTGATTGCCTTGATGTTTTGTTTAGTGTTGTTTTTTGTTGTTTCAGGGTCTCCGCCGGTATTGGTGTGGATCTTCGGTCACTCATTCGTTCACTGGGGAGCCTTGCGTGCGGACGTACGGAGAGAGGGGAGACAACTGGGTTTCGAGCGAGCGGTGGCTGTGGTCCGGTGGTTGGGTTTCCGGGGTATGCTCTGGAACAGAGTTTTGAAAGAGGTGCACAACAGCGCGAGCTTGGACAGGGCACCAGATATTTTGGTGTTGCACGCCGGGGGAAACGACCTTGGAGTACGACCTTTCAGGGAATTGGTTAGGGACATCAAACAGGATTTGTTGCGGTTGTGGGTGTTGTATCCTGGCCTTACTGTCGTTTGGTCGGAAATTGTGCCACGTTCTCGCTGGCGGAATATGCGATCTTGTGCTAAAATTAACAAGGCCAGGGTGAAGGTGAACAGGGCTGTGTCAGCGTTTGTGTCACGGAACGGGGGCGTGGCGGTGCGACATTTTGAATTGGAGAAGGCCGAAGGGAGTTTTTGGTTGGGGGACGGTGTGCATTTAAATGCTGTGGGTAGTGATCTGTGGGCTTTAGGCCTGCAAGAAGGGATTGAAAGGGCTATGGCTTTTCGGTCTGGGGGGGTCTCGGGCCTTTGAGGTGGTCATCGGCCCTCGTTGTGGCGGCTGGGGGGAGTCCTTGGAGTTGGTGAAAATTGGTTCTGGGGATCCATCGGTATATGGGTCCCCTGTTTTTCGGAGTTTAACAGGTGTTGGATCTGGTGAATTGTGGTGGGGACTTTCGGCCGGGGTGGCCGAATCCCCGTGAAGTTTTTGTGAACAGTTAAACCTTTGGGTTTATTGGTGCTCCCGAGCCAGGGTGGTAACGGCTGGGAGTAATTATGCCTTTATTGTTATGTTCACAGTTATGTTTTGGATATTCGCCAGATCCTTTGTAGCTTCAAGGACTCCTCCTAGTACAAGAGTAATATTTACATTGTTGTTATTTATTTTATGTGTTAAATAAAAGGCTGCTGTGGCCAAATTATTCCAAAGATAATTCTTGTCATGTGTCTTTGTGTGATTGGGAGTGTGGAGGGGTAACGGAGGAAAAGAGCGGTGATTAAGGGGTGGGTCTTGGGGTAAGAGGTGCTCACCCGGTATACCCAGGGTCTCGACAATACCAATGTCAAGTAATGGCTGGAGCAGGGCCGCCCAACCCCCTCAACCAAGGCCTGAGCGGAGGCCAGCATGACAGGGGGTTGGAGGGGGGTATTTAGGGTAATTGGGAGGAGGGACGAAGGATGGGGGGTTATATGGGGTAGTTAGGGGTGGGGCCTGTCAGTTCCCGCTCTTCAAGCCCCCAGAGCATCCCGCCCTCCCGCCCTTTGTTTCTATTTACAATATGTGGGTACAGTTTGACAGGGTTTTGATGTTTTTGCTTTGACGGGTCATTGCGGCTGAGGCGGCTGGGGGGAGTCCTTGGAGTTGGTGAAAATTGGTTCTGGGGATCCATCGGTATATGGGTCCCCTGTTTTTCGGAGTTTAACAGGTGTTGGATCTGGTGAATTGTGGTGGGGACTTTCGGCCGGGGTGGCCGAATCCCCGTGAAGTTTTTGTGAACAGTTAAACCTTTGGGTTTATTGGTGCTCCCGAGCCAGGGTGGTAACGGCTGGGAGTAATTATGCGTTTATTTTTATGTTCACAGTTATGTTTTGGATATTCGCCAGATCCTTTGTAGCTTCAAGGACTCCTCCTAGTACAAGAGTAATATTTACATTGTTGTTATTTATTTTATGTGTTAAATAAAAGGCTGCTGTGGCCAAATTATTCCAAAGATAATTCTTGTCATGTGTCTTTGTGTGATTGGGAGTGTGGAGGGGTAATGGAGGAAAAGAGCGGTGATTAAGGGGTGGGTCTTGGGGTAAGAGGTGCTCACCCGGTATACCCAGGGTCTCGACAATACCAATGTCAAGGAGGAACCCAGGGCCAACTGCACCAGCATATGGTCTCACAATGGGTCTGAGGATCTCATCTCTGTACCTAATGGCAGTCATGCTACCTCTGGTGAGCACATGGAGGGTTGTGCGGCCCTTCAAAGAAATGCCACCCCACGCCATTACTGACCCACTGCCAAACCGGTCATGCTGAAGGATGTTGCATGCAGCAGATCACTCTCCACAGTGTCTCCAGACTCGGTCACGTCTGTCACGTGCTCAGTGTGAACCTGCTTTCATCTGTGAAGAGCACAGGGTGCCAGTGGTGAATTTGCCAATCTTGGTGTTCTGTGGCAAATGCCAATCATCCTGCACGGTGTTGGGCTGTGAGCACAACCCCCATCTGTGGACGTCGGGCACTCACACCATCCTCATCGAGTCAGTTTCTAACCGTTTGTGCAGACACATGCACATTTGTGGCCTGCTGGAGGTCATTTTGCAGGGCTCTGGCAGCGTTTCTCCTGTTCCTCCTTGCACAAAGGCTGAGGTAGCGGTCCTACGGCCCCCTCCACGTCTCCTGGTGTACTGGCCTGTCTCCTGGTAGCGCCTCCAACCACTGAACACTACGCTGACAGACACAGCAAACCTTCTTGCCACAGCTCGCATTGATGTGCGATCCTGGATAAGCTGCACTACCTGAGCCACTTGTGTGGTTGTAGAGTCCGTCTCATGCTACCACGAGTGTGAAAGCACAACCAACATTCAAAAGTGACCAAAACATCAGCCAGAAAGCATTGGTACTGAGATGTGGTCTGTGGTCCTCACATACAGAACCACTCCTTTGAGTGTGTCTTGATAATAGCCAATAATTTCCATGTGTTGTCTATTCCATTTGCACAACAGCATGTGAAATTGATTGTCAAACAGTGTAGCTTCCTAACTGGACAGTTTGATTTCACAGAAGTTTGATTTACTTGGAGTTATATTCTGTTGTCTAAGTGTTCCCTTTATTTTTTTGAGCAGTGTATATTTATATACAGAAGAATCTGATAACTCATCAGTGATATTTGGGCAGTGTGAGGGTTAAACCTGAAATGTCTATGGCTGGACCTGGTCAGCCTTTATCTGCGCTTGCCCTTTCTGGCACCATGGGAGTGAGTCAGAAATGCTTCAGGTACAGCTTGCATTTAATGTGGTCTTGCTTTCTAGGAGGCCTTTATGGCACAGCGAATATAAAAAACGTAGAGTAGGACTGCCCCATTATGAAAATGCCGTGGCGGGGTAGCTCAAAGAAATGATCAATTGTTTGCTAAATGTCTCATTTTGAAATACTGTACAGTTAGAAATTAGTATGTGCATGTACACTTTATGTATTGCGTTCTGACCATAAGCAGTGCTGGCTTCTCCCCTCTTTTGTTGCTACCATATATATGCAGGGGCTGCATTATACTTTGAGGGGGCTGCATTATATTCTCTGGGGGTTACATTATACTCAGGGGGCTACAATATATTCTGTGGGGTGGCTGCATTATACTCTGGAGTGGCATCATTATAGTATATGTGGGCTGCATTATACTGTATTGAGGACTATGGGGAATACATTATACTATATGAAGAACTATGGGGTGCATTATACTATGGGAAGTGAATTGTACTACATAGATGACAATGGCGGTGCATTATACTATATGGAGCACTATGAGGAGTGTATTATACTATTTGGAGTACTGTGGCAGTACATTATACTATATGGAGGACTGAGCAGTGTATTTTAATATATGGAGGACTATGAGGAGTGTATTACACTCCTCAGTCCTCCATATAGTATATTATACTATATGTAGGAGTGAATTATACTATATGGAGGACTGAGGAGTGAATTATACTATATGGAGAACTGAGGAGTGTATTATACTATATGGAGAACTGAGGAGTGTATTATAGTATATGGAGGACTGAGGTGCACATTCTGTGGGAACAGAAATCCTTGTTCTCAGCAGCACATCGCCGGTGTAAACTGTAGATGTGCTGCTGATAACATGATACTGTATGGGGACAGATTGATCTAATTGTGATTGTTCTGTTCCCTTCATTCTTTCTCAGTTGGTGTAAAGAGGCCGGGAAACAAGCAAACGACTTCCGTATTGTCGATCACACTCATTTAGTGGCCTGAGATCAGCGCATGTAAACACAGCAGAAATGCTTCGCATAGAGACCAGGCAAGGATGATGACAGTTGTAGTTAGCACCCAACGCCTGGGAATAGCGCTAACTCTACTGCTTTTTCCAGCCGCCAAAGCATTTAATTCTGGTATGTGTAATGATTTTTAGGATTGATGTCAGCTGCGTAATGTCAGCTGCTATCAATCCCTGGTGTAAGTAATGGAGAGGTGTCTATCAGACATCCCCACTACTAGCCCAGACCTGGCGAGACCCAGCAACTCTGAAAAGCAGTGACGGTAGTAACAATACCGCTCTTCAGTCGCCGAGCTCAGCGCAAGATCTGGAATATCTGAAGCGCGGTGACATTACTGATGTCACCGCTTGTCAGTCACCGGGTCTCATGCTGCGCAGCGGAAATAAAAGTGGCTGTAGGCAAAGTTTATGGAGCATCAGAATAAGGTTCCATAGCCTTTGGTCATCTCATCCCTTCATTATCTATGAGATCCAGTTATGCAGGTAAAGTAGCGGCTTTTCTTGGTACTGCAACTAAAATCAATAAATAGGACTGAGCTGTAATGCTGGATACAGCTGTGATTATATGTTATTTAGTCGTGTTACACTCCCCTCACTTCTTGTAACCTACAAGTGTACAAAGATATTATACAGTCACCATGTGACAAGTGCGCCTGTGTAACTTGAAATGCCAGGGCTGAATTTTAGTCCCAGTCTAGCCCTGTTCTTGGTTATCTCTCGACTATCACAGTGTTCGCTACTTGGCGAGCAATGGGTGGTGTTCAATGTAAAACTCGAATCCCCACCCCTGTTACGCAGCCATTAAGTATGCAGGCATTGCCTGTGGATCACTGTAATGCCGTAGTCATCTTGGTTGTGGCTGTGATTGGCTGATGTGTGACATGATCAAAGGTTATAAAAGGACAGGCACCGACCTGGCTCAGCACACAGACGTCATTGCACAGCTCTGTGATACTTCGTATTGGAAGGAGAGAGTACTTGTCTAGACCTGTATGTGCCCAGGGGCCTGTAATATTGATACTGGTGTAGCAGTTGTGGGGGCTGATGGATTGCTCACTAACACTCCAAGAGTTAAATGTATTTAATTTTCATGTACAGGTGCATCTCAAAAAATTAGAATGTCATCCAAAAGTTAATTTATTTCAGTTCTTCAGTACAAAAAGTGAAACTCATATATTAGATGGTCATAACAAACTGAGTGAGCTATTTCAAGTATTTATTTCTATTAATGTTGATGATTTTTGCTTACAGCCAATGAAAACTCAAACGTCATTATCTCAGAAATTTAGAATACTTTATAACACCAGCTTGAAAAAAAAAAGATTTTAAAATCCAAAATGTTGGCCTACTGAAATGTATGTTCAGTAAATGCACTCAATACTTGGTTGGGGCTCCTTTGGCATCAATTACTGCATCAATGTGACATGGCATGGAGGCAACCAGCCTGCGCCACTGCTGAGGTGCTATGGAAGTGCAGCGCCCCAGAGTCCTTGTCATTGCAGTAATGTCGTTCTTCCACCAGGGGGAGTGATATTACGTCTGAAGGCAATAAAGGAGATCTCTTTACCAGGTATCACAAACCACACAACACACTTCACACTCCAGGCCGCCAGGGGGAGCTACGCTCCTATCTATTAGGGCACTCCTCACAATTAGGTAAAACTGGTGGTCTGGACAGAAAGTCAGAGAGAAGCAGCTAGAAGGAGGCAGAAGCTGACTGGGGTGAGTCCAGTCAGATCCAGACTGCGGTCTGAGGAGGACGAGGGTCCACGAGCTGCGCCTGCCCCACGGGCGGCAGCATCCAAAGAAAGAGACATTGAAGGGATTTGAGTTGCAGTGAGTGAGAAACGAAGTCATACCAAAAAGCAGAGGAAACCAGAAGGAGTTCTGCCCTGTAAAAGGCTGCCTCCTTCTGAGGCGCAGTAATCCGGTAGCCAGAACACCGAGGGAGTAAGGATCTCTACGCTTTACTTCAGAGACTGGCAGGGCAGTTAATTCCACGTTGGCTGCCCGACCTTATACCCAGGAGGCACAGTGGCAACTTGTGGGGGCCGGGGCATCATAGAGTCCCTGTAAAAAGCCTCAGGCCATCAGTCATACGGGTTTGTGCTATCCTATTCATCAGGGGGACAGTGAGACAGAGACATAACATCTGCAACAGTTGTGAGGACCTTACCAAGAAGCTCAGCAGGGAGGTACTACAACACCCAGGCACTAGAGGAAGGCTACTGATTTCCACCTGGATAAGGGGACTCTGGATTTGCCTTCAGACCGGCCGGACTCTGCCTACCCTGTGGTCTGGTGCCCTGAACTGTGGATGCTGAAGCCTTCAGTAAAGGTAAAGAGATTTCAACCTTGTGTCCTCATTATTCACTGCGCCTTACATCATCCACCATCCACCATCTACACTCTGGGAAGCCCTGGCTGAGCACAGACACCGGAAATCGGAAGACTGAGGCTGTGTCGGGCTCCAAGAGGCATAGCAGAAGCTGGCAGGACAGCTGGACTTTAAGTTACCTGTCCGCCTTTATACCCAGGAGGCACAGTGACACATAGGGCCCGGGTCATGATAGAGACCCTATAAAAAGGCTCGAATCACCTGTCATATGGGTTTGTGTCCCACCTTTATGGAGGACAGAGGAAAAGTGAGGACCTTGCCAGAAGCCATAGGCAGTAAGGGACTACAACACCACCGCGCTATGAGGAAGGCTTTCATCTCCACCTGGTAGAGGGGACTCTGAACTTGCTTCCAAGCTGGCTGGACCCTGCCTGTACCTGTTATCTGGTGCCCTGGACTGCGGTTGCCTGAAGCCTTCAGTAAACCAGGTAAAGAGACTGCAAACCTGTGTCCTCCGTTCTTTACTGCACCACTCACCACCCTCATCTATACACCGGGAGCCCTGGGGACCTACTTCACCTGTGGGAAGGTGTACCATCTAGCTGCCATCACATCATCTCTAGCGGACCCCTAAGCAGCGTCGGTCACCCTGACCGAATACCACAGGTGGCGTCACGAACACTATTCCCATAGGAACTCTTCCTTTTATTGGACTCCCCTCAAAGGGCCATGGACCGGGTCAGGCCACTGTGACATTCCCCGAACCGAAGGACCAGGTACCGAGTACCCCATTGCTCTTATGTGGGGGCGCTCCAGAAGCCCAGGTTGCTTTGAAAGCAGCATTCAGCTCATTTGCATTGTTGGGTCTGGTGTCTCTCATCTTTTTCTTGACAATACCCCATAGGTTCTCTATGTGGTTAAGATCAGGTGGGTTTGCTGGCCAATCAAGCACAGTGATACTGTTGTTTTTAAACCAGGTATTGGTTCTTTTGGCACTGTGGACAGGTACCAAGTCCTGCTGGGGAATTAACTTTCCATCTAAAAAAACTTGTCGGCAGAGGGAAGCATTAAGTGCTCTAAAATTTCCTGGTAGACGGCTGCACTGACTTTGGTATTGATAAAACACAGTGTACCTATACCAGCAGATGACATGGCTCCCCAAACCATCACTGATTGTGGAAACTTTACACGAGATCTCAAGCAGCTTGGATTGTCTGTCTCTCCACTCTTCCTCCAGACTCTGGGACCTTGATTTACAAGGTCTAGTGTGAAGTATCCACAATCAATGATGGTTTCGGGAGCCATGTCAAAAGGCTATTGGATGTATATGGATTTTTAAAGTAAAATACCAAGCAGATGGCACAGCTGATCGATAACGAGCAAGACTCGTAGCTAACAGCTATTGTCAGAAATATGGAGAAGACTATGATGAGGTAGTTGCTGCAGTTGTCAAACACACCACAATCAGAGCAACGAAACAAATGCAGTTAAAACATCTGGATGTAAAGGCAGCATTTCTGAATGGAGACTTATCAGAAGACATTTACATGGAACAACCCCCAGGATTCAAGGATAAAAGGAAACCAAACATGGTTTGTAAACTACGGAAAACTATATATGGTTTAAAACAAGCCGCTAAAGCATGGAATGATAAAATCACAGAAGTACTCATAAATGAAAATTTTCAAAGAGGCAAAGCAAATCCTTGTCTATATACAAAGAGACTGACAGACAGATTGATCAATGTGCTGATATATGTAGATGATATTTTAGTTTGTTTTGAAAAAGAAAGGGATGAAGTGGAGATAGTGAAAACTTTGGATCAACACTTTGAGATCAAAGATCTGGGAAATGTGAAATAGTACCTAGGAATACAGATAGAAAGAGAAGAAGACAGGAGTTTCCTTCTTAATCAGAATCACATGATTCAAGACATAATTGAAACATTTGGATTGAAAGATGCAAAACCAGTAAAGTCTCCAATGGAAACCAACTATCTGAAGGAAATAAATAGTCATGATTAAGGGAGCTTAGTCTCCAGAAACGCGTTGAGATTCTTACCCATATGGCTTGTGCTGAAGTCTGTATCCTCTATGCTTAATAGTATGTGAATAAAGAAAACTCTTTTTTACAGATTCGGTGAAGCTGGACATTCTCTTCTTTTTTGGACTCTATACGCCTGAACACAGCGGGTCCGTGCTCCCGAGGATTGGTTTATGCATCACGGGTGAGCTGGTTTATATTCCTTCTTTCAACAGAAATTGTTACCAAATAATGAACAATACAGAAAGGCAATGGGAAAATTATTATATCTTGCGACTGTTACAAGGCCAGACATTGCAGCGACAGTGTGTCAAAGCTAAACAAAATGGATTGCAATGCAGTGAAGAGAGTAATCTGTTATTTGAAAGGGACTAGCAGTGTTAAACTGAAACTACCTGCAAGTGAGAAATGCATTTTAACTGGATACATTGATGTAGACTGGGCTGGAGATCCAATTGACAGGAAATCTACCAGTGCCTATCTTTTCTTGCTCTCAGGCGGACCAATTAGTTGGACGAAAAGAAACAATCTATAGTAACACTGTCGTCAACAGAAGCAGAATATGTCGCCACAGCACATGCCAGTCAAGAAGTTTTATGGTTAAGACTAGGGTTGAGCGAAACGGGTCGGCAATTTTCAGAAGTTGCCGACTTGGCAAAGTCGGGTTTCATGAAACCCGACCCGACCCCTGTGTGGGGTCGGCCATGAAGTCGGCGATCTTCTGAATCTGGAATCGGAATTCCGATACCGATTCCCGATATGTTTAAGATATCGGGAATTGGTATCGGAATTCAGATTTAAGTGTAAAATAAAGAATTAAAATAAAAAATATCGCCATACTTACCATCTGATGCGCCCTGGTACTAAGCGGGAACCTTCCTTCCTTAGAATCAGCCTTCCAGGACCTTGCGGTGACGTCGCGGCTTGTGATTGGTCGTGCGGCCGCCCATGTGACCGCTCACGCGACCAATCAAAAGCCGCGACGTCACCGTGACGTCACCGAAGGTCCTGGAAGGGCTGATTCTTAGGAAGGAAGGCTGCCGGAAAGAAGCAGGGCGCGTCCGAGGGTGAGTATATACCTAATAGGAATATACTCACCCTCGGCTTCTTTCCGGCAGCCTTCCTTCCTAAGAATCAGCCCTTCCAGGACCTTCGGTGACGTCACGGCTTTTGATTGGTCGCGCGAGCGGTCACATGGGCGGCCGCGCGACCAATCACAAGCCGCGACGTCACCGCGACGTCACCGCAAGGTCCTGGAAGGCTGATTCTAAGGAAGGAAGGTTCCCGCTTAGTACCAGGGCGCATCAGATGGTAAGTATGGCGATATTTTTTATTTTAATTCTTTATTTTACACTTAAATATGGATCCCAGGGCCTGAAGGAGAGTTTCCGCTCCTTCAGACCCTGGGAACCATTGGAAACCCAATGCACTGCATTGGGTTTCGAGTTTCGGCCGACCCCGACCCCGACTTTTTTATAGGATCGGCCGATTTCACTCGACCCGACTTTTGAAAAAGTCACGTTTCTGAAACCCGACCCGATCCTATAAATGTAAAGGTCGCTCAACCCTAGTTAAGACAACTGCTAACACACTTAGGACAACAACAATTGGGACCAACAAAGCTGTATGAGGACACTCAAGGATGTCTAGTTCTTGCTCAGATGGAAAGAGTTAATCCAAGAACTAAACACATTGATGTAAAGCTTCACTTCTTGAGAGATCACCAGGAACAAGGAATCCTAAATTTAGAGTACTGCCCAATTAAAGATATGACACCAGATATTTTCACAAAGGCATTGAATGCTCAAAGACATCAGAGACTGATGAAGACATTAGGCTTAACTGAATAAGTCCTTACTGTTGAGAAAGGGTGTTGGCAGAGGTGTTGGCAGATATGCAACAGATACAGACTTATTTGTGTGCAGGAGGAGTTTACACTTTTCTGACAGTAGATGGCGATGTTGTTACTGTTATATGCTTAGTTGAATGTAATGCATATACTTGTTGCATTTTGGTTTAGACTTCCTGTTATGCTGTATTAAGAAAGTAATGCATGTAGCTCATGTTCTGTGTAGATAAAAGTTGAATTACCCCATATAATCTACTCTCACAAGTTTCTTCTGCAACCAAACTATGAAACAGAGAGAGTTACTATGCTAGTAAGAGATGTATATCAGTGTGCCAAGCTTTGATAGTCCAGACAAATGGTCCACTACAGATATCAAACATAAAAGGGTTGCGTCACCATTAGTGATGAGCGAGCACTAAAATGCCCCGGATGCTCGTTGCTCGGGTCGAGCAGATTGGAATACTCGGGTACTCAGCCGGAACAACAAGCCCCATGTAAGTCTATGGGAGACCCGAGTATTTTTACCGCGATCCCCCCTGGGGGTCCTTTTAAGGTCTAAAAACACCTGAAAATGATGGAAACACTGCTCAAATGACACACGAACATCATGGGGATCGCCTCTGGCAGCATTCCTGACTCCTAGATCACAGCTTTAATCAATTTTTTCCGAGATTCATGCCATTTTTCCCGGTGCCACAAAAAACACATTAAGGCTACGTGTCCACGGTCAGGATGGCCGGCGGTATCGTCGGAGCTGCAAAGCCGCTCGGCGCTAAGCCCCGCCCCCTTCTGGGACGCGATGATGCCGGATGTGTTCATTGTACATATCCGGGATCATCGCACCCCTTGCATAGGGCCCTGTGTTGTTCCTTGCGGCGACGCAGCGTCGCCGCAAGGAACACGGACATGCTGCGATCTGAAAAGACGCGCAGCATGTCCGGAGTGGCAGCGCCCGCCGCGTGCGTGTTTCCACGCATAGTGGACACGGGATTTCAAAAAATCCCCTCCACTATGCTGGAACATCTGGACGCTGCGTGTTTGACGCTGCGGCCCCACGCAGCGTCAAACACGCAGCGTTTCCTGACCGTGGACACGTACCCTAAAACAAAACCAAAGCGGGTTTTGCTGGGAAATATGTCAAGGTACATCCTTTGCAGGTTAATGACTTGCCTGTAAGGCCAAATATTTAACCCTAGGCCAAAAATTTCCTCCCCCACTTAGGCTTAGTTCAGACACAGCATTTTTTAAGCGTTTTTCAACTTTAACATTGCTTTCAACCACTACAAATGCATTCAATGGGAAATGTCATTGTAACATTTAACCCTAGCTGGCCATGTGGTGTGTGACACATAAGCAGACTCATCTTGTTTCATTTATGAAGGAGGGACTCTTAAAGTCACAGAGCCTATTTTTAGAGGGGTATCAGGCGGCATTAATATTCTTAAAGGGCCATTATTAAACAGTGGGTCTCCTATGCTGTTATTGCCTATGCAGTGAGTGGCTGGGCTGCCAAGAATTACGATGCACCCCAATACCCCTTTCACGAGAGGTACAGGAAGGCTTCCTGAAAAAATGTTGCATTGAATGCAAGGCCTGCCCTGCTATCAAGTCATGTGCACCCCAATAAGCCTTTGAACCCAGGTACTGGATGACCACAGGAAAATACACATCACATTATTCAGTTGGTCCTGCCATACTGCTTTCTTATGTATTAACAGCAAGGCCTGCCCTGCTACCAAGTCATATGCACCCCAATAGGCCTTTGAACCCAGGTACTGGATGGCCACAGGAAAATATACTTCACATTATTCAGTTGGTCCTGCCATACTGTTTTCTTATGTATTAACAGCAAGGCCTGCCCTGCTACCAAGTCATATGCACCCCAATGAGCCTTTGAACTCAGGTACTGGATGGCCACAGGAAAATACACTTCACATAATTCAGTTGGTCCTGCCATACTGTTTTCTTATGTATTAACAGCAAGGCCTGCCCTGCTACCAAGTCATATGCACCCCAATGAGCCTTTGAACTCAGGTACTGGATGGCCACAGGAAAATACACTTCACATAATTCAGTTGGTCCTGCCATACTGTTTTCTTATGTATTAACAGCAAGGCCTGCCCTGCTACCAAGTCATATGCACCCCAATGAGCCTTTGAACTCAGGTACTGGATGGCCACAGGAAAATATACTTCACATAATTCTGTTGGTCCTGCCATACTGTTTTCTTATGTATTAACAGCAAGGCCTGCCCTGCTACCAAGTCATATGCACCCCAATGAGCCTTTGAACTCAGGTACTGGATGGCCACAGGAAAATACACTTCCCATAATTCAGTCGGTCCTGCCATACTGTTTTCTTATGTATTAACAGCAAGGCCTGCCCTGCTACCAAGTCATATGCACCCCAATGAGCCTTTGAACTCAGGTACTGGATGGCCACAGGAAAATACACTTCACATAATTCATTTTGTACTCCCGTACTCCTTTGTTTTACACATTGGCAGCAAGGCCAGTCCTGCTGCATAGTCATATGCACCCTATTACGCCTTGGAACCCACATTTTTGATGGGCCCATGAAAAACCACTCCTATTTTTTAATGGTATGATGGTTCCCTCTTTGCAGAATTATTTACAGGAGAATTTGGCAATTTTATTTGCCATGTTTTTAACACGAAGGTTCAGATACGGCTTTAAATAAGGCTAATACTTGAAATCCAATGCAATTTTATTGCAAACTACAAAAGTCAAGGAATAGTATGATTGAGTAGTGTGAGTGTGTACACTTTTGTATCTGTTAACATACAAAGGTTAATAAGTACATATAAGGATTAAATACATATAGTGATTACGTGTATATATATGAAGATTAACTACATACAGTATACTTAGATCATCACCAAGAGGCTTTTAAATATCATCCGTCTGGAATATAAGAGAAGCAACACCAAGACAGAGAACCCCTGGGAGATTACCTACACTGCATGGGCGTCCCCAATTATGCAGGTATCAGCACACTGTACATGTATAGGTACCCCAGTTTTGGCATCTGTCTTAGTCATGTTTCTCTGGTCTCATATAGTGATTTACATTATGTAGTAACTCTAGTTTCGCCCAGACCTTCAAGTGGCCACTTTTCAAGGTTGGATGAAACTGAGATATCATGGAGTCATCAGACGAGGGGCCATAAACCCCTAGAAAATAAAAGCCACAAGGATTTAGATCAAACCACCACAGGCATAGTTTCAGTAAACCTTCATGTTTTACAATGACAAACAGCAAACATATAGAGGCTTAGAACTGTTTGTGAAGTGAATAAATAAACATTTCTCAAGATTGTGTCACTATGAGCATTGTCTGTCACAACTGTTCTGTTTTACAAGAAATGTGGCTGTGATTGTCTGAATGCATTCGGTATACAGTATTTTAATCTGGATTCCAAATCGCCATTGGTATATTCGCCATTTGTTCATTTGAAGCAGCCAAAGTTATGGCTCTCAAGGAGAGAAAGTAATATAGTGGACAAAGAAATATTTTTTAATGAACTACTGAGCCAAACTTACAGCATTGCTTTATCAAACTTATATGAAGTGTATTGTGTCCAATGTGAGCAACCAGGCAACACAAAAAGGAGCTTTTTAAGTGAGCTCTTTAAGGTACACAAATGTTATGAAGTCTTTGCCAACAAGGATGTGGTTTCACCAATGGGGGTACCTTTTTAAAAATATACTATTGCCATCAAAGCCCCCCTTGCCCAAACTTCACCGGCCTATAACAGTACAAAGCACGTTCACCCTCATGATCTATTGGCAGTTAAAGAAGAGACATTGCAGGAGACAGAGTTAAGAAGTAGGCCCAATGTAGTGGTGAGGGTCTCTGAGACTTGTAATGCAGTGCATGAGCTGCCAAACAATTCCCCAATGGGGGTACCTTTTTTAAAAATAGACTAGTGCCATCGCAGCCCCCTTGCCCAAACTTCACCGGTCTATAACAGTACAGAGCACAATCTAGTGGCAGTTAAAGAAGAGACATTGCAGGAGACAGAGTTAAGAAGTAGGCCCAATGTAATGCCATGCCCAAATCCCCAAAGTGGGGTCCTGTTTTTACAAAATAAAATAGTGCCATCACAGCCCCGTGCCCAAAATTCACTGTACAGACCACGTTCACCCTGGTCATCGAGTGTCAGTTAAAAGACACATTGCAGGAGACAGAGTTAAGAAGTAGGCCCAATGTAATGCCATGCCCAATTCCCCAAAGTGGGGTCCTGTTTTTACAAAATAAAATAGTGCCATCACAGTCCCCATGCCCAAAATTCACCGTACAGAGCACGTTCACCCTGGTCATCGAGTGGTTCTGGATGATGAGGATGAGGATAAGGAGGAGGATAACAACAAACAGACCAAATCTGGAAGCGTATACCCATGTGTGGTTGTGAAGAGGTGCATGAGAATACACCTCCCCAAAAGAGAGAATGTATTTGAGGTTATGTTTAGCTGCTTTCACTTGGTGGTGTACAGAAGTCTTTCCCTATCCAGCCCTTGTTCATTTTTATAAGAGTCAGCCTGTCAGCATTTTCAGTTGACAGGTGGGTGCGCTTATCTGTTATAATTCCACCAGTGGCACTAAAATCCCGCTCTGACAGAATGCTAGCGGCAGGGCAGACCAGGACCTCCAAGGCGTAGAGAGCCAGTTCATGCCACGTGTCCAGCTTGGATACCCAATAATTAAAAGGCACAGAGGAATCACGGAGGATGTTTGTACGATCTGCAAGGTACTCCCTCACCATCTTCCTAAACATTCCACTTCTTGTGACAGCACCCCTTGCCTCTGCGCCATCACGATGGGAGGGTCTGAAAAAACTGTCCCAGAACTTTGCCATTGTTCCCCTGCCTGAGCTGGATTGTACTTCTGTCTCATTCGCTTGGACTCCTTGGTTGTACAGCAAACTCTGACGTCTGCTGCCAGCGTTCTCACATGGGAATTTTATAAGTAATTCCGCTACAAGTGCCCTCAGGTACTGTAATATTTTAGTACACCTCTCTGCCTCTGGTAGAAGAGATTGAAAGTTCTCCTTGTAGCGTGGGTCTAGAAGTGTCACCAACCAGTAAAGAGTGTCACCCAAAATTTTAATAATGCGAGGATCACGATAAAACGCAGCACAACATTAAGTCAGCCATGCGTGCCAGACTGCTAACAGGCAAGACTTCCGTGTCCTCACCAACAGGACGACTGACCATGCTGTCCTTCTACTCCTCATCCTCCTCCTCCCTGTCCTCAGGCCATCCCCGCTGAACAGACGGTATGACAGCTGTGTTTGTAGTACCAACTATAGCGCATGAAAGTAGCTCCTGTTCTTCCTCCTCCTCCTCATTGACTACCAATCCACATTGAGAAGACATGAGGCTGGGCTGAGCGTAATCCCCCTGTATGGTTCCTTGCTCCATGTCCTCATGCTCTGCCTGCAATACATCCTCTTTAATTGTGAGCAGAGAGGTTTTCAGAATGCTTAGAAGCGGGATGGTGATGCTAATTATGGCATCATCGCCGCTCACCATCTTGGTGCAGTTTTGGAGGATGGTACATATGTCGGACATCCATGTCCACTCCTGAGGTCTTATGTGTGGAGTCTGAACTCAATATCGACGGCCTTGTTGATGTTGGTAGTCAACAACTGCCCTTTTCTGCTCACAAATCCTTTCCAACATATGCAGCGTAGAGTTCCAATGCGTGGGGACATCACACACCAGCCGGTGAGCTGGAAGCTGCAAACGCTGCTGAAGCACGGCAAGGGCGGCTGAAGCTGTAGCGGACTTTCTAAAATGGGCACACAGATGGCGTACTTTCACTAGCAGATCCAGCAGCTCCAGGTAGCTGTTCAAAAAACGTTGAACCACGAGGTTAAGCACATGGGCCAAGCAAGGTACGTGTGTGAGCTCACCTTGCCTCAGAGCCGCCACTAGGTTACGGCCATTGTCACACATGACCATGCCTGGCTGTAGGTTCAGCGGTGTCATCCAAACATCTGACTGCTCTTTCAGCGCTGTCCACAACTCTTTTGCATTGTGCAGTTTGTCACCTATGCAGATTAGCTTCAGCACAGCCTGTTGGCACTTGCTGAGGCAGTGCTGCAGTGCTTCCAGCTTCTGACTGATGTGTTGATTTCAGAGATGGAGGATGAAGAGGAGGAGGAGGTGCAGGAGCTGTAAACTGTGGGGGCAACCCTGATTGACGTAGGGCCAGCAATCCTCGGCTTAAGGAGGATGTGTTCCAGCCCAGAGTGCGACTGGGTCCCTGCTTCCACTATGTTAACCCAGTGTGCCGTCAGTGATATGTACCATCCCTGCCCACAAGCACTTGTCCATGTGTCCGTGGTTAGGTGGACTTTCCCTGTAACAGCATTGTTGAGGTCACAGGTAATGCTGTGGGACACATGCTGGTGTAATGCCGGTATGGCACACCCGGAGAAATAGTGGCGACTGGGGACCTAGTACCTTGGGACGGCCGCCGCCATCAGGTTGTGGAAAGCTTCCATCTCAACGAGCCTAAAAGGCAGCATTTCTAGCACAAGCAGAAGAGAAATGTTAGAATTTAGGACTGTGGCCTGTGGGGCGTTGGCTGGGTATTTCTGCTTGCATTCCAAGGACTGGGTTATAGACAACTGAAGGCTGTGCTGGGACAAGGACGTGGACGGGCTTGATAATGGTGCTGCTTGACTGTGGGCCACAACAGGTGCAGGGCTAGAGGCATCTTCACATGCACGGTGTACTGGGGATTGTGTTCTACGCAAAACAGTGGAAGAAGCGGTGTTGTGATTGTGCAGTGGTCCTGGAGCCTGGGGTTCGGCCCACAAAGTCGGGTGCTTTGCTGCTATGTGCCTGATCATGCTGGTGGTGGTCAGGCTGGTTGTTTTGCTACCCCTGCTGATGCGCACATGGCAGGTGCTGCAAATGGCTTGTTTGGGGTTATCGGCAGAGTCTTTAAAAAATAACCAGACTCAGGAAGATCTAACAGTTGGAATGGCAACTTCCCTCATGTTGGTGTTACGGGGAACGGATGCACACCTTCTGTTTGTGGCCACCACACTGCTTCTTCCTGCCTGTTTGGGTGATATGCCTCCTTTCCCATGTGTGCTGCTGCCCTCACTCTGCATGTCCTCCTGACAGGTTGGGTCAGTCACAGTCATCCACCACCTCGTCTACCACATCCGCACCCGGCTCCTCCTCCTGACTTTCTGGCAATTGTGTCTCATCTTCTTCCACCCCTTCTGACACTTTCCCACCATCGCCTTCGCGTGACCGGTGCTGGTCAAAGCTTTGGGTATCTCTACATGCGAAGTCATTTCTTCCCACTTCAAGTTGACTGGCCGAGAGTTCTGAATCTTGAAAAGGAAAACTGAACAGCTCTTCAGAGTGTCCAAGTGTGGGATCAGTTGTCTCAGGGCACTCGCCATGGTGGGAGGAAGGAGGATCAGGGTGAGGAATATCCGGGCCACACTCACGGCTACTCAGACTTGACTGTGTGGAAGACATGGTGGTGGTGGCTAAATGACTGGAAGCATTATCCGCTATCCAACCAACAACCGTTTCACACTGCTCTGGCTTGAATAGTGGTGTGCTACGGTGACCTAGAAACTGGAACAGGAAGGTCGAGCGAGAAGATGTGGGTCTTTGTTGTTGCCCACTTTCACCTTGGCCACGGCCTCGTCCTCTGCATACACCATCATCATCACATCCACTTCCCCATCTCTTGCCTTTCCCATTTTAAATGGACTACTGCACTATTTCAAATGCTCAACACAAATATATTCATTAGTAGCGAAATAATATCTGATCAGTATGCCTGCAAATCTACGATTATTCAAACCCAAACACCACGCAGGCCTCAGCCTGATATAACAGACTGTATTCAATTTTTGGGGGCTTTTATGTGAAGTGAATTATGCAAAATAGTGCTGTATATAAATATCTTGCGATTGGCTGCCTAGCGTTATTAATACCTGCAGTTTTCATTTGCACACCACGCCCCCGAGGAAGCACATCAGCGAAACGCGCGTTGGGGTTGTTTTCCACGTCTGTCTTTAAGGTTGGTTTACTATGGGCATTTTGATTTTTATCATGGCTATCTTCTATTGTCTGCATGCACTTTAAAAGGGGTCTGGATTGGATTACAATCCGACTCTATCAGGCTGGTTTTGGTTAATCATTATGGTAATGAAGTGTCATTTGGGTGCCTTTATATACTGAGCACTTGCTAGTCTATATTGTTACAGTGGATAGGAGGCCCTTATGATTTTTCTATGTTTGGCAGTGTTATATGTGCCTTTTAATATATCTACAACCATTAACCTCTGTGTTCATTTTGCTTTTGTTTTGCACATATTTCTCTGTAGCTGGTAGCCTTATTTTACATGTTTATGATCAGTAACCTTAATGCTCATTTTGCTATTTTTTGCTATTTTTGCACATACCTATATACATGTAGTTTAATTATGCCCAGTTGATCAATTCAAACCGCCTTCGGACGTGACACTAGGTGTCACTTGAACCCTTTTTCTCCTTTTACATGTTTTTTTATGAATTTATTTATTGATATGATGATAAAATTGTTTTAATATAATCAACAATAAAATTTCTATTTTTATTGCTCTGAGATCCATTTCTTTTTTTGGTTTGATTTATATAAGTAGAGTAACAGACAGAAAAAAAAGGGGTCCACCGGCCTACAATGCCCAAACTTGGAGCACGCAGATATATGAGGGCTGTCACGGAAATACCACACTGGCAAATATGTGGCCTTTTTATAATTTTGGAAGCTAAATTGTGCTGTATAGAAACTAGAATATCAGACAGCAAAAAAAGGGGTACAACGGCCTACAATGCCCAAATATGGAGCACGCAGATATGAGGGCTGTCACGGAAATACCACACTAGCAAAAATGTGGCCTGTTTTTCTTTTAAATGCAAAATAGTGCTGTATAGAATTAGAGTATCAGACAGCAAAAAAAGTGGTCCATCGGCCTACAATGCCCAAAGTTGGAGCACGCAGATATGAGGCCTTTTTCGGTGAACTTAAAACTAAAAAAAAAAAAAAAGCGGCACAAGGCTAGCACACACCACTATGCTTGGTATGCCTGACAAACTATGATTTTTCGACAGGCCTCAGTCTGACAGAACAGACTGTATATTTTTGTTCTTTTGGGGTGAATTTTTAGAAAAAAAATAAAAAATACAACTAGGTATATAGTAAAGAAGCTGCAGCAGCAGACAGTTATGGAGTTTTGGGAGGGATGCAGTTGGAGAAATGGACCCACATACAGTGCCTGCAGGCCTTGGACTGATGTGGATATGCTGTGCCCTGCCTACCTAGCACTGCAATATCGGGACCCACGAATTAGCCCTAAAAAGGACTTTTGGTTTCTGAGGAGTTGTGGCTTTAAGAGTTGCAGACCTACACTACCTCTAAAAACCACGATTCTGACCCTATTTCGGCACCAACTGTCCCTACTCTCGCTGAATCCGGAATAGATTCACCAGGTCTCTTATACTCAGGATGATGCTGTGCGGCCCTGCCAATCACTGCACGACCACAACCTAGATGGCTGCGGCGTTTCATGGCCTGGCAGACAATCCCTGCACCGTGATTGGGTCTCTAAAGTCCGCCAAAAACGCTGGGTGGAGACACCAGTTACCGCTGAATAATCCCGGAAATGCTCGGTGCTCGCCGAGTACACTGAGCATAGTGATACTCGGCGAGTAACGAGTAGTGGCGAGCACGTTCGCTCATCCCTAGTCACCTTCATATGTTTATTTATTTACAATAAAAATTGTATATTTGTAATTTTTATCTTTACCCTTCTAAAATTACTGACTGGTTCTACAGATATTTATGTTTAATTATAACGATGGTGCCCTAGAGAGTTACTAATGCTGCCTGCCTAAGGGTATGTTTCCACGGTAAGTAAACGCTGCTTGTTTGACGCTGCAGCGTCAAACAAGCAGCGTCCAGATGTTCCAGCATAGTGGAGGGGATTTTATGAAATCCCGTCTCCAACATGTGTGGAAACCCGCACGCGGCGGCCCTGCGACTCCGGACATGCTGCGCGTCTTTTCAGATCGCAGCATGTCCGTACACCTTGCGGGGACGCAGCGTCCCCGCAAGGCATATCACAGGGCCCTATGGCGAGGGGTGCGATCATCCCGGATGTGTACTGTACACATCCGGCATGATCGCGTCCCAGGAAGGGGGCAGGGCTTAGCGCCGAGCGGCTTCGCCGCTGCGGCGATACCGCCGCCCCTCCGGACCGTGGAGCCATACCCTAATGGTTCTGTGTATGTAACTGTCTCCAAGGGGCTGAGCAATTGCAGTAAGTCTTTATTTCCCTGTCATTATCCATGCTCAGCTGTAAGAAGTTCCATCCCGGCTGGAGTAGTATTTGCAGAACAAAACCAAGTGGGACAGTGGATTCTCATTTTACGGGACATACTAAAATGAATGATCATAATTTATCGGTACAAAATAAAAAGAGGTGTAACAAAACCCCCCACAAATTCTGCCTTTTTCTACATTTTAAATTTTACACCTTTCACCATGCTGCAATTAAATTTAGGCATCCGAGGCATAGAAGAAATGAACATGGAGTGAGTGCACATTACAGGTGAAAGAACAGATATCCCATATAAACAGGTGTTTATTATATTCCCTGTGCTTGTTAGTTGGGGAATGAACATGGAATATACGTAGATTACAGGGAAATTAAAGGGAACCTGTCACCACCAGGCGTTTTTAACTAAAAGAGCCACCTTGTGCAGCACTAATGCTGCATTCTGTCAAGGTGGGGTCCCTGCCAACGCTGAACTATTCGTTTTCAGAATTTGCCTTTTCTACCTGTAGTTTGTCAGGGGGGCATGTCTTTTCCCCCTGACACAAACTCCTCCCAGCCATCACTCAGGGCCTCTGTGCGCCGGGCGCCGCCTCCCCTTCCTTCATTAATGTCCCCGGCACCTGCGCTGTAAGTTCCCATCATGTGATGGGAGTCGAAGGGCAGCGCAAACTGCGCATGACCAAAAAAAAACTTACGAATAGTTCAGCGTTGGCAGGGACCCCAACTAAAAGAGCCACCTTGACAGAATGCAGCATTAGTGCTGCACAAGAAGGTTTTTTTAGTTAAAAACGCCTGAGGGGGGGGTGACAGGTTCCCTTTAACACATATGCCTGTACTGGATAGGGAATGAATATGGAATTCAGTATATGTATATAATAGGGGAATTAACAGGGGTGTAACTATAATAGGTGCAGGGGTTGCAATTGCACTCTGGCCCTAGAGCCTAGGGGGGCCCAAAAGTTCATTTTGACTATATAAAAAAACCAAAGCTATTAACCCCTTCCCGCCGCGGCCCTTTTTCATTTTTGCGTTTTCGTTTTTCGCTCCCCTCCGACCCAGAGCCATAACTTTTTTATTTTTCCGTCAATATGGTCATGTGAGGGCTTATTGTTGCGTGACGAGTTGTACTTTTGAAAGACATCATTGGTTTTACCATGTCTTGTACTAGAAAACGGGAAAAAAATTCCAAGTGTGGTGAAATTGCAAAAAAGTGCAATTCTACACTTGCTTTTTGTTTGGCTTTTTTTCTAGCTTCACTAAATGCTAAAACTGACCTGATATTATGATTCTCCAGGTCATTACGAGTTCATAGACACCAAACTTGTCTAGGTTATTTTTTATCTAAGTGGTGAAAAAAATTCAAAACTTTGGTAACAAAAAAAAAAAGTACAATTTTCCGATACCCGTAGCGTCTCCATTTTTCGTGATCTGGGGTCGAATGAGGGCTTATTTTTTGCGTGCCAAGCTGATGTTTTTAATGATACCACTTTTGTGCAGATACATTCTTTTGATCGCCCGTTATTGCATTTTAATGCAATGTCGCAGCGACCCAAAAAACGTAATTCTGGCGTTTCAAATTTTTTTCTTGCTACGCTGTTTAGCGATCAGGTTAATGCTTTTTTTATTGATAGATCAGGCGATTCTGGATGCGGCGATACCAAATATGTGTAGGTTTGATTTTTTTTTTAATTGTTTTATTTAGGATGGGGCGAAAGGGCGGTGAATTAAACTTTTATATATTTTTTTATTTTTTGATATTTTTAAAAACATTTTTTTTTAACTTGTGCCATGCTTAAATAGCCTCCATGGGAGGCTAGAAGCTGGCACCACTGGATCGGCTCTGCTACACAGGGTGGCGCTCACAGCAGGCCGGCATCAGTAACCATAGAGGTCTCAAGAACCTCTATGGTTACTGTCCTGACACATCGCCGACCCCCAATCATGTGACGGGGTCGGTGATTCGCTCATTTCCGGCCGCACGCCCGGAAGCGGTAGTTAAATGCTGCTGTCAGCGTTTGACAGCGGCATTTAACAGGTTAATAGCAGCGGGTGAATCGTGATTTCACCCGCCGCTATTGCACGCACATGTCAGCTGTACAAAACAGCTGTATGAGGACTTGCTTCTGAAAACAAATTTGTTGTTTTTATATTTTCAACTTCTTTTGCACAGAAAAACTATGTTTGGAAATAAATAGATAAATATATATATATTTTGTTGCTCTTCATATTATTAGACCAATAACTTTTTGCTTTCCTTTGGACAGAGCCGTTTTAGGACCTTTTTTGGTGGGTGACAAACTAGTTTTCACTGATATAATATTTGAATACATTCAATTTATTGATCACTTTTTATTCTATCTTTATTTCCAAGAATGAATAAAAAATAATAAATCCAGAAGTTTTTTTTTTATTTTGTTCTTTAGCACTTTATTTTTTTGCATCATGACAAGATAAATAAAAAAGCAATTCTGTCATTGTTTTTCACATTTTTTTTGCTTACTGACAGATAAATAATGAAAGTTTTATAGTTTGGGTCATTACGAACATGGTGATACCAAATGTGTAGTGTGTGTGGTTTTCTTTTATTACAAGTAAACCATTTTTTTTATCATTAAAACTGGGATTTGGATTAGCTATATATTTTTTTTTCATGTAAAAACATTTTTACAATATTTACTAACCCCAGGCAGGATTTGATAAGCTGTTGTATGACAGACACAGAGGTCTTTAGTAGGGCTCAATCTGTTTTGGCAACCCATTGGTACCCGTTGTTGACCCTCTACTGTCTTAACACTGCTTGCTTTACAATTTTGAAAACAACAAAAAATGGAGTTCCATACAATATAGAAAAATAAATTACAAAATATTTTATTACAAAAATAAATTCCAAATATCTGAAAACAGTACCACTGGCGCTCAACACTGCTGCCCACTAGACCTGTGGGACTAACCGGTATAATCACCCAGCTGCTGAGAACATGCTCAGAACATGTGCCACTTCTGAAAAGACCAAATAGATAAACTCAAAATGATACCGCGCTTCAGGTGATTCAGGGTATTCTATCTCTAATGACCGGAATGGCATCCAAGTACCTGTGATGATAAATGCGAATGTACAACTACAAATGGTGGTGGACTCAGTGCTAGACTACTGAGCCACCTGGTAGCCTATAAGTATTTGCAAAATGCACTGAACACACAAAGAAGAAGCCAAAAAAGAAGCCAAAAAAATGCCCTGTTTACCATGAATGTCGGTACACAGCGGACCCCGCATGAACCATACACATAAGTACTGAAAAGCCCTTACCGTGTGCTGTGACTGGTTGATCATGCGGCTCTTCCTAGTAAATGTCCAGGAGGATGTGCGGTGTGCCGCAGGAGAATGTGACAGGTAAACGCACAAAGTGTGCCTGCGGGTAACGGGCGACGGGTGGGCACACAGATGGTGGTCCTGTGTGACCTGTGTGGGGTATCGCTGGTAAGTGCAGAGCCAGAGAACGTCCCGGCCGGAGGCGTTCCTGGTTGCACTTGGAAACAAAGATGGCCGACGCTGCCAGGCAGCGTGTGACGTCACAGGCCTACGGAGCCCTGCTGGGACCAAAAAGCAAACCTAAATTCCAAATATCACAAAGAAATTATTCAATACAAAATACATACAAGGAAAAAGAGACCCTAGTAAAAAGCACATAAGTCCCAGGCATAAAGATAAATGTTCATAGTATCATCATGGTATTAATAAGCAGCACCAATCCTATATGCAGTGAAGTATGGTGTTTATCCGGGGTCCCAGGCAGTTGGTCACTCTCCTCATGGGTAAGAAACTTTGCTAACTAAGGCACCTTGTATGTATTTTCTCTCTTTGTTTCCTTCCCGTGTGGGTGGCACTTTGCCAGTATGGACAATTCACTATTAATTATGCAGTTTGATTGTATGGTGATTTATACTATATGATTACATTAATTAAGCCTGTCATTAATATATGGGGCTTACACCATACTTCACTGCATATAGGATTGGTGCTGCTTATTAATACCATGATGATACTATGAACATTTATCTTTATGCCTGGGACTTATGTGCTTTTTACTAGGGTCTCTTTTTCCTTGTGTAACACCTGCACTGGGAACTGTCAGGGCAGCTACTGGTATACTGGGACTTACAGACACTAAGAAGAGCTTTGCAGCTGCTGTTAAACAGGGACCTACAGACATTAGCAGATTTTCCTCTGAGCTGCAGTGGACTACAATTCACAGGGACCCTTGGACTAAAATTCCCAGGGACCCTTGTTTCAGTCAGATGACACAGCATGGATTGGATGAGGAGGGACTTGGAGGGAGGAGCTGGGCAGAAAGTGAAAGCTAGAATTCAGAGAAAGAAAAGAGCGTGGCATCTTGCTGGGAGAGACTGAGCGCGGTGGATTTGCATCCCACCACGCTGCAGGGTTGCTGTCCCCTCGGATATACCCGCGCTGCTGGAGAGAGCGCGGCTTTGTTTTACCCTCTGGAGCAAGTTGCATCAAGAACTTGGAGAGTTCTGCTGGCACTACCACCGTATAGAGGACTGAATCCGGCCTCCCACAGCTGGTGTCCAGAGAACCAGCCGATCGTTGGAGAAGTGCAGTGAGTGCCCTTCTGAGACTTGTGGTCCTACCAGCGCTATTTACAGTGAGTACATTACAGCCCAGACTATTGCCATTAATATTCGTCTAAGTGCACAAACTGTTCTAATTTGCGCACCAACATCCGCGGCAACTGGGCCCCAACGTTTGAACTGAGTTAAACCAGAAGAAACAACAAAAACCCTGCTACGTTATACTTGCAGGGTTGAAGTAGAATTAGAGTGTGACGTGTATATGACTTTGACAGAGCACAGTTACTTGTATTGCATGTTATTCTTTTAAATCCATCTCATTTATGCTGCATAGCAATAAACCTGTTAAACTGTTTAACTCCTGATCCCTGTGAGTGTGTACTGAGTGTGGCAGAGGTTTCCCGAGTCAGCCCCTGGCAGAAGATAATAGTCCTTCTGCAGTCCCAGAGAGAGCTCCAATCAAGATTCGAGTGGAGGCACTGCGCCCTGGAGAGGTGAGACCCCCCATAACACCCAGTGTACCGTGGTAGCCCTAAAGGGGTGTTACACTTGTATGTATACTATATTGTATGGAACTCCATTTTTTGTTGTTTTCTAAATTGTATTGGGAGTATACTTTACTGTCCTATCATTTACATGGATGAAATGAGACATTCACTAGAATTTAGATATCTGCCATATGGGAGTCATGCTATCTCTGTGAGTTTTCTTGTAGTGCTTTACAATTTTGCCTTTAACTCCATTCTACTGGGTCTGGCCTCTACTGTCTCCTGACTTCTTCCCTCACTTCTAATTTTGTCCTTTTACTTGCCCTCTGTTGTTATCAACCCTTCATTGCTAGCTCACTCCACTGGCCAGCAGCTACTCCATGGACATACCCCAAGGGATGCTGTTGTAAGTCCATACCTTGTACAGGTTCTTAAGCTGAGTGGCTTGAGCAATGTCTGCCTGTGGAAGCCATATTTAGAACTGTCAGGCTTTCATATACAGCTATCCTTACAGAAACACAATGTTAGAATCATCAATAGCTTTATTTAAACCCTTCTATTACATTTATTGTATTTAAAATAATATATTTGTAGCAATCTTTCAAAATAATGATTCCGTTTGCATGTATCATTCGCGAAGCTGTGGATATCTCCTTGAAAATGACTAGTGTGTTCAAAAAAGATAAAAAAATAACATTTTTAGTGCAAATGCAGATTGACTGCTTCACATACGAGAATAGGCAGAGGTTTTTCTTTTCCAATATTTTCAACATTCTAGTTTATTAACCGGTTTTAGGCCTCATTCAGACATTAGTGATTATTGACATACACGGAAAAAACTGACCAATTTTCATCAATATTATGGATTATATTTTGATAAGTGTGAGTTTTACCATCGGTTTTTGATTAATATTTCTTGTATGCAAAAAAAAATTTAAAAAATTGCAAAACGTCTTAACTAACTTCACCCATTACTATGTTAAAAACAGACAGCATGTTAAAAGCAGACAGCATCCACGTGCAGTCCATGATTTTTCACGAATCCGTTTGACTGATGTTTTTCTGCGACTTCATGAAAAACATTGAGAGAACACTTCTGTGAATCACGGACATCTCAATGAGGCTTTAGTCTGTACTAGTAGATAAAATGTCCAGCTAACGTACCAACAGGATGCACAGATCACATGGTGTGTAAAATCGCTTTTCATTGAATAACTCATGAACAACAAGGAAGACACCAGTTCAGGCAGTACAAGAAAGCAACGCATTTCCGATCAATTATGATCCTTCTTCAGTTGAATTAATTTGCGTTCACTTGTTCTTTCTTGTTGTCCGTGGTTTATTCAGTTAAAGTCAATTTTTACTACAGTGGATCGTGGGAGCTGAAATCTTTGTCTTTTCTTTTAAGCCTGTACTAGGATCAGAGGACGTGTCATTATTTTCTATCACATTAGCACTTATCCATTTTCTGATGTGCTGAGGAAACAAAGCTAAATCCCAGGAGCTTCAGAACTATTCTTCCTCCTTAAAGTTCGTTATCCAATAATCCATACATAAGTCAAGCTGTCCATTTTCCATAGCATTACATTTATGCAAGTCCATTTCTCCTTTTTTAAAGTAGTCTGATCTTGAACTATCAAGAAAATTAATAAAGTGCCCCTAAACACATCCAACTGTTTAATAAATGAGCATTTTGATTTGTAATTAAGCCTCATTTGCAGCCACATTCATCAACTACCATATCCTCATAATGTCTTAGTACAACATTGTCATTATTGTCATAATAAAGCATGGAGATGGGTGAGAGCTTAATAGGAGCACAGCAGGGCAAGGGTGTAACTTCTGGCTCTATAGAATGCACCAGAGTCTGCAACACCGCATGGTTGGTGCCCTTCAGCATCTCAGTCAGGGGATAAGGACACTCTCCATGGCAGTAGTTGGCCATGTAGCCACGAGGAGCAATAACCCAGTTCTGCCATCCTACATCCTTGAAGTCAATATACAGTCTCCTCTTTTTGCAAATATTACTTGGAGTTGGCAATAATGGTTCCTCACTTCTTTTGACACGTCGTCTTTTGCAACTGGTGGGATCAAGGGTAACTGTAAGCAAAGATGCATGGATGAAAGAATAGATTTGATCACAAGAGGAAGAAACATGAGTCTCCATGCTAGTATTACTATTAGTAAATATTTCCAGAATAAGTCCCATGTTGTTATTTTTGTTGGTCCAATCTTGTGTCACCTTTGTGAGATTGAAAGAAAGAGACTTATGATGAAGGCGGAATGACTGAGCAAATAGAAGTTTCCTATTGGTGTTGTGGTCTCTCATGCTCTTTAAGGCCATGTGCAAGGGACGGTGAAGTTGAAGCTGAAATTCCTGCCCTTGATATGTGTTATGCTTAAACTTGATTTCTAGTTGGCTGAGTGTCACTTGTTCTTTTGCTTCTATGACAGAAAGGTCAAAGAAGAGGTGTTTTTTGAAGCATAACGATCCATGAAACATATGGCTAGAGATCAAAGGCCCTGTGAAAGAAAAAATAAGACATTAGATATTACTGGTTTTGTTAGTATTCTATGTAGCCAAAGGATAGCTCATTTTACTTTATAATATAGACTGTTATCTTTATGGACTCAATAGCACAAACATTACATGTGGCATTAGGGAGCCCCCAAGTCTTAGGCTACGTTCACATTAGCGTCGGGCGCCGCAGCGTCGGGCGCCGCAGCGGCGCCGCATGCGTCATGCGCCCCTATATTTAACATGGGGGCGCATGGACATGCGTCGCACTTGCGTTTTGCGCCGCATGCGTCGCTGCGGCGCCCGCGTCCGGGCGCAGAGGACGCAGCAAGTTGCATTTTTGCTGCGTCCAAATTCAGTTAAAAAAAGGACGCATGCGGAGCAAAACGCAGCGTTGTGCATGCGTTTTGCTGCGTTTTTGTTTGCGTTGTGCGCTGCGGCGCCGACGCTGCGGCGCACAACGCAAATGTGAACGTAGCCTTAACAAATTGGGTGTGTAAAATATTTAATGCCTATTTCAGTTAAAGGTCCTATTATGAAATTGCAAAGGGTCCAAAACTCTCCCTTTGCACTGGATATTGGATAACTGGATATTATTATTGTCCTTATACAACTGGATATTATTATTATGCATTGTCCTCATACAACCTACATTCCCAATCAGTATGTCTTTGGACTGTGGGAGCAAACGGGAGAACCCGGAGGAAACCCACGCAAACAAGAGGAGAACATACAAACTCTTTTTAACCCCTTCACCCCGAAGCCTGTTTTCACCTAAGAGACAGGGCCAATTTTTACAATTCTGAACTCTTTCACTTTATGAGGTCATAACTCTGAAACGCTTCAACGGATCCTGGTGATTCTGACATTGTTTTCTCGTGACATATTGTACTTCATGATAGTGGTAAAACTTCTTCGATATGACTTGCATTTATTTGTGAAAAAAAAAAAATTTGTCGAAAATTATGAAAATTTAGCAATTTTCAAACTTTTCGTTTTTATGCCCTTAAATTAGAGAGTTATATCACATAATATAGTTAACAAACAACATTTCCCACATGTCTGCTTTACATCAGCACAATTTTGGAAACATAATTTTTTTGTTAGGGAGTTATAAGGGTTAAAAGTTGACCAGCGATTTCTCATTTTTGCAACAAAATTTGCAAAACCATTTTTTTTTTACGGACCACCTCACACGTGACTTTGAGGGGTCTATATGACAGAAAATGCCCAAAAGTGACACCATTCTAAAAACTGCACCCCTCAAGGTACTCAAAACCACATTCAAAAAGTTTATTAACCCTTCAGGTGCTTCACAGGAATTTTTGGAATGTTTAAAAAAAATTGAACATTTAACTTTTTTTTTCACAAAATGTTTACTTCAGATCCAATTTGTTTTATTTTACCAAGGGTAACAGGAGAAATTGGATCACAAAAGTCATTGTACAATTTGTCCTGAGTATGCCGATACCCCACATGTTGGGGTAAACCATTGATTGGGCACATGGCAGAGCTCGGAAGGGAAGGAGCGCCATTTGACTTTTCAATGCAAGATTTGCTAGAATTGAGATCGGAGCCTATGTCGCGATTGGTGAGCCCCTGACATGTCTAAACAGTGGAAACACCCACAAGTGACACCATTTTGGAAAGTAGACCCTCTAAGGAACTAATCTACACTGTGTTCCAAATTTATTATGCAAATTGGATTTAAGTGTCTTAAAGATTTAATTGTTCTGTTTTTCAAATAAACTCGTGGATGGTATTGTGTCTCAGGGCTCAATGGATCACTGAAATCAATCTTAAACACATGTGATAATTAGTTTTCCAGGTGATTCTAATTAAAGGAAAACTACTCAAAAATGATGTTCCACATTATTATGCAGGTCACAAGTTTCAAGCAATATGGGAAATAAAAAGGATCTCTCTGCTGCTGAAAATCGTTAAATAGTGCAATGCCATGGACAAGGTATGAAAAAATTAGATATTTCACAAAAACTTAAGAGTGATCATCATACTCTGATGAGATTTGTGACTGAAACAGAGCACAGACAGAGTTCATGCAAATAAAGGCATAATGAGGAAGTTTTCTGGCAGACAAATTCATTGGATTAAGAGAGCAGCTGCCAAAATACCATTACAAAGCAGCAAACAGATATTTGAAGCCACTGATGCCTCTGGAGTCCCTCGAACCTCAAGGTGTAGGATCCTTCAAAGGCTTGCTGTGGTGCATAAATCTACTATTCGGCCACCCCTAAACAGTGTTCACAAGCAGAAACGGTTGCAGTGGGCCCAGACATACATGAAGACTAATTTCCAAACAGTCTTGTTTACTGATGAGTGTCGAGCAACTCTGGACGGTCCAGATGGATGGAGTAGTGGATGGTTGGTGGATGGCCACCATGTCCCAACAAGGCTGCGACGTCAGCAAGGAGGTGGAGGAGTCATGTTTTGGGCTGGAATCATGGGGAACCAGCTGGTAGGGCCCTTTAAGGTTCCTGAAGGTGTGAAAATAACCTCCGCAAAGTAAATAGAGTTTCTGACTGACAACTTTCTTCCATGGTCTAAAAAGCAGAAACGTGCCTTCAGGAACAAAATCATCTTCATGCATGACAATGAATACCTCTGAGTAATTGGCTGCTATGGGCATAAAGGGAGATAAACTCATGGTGTGGCCACCATCTTCCCCTGACCTCAACCCTATAGAGAACCTTTGGAGTATCATCAAACAAAAGATCTATGAGTGTGGGAGGCAGTTCACATCAAAACAGCAGCTCTGGGGGGCTATTCTGACTTCATGCAAAGAAATACAAGCAGAAACTCTCCATAAACTCACAAGTTCAATGGATGCAGGAATTGTGAAGGTGATATCAATGAAGGGTCCTATGTTACCATGTAACTTGGCCTGTTAGGATGTTTTGGAGTTAAATAGCTTTTTTGTTCAGTGAATGTGACCTCTTAATGCTGCAAATTCCACAAATGAGCATTTTCAGTTCTTTAAAACATATCAAATGTTTAGAAATTCTACTGTGCCTAATAATTTGGAACAGTGCATTTTGAGTTTTGATTCATTTTGGAGATTATACTGTTATCATTGGGAGGTTTCTTCAATAAAATTCGATGTATACTCTAACGGGTGATGACTTTTATTAGACTGACTGTCATTTGCACCGACCATTTAGGAAAATCCGATAAAAATGTCATTTGCATAATTTGGAACATAGTGTAGATTGTTGTGAATTTGGATTCTGGGCTCCCCCGGTGGCCGCTTGTGGAATTGGACTTGTCATCCTCTTTCCTGTTTCACCTGGTTCTATCAGTAGTGGGTGTCGCTATTTAAGCTCATTTCTCTGGTGGTTTCTTGCCGGTCAACAATGTTATCTGATGCCTCTCAGTGCTTGTTCCTGCTTCTAGACAACTTCTAGATAAGTTGGACTTTTGTCCATGTTTTGTTTTGCCTATTTGTTCCAGTTCACAGCTGAAGTTTTGTTACTGTGTCTGGAAAGCTCTCGTTGATCAGGGATTGCTACTCTGGCGTTATGAGTTAATGCCAGAGTTTAAGGTAATCTCTGGATGGTGTTTTGTTAGTGTTTTTCTGCTGACCATGAAAGTATACTATCTGTCTTCTGCTATCTAGTAAGCGGACCTCAAATTTGCTAAGACTATTTTCCTGCTGCGTTTGTTGTTTCATCTGAACTCACCGTCATTATATGTGGGGGGCTACTGTCTTCTTTGGAATATTTCTCTAGAGGTGAGCCAGGTCTTATATTTCCCTCTGCTAGCTATTTAGGTCTTAGGCCAGAGCTGGGCATCTAGCGATAAATAGGAAATGCTACCTGGCTATTTCTAGTTGCGCGGCAGGCTTAGTTCATGGTCAGTATAGTTCCATCTTCCGAGAGCTTGTCCCTCTATAGGCTTGCTATGATCTCTGCCTGCAGAGATCATGACAGTTTGACCGGCCAATAAAGTGTTAAAGACCCAGGTTGAGAAAGGAGAGTTATAAGAAGTCTGCTGGAATTTTTTTTTTTTTTTTTTTCCTCCAGTCTGCCTTGCTGCAGTCTTTTTTCTCTCTCTCCTCCTAATCTCTGTATGCTCTGTGTGCACCTGACAATAATGGATCTCCAGAGTGTAACTGCGGGTTTGAATAATCTCATCACGAAAGTACAAAATTTACAAGATTTTGTGGTACATGCTCCGGTATCTGAGCCGAGAATTCCTTTGCCGGAGTTCTTCACAGGGAATAGAGCTAGCTTCCAGAATTTCCGAAATAATTGTAAGCTTTATTTGTCCCTGAAGTCTCGTTCAGCTGGAGACCCTGCTCAGCAGGTTAGGATTGTGATTTCCTTGCTCAGGGGTGACCCTCAAGATTGGGCCTTCTCATTGCCAGCAGGGGATCCTGCGTTACGCGATGTGGATGCGTTTTTTCTGGCCTTGGGCTTGCTTTATGAGGAACCTCATTTGGAACTTCAGGCAGAAAAAACTTTGATGGCACTATCTCAGGGGCAAGACGAAGCTGAAGTTTTCTGCCAAAAATTCCGTAAATGGTCTGTGCTTACTCAGTGGAATGAGTGCGCCTTGGCGGCAACTTTCAGAGAAGGTCTCTCTGATGCCGTTAAGGATGTTATGGTGGGGTTCCCTTTGCCTGCAGGTCTGAATGAGTCCATGACAATGGCTATTCAGATTGATAGGCGTCTGCGGGAGCGCAAACCGGTGCACCATCTGGCGGTGTCTATGGACAAGACGCCAGAAAGTATGCAGTGTGATAGAATTCTGTCCAGGAGCGAGCGACAGAATTTTAGACGGAAGAATGGATTGTGTTTCTATTGTGGGGAGTCTACTCATGTTATATCAGCATGCTCTAGGCGTACAAAGAAGCTTGATAAGTCTGTTTCCATTGGCACCATTCAGTCTAAGTTTATTTTGTCTGTAACCCTGATTTGTTCTTTGTCATCCATTGCCACGGACGCCTATGTTGACTCTGGCGCCGCTCTGAGTCTTATGGATTGGTCCTTTGCCAATCGTTGTGGTTTTGATTTAGAGCCTTTGGAGACTCTTATTCCTCTGAAGGGGATTGACTCCACCCCATTGGCTAATAATAAACCACAATACTGGACACAAGTAACCATGCGTATCGATCCGGATCACCAGGAGATTATTCGTTTCCTGGTGCTGTATAATTTACATGACGATTTGGTACTGGGATTGCCATGGTTGCAGTCTCACAACCCAGTCTTGGACTGGAGAGCAATGTCTGTGTTGAGCTGGGGATGTAAGGGTATTCATGGGGACGTACCTTTGGTTTCTATTTCGTCGTCCATTCCCTCTGAAGTCCCTGAGTTCCTCTCTGATTATCAAGACGTCTTTGACGAACCCAAGCTTGGGTCGTTACCTCCGCACCGTGAGTGCGATTGTGCCATAGATTTGATACCGGGTTGTAAATATCCAAAGGGTCGTTTGTTTAATTTGTCTGTGCCGGAACATGCTGCTATGCGGGAATATATAAAGGAGTCTTTGGAAAAGGGACATATTCGTCCATCTTCTTCTCCCTTGGGAGCTGGGTTTTTCTTTGTCTCAAAAAAAGACGGCTCTTTGAGACCATGTATTGATTATCGGCTTCTGAATAAGATCACTGTTAAGTATCAATACCCATTGCCATTGCTTACTGATTTGTTTGCTCGTATAGAGGGTGCTAAGTGGTTCTCTAAAATTGATCTTCGTGGGGCGTATAATTTGGTGCGGATCAGGCAGGGGGATGAGTGGAAGACCGCATTTAATACGCCCGAGGGCCACTTTGAGTATTTGGTCATGCCTTTTGGTCTTTCTAATGCCCCTTCAGTTTTCCAGTCTTTTATGCATGATATTTTCCGCGATTTTCTGGATAAATTTATGATAATATATCTGGATGATATTCTGATTTTTTCTGATGACTGGGACTCTCATGTCCAGCAGGTCAGGAGAGTTTTTCAGGTTCTGCGGTCTAATTCTTTATGTGTGAAGGGGTCTAAGTGCGTTTTTGGGGTCCAGAAAATTTCCTTTTTGGGGTATATTTTTTCTCCCTCTTCCATTGAGATGGATCCCGTCAAGGTGCAAGCTATTTGTGACTGGACTCAGCCCTCCTCTCTTAAGGGTCTTCAGAGATTTTTGGGCTTTGCCAACTTTTACCGCCGATTTATTGCTGGTTTTTCGGATGTCGTTAAACCACTGACTGATTTGACCAGACAAGGCGCTGATGTTGCTAATTGGTCCCCTCATGCTGTAGAGGCCTTTCAGGAGCTTAAGCGCCGTTTTGCCTCTGCCCCTGTGTTGCGTCAGCCTGATGTGAATCTGCCTTTTCAGGTTGAGGTTGACGCTTCGGAGATCGGAGCTGGGGCAGTGTTGTCGCAGAAAGGTTCCGACTGCTCCGTCATTAGGCCTTGTGCCTTCTTTTCTCGCAAATTTTCGCCCGCAGAGCGGAATTATGATGTTGGGAATCGGGAGCTTTTGGCCATGAAGTGGGCTTTTGAGGAGTGGCGCCATTGGCTCGAGGGGGCTAGGCATCAGGTGGTGGTATTGACTGACCACAAAAATTTGATTTATCTTGAGACTGCCAGACGCCTGAATCCTAGACAGGCGCGCTGGTCTTTATTTTTTTCTCGCTTTAATTTTGTGGTGTCATACCTACCGGGTTCTAAGAATGTTAAGGCAGATGCCCTTTCTAGGAGTTTTGACCCGGACTCTCCTGGTAATTCTGAACCCACAGGTATCCTTAGGGAGGGAGTAATTTTGTCGGCCGTTTCTCCTGATCTGCGGCGGTCCTTGCAAGAGTTTCAGGCGGATAGACCGGATCGTTGTCCGCCTGATAGACTGTTTGTTCCGGATGATTGGACCAGCAGAGTCATCTCTGAGGTACATTCTTCTGCATTGGCAGGTCATCCCGGAATTTTTGGTACCAGGGATTTGGTGGCAAGATCCTTCTGGTGGCCTTCCCTGTCACGAGATGTGCGAGTCTTTGTGCAGTCATGTGACGTTTGTGCTCGGGCCAAGTCTTGTAGTTCTCGGGCTAGCGGACTGCTGTTGCCCTTGCCTATTCCTAAGAGGCCTTGGACACACATCTCGATGGATTTTATTTCAGATCTGCCTGTTTCCCAGAAGATGTCTGTCATCTGGGTGGTCTGTGACCGTTTCTCTAAAATGGTCCATTTGGTTCCTCTGCCCAAGTTGCCTTCTTCTTCTGAGTTGGTTCCTCTGTTTTTTCAGAATGTTGTCCGATTGCACGGTATTCCTGAGAATATTGTTTCTGACAGAGGTACCCAATTTGTGTCTAGATTTTGGCGGGCATTCTGTGCTAGGATGGGCATAGATTTGTCTTTTTCATCTGCTTTTCACCCTCAGACTAATGGCCAGACCGAGCGGACTAATCAGACCCTTGAGACATATCTGAGGTGTTTTGTCTCTGCTGACCAGGATGATTGGGTTGCTTTTTTGCCATTGGCAGAGTTCGCCCTCAATAATCGGGCCAGTTCTTCCACCTTGGTGTCCCCGTTTTTCTGTAATTCGGGGTTTCACCCTCGATTTTCCTCCGGTCAGGTGGAATCCTCGGATTGTCCTGGAGTGGATGCGGTGGTGGAGAGATTGCATCACATCTGGGGGCAGGTTATGGACAATTTGAAGTTTTCCCAGGAGAAGACTCAGCGTTTTGCCAACCGTCATCGTCGTGTTGGTTCTCGGCTTTGTGTTGGAGATTTGGTATGGTTGTCTTCTCGTTTTGTCCCTATGAGGGTCTCTTCTCCTAAGTTTAAACCTCGGTTCATCGGCCCTTATAGAATATTGGAGATTCTTAATCCTGTTTCTTTCCGTTTGGACCTCCCTGCGTCCTTTTCCATTCATAACGTTTTTCATCGGTCGTTATTGCGCAGGTATGAGGTACCTGTTGTACCTTCAGTTGAGCCTCCTGCTCCGGTGTTGGTTGAGGGTGAGTTGGAGTACGTTGTGGAGAAAATTTTGGACTCTCGTGTTTCCAGACGGAAACTCCAGTATCTGGTTAACTGGAAGGGTTACGGCCAGGAGGATAATTCTTGGGTCAATGCATCTGATGTTCATGCTTCTGATCTTGTTCGTGCCTTCCATAGGGCTCATCCTGGTCGCCCTGGTGGATCTGGTGAGGGTTCGGTGCCCCCTCCTTGAGGGGGGGGTACTGTTGTGAATTTGGATTCTGGGCTCCCCCGGTGGCCGCTTGTGGAATTGGACTTGTCATCCTCTTTCCTGTTTCACCTGGTTCTATCAGTAGTGGGTGTCGCTATTTAAGCTCATTTCTCTGGTGGTTTCTTGCCGGTCAACAATGTTATCTGATGCCTCTCAGTGCTTGTTCCTGCTTCTAGACAACTTCTAGATAAGTTGGACTTTTGTCCATGTTTTGTTTTGCCTATTTGTTCCAGTTCACAGCTGAAGTTTTGTTACTGTGTCTGGAAAGCTCTCGTTGATCAGGGATTGCTACTCTGGCGTTATGAGTTAATGCCAGAGTTTAAGGTAATCTCTGGATGGTGTTTTGTTAGTGTTTTTCTGCTGACCATGAAAGTATACTATCTGTCTTCTGCTATCTAGTAAGCGGACCTCAAATTTGCTAAGACTATTTTCCTGCTGCGTTTGTTGTTTCATCTGAACTCACCGTCATTATATGTGGGGGGCTACTGTCTTCTTTGGAATATTTCTCTAGAGGTGAGCCAGGTCTTATATTTCCCTCTGCTAGCTATTTAGGTCTTAGGCCAGAGCTGGGCATCTAGCGATAAATAGGAAATGCTACCTGGCTATTTCTAGTTGCGCGGCAGGCTTAGTTCATGGTCAGTATAGTTCCATCTTCCGAGAGCTTGTCCCTCTATAGGCTTGCTATGATCTCTGCCTGCAGAGATCATGACAGTAGATGTGTGGTGAGCACTTTGAACCTCCAAGTGCTTCACAGAAGTTTATAATGTAGAGCCGTAAAAAAAAATGTCATATTAATTTTCACAAAAATGATCTTTTTGCCCCAAATTTTTTATTTTCCCAAGGGTAACAGGATAAATTGGACCCCAAAAGTTGTTGTGCAATTTGTCCTGAGTATGCTGATACTTCATATATGGGGATAAACCACTGTTTGAGCGCATGGCAGAGCTCGGAAGGGAAGGAGCGCCGTTTGACTGTTCAATGCAAAATTGTCTGGAATTGAGATCGGAACCCATGTCGCGTTTGGAGAGCCCCTGACGTGCCTAAACAGTGGAAACCTCCCACAAGTGACCCCATTTTGGAAAGAAGACCCCCTAAGGAACTTATCTAGATGTGTGGTGAGTACTTTTAACCCCCAATTGTTTCACTAAAGTTTAGAATGTAGCGCTGTGAAAATTAAAAAATCATTTTTTCTTTCCACAAAATGATGTTTTAGCCCGCAATTTTTTTCCCAAGGGTAACAGGAGAAATTGGACCACAAAAGTTATTGTCCAATTTGTCTTGAGTATGCTGATACCCCATACATGGGGGGGAACCACTGTTTGGGTGCACGGCAGAGCTCGGAAGGGAAGGAGCGCCGTTTGAAATGCAGACTTAGATGGATTGGTCTGCAGGTGTCATGTTGCAATTGCAGAGCCCCTGATGTACCTAAACAGTAGAAACCCCCCACAAGTGACCCCATATTGGAAACTAGACCCCCTAAGGAACTTATCTAGATGTGTTGTGAGAACTTTGAACCAACAAGTGTTTCACTACAGTTAATAACGCAGAGCCGTGAAAATAAAAAATATTTTTTTTTCCACAAAAATTATATTTTAGCCCCCACGTTTTTATTTTTCCAAGGGTAACAGGACAAATTGGACCCCAAAAGTTGTTGTCCAACTTGTCCTGAGAACGCTGATACCCCATATGTTGGGGGGAACCACTGTTTGGGCGCACAGGAGAACTCGGAAGGGAAGGAGCACTGTTTTAGTTTTTCAAAGCAGAATTGGCTGGAATTGAGATTGGACGCCATGTCGCGTTTGGAGAGCCCCTGATGTGCCTAAACAGTGGAAACTCCCCAATTCTAACTGAAACCCTAACTCCAACCTTAACCCCAGCCCTAACCCTAGCCCTAACCCCAACCCTAACCCTAGCCCTAACCCTAGTCCTAACCCTAGCCCTAACCCTAACCCTAATGGGAAAATGGAAATAAATACATTTTTTTAAATTTTATTATTTTTCCCTAACTAAGGGGTGATGAACGGGGGTTTGATTTACTTTTATAGCTTTTTTTGGCAGATTTTTATGGTTGGCAGCCATCACACACTAAAAGACGCTTTTTACTGCAAAAAATAGTTTTTGCATCACCACATTTTGAGAGTTATAATTTATCCATATTTTGGTCCACAGAGTCATGTGAGATCTTCTTTTTTGCGGGAAGAGTTGACGTTTTTATTGGTACCATTTTCGGGCACATGACATTTTTTGATCGCTTTTTATTCCGATTTTTGGGAGGCGGAATGAACAAAAACAAGCAATTCCTGAAATTCTTTTAGGGGGGCGTTTATACCGTTCCACGTGTGGTAAAATTGATAAAGCAGCTTTATTCTTCAGGTCAGTACAATTACAGCGATACCTCATTTATGTAATTTTTTTATGTTTTGGCGCTTTTACACAATAAAAACTATTTTATATAAAAAAATAATTGTTTTTGCATCGCTTTATTCTGAGAGCTATAACTTTTATATTTTTCTGCTGATGATGCTGTATGGTGGCTTTTTTTTTGCGGTACAAGATGACGTTTTCAGCGGTACCATGGTTATTTATATCCGTCTTTTTGATCGCGTGTTATTCCACTTTTTGTTCGCCTGTATGACTATAAAGCGTTGTTTTTTGCCTTGTTTTTTTTTTTTTTTGCGGTGTTCACTGAAGGGGTTAACTAGTGGGATAGTTTTATAGAGCGGGTCGTTACGGACGCGGCGATACCAAATATGTATACTTTTATTGTTTTTTTTAATTTACATAAATAAATGGATTTACTGGGAAATGTTTTTTTTTTCTTTGGGGATTTTTTTTATTTTTTTTTTATACATTCTATTTTTTTTTTTTTTACTTTCTACCATTGTCCCAGGGTGGGACATCACTGTATTAGATAGCATAGCACTCTGTCAGATCAGCAATCTGACAGGCAAGTTCAGGAGGCTTTCCGGCGCCTGCTCTCAGCAACTTTCAGCAGGCGCCGGCTAGCCAGGTCATTTCATGACCCGGAAGGAGTCCCGCGGCCATCTTGGATCCGGGGACTCCTTCCGGATCACCGGAGCAACGCGATCTCATCGCCCCCGTCCCTGCGCGATCCCCCTCTATGCCGCTGTCACTACTGACAGCGGCATCAGAGGGGTTAAATGCCCGCGATTGGCGCTAGCACCCGATCACCGCGGCGCTCAGCGCGAGACCGCGGTGATCGGTGCGCCGTACTAGTACTGCAGCTGGCACAAATGCAGTGCCGGCAGCGCAGTACTAGTACGGCGCATGTCACGAAGGGGTTAAAGATGCCCTTGAGGCAAACTATATCCAATAGTCTCTACAGGGTAGGCTCATAATGGATATTGAGCTTCATTTCTGCAGCCATGTAGTTTATCTTACTGCTGTGTAGCATTCTAAAAACAGAGTTATAACTATCCAAGGAATTGTACATTTAGTGTAGACTACATTTTAAAAACAAGAATATATCACCGTGCTACTCCATACATGTGTAAAGCCAAATTGTGAAGATGTTAAATATGCAAATGAAAAGAAACTTACTGCGGTTATGCCAAAAGGATGGATCTAATGAGTGGCACTTAGTTTAGTGAGGTGATGATCCCAACAATTGGTGGGAGAGGGTATGATCTCCCTGAATTGCTTTGAGGTGGTGTGACCGCTAGAAGATCGATAGTGGTGATAGTTGGTGGTGAATCCTTTAATAATGCGTGAATATGCTGTTATTCAGATGTGGATATAGTATCCTGTTAGGTTGCCCTGTGTTGATCCTGGCTGTGGGGACGACAAGTGGGTGCCTGTGTCTGGAAGACTAACCGCTGTGCTGCAGAGGGTGACCGCAGTCGGTGTGCGGGAACCGCTGCACTGGACACCGACAATGATCACAGGTTCCCCGGCCGGAAGCACGCTGTGTTTGCGTTGGAAATGGGATGGGCGGGGTTTCGGAGTGACGTCACCAATTGAGAGAAGGACGGGTGCACAGAAGGAACAAGAAACCAACACGTTTCGAGGGACAGCAGCCCTCTTCGTCAGGGAAGTTGCTGCCTGCGACTTACATCGTCCTTAAATAGATTCAGGGTCAACTTTTTTTTTTCTTTTTTTTTTTCTTCTCCTTTCCCTTTACTGAGCACAGCTGCGGTTAGTTGGTACAAAGTGTTCAATCAATGATCAATGAGGGTAAATAAAGAAAAGTTAGTGGACTGATTGGAGTGATAAATATGGTGCTTGTTTAGAGTTGTCCACATAAACTGGGCAGTATAAAATCAAAAACTTTATTTGTTTGCGATAAAAACGTGTAAAAACATGTTGCAGCATATTATTAAAAGAAAAAATTAAAACGGAAAGCAGTCATTAGACAGTGTAAAAATAAATAATGATCCTATGTGTGTATTTATATGCGTAAAAAATAGGATGCTAAAATATATAGCAAAATTTATTTGATTAATATCATGTGCATGCAGCACCCCAGAGTCCTGGTTGTTGCAGTACTGTGGCTCCGCCACTATGGGGAGCTATGGTACGTCTGATTGCACTAAAGGAGTTTCTCTGACCAGGTAACACCTCACTACACTTCACACTCCGGCCACCAGGGGGGGTGGTCCTATCTAGTAGGCCACTCCTCACACAATGGTAAAACTGGGGGTTGGACAGGAAGACAGGGAGAAGTAGCTGGGAAGAGCTAGTGAGAGGACCTGTCAGGGATGGGATCCTGGCAGACTCCTCAGAGCAGAACTAACCAGTGCACAACGGGAATACAGTAAAGAAGTATTGGGACCAGAAGGAGTCGTGCTGTTAGACCGAGGCAACATCCTTCTGAGGCGCAAACAGTCGGTGGCCGGAACGCCGAGCAAGTAAGAGACTTTAAGTACACTGCAAACCACGGCCGGACAGCTAATTACAGGTTGGCTGTCTCACTTAACACCTAAGCAGACAACGGAGGCAGCTGTGGGAGAGGGGCGACTGTTATGACCCCAATGGCGAGGGTCTCAGAGGAACGTGGAAGTCTGCAGAATACAAAAATCCAGCTCATAGGGCAGTGGTAGCTGGGTTGACCATATATCTACTCCTAACGCCAACACTAGAAGTAGCCGGGGATCATTCCTACGTTGATTCTAGATGACACGCTCCAGCCGGAGAATCTAGCTACCCCTAGTAGAGGAAAACAAAAGACCTTTCTTGCCTCCAGAGAAGGGGACCCCAAAGCTGGATAGAAGCCCCCCACAAATAATAACGGTGAGGTAAGAGGAAATGACAAACACAGAAATGAACCAGGTTTAGCACAGAGAGGCCCGCTAACTGATAGCAGAATAAAGAAAGGTAACTTATATGGTCAACAAAAACCCTATCAAAATCCACACTGGAAATTCAAGAACCCCCGAACCGTCTAACGGTCCGGGGGGAGAACACCAGCCCCCTAGAGCTTCCAGCAAAGGTCAGGATATATATTTGGAACAAGCTGGACAAAAATACAAAACCAAAACAAAATAGCAAAAAGCAAAAAGCGGACTTAGCTGATATAACTGGAACCAGGATCAGTAGACAAGAGCACAGCAGACTAGCTCTGATAACTACGTTGCCAGGCATTGAACTGAAGGTCCAGGGAGCTTAAATAGCAACACCCTTAACTAACGACCCAGGTGCGGATAAAAGGAATGACAGAAAAACCAGAGTCAAAAAACTAGTAACCACTAGAGGGAGCAAAAAGTAAATTCACAACAGTACCCCCCCCTTAGTGAGGGGTCACCGAACCCTCACCACGACCACCAGGGCGATCAGGATGAGCGGCATGAAAGGCACGAACTAAATCGGCCGCATGAACATCAGAGGCGACCACCCAGGAATTATCCTCCTGACCATAGCCCTTCCACTTGACCAGGTACTGAAGCCTCCGCCTGGAGAGGCGAGAATCCAAGATCTTCTCCACCACGTACTCCAACTCGCCCTCAACCAACACCGGAGCAGGAGGCTCAGCAGAAGGAACTATAGGCACAATGTACCGCCGCAACAAGGACCTATGAAATACATTGTGAATAGCAAACGACACAGGAAGATCCAGACGAAAAGATACAGGATTAAGGATTTCCAATATCTTGTAAGGCCCAATAAAACGAGGTTTAAATTTGGGAGAGGAGACCTTCATAGGAACAAAGCGGGAAGAAAGCCATACCAAATCCCCAACGCGTAGTCGGGGACCCACACCGCGGCGGCGGTTGGCAAAGCGCTGAGCCCTCTCCTGTGACAACTTCAAGTTGTCCACCACATGATTCCAGATCCGCTGCAACCTATCCACCACAGAATCCACCCCAGGACAGTCAGAAGGCTCCACATGACCCGAAGAAAAGCGAGGATGGAAACCAGAGTTGCAGAAAAAAGGCGAAACCAAGGTGGCGGAACTAGCCCGATTATTAAGGGCAAACTCAGCCAACGGCAAGAATGTCACCCAATCATCCTGATCAGCAGAGACAAAACACCTCAAATAAGCCTCCAAAGTCTGATTGGTTCGCTCCGTCTGTCCATTAGTCTGAGGATGGAAAGCAGACGAAAACGACAAATCAATGCCCATCCTACTACAAAAGGATCGCCAGAATCTGGAAACGAACTGGGATCCTCTGTCTGACACAATATTCTCAGGGATGCCGTGCAAACGAACCACGTTCTGGAAAAACACAGGAACCAGATCGGAAGAGGAAGGCAGCTTAGGCAAAGGAACCAAATGGACCATCTTTGAGAAGCGATCACATATCACCCAGATAACGGACATGCCCTGGGATAGCGGAAGATCAGAAATGAAATCCATGGAGATATGTGTCCAAGGTCTCTTCGGGACAGGCAAGGGCAAGAGCAAACCGCTGGCACGAGAACAGCAAGGCTTAGCTCGAGCACAAGTCCCACAGGACTGCACAAATGACCGCACATCCCTTGACAAGGAAGGCCACCAAAAGGACCTGGCCACCAGATCTCTGGTGCCAAAAATTCCCGGGTGACCTGCCAACACCGAGGAATGAACCTCGGAAATGACTCTGCTGGTCCACTTATCCGGGACAAACAGTCTGTCAGGTGGACAAGACTCAGGCCTATCAGCCTGAAATCTCTGCAACACACGTCGCAGATCCGGAGAAATAGCTGACAAGATAACTCCATCTTTAAGAATACCAACAGGATCAGCGACTCCAGGAGCATCAGGCACAAAGCTCCTAGAAAGAGCATCGGCCTTCACATTCTTTGAACCTGGTAAATACGAGACAACAAAATCAAAGCGGGAGAAAAACAATGACCAGCGGGCCTGTCTCGGATTAAGGCGTTTAGCAGACTCGAGATACATCAGATTTTTGTGATCAGTCAAGACCACCACACGATGCTTAGCACCCTCGAGCCAATGACGCCACTCCTCAAATGCCCATTTCATGGCCAACAACTCCCGATTGCCCACATCATAATTTCGCTCGGCAGGCGAAAACTTCCTAGAGAAAAAGGCACAAGGTTTCATAACAGAGCAACCAGGGCCTCTCTGCGACAAAACGGCCCCTGCTCCAATCTCTGAAGCATCCACCTCAACCTGAAAGGGAAGTGAGACATCGGGCTGGCACAAAACAGGCGCCGAAGTAAACCGGCGTTTCAACTCCTGGAAAGCCTCCACGGCAGCAGGAGCCCAGTTAGCTACATCGGAGCCCTTCTTGGTCATATCCGTCAAAGGTTTCACAATGCTAGAAAAATTAGCGATAAAACGACGGTAGAAGTTAGCGAAACCCAAGAACTTCTGTAGACTCTTAACTGACGAGGGCTGAGTCCAATCAAGAATAGCTCGGACCTTGACTGGGTCCATCTCCACAGCAGAAGGGGAAAAAATGAACCCCAAAAAGGGAACCTTCTGTACACCAAAGAGACACTTTGAGCCCTTGACAAACAAAGAATTTTCACGCAAAATTTTAAAGACCAACCTGACCTGCTCCACATGCGAATCCCAATTATCAGAAAAAAACAAAATATCATCCAGATAAACAATCAAAAATTTATCCAGATACTTCCGGAAAATGTCATGCATAAAGGACTGAAAAACTGAAGGCGCATTGGAGAGCCCAAAAGGCATCACCAAGTACTCAAAATGACCTTCGGGCGTATTGAATGCGGTTTTCCATTCATCACCTTGCTTAATGCGCACAAGGTTGTACGCACCACGAAGATCTATCTTGGTGAACCACTTGGCACCTTTAATCCGGGCAAACAAGTCAGACAACAGCGGTAAAGGATACTGAAATTTGACAGTGATCTTATTTAAAAGCCGATAATCAATACAAGGTCTCAAAGATCCGTCCTTTTTTGCCACAAAAAAGAATCCCGCACCAAGAGGGGAAGAAGACGGACGAATATGTCCTTTCTCTAGAGACTCCTTGATATATGAACACATAGCGGTATGTTCAGGTACCGACAGATTAAACAGTCTTCCCTTAGGAAATTTACTGCCTGGGATCAAATCTATAGCACAGTCACAGTCCCTATGAGGAGGCAGTGCACTGGACTCAGACTCACTGAAGACATCCTGATAATCAGACAAATACTCCGGAACTTCCGAAGGCGTAGAAGAAGCAATAGACACAGGCAGGGAATCCCCATGAATACCACGACAGCCCCAACTTGAGACTGACATAGCCTTCCAGTCCAGGACTGGATTATGGGTCTGTAACCATGGCAGCCCTAAAACAACCAAATCATGCATTTTATGTAAAACCAGGAAACGTATCACCTCGCGGTGTTCAGGAGTCATGCACATGGTAACCTGTGTCCAATACTGCGGTTTATTTGCTGCCAATGGCGTAGCATCAATACCCCTAAGAGGAATAGGATTTTCTAATGGTTCAAGAGTAAAACCACAGTGCTTAGCAAATGACAGATCCATAAGACTCAGGGCAGCACCTGAATCTACAAACGCCATGACAGGAAAAGACGACAGTGAGCAAATCAAAGTTACAGACAGAATAAATTTAGGTTGCAAATTACCAACAGTGACAGGACTAACAACCTTAGCTATACGTTTAGAGCATGCTGAGATAATATGTGTAGAATCACCACAGTAGTAGCACAAGCCATTCCGGCGTCTATGAATTTTCCGCTCATTTCTAGTCAGGATTCTATCACATTGCATTAAATCAGGTGTCTGTTCAGACAACACCATGAGGGAATTTGCGATTTTTCTATCACATTGCACCGAATTAGGTGTCTGTTCAGACAACACCATGAGGGAATTTGCGGTTTTGCGCTCCCGCAACCGCCGGTCAATTTGAATAGCCAGTGCCATAGTATCATTCAGACCTGTGGGAATGGGAAAACCCACCATAACATTCTTAATGGCTTCAGAAAGGCCATTTCTAAAATTAGCGGCCAGTGCACACTCGTTCCAATGTGTCAGCACGGACCATTTCCGAAATTTTTGGCAGTACACTTCAGCCTCGTCCTGCCCCTGAGACATAGCCAGCAAGGCCTTTTCTGCCTGAATCTCAAGATTGGGTTCCTCATAAAGTAAACCGAGCGCCAGAAAAAACGCATTAATATCAGCCAATGCCGGATCTCCTGGCGCCAGCGAAAAAGCCCAATCCTGAGGGTCGCCCCGTAAGAACGAAATAACAATTTTTACTTGCTGAGCAGAGTCTCCAGATGAACAGGGTCTCAGGGACAAAAACAATTTACAATTATTCACAAAATTCCTAAACTTAAACCTGTCTCCGGAAAACAGTTCAGGAATCGGTATTTTAGGTTCTGACCTAGGATTACTGATAACATAGTCTTGTATGCCCTGCACACGAGTAGCCAGCTGGTCCACACTTGTAATCAAGGTCTGGACATTCATGTCTGCAGCAAGCATAGCCACTCTGAGGTAAAGGGGAAGAAGAAAAAAAAAAAAACTCAGAATCTTCTTTCTTATAATCCCTCTTCTGCAATGCATTAAACATTTAATACTGGCCTGGCAAACTGTTATGACCCCAATGGCGAGGGTCTCAGAGGAACGTGGAAGTCTGCAGAATACAAAAATCCAGCTCATAGGGCAGTGGTAGCTGGGTTGACCATATATCTACTCCTAACGCCAACACTAGAAGTAGCCGGGGATCATTCCTACGTTGATTCTAGATGACACGCTCCAGCCGGAGAATCTAGCTACCCCTAGTAGAGGAAAACAAAAGACCTTTCTTGCCTCCAGAGAAGGGGACCCCAAAGCTGGATAGAAGCCCCCCACAAATAATAACGGTGAGGTAAGAGGAAATGACAAACACAGAAATGAACCAGGTTTAGCACAGAGAGGCCCGCTAACTGATAGCAGAATAAAGAAAGGTAACTTATATGGTCAACAAAAACCCTATCAAAATCCACACTGGAAATTCAAGAACCCCCGAACCGTCTAACGGTCCGGGGGGAGAACACCAGCCCCCTAGAGCTTCCAGCAAAGGTCAGGATATATATTTGGAACAAGCTGGACAAAAATACAAAACCAAAACAAAATAGCAAAAAGCGGACTTAGCTGATATAACTGGAACCAGGATCAGTAGACAAGAGCACAGCAGACTAGCTCTGATAACTACGTTGCCAGGCATTGAACTGAAGGTCCAGGGAGCTTAAATAGCAACACCCTTAACTAACGACCCAGGTGCGGATAAAAGGAATGACAGAAAAACCAGAGTCAAAAAACTAGTAACCACTAGAGGGAGCAAAAAGTAAATTCACAACAGGCGACTCTAGGGTCCCGGAAGAACTCCAGGCCTACCCCGTCATATGGGTGCGTCCTACCATATCACCCGGAGGACGAAGAGAACGAACAATAGAGACAGACAGAAACAGTTGTGAGGACTATCCCGGGAGCTCAGCAGGGAAGAACTACAACACCCAGCGCTAGCAGGTAGACACTGATTCCCACCTGTAAAGAGAACTCCTGATGTGCCTTTGGACCGGCCGGTCTCTGACAACCCAGTTAACAGCGCTCTGGACTGAGGTCTCCAAAACCTTCAGTAAAGAGGTAAAGAGACTGCAACCTGGTGTCCTTGTTATTTACCGCGACCTGCACCTCACAACTGCACCGTTACAACACCACTTATTGCACCGGACGTCCCCCACTGACAGACAGGGCCACGGACCGGGTCTAGCCACCGTGACAACCCCAGGACTGAGACCCAGAGGCCCGGCTCCGGGTACCCCTCGGCCCTGCGGCGGTGTGGGGCGCTCCAACTTGGCGTCACGAACAGGATCTACTTAAGCCTGAAGAATCAGGTCATGTGTGCCTTGGAACTGTGATTTATTGTGCTTGGACTGTACTTTATTGAAAAGACTGTGTGCTGTGCCATTTACCGCCAAAATTCGCCATTGCCGCGCACGGAGGGAGGAGCCCTGGCTACGCGGGCGGAACCAGCCAAAAGAAGCGCGGAACGGAAAGCGCGGTAAGGCGCCAATCCCGGAAGAGGAACTCCGACCTCCAGCAGGTTAGTGGGAGGAAGGGACAGCCATGTCTGAGTCGGGAGGAGAGGAGGTGGCGGTCGCAGCCGCGGACGTAGGGGCAGCTCCGGTCCACGCAGCGGGCGAAGCCGCGGCCCTAATACCACCACCGGTTGCCGCAGAACCCGCTGTTCCCCTCAGCCAGCCGGACACTGCCGCTAACACAAAAGCCATAATGCCCTTCTCTATGCCGTACCTGCCCGGAGCGGCCTGGCTCCCACGATACTCTGGGGAGTCGCATACATTCACTGACTTTAAGGAAGGGCTCTGCAGCCTGCTCGAGTTCTATCCCCTGACAGAGCCCCAGAAGGTTCATATGATAACCGGCCAACTCTTTGGGGCGGCTCTGAGAGAATTGAAATCCTGGCCCGCTGAGGATAAAGGAACTGCACAACAGATTTTTGCCAAGCTTAAAGCCACCTTTGATACTCGCACTGCTACGGAAATTAAACTGACTTTTTATGGATGCAAACAGAGGCCGCAGGATAGCTTACGGGACTATGCTCTTAATCTCCAGGAGGCAATGCGGGCCATTAAGCAGAGTGACCCCGGCAGCATGCAGGATGAGGATAAACTTCTGAAGGAGCGGTTCATTGAGGGGCTCCTGTGCAGTCACCAGCGGGGCCAATTGCACTTCCTGGCCATGCAAAATCCAGACTTGACTTTTGCGCAGTTCAAAGATAAAGTTATCCAGGCATTGCAGGAGCGACAGCCCAGCCGCGCAATACCACCCAGGCGCCCCGCTCTCACATACCACCAGGAGGTGGCATCGGATACCCCAGTTGCCGCGGAGGCCGACGCCCAGAGCTTCGAGGACGACTCCCCTGCAGGACTCCGTCTTCAGATGCAGGAGCTGACCAAGAACGTTGCTGCCCTAGCCCGGACGGTGCAGTCCCTACAGGAGGCCCCCAAGAAAAAGATCCAGCTAGCCTCCGGACCAGAGGATGTTCCCTGGACGCGACAGAAGAGGACCCCACCGACCAGAGGCCGGGACAGCGATCGTTTCCATCAGGACGGACGACCCATCTGCCGCCGATGTCACCAGGTGGGCCATCTTGCAAGGTACTGTCCTTTAAACGAGCAACCCCTGGGGCAAAGGGCCAACCCCCAGGAGTAGGACGGTCAGGCCCGCAGCATTGGAGAACCAAGTATATTGGAGGACGACCAGTTCTCCCTGTAGTGATTGATGGAATCCCCTTGAATGCTTTGCTGGACACCGGTTCTCAGGTGACGACTATACCTTACGTGCTCTACAAACGGTATTGGGAGGACGCTGATATTACTCGTGGCCCTGACGATGAATTCACCATAATCGCCAGTAATGGTCAGCCGTTGCCACAAGTGGGGTATAAGGAGGTCACCATCAAAGTGGGGCGGGTGGAATTGAAAGCCCAAGGGATTGTGATTGTTGATATTGATCGTCGAGAATGTACTCCCATGATGACTCTTGGTACTAATGTTATAGAAAATTGTCTTGCAGAAGTGATTGTTTTGTTGCAACAGGTGGCAGAAACCGCTGGCCACAGTGAGCAACGTGCCCTGCAGAAGGAAATCAGAGCTCTGATGCAGAGACAGCAGGTAGAGCTGACTGGTGGTGAGATTGGTCGTGTCACTGTGAGTGATTCAAACCCCATCGCGATACCCCCCAAGAGTGAAATGTTAATATGGTGTCGAGCAGCCATAGGCCTCAGGGGTAAGGACTACCAGGCCTTGGTAGAACCCGTATATTCAGACCATAGGCCTACTGTTCTGACAGCCCGGGGGGTGGTCGACGTCCGTCAGGGGAGAGTGCCCGTACGTGTCCTCAATTGTGGGGAGGAAGAGGTTCACCTCACCAAGTATACCACGCTCGCCAAATTGTTCACTGTCAATAATAATGTGATACAGACACCTGAACCCTTGGTCCCGTCAAACTTGGCGGAGAACAAAGGTTCTGCAGAGCCCTCGAAGGACTGGTGTCGGGAATTGCATGTGGGCACTGACTCTACCCCATCCCATCAAAAACAGGGGGCCTACAGGGTGGTACACGAGTACGAGCAGATATTCAGCAAACACCCCTCAGATTTTGGGCAGGTGAAAGGGATCCAACATCACATCCCCACGGGAGATCACCGGCCCATAAAAGAGAGATATCGCCCTGTACCCCCAGCTCATTACCAGTGTGCCAAGGACATGTTGCGGGAAATGAAGGAGGCTGGGGTGGTGAGAGACAGCTGTAGCCCCTGGGCAGCTCCGTTAGTCCTTGTTAAAAAGAAAGATGGTACAATGAGGATGTGTGTTGATTACAGGCAGTTGAATCGCATTACACATAAGGACGCATACCCACTGCCTAGGATAGAGGAGTCTCTGGCTGCCTTAAAATCTGCTAATTACTTCTCTACCTTAGATCTCACCAGTGGGTACTGGCAGGTTCCTGTAGCGGAGGCGGACAAAGAGAAGACGGCCTTCACGACGCCAATGGGTCTCTGTGAGTTCAACTACATGCCCTTCGGATTGTGCAATGCTCCCGGAACGTTCCAGAGGATGATGGAGTGCTGCCTGGGACACCTGAACTTTGAAACTGTGCTGCTATATTTGGATGATGTCATTGTCTTCTCTAAGACCTACGAAGACCACCTGAAGCACCTGGCCGAGGTGTTTGAAGCCCTATCCAACTTCGGCTTAAAGGTGAAACCGTCCAAGTGTCATCTGCTGAAACCTAAAGTGCAGTACCTGGGCCATGTGGTGAGCGCTGATGGAGTGGCCCCAGACCCCGACAAGGTCACAGTGATTAAGGACTGGCCAAAGCCCAGTGACCTCCACGAAGTCCGGCAGTTCCTCGGGCTGGTAGGCTATTACCGGAGGTTCATTAAGGACTTCACCAAGAAGGCCGCACCCTTGCAAAACCTGTTGGTGGGCCAACCAAAGAAGACCAAGGGGAGGAACACCCCCTTTGATTGGAACGAAGAGCTGGAGGAATCCTTCACCTGTTTGAAGTCGGCACTGACGGGAGAAGAGGTACTGGCTTACCCCGAATATGACCAACCGTTTGTGCTGTACACAGATGCCAGTAATGTGGGACTAGGAGCCGTGCTGTCTCAAGTCCAGAAAGGCAAGGAAAGAGTGATCGCTTACGCCAGCAGGAAACTCCGTCCCACGGAAAGGAACCCTGACAACTACAGTTCCTTCAAACTGGAATTCCTTGTCCTTGTCTGGGCAGTGACAGAGAGGTTTAAGCACTACATGGCCTCCGCGAAATTCACCGTCTTCACGGACAACAATCCGCTAACGCATCTGGGTACTGCCAAACTCGGGGCTTTGGAACAGCGGTGGATGGCCCGGCTGTCCAACTATGATTTCACCATCAAATACCGGGCAGGACACCAGAATGCCAATGCCGATGCTCTGTCCCGAATGCCCAATTTACCAGAAGTGGGAGAAGACCCGGAGGCACTTGAAGAGGTGGAGCTGCCTGCCTTCCATCGCCCCAAAGCCACTCAGAACTCTCACCATGTGAAGAACAGGCACAAGAACCAACCGGATGCCACGCTGAATCCCCTGCCCCACCACGGATGGGCAGAAACCCAGGATAGTGACCCCGCGGTCCGTCAGGTGAAGGAGCTCTTGACGCAGGCTGGGTTGCACCCTGGCCCAGACGATCCACAAGAAACCCAACAGCTGTGGAAGGGGAGAAGCAAGCTGTTTATCCATGATGGCAAGCTGTGCAGGAGGAGCATTGACCCACGTACTCATGAATTGGTGTGGCAGATAGTGGTGCCCAGGCGAGATGCGCCCATGGTTCTGGGAGCCTACCATGATGGAGCCGGACACTTCGGATGGAGGAAGCTAGAGAAGCTGCTCCGAGGGAGGTTCTATTGGATTGGCATGAAGAGAACCATTGAGAAGTGGTGTCGGGAGTGTGGTCCATGTAGTCTGCGCAGGAAGGACCGTGACAGTCAGCGGGCTCCCCTGCGGCCTATCATCACCAAAAGGCCGCTCGAACTGGTCGCGCTGGATCATGTGAAGCTGACACCTAGCCGGTCGGGCTATATCTACGCCCTTACCATCGTGGACCACTACTCCAGGTTTTTGGTAGTTGTGCCTGTCAAGGATCTAACGGCCAGGACTGCCGCCAGGGCCTTCCAGCAGCACTTTTGTAGGCCCCATGGCTACCCAGAGAAGGTACTGACCGATCAGGGACCTGCATTCGAAGCGGAAGTGTTCCAAGAATTCTGCCAACTGTACGGGTGTAAGAAGATCAGGACCACACCGTACCATCCTCAAACCAACGGGATGTGCGAGAAGATGAACCAAGTGGTAATTGATTTATTGAAGACCTTACCCGTGGAGGAACGGAACCTGTGGCCGACAAAGTTGCCTGACTTGGTGGATATGTACAATCACATCCCAGTAAGTTCCACCAACTGTACTCCAGCGTACCTGATGCGAGGAAGATCTAGTCGGTTACCCGTTGATCTGGACATGGGGGTCCTAGTACCCGAAGATACCTCGCCGGATGCAGATTGGGATGCAGAAAGGCAGCGAAGGTACCGCGAAGTACAGGAGTGTGTAGAGAGAAGTCTCGCCCAGGCTAGGCAGAAGCAAGAAAGGGACTACAACCAACATGCTCCTGCGATCCCCCTGTCACCTGGTGAGCAAGTACTTAAACGAAAGAGGAGATTACATAAGCTCGATGACCAATGGGAAGCGGAACCGTATACCATCCTGCCATCCGACTTCGACAACACAAAGGTCTGTCTCATCAGCAAGGACAGAGGGGAGACCTCGACAGCGGTATCCAGGGATCACCTTAAGGTCTGCCCCGATAAGTTGAAAGAGAGGGGCACGGCTCCAGAAATCTCCCCGCCGGTGGAAAAGGAGAAGATGTTCCATACCGTCCTTGGTGACTTTCCCCAATCCTGGACTCAGATAAACCAAGCCATCGCGGTGCCTGTTCTAATGTAACAGCCGGACCCACCAGAAACAATGGTGGTATCAGATCAGCCGGCCCCGCTACCTCAACAAGCCTTACCTGATGACACCATGCCGACCGCTGAACCAGCAAATCCTCCCTCTGCTATCAGTGAATCTGCTGTACCCACTGTTGACAGCAGCAGCTCTGAGAGCCCCAACCTGCCAGTGCTACCCAGACTCACTAGAAGTGTAGCTAGAAGACAGTGCACTACACCAGCGGTAGCAAGCATAGCGGGCCCTGTTAGGCCAATAGCAACCCCTGCGCTGCGAAGGTCCACACGCAGCACTCAAAATCAAACTCCCCTCCGCTACAAAACTTGGAGGTATTAATAAGGGCTGCTATTTAATTGAAAATGTTTGTATATATATCTTTTTGTTACAGGTTTTAAATGGACAATAGAGTAATGGACGGTGAATTGCTCAAAAAACCTTCAAAAAGGGGGCCCCTTTGTTTACCCGGGGTCCCCGCTGTTTTAACCACTGAACTGAGAGTCATAAACTGTGCATGACCTAACTTTCGCAACGTTCAAGAATTCTCACCTCCCATAAAGGGAAGCTCTGTTATGTTTAATTGTTATACTATTTCAAAATGTTATGTGTTTTCTGTTAACATGTATTATTGTTCTCGTTTTCCCAGTCCCGGAGTACTGGATTTAACCGGGGGGAGTGCAGCACCCCAGAGTCCTGGTTGTTGCAGTACTGTGGCTCCGCCACTATGGGGAGCTATGGTACGTCTGATTGCACTAAAGGAGTTTCTCTGACCAGGTAACACCTCACTACACTTCACACTCCGGCCACCAGGGGGGGTGGTCCTATCTAGTAGGCCACTCCTCACACTATGGTAAAACTGGGGGTTGGACAGGAAGACAGGGAGAAGTAGCTGGGAAGAGCTAGTGAGAGGACCTGTCAGGGATGGGATCCTGGCAGACTCCCCAGAGCAGAACTAACCAGTGCACAACGGGAATACAGTAAAGAAGTATTGGGACCAGAAGGAGTCGTGCTGTTAGACCGAGGCAACATCCTTCTGAGGCGCAAACAGTCGGTGGCCGGAACGCCGAGCAAGTAAGAGACTTTAAGTACACTGCAAACCACGGCCGGACAGCTAATTACAGGTTGGCTGTCTCACTTAACACCTAAGCAGACAACGGAGGCAGCTGTGGGAGAGGGGCAACTCTAGGGTCCCGGAAGAACTCCAGGCCTACCCCGTCATACGGGTGCCTCCTACCATATCACCTGGAGGACGAAGAGAACGAACAATAGAGACAGACAGAAACAGTTGTGAGGACTATCCCGGGAGCTCACCACTTATTGCACCGGACGCCCCCCACTGACAGACAGGGCCACGGATATGCTTAGTAACCCGATGTTTACCCTGGTTACCTGGGGACTTCGGCATCGTTGGTCACTGGAGAGCTGTCTGTGTGACAGCTCCCCAGCGACCAAACAGCGACGCTGCAGCGATCGGCATCGTTGTCGATATCGCTGCAGCGTCGTTTAGTGTGAAGGTACCTTTAGTGCCACTCATCAGATCCGTCCTTTTGGCATAACTGCAGTAAGTTTCTTTTCATTTGCATATTTAACATCTTTACAATTTGGCTTTACACATGTATGGAGTAGCACGGTGATATATTCTTGTTTTTTTAGGCTTTGCTTTCTAGCAGGTACACACAAAACCTGCTTCAATCACCAGCAGCTCTTTATACAAATCTTACCCTTGGGTCAGTCATTTGCTGAGCGCCAGTGTTTATATCTAGACTACGTTTTAACTTTGGGGAAAAAAATAAAAAAACAAAAAACGTTTCTATTGATAGCAAGCCATAGTCTTCTATGAAAATCACAAAACAACAAGAAAAAAATTGACTGGAAGATCAATATACATAAATTCATCTGCTATTGGGATAAAGAACAGGCAGGTATGGATACATGATGTCCACCTTGTGTAATAATTAGCATAGCATGCTAATACCTAATATGCACTAAATTTATCACAGTATCTCATGCTGGTTGATGCATTATTAGACTCAATATTCGTTATATAACATGTATTAGTTTGCTTACTTTTGGGTCACTTTTTAAGCCACAAACTGGAGCACACTATTGGTACACTTGGTGGATTTTACGAATACATGTAGCCATATCGTGATCCAACTGCCAGAAAAGGCAAATTGAAAAGTCCACCTGTGGCTTGAAGCAGTTGCAAAATTACAAACTAAAATGATGCTCATCCACCAGCACTTATATGGATCCAGTGCAGACGGCTAGAGTAGATGTCACCATTAAACTAGGAACAGGATAGCTGTGGCCTCCGATTGCTAAAGTCACTTAACGCTGCATTCAATCACAGGCTTCAGCAGTTCTGTTGCTGGTGGAATGGAGACACATCCTCGTCCTGTGTAAGCTCAGATAACAGATCAGCCTTTGCTAGATCTAGGGAGGTGCAAGTATATATTTTTTTTACTGCCCCAAGCCATAGGTGAACTTTTGCCTGGATAACCCTTTTCAGTAGAAATAGTAGAACGCTATGTATCAGTATGTACAGTGGAATATTATTTTGGAGCAAGGAACAACCAGATTCTTGCTTCAGTATTAGGTCTAAGTAGAACCTGAAGGTTCTACAGACTGTCCTGTGACCTGAAGCTCCTTTAAGTACTCTCTAAACTGGCAGAAACAGTAGCAGCAAGCATGGATATGACTTGCAAGAGTGATGTTTGTGCAGGGTCATCACACTGTGTAGAAGTGACTGGGGGAAGCATACTGTACGGGGAAAGGTTGTGGGGCCATCATACTGTGGGGGCATTATATTATGAGTGGACTAATATACTGTAGTGGACATTTCTTTAAATTGTGTGATTTAATGTTATACACTATTATCTAACACAAATGGTCTGTAAGACATTCCAATTAAACACTGATTGTATAGCCATCAATCTACTATTTTAGATTACCGTATACAAGAACTTTGATATAAAATTATACTGCTCCAATGCTGTCAAAGGTATTAACATATAAGAAGCATATGCATTTCTTTTACCTCTTCAATGGATACTGGGCAAATATTTAGGCAGTTAAAAAAATCTTACTGATCGCTTTATGCCTTATTTATCAGCTCTTTTCATTCTGTTGTACTGTGTGACCTTCACTCTGACTACCTAAATCATGTATTGCCTTAAATATGGACTGGAAGTAAAACTATCTATGCGTTTCTATGAGAAACTAAATTTAGTCTTCTTGGGGTGCTTAGTGCCTGGCTTCTAGTTAATACTTAAGATGTTGTATGACTTGGGTAGTTAATGTGGATTGCATGCTCCAACCAAAGGAACAGAACAGAGCTGATATATTAGAAATAAAGAGATCAGTACAATTTCAACTGCACAAGTATTTACCCAATGTCTATTACAAATGGGACAAAAGAAAAAAATATACATTTACAATTGTAAGAAAAATGTTGGCTTTTAAAAGCAGTATGCTCCTACAAATATCAATAATTGCATCAATTGGAAGCCACTAGAGATCTCCATAGGTGTGTAAAGATTATCTTTTGGTCACATGCTCATTTATGGAGAGTGCATCTAAATTTGAAATAATTTACAGCAGTGTATATTTTTTCCTACAAACATTATCTAATTTGAACTTTTTATGTACTTATGAAATACAGCAAGTTAGATGTTGATGAAAAATGCATACATTTAAATGTGGTGCAAATAATTCAAGTATAATTATTGTCTATCCTCACCTTGATCTCTGTAGAATCTGACAATATTTCCAGGTACTTGAAATCCTGCCATTCTGCATGGATTATCTTCATTTATGCCCTTCTCAAAAATTTTCCAAAGCGTCTTGGGAACAGGACCTGGAGCAATAGGTTTAGGTCGTCCACTCAATCCCAAGGCTTTGAGAAGCATCTTCTCTTGGAATGGCAGCTCAGAGCAGTCAACCAGCAAAAGATAGGATATCAGGGAAGAAATGAACAGCAGAAATGATTCCATAGTGAGCTCTGTTAGTGGTCTACTGGCTTCCTGTGGAACACATTCTTAAATACTCTCAAAAACAGCCATGTGTGAAATTTGTCAGCTTCTTGGAGCCAGTAGGAGGTGTTACCAAACCATCATCCTGTCTCCTTCTTTTTGAATGTAAATATTCACAGTCCATGAGCCAATCTTAAACTGTGAAAATCTGTTTCATCTATCTTGGAAGTATACTTTCTATAGTGACATTCTACAAATAATGACAAGTCCTGATGACACATCTGTTTGGAAACTGATCTATGTATGCAAAATATCATATGTAATTATAGTGTGTAACCTGTAATCATTGTAAATATTTTGTACTTCCATTATTAGACTATTAAAGTAAACTATTCTAATTAGTAAGTTAAAATTAGTTGAACAGGTTTTGAATTTTTAGGTATCTACCAGAAGATTCCACTTCATTGCAAACTCATACATGCCACTACTAACACTGTATATACACACACACACACACACACACACACACACACACACACACACACACACACACACACACACGGCAAACTGAGGTTTACCTTCCCTTATTTCATGATTATAGACATTGACATAGAAGTTCTATTGATCCTAAAATAATATTTCAAGCAGAAAAGTATATGTATGTAGCAATGGTATGAGTACAAAGTGGAGAGAGACAGAAACATTGCAAGAAATCTACAGTCATATGTCCTCCATCATAAAGATAAGCTATAGGACTAATAACAGTAAAATAAAAACATTACAAGTCTTGGAAAATGGCAACACAAAACAAAATAATATTTTTTTTTCAATATTCTTAATATATTTTCATTACTTAAATTGAAAAAAAACGATACATGTTTGGTATTGTCATAATTGGATGGATGTTGACATTTATGTTTCCAGGTATTTTTTACTGCACCGTGAACCATGTGAAATCAAAACCATAAAAAAACTATGGGGGGGATTAAATTTTTTCACTATTTCATTACACTTGGATTGTTTTGTCACAGCACATTAAACCAGGGGTGCACCGCATTTTTTAGTCCAAGGGCTGCAATGCCATACCAAACCAGTCCCAAAGGCCGCAAAACATTTAAAGGTATACTTACATGAATATATCACCAGAACCACCATCAATACATTAATACATCACCTGAAACAAGTTTTAAATATTTGCTTCAAAAAATAAGTGTGAACATATACAAACTTACATTGAGTTTGTGGAACACAAACTGAGCAGAATCTCTCCAAATCCTCTTAATAATCTTAAAACTAAAATTTTTGAGGATTTTTAAGCTTTATTATGGCCATTAAGTGCATTTAGGATTCCTACATGTGTAGAATATGAGAACCAGTGTCAGCACATGAATGCAGTGGCAGAACCACCATCAGTACATGAATAAATCACCAAGCTTAGCACAGCAATCAATTGCAATGTCAGGTCAGTCCAATGTACAATTGTATCACATGAACATACAACTACCAATATGTCTTTAACAATGATGAGGAGATACTGGGAGTTAATATTAACAGTCATCATCAGACTGTGGAACATACAGAAACCACAGTACTGATGAGACGCAGACAGTATGACAAATAAACATTTACATCCAGATAACTTATAAAAGATATATTCTCTGATTGGAATCGTTCCCCTCCCTTTTTGTCTCTATGTAGCACAGACCTGATGCCATGATGAGATTTCACACCCAATGCCCTTCTCCATCTTCAGTTTGACACCTAAAATTAAAAGTACCATTATGCTGCACTAAAACTAAAAATATCTCACGTGCTGTGCCCCTGAATAAATAATTCATCCTCACTCACTGTGCTTCCAGCACAAAATATCCCCCTACACTGCTCTTCTCCAAAATATCCCTGCACACCGCCCCTCTGCAAAATACCTTCCCCATACTGCCACTCTTGTAAAATGTGCCCCTTTTAAAAATTGACCCCCCATAATGAGCCCTCACAATAACGTTAACCCTCTCCCTCCTCATCCACAACGATAAAACATTTAATCATTGTCTCAATGATGGAGTGCTTGCCATCTCCGCTCCTCTGAGGCACTTAGGTACCAGCAGCAGTATGATGACATGAGCAGCAAGCTGACCCCATTGTACCACTGCACGTCGGGACCGGGTCTGATGGGCGCCCCCTGCTCCAATCCTAGTGCCACAGATTTCAAATATATTTGTATCTTAAAGAGGTGAATACATTTGAATATATGGAGAAGGGAGCGCTGTCTCCCGGACAGCTCTGCATGCGGCACAACATGCTTTGGCAGGCCACGTGCATATGTCGGGACTGGGTCTTATGGGCACCCTATGCTCCAGTCCTGGTGCCACAGTTTTCAAATATATTTGTATCTTAAAGAGGTGAATACATTTGAATATATGGAGAAGGGAGCGCTGTCTCCTGGACAGCTCTGCAGGCGGCACAACATGCTTTGGCGCGGCACAACATGCTTTGGCAGGTCACATGCATATATGGTGCAAGCCTGCATTAAACGGTAAAATGAATGATGTCATTCAAAACTGAAAATTGTCCAGCAAAAAAATCCTCCTTATTGTTTTTAATATCATGATTGAATAAATAAATTTTATATTTTATGTTTGGATTTTTCTGGTTTATTCACTTATTTTTGAGTAGGTTGAAATAAAACAAGGCAAAAAATGAAAGCGCGAAAATGAAAAATTCCCTGGTCCTTAAAGGTATAAAGTCCTACACACTGTACAGATGCTTTCTTTATAATCATGTCAATAGTACAAGTGTACAATTTCTGACTACACAGAGTGATTATATAATTTATTTTGGTCTTAGGATATTAGTGGAGATTCTTTATTTATAACTGAATAAAATGGGTAAAGTTTTATATAAACACCTCCAAGTTAAATGGATCCAATCTGTTACCAACCAAAAGCAAATAACTTTTTTCCTGTAACAAAAATCTAAGATCAGTTAAATACAATTGAGCACAATCTGACTGAAGAACACAGTAGCATCTACAAAGACATTCGGCTGATTTGACCAGTGCATTCATTGCAATCAAATATGATAAACGTATGAATGACAAAAGATAGTATTCCTTAATATATACTAAGGGAGGATCAGAATCTGGTGGCCTGGTTTGCTCATGTCTAATTATGATCTTTAACTGTTTAATGACTGCTGAAGTAGATACTGTATTTTCCTAATTATATGGTGATGGGATTATCAGTTTTAGGGTGAATTTCATTAATAAAAAAGGTGACAATTTTGTTGTTTACTTAGAATAATGTAAATGAGTTCTCCAATTGTTTCTTGGCCAACCAACTGTTAACATGTCACTTCCATTGATACTGACCCTGGGCACTGTGGAGTTGAGTTTCTCACACCAGATAAGAGGCTTTCTGAGAGGTGGCAGAATTGTGACCTCCTGCTGATACCTTCCATGCTCTCTAACCCAAATGTGAAACTATCACTTCTCATTGTTTTGAGTAAACATACAACTATCTCTCTCTTTTTCTTGTAATGAGTTTGTTGGTATCTTTTGTTAAATTACAGACCTAACAAGTACAGATTATTGTTACAACTCACAAAAATTAAACATTTTCAGTGTAAAGGAATAAAACAACTTAAAGGATAAAATATTTTATGTAAAATTAGTTGTTCAGGTATCACGGTCATTGTTTTTGTTTATCCTATTTGTAAATGATTTGCTTCTGAGAACTGGCCCATAAGATTGCAATAGGCTCTATAATAAAATGTAATACACTTTTCAACATTGAAATTGCACCATCAAGAAGGAAAAGTCAAGCGGGGGGGCTGTAGGAACGCAGTTAAACGAAAGCTCCCCATGACTGCGTTGCCAAGGGGACTGGGGGGAGCGTCATTGAAAATAAGGCAGGGGCAGTGGGGATTGGTTTAGGGGGTAGGAGGAAAGGGGTGGTCTGTAGCTTGTGGGGCGGGCCTGTAGGGAAAAGTGCGGGAAAGGGGGGCATTACCTTTTAGTCAGAGAAGAGAGAAGACGGGCACGATATCCTCTGTGGATGCCATATTGGGGCAGCTACGGGATATGGCACGGTCCAGGCGTGGCGGCTGGCTGGAGGAACAGCTGGCATCTTTACTGGGTGGTCCTGGTGTCCAGGGGACCAGATCGAGGAGGACCCATCCCCCGGAGCGTTTGTCCCCGGAGCTGGGAGCGTGCGGCATATGCCAGCCACGGAGCCCCTCTTGGGACCCTGCGGAGGGCGCGGGCCGCGGGTCACTAATCCGCCCCGGCCCGCCCTCCGGCAGGAATCCTCCGGCCGGCGCTGCTGGTGCTGGGCGGCGATCGGGAGCAGCAGCCGTGCAGGCCCGAAGTGAAGCGCGGGCCACACCGGAAGTACCTGCAGTGGATCCGGTTCAAGGGCCAAACATGGCGGCGGGGAGCAGGAGCATCACACGGTGCGGAGCAGCACTCGCTGCAGCGCCGGTGACGAGGAGGAGCCTTCAGGGAGCAGCGGCGGCGCAGAGGGTCAGCAGTGATGGCAGTAGTGGTTCGGCGGCGGGTAACCCGGGGTCTGACACACCCCAGGTGCCTGGAAGGATCGGCTTTTTGAGAGGCAGGGCGACGGGCAGGCGTATCTCAACCCCTCAGCCTGGCCCAGTTTGGAGGGGTCGCAGTTCGGCAGATGCTGGGGCTCGTGGCAGGGCCCAGCAGGAAGACCGGCCTGGAGACGGGCTGGCAGCCGCCAGGTTCAGGTCGCCCAGAAGGTCGAGGGAGAGGTCCGTTTCTTCTGCTCCGGTCCCCCTGGTGACGAGGAGGCCAGGGGCGTGGGCCAGGAGCAACACAGCAGCGCGGAGGATTCCGGATCCGGGAGTGACCCACGGGAATTCGGTGATCGCACGGCTGGAGGTAAACAGCACCTGCGCAGCTTCGTGAGTATGAGGCTGATTCTTTAGCGGTGATGGATAGTGGAGTTCGGTCTGGGGATAGCTGTTATGGGGGGGTCGATTTGGCAGGGAGAGGAGGGGCTAGCACTGTTGGGGTTCCGGGGGTCAGGGAGCTTTTGGCGGGTATGTCTCAGATTTTGAGGAGACTGGATGGGGGGCCTTGATAGTGCGCGGTCGTCTCCGGTAGGTGCATGGTTGCCGGCATCTTGCCAAGGTGCAGGGGTGGTAGTGGGCTCCGATGGAGCGAGTGGCATAGGGCAAGCGTCGGCGCCAGGGGTGTCGGTGTCAGTTCAAACGGAGAAGGACAAAGGGGATACGATTAAATTGGATGATAGAGCTAAGGGGGAGGTTTATGTGTGTTTTGAGGGGCCGTTAGGGGCTCATTTAAAGAAAGAAATAAAAGAAAAAATTTGGAGAAGTTTAATTTAGATAAGGGTAAGAAGGAGGATAGTAAAAAGGAGGAGGAAGAAAAGGGGCGCTGGCGATAAATACCGCACACGTTTGTGAATTGGCAGCAGGCGTTTTCAATTTTGTCAAGTGTTATCGGGGAAAAGTTTCCGGAGAACTGTTCGGGCCTGTTTTGCTACTTGGATGCTATAGGGGAAGCATACAGGGCGTACGGGGGCCAGGCGTGGCTACGGTATGATGAGCAGTTTTGGCAAAGGAAGGCGGTCAGGCCTGAGATAAAATGGGATCAAAAAGATATAGGGTTGTGGTTGAAAGTTATGGCTCCAACGTGGTTTGGGCAGTCCTTTCATGGGGGTGGGGGGGTGGGAGTAGCGGTCAGCAGTTGGGACAGGGAGCTGGGGGACAGGGGTCACAGGGGGCTAAGGACAAAACAGGGACGTGTTGGCAGTTTAATGACGGCCAATGCAAGTATGGCAGTACATGCAAGTTCAAGCATGTCTGTTCTCACTGCAGCGGGGCCTCGCATGGAGCGGCCAAATGTTTTAAAAAAGCAAAGGGTAAACCAGCAGTGGGAGGCGGTCAAGGGGGTGACACCAGTGAAGGTTCAAAGGATGGCCCCTTATCTAAGTAGGTATCCAGATCGGGAAAAGGCGAGGCTACTGTGGGAAGGTTTTTCTGAGGGTTTTCGGATTCCTCATCCGGCTCATACTATCCCATTTTCAAAAAAGAATTTGAGGTCGGCTAATTTACAGGTGGACGTAGTTACGGCTAAATTGGTGAAGGAGGTTGAGTTAGGGCGTATGGCGGAGCCGTTTAGTGTTTAGTGTTGGAGGGGGTTGTTGTTTCGCCTCTGGGGGTTGTCCCTAAGAAAGAGCCGAATAAGTTTCGACTGATTCAGCATCTGTCATATCCAAAGGGCCAGTCAGTTAATGACGGTAGGGTTGAGCGACTTTCATTTTTTTAAGGTCGAGTCGGGTTTTGTGAAACCCGACTTTGTCCAGAGTCGAGTCGAGTGCAGTCGGCCGATTATCGCTGAAAGTCGGGGATCGACCGAAACACGAAACCCAATGCAAGTCAATGGGGAAGCATAGTCGGCAGTGAGTGGAGGCCAGGAAAACACCTACAGTGCCCATTTTAATGCCAAAAACATCCATTCTTGTTTCTGAAGCTTGTCAATCTTAATTAACTTTATAATAATAGTTGGGCATTGGAAATTGGGGGTCATTTGGCAAAAGTTGTGGGGGGTAGGGCTGGTTCAAGGTTTTAGTGGGCACAGGAAACGTGGACTACGTCACGGCGGTGGAGCAGTGAGAGGTAAGTATGTCAAGTTTGCAAGTGCTGTGATCCGAAGCAAGCAGGGGGGCCCACTCGTTGGCATTGGCACTGGCACAGGGCCCCTCAAAGTACAGCGGTGTGTTTGCACGACGGGGGCGCCTCCCACCAGCAGCGACACTTTTACGTACTCTGAGGGGCCCTGTGCCAGTGACGTCGCCAATGAGTATGCCCCCCCCCACCTGATGAAGGAACCTGCACTTTCATCTGCACCTTCCTCTTTGTCCCTGTGTAAGGTGGTATAACATGCGGGAACAAGAACCTTACTTTCAGCAGGGTCAGATTCTGGCTGTGTAGAGTGCAAGGGGAATGTAGTGGTCTGGGTCAATGTACCAGCAGACTCATCTAGCAGTGGCTGGGCAATGGGCAGGATGAGGAGGAAACAGATATAGGGCCAAAGAATAAAGTAGGCTAAATGCCGTTCAAAATTGGTAACAGGACTAAACAGGCGGCACTGCTTTGTTCAGTGGAGTAGCAAACCCAAGAGCAGCAGACACTGTTTTAAGGGCCCAACCACACTAGTAGGCCAAATGCAGTTTAATATCTGATACTATAGGCCGAAAGCCAGAAGGTAGAAGCTCAGCTGTATTCAGTTGAGGGCAACACCAGGGAGGGGCAGACACCGTTAGTAGGCCCTAACCACCAATTTTTAAAAACACAGCACTTAATGAGAGCCAGAAGGTTGAAGCACAGCTGTATTCAGTTGAGGACAAACACCAGGCAGGGGCAGACACCGTTAGTAGGCCGGAACCACCAATCTTTTAAAAAACAGCACTTAAAGAGAGCCAGAAGGTAGAAGCTCAGCTTTATTCAGTTGAGGACAAACACCAGGGAGCAGCAAACAGAGGTATTAGGCCCCATCCAGCAATAAAAAAAAAAAAAAAAAGCTTAATCAGAGCCAGAAGGTAGAAGCTCAGCTTTATTCAGTTGAGGACAACACCAGGCAGGGGCAGACACCGTTAGTAGGCCCATAACCACCAATTTTTAAAAAAACAGCACTTAATGAGAGCCAGAAGGTGGAAGCTCAGATTTATTCATTTGAGGACAACTTGAATTAGGGACTGCAGACAGACTTACCAGGCTGTCCCCTGTGTGGACCATGCATCCAATACATTAACCCATTGCGCCACAAAGGACACATAACCTTCCGTGGCCATGCCTACCGCTCCATGTGTCTGTTGTCAGGTGTACCTTTGGACTCACAGATTGACAGAATGAAAGGACAATGTGGTCTTTAACATGCTGGTGGAGGGGTGGGATGGCTTTTCTCGCAAAAGAATTGTCAACTGGGTAGCTCATAGCGTGGTACAGCGTAGTCCATCATGGCTTTATTAATATTAAATAAAATAAAAAAATAGGCTCTATGCACTGTAAAATTGGTTCCAGGGGTACACGGGCAGCAGTGGTCAGGTCAGTGGAGGCCTAGTGGAAGGAGGGACCGCAGACAGGCTTCCAAGGCCTAACATAATAAAATGGGCTGGCTGTAGGCACTTTATAATTGGTTCCAGGGGTACACGGGCAGCAGTGGTCAGGTGAGTGGAGGCCTAGTGGAAGGAGGGACCGCAGACAGGCTTCTAAGGCCTAACATACTAAAATGGGCTGGCTGTAGGCACTTTATAATTGGTTCCAGGGGTACACGGGCAGCAGTGGTCAGGTGAGTGGAGGCCTAGTGGAAGGAGGGACCGCAGACAGGCTTCCAAGGCCTAACATGATAAAATGGGCTGGCTGTAGGCACTTTATAATTGGTTCCAGGAGTACACGGGCAGCAGTGGTCTGGTCAACGGAGGCCGATTGTAATGAGTGTCTGCCAGTTAGTAGTCCAAAACAACAAATAAATGTGAATGTCTCGCATTAAAACAAAACAAAAACACTAAAGGGTGCAATCATTAGGTTCAGGGGTGGGATCCTCTGCGTTGTTTCAGACCTACTAATTTAGCGCAAAGTATTTACTGTGGTAAATAGAGGACACTGCCCCTGACTATGTTAAGTACCATCATACATGTCAACACAATGGTATTGTCAGTGGCAGGTATGGAAGGATGTCCGCGCATAGACTAAACATTGGTGGAAGTGTGAGAGATAACTGTGGAAGTGGTAGACCAATGTTTGACCTGGGGGTGGGTGAACTCTCTTGTGGCCGGCGGTACAGGCCCAGGGCCCCTCATGTTACAACAGTGTGTCTGACGTTGGGTGCGCACCACCACCGCCAGAGACACTTTATTGTACTATGAGGGACCCAGTAGCAATGCCGTCAACCAAAAGCGAGCACACCCACCTCTTCAGACAAACAGCAGTCTCACGGGTGCTTGCGCCAAGTCGCGATACCACGGCCCCGTGTGGGGAGTTTGGCCATTTAGGGAGGTGTAAACATGTCGTATGCTGGACAATCAGCTGCAGCAAATTAGACATTAGAAAAGTAATTCACAGTAGTCCACAGGCAAGAGCTTTTCATAGGAAAGCTAGGTGTCGGCCGGGCAAGGTGGGGCAAAAGATTTCGAAATCCAGTTGTGGTTCATTTTAATGAATGTTAGATCATCAACATTTTGGGTAGCCAGACGAGTCCTTTTTTCGGTTAATATTGAACCTGCAGCACTGAATACTCTTTCTGATAGGACACTTGCTGCCGGGCAAGCAAGCTCCTGCAATGCATATTCTGCCAATTCTGGCCAGGTGTCTAATTTTGATGCCCAGTAATCAAATGGGAATGACGGTTGAGGGAGAACATCGATAAGGGATGAAAAATAGTTAGTAACCATACTGGACAAATGTTGTCTTCTGTCACTTTCAATTGATGCAGCAGTGCCTGTCCTGTCTGCGGTCATAGCAAAATCACTCCACAACCTGGTCAGAAAACCCCTCTGTCCAACGCCACTTCTGATCTGTGCACCCCTAACACTCCTAGTCTGCTGCCCCCTGGAGCTCGTGTGAGAACGATCACGTGCGCTGTGTGCTGGGAATGCCTGAAGCAAACGGTCAACAAGAGTTGATTGTTTGGTTGCTAATATTAGTTCCAAGTTCTCATGTGGCATAATATTTTGCAATTTGCCTTTATAGCGTGGATCAAGGAGGCAGGCAACCAGTAATCGCCATCGTTCATCATTTTCGTAATGCGTGTGTCCCTTTTTAGGGTACGTAAGGCATAATCCGCCATGTGGGCCAAAGTTCCAGTTGTCAAATCTACGGTTGTGATTGGTTGAGGGGCAGTTTCAGGCAAATCTACGTCACTTGTGTCCCTCAAAAAACCAGAACCCGTCCTTGCCACGCAACCAATTTCCAGTGCCCCCGGGAAAGCTTCCGCATTAAAAATATACTCATCCCCATCATCCTCCTCGTCCTCCACCTCCTCTTCGCCCGCTACCTCGTCCTGTACACTGCCCTGACCAGACAATGGCTGACTGTCATCAAGGCTTTCCTCTTCCTCTGGTGCAGACGCCTGATCCTTTATGTGCGTCAAACTTTGCATCAGCAGACACATTAGGGGGATGCTCATGCTTATTATGGCGTTGTCTGCACTAACCAGCCGTGTGCATTCCTCAAAACACTGAAGGACTTGACACATGTCTTGTATCTTCGACCACTGCACACCTGACAACTCCATGTCTGCCATCCTACTGCCTGCCCGTGTATGTGTATCCTCCCACAAAAACATAACAGCCCGCCTCTGTTGGCACAGTCTCTGAAGCATGTGCAGTGTTGAGTTGCACCTTGTTGCAACGTCTATGATTAGGCGATGCTGGGGAAGGTTCAAAGACCGCTGATAGGTCTGCATACGGCTGGAGTGTACAGGCGAACGTCGGATATGTGAGCAAAGTCCACGCACTTTGAGGAGCAGGTCGGAGAACCCAGGATAAATTTTCAATAAGCACTGCACCACCAGGTTTAAGGTGTGAGCCAGGCAAGGAATGTGTTTCAGTTGGGAAAGGGAAATGGCAGCCATGAAATTCCTTCCGTTATCACTCACTACCTTGCCTGCCTCAAGATCTACTGTGCCCAGCCACGACTGCGTTTCTTGTTGCAAGAACTCGGACAGAACTTCCGCGGTGTGTCTGTTGTCGCCCAAACACTTCATAGCCAATACAGCCTGCTGACGCTTGCCAGTAGCTGGCCCATAATGGGACAACTGGTGTGCAACAGTGTCATCTGCCGATGGAGTGGTTGGCCGACTGCGGTTTGTGGAAGAGCTGTAGCTTCTGCAGGAGGACGAGGAGGAGGAGGGGGTGCGAACGCCTACAGCCAACTGTTTCCTAGACCGTGGGCTAGGCACAACTGTCCCGAAATTGATGTCCCCTGTGGACCCTGCATCCACCACATTCACCCAGTGTGCCGTGATGGACACATAACGTCCCTGGCCATGCCTACTGGTCCATGCATCTGTAGTCAGGTGCACCTTTGTACTCACAGATTGCCTGAGTGCATGGATGATGCGCTGTTTAACATGCTGGTGCAGGGCTGGGATGGCTTTTCTGGAAAAAAAGTGTCGACTGGGTAGCTCGTATCGTGGTTCAGCGTACTCCATCAGGGCTTTGAAAGCTTCGCTTTCAACTAACCGGTAGGGCATCATCTCTAACGAGATTAGTCTAGCTATGTGGGCGTTAAAACCCTGTGTACGCGGATGCGAGGATAAGTACTTCCTTTTTCTAACCAGAGTCTCATGTAGGGTGAGCTGGACTGGAGAGATGGAGATCGTGGAACTTTCGGGTGTGCCAGTGGACATGGCAGACTGAGAGACGGTTGGAGACGGTATTGTTTCCGCCGGTGCCCTAGATGCAATATTTCCTCCTACAAAACTGGTGATTCCCTGACCCTGACTGCTTTTGGCTGGCAAAGAAACCTGCACAGATACTGCCGGTGGTGCGGAAAATGGTGGCCTTACAGTGACGGAAGGGATGTTGCGTTGCTGACTAGCTTCATTGGCCGAGGGTGCTACAACCTTAAGGGACGTTTGGTAGTTACTCCAGGCTTGAAAATGCATGGTGGTTAAGTGTCTATGCATGCAACTAGTATTGAGACTTTTCAGATTCTGACCTCTGCTTAAGCTAGTTGAACATTTTTGACAGATGACTTTGCGCTGATCAATTGGATGTTGTTTAAAAAAATGCCAGACTGCACTCTTCCTAGCATCGGATCCCTTTTCAGGGATTGCAGACTGAGCTTTAACCGGATGGCCACGCTGTCCTCCAACAGGTTTTGGCTTTGACACGCGTTTTGGCCCAGATACGGGACCGGCAGATGGAACCTGTTGCGATGTTGATGCCTGCTGCGGCCCCTCCTCCACCTCCGCTTCTGAACTACTGCCGCCTGCACCCTGTTCCCCCAATGGCTGCCAATCGGGGTCAACAACTGGGTCATCTATTACCTCCTCTTCGAGCTCGTGTGCAACTTCGTCTGTGTCACCGTGTCGGTCGGTGGTATAGCGTTCGTGGTGGGGCAACATAGTCTCATCAGGGTCTGATTGTGGATCAGTACCCTGAGAGGGCAATGTTGTGGTCTGAGTCAAAGGAGCAGCATAGTACTCTGGCTGTGGCTGTGCATCAGTGCACTCCATGTCAGAATCTACTTGTAATGGGCATGGCCTGTTAAGTGTTTCACTTTCTAAGCCAGGGACGGTATGTGTAAAGAGCTCCATGGAGTAACCCGTTGTGTCGCCTGCTGCATCCTTTTCTCTTGTTGTTGTTTTTGCTGAAGAGGACAAGGAAGCGACTTGTCCCTGACCGTGAACATCCACAAGCGACGCGCTGTTTTTACATTTACCAGTTTCAGAAGAGGAGGCAAAAGAGCTAGAGGCTGAGTCTGCAAGGTAAGCCAAAACTTGCTGTTGCTGCTCCGGCTTTAAAAGCGGTTTTCCTACTCCCAGAAAAGAGAGCGTTCGAGGCCTTGTGTAGCCAGACAACGAACCTGGCTCCACAGCTCCAGACTTAGGTGGAATATTTTTATCCCCACGACCACCTGATGCTCCACTACCACTACCATCATTACCAGCTGACAATGAACGCCCACGGCCACGACCTCTTGCACAAGACTTCCTCATTTTTTTAAAAACTTAACCAAAGTAACTTTATTTGTTGCTGTCAAACAACTTACACGGTGAGCTATAACTTCAGTATGATTTCAATATCCCTTTACAGGTTGGTGAGACCACAAGGAAAATCAGGCCCAATGTTACACACTCTGTTTTCTGTGGCACCAAATCACAGAGATGCCACACACGCAGGACTGTCACTCAAGCACAAATGTCAATATTAATCTCCCACCTATTTTATTTATTTATTTTTTTTCAGGGAGACTTTAGAAACCAAATAATAAAAAAAAAAAAAGGCTTTCTATGGCCCACTGAGTGAGAGATGGCACACACAGGAGTCAGGAGTGGCACACAAGCCCTGAGGCCAATATTTTTCTCCCACTGATTGATGTAGTGATTTTTTTTCAGGTAGATTTTAGAACCCAAATCAAGCAAAAAAATTAATAGGCTTTCTATGGCCCACTGAGTGAGAGATGGCACACACAGGAGTCAGGAGTGGCACACAAGCCCTGAGGCCAATATTTTTCTCCCACTGATTGATGTAGTGATTTTTTTTCACGTAGATTTTAGAACCCAAATCAAGCAAAAAAATTAATAGGCTTTCTATGGCCCACTGAGTGAGAGATGGCACACACACAGGAGTCAGGAGTGGCACACAAGCCCTGAGGCCAATATTTTTCTCCCACTGATTGATGTAGTGATTTTTTTTCAGGTAGATTTTAGAACCCAAATCAAGCAAAAAAATTAATAGGCTTTCTATGGCCCACAATTTGAGAGAGAGAGATGGCACACCCAGGAGTCAAGACTGGCACACAAGCAGAAAGGGCAATATTAATCTCCCACTGTTTGAATTTTTTTTTTTTTTTCAGGGAGACTTTAGAAACCAAATAGTAATAAAAAAAAGAGGCTTTCTATGGCCCACTGAGTGAGAGATGGCACACACAGGAGTCAGGAGTGGCACACAAGCCCTGAGGCCAATATTTTTCTCCCACTGATTGATGTAGTGATTTTTTTTCAGGTAGATTTTAGAACCCAAATGAAGCAAAAAAATTAATAGGCTTTCTATGGCCCACTGAGTGAGAGATGGCACACACAGGAGTCAGGAGTGGCACACAAGCCCTGAGGCCAATATTTTTCTCCCACTGATTGATGTAGTGATTTTTTTTTTCAGGTAGATTTTAGAACCCAAATCAAGCAAAAAAATTAATAGGCTTTCTATGGCCCACTGAGTGAGAGATGGCACACACAGGAGTCAGGAGTGGCACACAAGCCCTGAGGCCAATATTTTTCTCACACTGATTGATGTAGTGATTTTTTTTCAGGTAGATTTTAGAACCCAAATCAAGCAAAAAAATTAATAGGCTTTCTATGGCCCACTGAGTGAGAGATGGCACACACAGGGATGGCACTCTAGCAGAAATGCCAATCTTAATCTCCCACAAAAAAAAAAAAAAAAACTGTCCTACAATTACTATCTCCCTGCAGTAATCTCAGCCAGGTATGGCAGGCAGCAATAAGGAGTGGACGGATGCACAAATTAAATAAAAAGTGTGGACAAACAAAAAAGATAGCTGTGCAGAAAGGAAGGAACAACAGGATTTGTGCTTTGAAAAAAGCAGTTGGTTTGCACAGCGTCGTACACACACAGGCACAGCAACGCAGCTATCAGGGTCAGGGAGCCTTCTAGGGCAGCCCAATGAGCGACAGCGCTGAGGAAAAAAAAATGTAGCTTCCACTGTCCCTGCAAACAAAAGGTGGTGTTGGACAGTGGAAATCGCTACAGCACAAGCGGTTTGCAGCTTTATGTACCCTGCCTATCACTATCCCTGCTTCTGAAGAAGCGGCAGCAACCTCTCCCTACGCTCAGATCAGCAGCAGTAAGATGGCGGTCGGCGGGAACGCCCCTTTATAGCCCCTGTGACGCTGCAGAAAGCAAGCCAATCACTGCAATGCCCTTCTCTAAGATGGTGGGGACCAGGACCTATGTCATCACGCTGCCCACACTCTGCGTTCACCTTCATTGGCTGAGAAATGGCGCTTTTCGCGTCATTGAAACGCGACTTTGGCGCGAAAGTCGCGTACCGCATGGCCGACCCCGCACAGGGGTCGGATCGGGTTTCATGAAACCTGACTTTGCCAAAAGTCGGCGACTTTTGAAAATGAACGACCCGTTTCGCTCAACCCTAAATGATGGCATCGCTGAAGAGCTTTGTTCTGTGGTATATACTTCTTTTGATGCTGCGGTACAATGGGTGCGTAGGTATGGGGCTGGGGCGTTAATAGCTAAGACGGACGTTGAATCGGCTTTCCGATTGCTTCCGGTTCACCCCGATAGTATCCCGTTGTTGGGATGTTTTTGGAACGGGGGGTTTTATTTGGATAGGTGTTTGCCTTATGGGTTGTTCGATTTCATGTTCCCTGTTTGAGTCCTTTAGTACTTTTCTTGAGTGGGTTGTTCGGGATGTTTCCCAGGTTCCGTCTGTCATCCACTACTTGGATGATTTTTTGTTTGTCGGCCCGCCGGATTCTCTGTTGTGTGGAAATTTGTTGGCTAACATGGAATGGGTGGTGGGACAGTTTGGTGTGCCTTTGGCGCGGGAAAAAACGGAGGGCCCTTGCACAGTTTTGAGTTTTTTGAGTATTCTCATAGACTCGGAGAGGATGGAGTGCAGGTTACCTGAGGAGAAGTTGTTGGCTTTACGGCAGGAGGTGCTGAGATGTGAAAAGTTGCGCAAGGTTATGTTAAAAGAGTTGCAATCGCTGTTGGGGCATTTGAATTTTGCGTGCCGTATCATACCTATGGGCAGAATATTTTGCAGGAGATTGTCCAGGGCGACTGCTGGAGTGCGGTCGGCACATCATTTCATACATTTGAATAAAGAGCATAGGGAGGATTTAGTCATTCGGCGGCGTTTTTTGGATAATTATAACGGCAGGGCTTTTGATTCAAGAGGAAGATTTGAATGATTTTGATTGCGAAATTTTTACGGACGCAGCTGGCAGTGTTGGCTATGGGGCCTATTGTGCAGGAAAATGGAGCGTTGGAGGATGGCCTGATTGGTGGTGTGAAACTGATTTAACTAAAAATTTGGCGTTGCTTGAGCTGTTTCCAATTGTGGTTTCGGTGTTTATTTGGGGTAGTACGTTTCAGGATAGGCGGGTACGTTTCCATTGCGATAATTTGAGCGTGGTGGCGGTGATTAATAGTCTTTCTTCTTCCTCTTCCCCGGTAATCAGACTGGTTCGGGAGTTACTCTTGCGGTGCCTGGAGTTGAATACATGGATTTTGGCTGTACATGTTACCGGCGTTCAAAACTCTATAGCCGATGCTTTGTCTCGTTTGCAGTGTGAGCGTTTCCGTAAGTTGGCTCCAGAAGCGGAGGATGCAGGAACAACATGCCCTTCTCAATTGTGGCGGATTGTTGCGGACGTGGAGGTCGGTTGATACAGGCCTCGGTGTCGGGAAGGACGTGGTCAGGTTACGAATCATCATGGCTTAACTGGGAAAGGTGGTTGGAACAGTTGGGCTCAGTTGAATCGGGTGGTGACAGAGTGATGGCGATTTTGTTTTTGATTTGGTCGGCAGCAGAATGGGGTTGGTTGTTGTCAAAGCTGAACAAATTTATAGCTGGTTTGGCTTTTGGTTTCAAGCTTCAGGGTTCTGTGGATGTTACTAAGGATTTCTTGATTCGGCAGGCGTTGAAAGGTTTTTGGAAGGGTTCGGCAACTTGCGATGCTCGTAGGCCCATATCTTTTGGGACATTGGAGCGTTTGGGCGAGGCTTTGGGGGGAAATTGTAGTTCTCACTTTGAGGCTGTTTTGTTTCGGTTGGCGTCTTCATTGGCCTTTTTCGGGGCGTTGAGACTAGGAGAGTTGGTGTCCCCCAATAGGTTTAAAGCGGGGGGTTTGTTAGCGGAGGATATGGAATTTTGGGCTGGTGGTATCGCCTTTTGGATTAGGCGGTCAAAGACCGATCAGTTGGGTAAAGGAAAACGTGTGGTTTTAGGGAAGGTGGTTGGGGGTTTGATGTGCCCTCATCGGTGTTTGGAGGATTATTGGGGATTGTGGCCTGACAGGTCTAGCCCACTTTTACGGCACCGACAGGGTGAGTTTTTGTCGCGGTTTCAGTTCACGGCGGTATTGAGAAAAGGGCTGAGATTGTTAGGCCTTGACCCATTTTCTTTTGGGCCACACTCATTTCGGATTGGGGCGGCTTCTGAGGCTGCTGGTTTGGGTTTGGGGCCGGAGGTTATTCGGCATATTGGCAGGTGGTCATCTAATCGGTATTTGTCTTATGTTCGATATTGATGTTGGTTACTTGTTCGGTGGGTATTAATTGTTGTTGTATTTTGCAGGTCGGACCCCACTGCTGGCCTGGATATTCGGACACTCTTTTGTGCATTGGGGTGCAATTTGTGCTGATGCTAGGCATGATGGTAGGCAATTGGGTTTTAAGAGAGATGCGGTGGTGGTCCGATGGTTGGGTTTTCGGGGCATGTTGTGGTGCAGGATACTATCCGAGTTTGCCCGCGCCGCTAGTCAGGATCGTTCCCCGGACATTGTTGTGGTGCATTTGGGTGGGAATGATTTGGGGTCTAAGCCGGTGCGAGAGTTGATTCGGGATATCTGTTTTGATTTTTTGAGATTGTGGGTATCTTTTCCAGGGATGGTGACAGTTTGGTCTGACATCGTGCCTAGGAAAACGTGGAGAGCGTTACGTTCCCTTAAGGGGATCAATAGGGCACGGGTGAAGCTGAACAGGGCCGTGGCAAGCTTTGTCTCCCGGAATGGGGGAGTGGCAGTTCGGCATTTTGAATTGGAGGCTGGTGTGGGAAATTTTTGGAGGAATGATGGCGTTCATTTGAACGATATTGGTCTGGATTTGTGGATGTTGGCTATACAGGAAGGTGTTGAGAGAGCCATGGTGGTGGTGGGGCACTCGCGAGCCTGAGGTGTTCAGTGCTGCTCGTGGTTGGCGGGGAGTTGGTGTTTTATGGGGCTGATCTGGCTTTGGTTTACTGGCTCTGGACGGGGAGTTTACCTCGGGAGCTTTGGGTTTTGTTTGCCCGGAAAACGGGTTACATGGTTCCCTCGAGCTGGTGGTTACGGCTGAGGGTAAAGAAGGTTATCGTTTAAAAAGTTGGTTTGGGCTTTTGCCTATTGGGTGCGAGATTTATTAGCTCCAAGAACCGTTTTTTATACAAATGTATAAATGGTGTTATTTATGTTTGTTTTGTTAATAAAAATGGCCGCTATGGCCAAATTATCCAAAGAAATAATTGTCATGTCTTAATTGAGGGTAAGATGAATATCTTTGGGAGGAATGTGGTCGGGGGTAGGCATTATGCGGCATCTCGAAGGACCAATCTTGGGATACGCAGTCAAGTGGGGGGGCTGTAGGAACGCAGTTAAACGAAAGCTCCCCATGACTGCGTTGCCAAGGGGACTGGGGGGAGCATCGTTTAAAATAAGGCAGGGGCAGTGGGGATTGGTTTAGGGGGTAGGAGGAAAGGGGTGGCCTGTAGCTTGTGGGGCGGGCCTGTAGGGAAAAGTGCGGGAAAGGGGGGCATTACCTTTTAGTTAGAGAAGAGAAGCCCACCCATCCTCCCTTGTTTTAGTTCTAGCTTTGGGTGTTTTGTTGGGCTTTGGGGGGGAGTAGTTGGGGGATTCGGGATTTACATAAGTCTTTTCCCGTAGGGGTTCGAGTTGTACTATCGTCACAGTGGCTGGTTGGCGGGGGGCGGGGTTCTTGGAGTTGGTGTTTTATGGGCTGATCTGGCTTTGGTTTACTGGCTCTGGACGGGGAGTTTACCTCGGGAGCTTTGGGTTTTGTTTGCCCGGAAAATGGGTTACAGTCTGCTGCGGTCTCCCATTCTGCATCAGCCGCAGTGGAGCCTGCTCAGTGGAAATATCGGTCCCAGTGTCTTGCTCAGCCTGATACTGTGTAAAGGGTTACTGCTGCCTTTCCAGGTTCTACTTTTTTAGCCACCTCTGGTCAGTGGCGTGCAGGCTTTTCTGGGACTAAGTCCTGCTTTGCACACACTGAGCATGCCCACAGGATGACCTCTTATTGGAGGTCAGGGGTCACACACTCAGGCCCTGTAGCAGCTCCTATTGGACCACTTGGAAGGTCCTTGTCTGCTACAGCTATAAAATGTTCGCATGGCCGCATGGCCATGCGCTAGTATCAAACCAAAGTCTATGAGCTCAGCACCAGTGTGGTCATGTCTGGATGTGGTTAAGGTTTGGCTGAAATAAGCCCCTAGAATACCGGCACCTCCGGTGAGGAGTTTGTATTTGTGTACTCAGGACCTTGGCTGAAATAAGCCGCTAGAATACCGGCACCTCTGGTGAGGAGTTGTTTGCCTGTTTCTCTGGCTGCATGACCACAGTTTTTCTCTGTTTGGTAGCTGTGTACCTCCGTGAGGTTAACAGGGCACAGCATCTTGTTTCTAGCGAATCTGTGGAGTTAACAGAGTTCACTTATACCGCCATATAGTGCCGCCATTTGCCAGCAGCAGGTTCCTCTCCTGCACGGTGGACTCCGGGTTGCGAACGCACCTATTAATACACATATATATATATCAAGATCACCTGTTCATAACTGGTTGAAATTTAAAGGTTTCTTTAGGTGTGGGACAAACAATGTAAAACATGTAAATATGCGCAAGTCACAAAAGTAACACAGATTTATAATATCAATCAGTTTATTAACTGTGATTCATCAAATGTAGTGTATCAAATACAATGTACTATTTGTCATTTAATATACATCGGATGCACCACAAGGAAACTTAAAACAAGGTTATCAGAGCACATTAGAGATATAAAAAATAATGGTAGGGTCACTTGTAATATATCCATGGCTGCAAAGCGCTTTCACACATCATAATGGCAATATTTCAACTTTATTAGTTTCAGGCATTGAGCAGTTAAAAAATTCCAGGCCGGGAGGTGATTTAAAAAGACGATTATTAACACGGGAGGCATTCTGGATTTACAACTTGGGAACAAGATACCACAATGGCTTAAACAAGAAAAATGAAATCATGTTCCATTACCGATGATACTTTTAAATGAATTCTATTTATCTGTTTAAATCGTGTATATTTTATACTGTATTGTTACCATTTACAGCATTTTGGTATATCGTGTTAGTGTTGAAAAAGCATAATGTTGAGGACCTTGAAACACTGAATCACCTGAAAATGAGTGATTATTGGATTGGTCCATATAACCTATAAGACCTGTATGCTGCTAATAGATCTTTACAAAGATGACAAAGATCTTTTTAGATCAAAACGCGTTGCTGGACAGTGCCTTGTGTGCACATCCACTTTTTTTGAGGATCATGCCAAACATCATGTTTTAATTTATCTGTAATAAAATAATTTGTTTTAAGGAGCTGGAATGCCATTCTTCATTTTTGCTGCTTCACGTCGAGTCTGGACGGAGTTCCGAGCACCTGTGGCTGTTGGTGAGCTGGCTAGGGCTTGTAGCCCAAACTTTTTGCTTTATACAAGTTTAATATAACCACAGCACTAAATGACAAGGTGGGATACAGCAGGCTGTTTCACATTTAGCTAGTGAAAAAATATAATTTAGAATGCTATACTCGTGCATGGAGCACAATAGAAGCAGTGCACAACACACTTGTAGGTCATGTGCCCTTCTGGCTTTGTCTGTGGACCTCAGTAATGGCAAAAAAAATGCTGGAAGGTAAATTTTATAGCCACACTGGACACTATATAGCTACACTATCTGACTGATATACAACTGCCTAGCTAACTAGCTAAAATCTTGCTGCTAACACTGCCAGCGTCAGGAGCAGCCTCTCTGCGCTGTTACAGTGTCAAAATGGCGCTAAAACAACATGTCCGCTATTTATATGGAGAGGGACATGTGATTTCAGCAGCCAATGACACAAGCCGTGGTGTCAGGACATTAAGGGTGTTTCCTGCACCCTGATTAGCTAGCCGCAATGTGCACACATACAGTTAGGGAAAAGAAATTACTGAATACAAGAACGTCGAGCCTCTGAGCTCTGCAAACCCCCCCATCAAACACGTGCCAAACGCTCATGATATACCATCATTATCGTTGCTAAAGTGCTGAAAATACTTTTGTGGCAACGCAAATATTTTCTCATGTTTTCACCGTATGTTACAGATTTTTTTGCGATTTTTTCCAAATTTATAAAATTTTGTTTGTGTTTCCGATAACAAATCCGAATGTACCATATTTGTGCCGAATTTATGTTTGCTGATTGTTTTCCAAATAAATTCGCTCATCACTACTCAGTAGTCCCCCCTACGAGAACTATTAAAACAAAATAAAAGGAAACATCTTATAGTCATCTAACCATTGATCCTGAGAAGTGCGATGGCAGACAGGAGCAAGGCATTGACGGATCAATGTGGTGATGTCATCATGCCACCCTGCCCCCCCTCCTCGTCTGTAATTTTCTATGGATTTAAATTGACCTGCGGTCTACAGAGCGTGGAGCGGTAGTATAGGGAGATCATGTCTCCAGGCTCCATTGCAGAGTTTAACTGTATTGGCGCTCTGCATGCTGGTACCGATAAGGGTACTGCATCTTCTGCACCTGGTTTCTACTCTACTGGATATGAAGGTATGTTGCTCAGGTCACATAACAACAAGTTATACATTGTGAATTGATGTAGTATTAACAATTGGCCACAAGATGGTGATAGAGTACCATATAGGTAGCACATAATGAAAAGTACAAGTATATTCCATAGAATGAACAATTTATAGTACAATAATACATATGGCTGTCTGAAAATGCAATAGTATAATAAAGTGCATTGTCCAGTGCTGCAAAAATTAAAAGAGTACATTGTAAAATCGATAAAGTGAAAATATGCATTATACAGTAGGGAAAATAAGTATTTGATACACTGCTTATTTTGCAAGTTTTCCCACCTACAAACAATGGAAAGGTCTGTACGTTTTATCGTAGGTATGCTTCAAGTGTGAGTGACTGAATCTAAAAGTAAAACCGGAAAATCATATTGTATGATTTTTAAATAATTAAATTGCATTTTATTGCATGAAATAAGTATTTGATCACCTAACAACCTGCAAGAATTCTGGCTCTCACAGACCTGTTAGTTTTTCTTTAAGAAGCCCTCTTGCTCTGCACTCATTAACTGTATAAATTGCACCCATTTGAACTTGTTACCTGTATAAAATTCACCTGTCCACACACTCAATCAATCACACTCCAACCTCTCCACAATGGCCAAGACCAAACAACTGTCTAAGGACACCAGGGACAAAATTGTAGACCTGCACAAGTCTGGACAATACAGGACAATAGGCAAGCAGCTTGGTGAGAAGGCAACAACTATTGGCACAATTTTTAGAAAATGGAAGAAACATAAGAACACTGTCAATCTTCAACAGTCTGGGGCTCAATGCAAGATCTCGCCCCGTGGGGTAAGGATGAGTCTGGGAAAGGTCAGGAATGAGCCCAGAACTACATGGGAGGACTGGGACAATGACCTGAAGAGAGCTGGGACCACAGTCGCAAACATTACTGTTAGGCCGGGGTCACACTTACGAGTGCAATGCGAGAAACTCACGCGAGTCTCTCGCCTCAATACCAGGCACTGCCGCTGGCATTCGGGAACAGAGCGTGTGGCTGCATGAGTTTTGTCCTCTGAAGTGTATCTAGGTTTTCTGGCAAGAATTCCGTTTGGCACCCCCTGCCCAGGCACATAGGCAATTTAAACACTTAATTTATTTATTATGCTTTGCTTATATAGTACTATCTTATTCCACAACATTTTACAGACATTGCTGTCTCCAATGGGGCTCACAGTATAGCTTACCTATCAATATGTCTTTGCAGTGTGGGAGGAAACCAGAGAACCAGGATTAGACCCATGCAAACATGGGGAGAACATACAAACTCCTTGCAGATGTTGTCCTTGGTGGGATTTGAACCCAGGACCCCAGCACTGCAAGCCTGCAGAGCTAGCCACTAAGCCACTGTGCTGCCCTAACTTACAGCCACATGCCGTATAGCTGCTCTCCCTAATTCTCTCAATGTCCAGTGGAAAACTGAAAGAAGCAGAAAGAGAAGCTAGTTGTCACATGACCATAAACATGAAAATCACATATGAGTGAAATGGCTCGAACCAGCGAGCAGTGCTAAATCCTGACAGTGAGTATATTACACACTGTTAGGATTGGCTACAAGGCTTTATTTAATAAATAAGAGGTTTGAGATGAAAGTCTGCATTTACTCTAAGTGACTGCAGGCTTCTGAATTCTTACAATGCATGCACTGCACACTTTTAGGATTCTCCTTTGTCGATGGTGCAGCGCCCCAGAGTCCTGGTCGTTGCAGTAATGTTATTCTTCCACCAGGGGGAGTGATATTACGTCTGGAGGCAATAAAGGAGATCTTCTGTCCAGGTATCACAACCACACACAGCACACTTCACACTCCAGTCCACCAGGGGGAGCAAAGGTTCTAGCTACTAGGCCACTCCTCACATATAGGTAAAACTGGTGGGTTGGTTAGGAAGTTAGTCAGTGAGAGCCTGACGGAGTTTGGCAGAAGCTGGCTGGAGTGGGTTCCAGCCAGATCCAGACTGCGGTCTGAGGAGGACGAGGGCCCACGGAGCTGCACCTGCCCCACGTGCGGCGGCATCCAAAGAAAGAGACATTGAAAGGAAGTGTATTGCAGTGAGTGAGCAATGAAGTCATAGCAAAAAGGAGAAGAAACCAGATGGAGTTCTGCCCTGTAATAGGCTGCCTCCTTCTGAGGCGCATAGCCGGTGGCCGGAATACCGAGGGAGCAACTGTCTCCAAGCCTTGCTCCAGAGACCGGCAGGACAGTCAATTCCTAGTTGGCTGCCCGACCTTAATACCTAGGAAGACATGGTGGCAACTTATGGGGGTCGGGGCGTTTCTAGGGTCCCTATAAACAAGCCTCAGGCCATCAGTCATACGGGTTTTGTCCTATCCATACTATCTGGGGGACAGAGAGGAGTAATAACAGTGAGGAACTCATTAGAGCTTATGCAAGTGGGAACCTACTATGTTACTGTGCGCAAAAGAAGGCTATTGAATTCCACCTGGACAAGGAGACTCTGAATTTGCCTTCAGACCGGCCAGACTCTGCCTACCCTGTGATCCGGTGCCTTAGACTGTGGACACTGAAGCCTTCAGTAAAAGGTAAAGAGACTGCAACCTTGTGTCCTCGTTATTCACTGCGCCTTGCAACCTCCACCATCACCATCTACACTCTGGGAAGCCCTGGGGATACACTTCACCTGTGGGAAGGTATACCATCTTGCTGCCATAACATCACCCCAGCGGACCCCTAAGCAGCGTCGGTCACCCTGACCGAATACCACAGGTGGCGTCACGAACTACCCCTTTAAAGGCCTTTCCCATATATAAACTCTTTTACTGGACACCCCTGAGGGCCACGGGCCGGGTCAGCCACCGTGACATTTCCCGAATCGAAGGACCCGGTACCGAGTACCCCACGGCCCTATGGGGGCGCTCCAATGGCAAGAGTGGAAGGTCATGTCAGCATATGTATGCGATTTGAATGGCCACATTCCAACTAGACTTGTTCGACCTTGCTCAATTAATTTTCATTAAGTAAGGCAATGCATGTCTTCTCAGCACGTGACCGCATGTATGTAAATCACCGGCACAAAAGAATCCTGACAGTGTCCAGTACCTGTGTGAGAATTCAGAAGTCTGCAGTCATATAGAATAACTGCAGACTCATCACAAACCTTGACAACCCCTTTAATGTTCATAACAGAAATAAAAATATGAGAATTAGTATCACAAAAAAATGTACATCCAGATACATTTTTAGATGAACGACTCCAAAGACAACGTCTCTTTCGTTTTATCTTCATTTTGTCCAGACGCCATGATGACTCTTCTCTCCTACAGCTCGTCTCTGCAGACTTCCATCTTCTCCGGTCTTGTGCAGCACATCCCCACACAACACCCCTAAAGATAGCAGTGTCATTATGATGCTAACAAATAAAAATATCTGCCGTATGGTGAGCCTCTGAATAAATAATTGCCCCTCACTACATTCAATGCACAAAATATGACCCCCACACTGTCCCTCTTATGGTACATGCCTGCCACACTGCCCTCTCCTTTCTATATTGGGGCTCCTCTTCACTCTGTGTCCCCCTATAGGGCCCAGTCTCTATACTGTGGCCCCTCACCACACTCCCCCTCCATGGCTGTGACTTTTCCCCCATGCTACCCCGCAACACTACTCAGTCTTTATTCTGTGCCCACTCACACCCCCCCATACCGTCTCCTCACATTATTCCCCTCAATAGTCTCCTCATACATTTCCCCTCGCCTCCTCATGCTGTCTTCTCTCACATCCCCCTGCTAACCATACTGTCACCTCACAAATCCCTCTAACTTCTCATACTGTCTTCAACCATCACCCTGTTCTGTGTCTGCACCAATCCCCCACACCCCATACTGTGTCTGCACCTATCTCTCCCAATCACCATACTGTGAATGCACTCATCCCCCCATACTGTTTCCTCATACATGTCCCCCCATCTCCCCACATGCCTCTCATACTGTGGTTTCAAATCTGTCCCGTTTTCCACATTGTGTCTGCACTTGTCCCTCCCTCGCTCCCCAAACTTGTGTCCTCAAATCTCTCACTCCACCCGTTACACTAAATCTTTCCCCCACAGAATAAATCTTCCTCCTCACAGAATAAATCTTCCTCCTCACAGAATAAATCTTCCCCCCACAGAATAAATCTTCCCCCACAGAAGTAATCCTCACATAATAAATCCTCCTCACAGAATGAATCCCCTTGCACAGAATAAATCCTCCTCACAGAATAAATCACCCAAAGAGTAAATCTCTCCCCACAAAATAATTCCCTGCCACAAAATAAATCCACCACAGAATAAATCCCCCACACAGAATAAATCCCCCCATAGAGTAAATCTTCCCCCGCAGAACAAATCTTCCTCCTCACAGAATAAATCTTCCTCCTCACAGAATAAATCTTCCCCCCACAGAATAAATCTTCCCCCACAGAATAAATCCTCACATAATAAATCCTCCTCACAGAATGAATCCCCTTGCACAGAATAAATCCTCCTCACAGAATAAATCACCCAAAGAGTAAATCTCTGCCCACAAAATAATTCCCTGCCACAAGATAAATCCACCACAGAATAAATCCCCCACACAGAATAAATCCCCCCATAGAGTAAATCTTCCCCCGCATAATAAATCGTCCTCACAGAATAAATCCCCCATAGAGTAAATCTTCCCCCATAGAATCCTCCTCACAGAATAAATCTCCCCCCACAAAATAAATCTTCCATCACAGAATAAATCTTCCCCACACAGAATAAATCCCCCCACAGAATAAATCTTCCTACAGAATAAATCCCCCCACAGAATAAATCCTCCTCACAGAATAAATCCCCCATAGAGTAAATCTTCATACAATGGCGTAACTAGAAAGTTATGGGCCCCAATGCGAACTTTCAAATGGGGCCCCCCCAACCATGCAAAAATATTTTCCACCCAAATTCAGATTTTCTCTATTCATTTTGCACACTATAGCTTTATTGCAAAGTTGTATAGTGTGACCTCAGTGGCATAACTATCCGGTGCCCCATCCTGGTACATATCTGTCCCCCGTACTGCCATTGTTATGTAATTTATAAAAGAAAATAAGCCATTATACTCATCAGGGGCTTACATAGAAGTCATGGGGATCCATATAAGAAGTATAATGCACCCCTATAGTCCTCTATATAATATACTGCACAGTTCATAGTCATCCATATAGTATAATACTCTCCATAGTCATCCATATAGTATAATACACTCTCCATAGTCCAATAGTATAATACACTCCCCATAGTCCCCCATATAGTATTATACACTCCTCAGTCCTCCATATATTAAAATACACTCCTCATAGTGCTCCATATAGTGTAATACATTGCTCAGTCCTCCATATAGTATACTACACTCCTCAGTCCTCCATATAGTATAATACACTGCTCATAGTGCTCCATATAGTATAATGCACCGCTCATAGTCCTCCATATAGTATAATACACTCCTCAGTACTCCATATGGTATTATACACTCCTCATAGTCCTCCATATATTAAAATACACTGCTCAGTCCTCCATATAGTATAATACACTCCTCATAGTGCTCCATATGGTATAATGCACCACCATCGTCATCCATGTCGTACAATTCACTTCTCATAGTATAATGCACCCCATAGTTCTTTATATAGTATAATGTATTCCCCATAGTCCTCGATACAGTATAACGCAGCCCACATATAGTATAATGCAGCCACTCCACAGAGTATAATGCAGCCACCCCACAAAAGTATAATGCAGCCCCCCCATACAATATAATGTAACCCCCATAGAATATAATACAGCCCCTCCATACAGGTGCAGTGAGAAAAACACGGGCAAATGGTGTCTATGGGGCAGGGGAGAAGGACACAAGGGGGCTAGGGGAGACAGGCACAATGGTGACACAGGGGGGCTAGGGAGCAAGGAAGACAGGCACAAGGGGACACATGCGGGCTAGGAGGCAGGGGAGAAGGGCACAAGGGGACTAGTAGGCAAGGGAGACTGACACAAGGGAACACCCGGGGACAAGGGACACAAGCACAAGGGGACAAAGGAGACAGGCACAAGGGGACACACAGGGACTAGTGGGCAAGGGAGACTGACACAAGGCTACACACGGGAACAAGGGACACAAGCACAAGGGGACTCATGGGGACCAGGAAGAAGAGAAGGGCACAAGGGGACACACGGGGACTAGGGGGCAAGGGAGACAGGCACAAGAGGACACAAGGGGACTCCGAGGGCAGAGAAGACAGGGACGCAAGTAGACAGAGTTGCAAGGGGACAGGGGAAGACAGGGAGACTTGGGAGCAGGGAAGAAGGGGAGAAGGGATTACGAGGACAGGGTAGATGGGGAACACATGGTGAGAAAGGGGACAGGGGAGACTTGAGAGCAGGGCAGACGGGTCACATGGGGACAAGGGACTGGAAATGCATGGGGGGAGCAGGAGGACTCAGGGCATGGGAGATGGGGAGCATTGGGGGACCAGGGGAGGAGTGACAAGGCGCATATGGGGGCCTGGAGGAGCACAATGACCTGAACCTGGGGACCTACGAGGACATGGGGCACGGGAGAGCAGGGTGGAAACGGGGCTCATGTCACAGGGGGCCAGGGACGCTGGGGGCCGAAGACGGCGACACACGCGTAGCAGACACACCTCACTGCCACCGGTCCCGTACACCTCCATGTTCATCCCTGGATCCTCCACATGGCTGAGCGGCTGCGACATGCCCCTCCTAGGCGGATCGGTCCACGTGCCCCCCACCAGATCCGGAGCCGAATGTTCCTCGGACCCAGCAGCCACCACAGGCTCTGCCAATATGGCGGCCGCCATCACCTGTGCAGATGCTGCACTGCCTGGGTCCTGCAGACAGCGGGTGTGCGATGAAGTGATGTCATCACGCACCTGCAGTGTCAGAGGCAGAGGGGATTGATGGGAGAGGGAGCGTCAGCTGACGCTCTCTCCTCCATCATTGCTTTGAACTGTACCGGCATCATAGATATATATATATATACTATGGTATAGTTCAATGCGGCGGCGGGGGGAGTAAGGGTGCCTTTGACCTGCTGGGCCCCTGACCTGCCAGGTCCAGTCACAGTGGCAACCACTGCGACCGTGGTAGTTGCGCCCCAGCCTCACACACACACACACATACTACAGATCACACACAGAGACATACTACAGATCACACACACACATATACTACAGATCACACACACACACATACTACAGATCACACACACATACCGTACTACAGATCACACACACACATACGGTACTACAGATCACACACACACACACATACTACAGATCACACACACACATATACTACAGATCACACACACACATACGGTACTACAGATCACACACACACACACACACACTACAGATCACACACTACAGATCACACACACACACGATACCAGCTCATACACACATCTCACACTCTCCTCTCTGGTACAGGGGAGGCTGATATAAACGTGCAGCTCCTCAGCTTCTCCTGACTACAGCAGCTCTGTCCTGTCCCACACTTCCCCCCTGCTCTCGCTTTCTGTCCCGGGGCTGCAGAGCAGGAGAAGCTGTCTCACTGTGCTGACTGGAGCTACTTCCTATCTCTCACATGCCCTGGCTGCCCCCTACCCCTAGATACACCTCTGACTGTTGCCGTGAGGGAGAAATCTCCTGCACTGCAACATGGTGTCGGGTGCCTCGGACCTTCCAGGCCCCTGACCCGCCGGGCCCGGGCGCAGCAGCGACCGCTGCGACCGTGGTAATTATGTCCCTGTCTTCATAGCAGTGCCGTATTTGGCATTCATGCTGCCCTAGGCACTGTAAGTGTTCACTCCCCTTATTAGCTAGTCAGACAACAGTCTCACGTAGCCGTCAATGTTACACATACAAATTCTATCCATACTTTTCACAACTACAGGTAACCATTATAGCCTATGAGGCAGTCCACATATCCGTGATTTTTCACAGACTGTGTGCCTGTGCAAAACTTACGGAGATTTGTCCATTTTTTTACAGTACAACATATGAAAAGTGCTAATACAAGTCTATTGGTCCAGAAAAAAACCATATCACACGGGTAGTATCAATAGACAGTATGTGCGCCATCCGTGTGCTGCCTGTGATTAACATTGCATAGTATAGCAGAGGCTTCATTATTTATTTATCCATCTGTGAAAATCACCAACGATATCTGATGGTAAAAACGGGCACACGGACCGTACACTGATGATACACGGACTCTACACTGATGACACACAGACTGTGTACTGATGACGCATGAACCATAAATTGATAATGCATGGACTGTACACTGATGACACACAGACTGTACACTGATGACACACGGACCGTACACTGATGACACACGGATCGTATACTGATGATATGGATCGCCCCCCAAGGGCCCGTGGGGCACTCGGTACCGGGTCCTTCGGTTCGCAGGGGGATGTCACGGTGGCTGACCCAGTCCGTGGCCCTGGGATGTCCGTATAAAAGTCTTTAAAGGGATAAAGTTTATGTTCGTGACGCCACCTGTGGTATTCGGTCAGGGTGACCAACGCTGCTTTAAGGTCCGCTGGGGTGATGTTATGGCAGCTAGATGGTATACCTTCCCACAGGTAAAGTATATCCCCAGGGCTTCCCAGTGTGTAGATGGTGAATGGTGAATGGCGCAGTGAAGAATGAGGACACAAGGTTGCAGTCTCTTTACCTTTACTGAAGACTTCAGCATCCACAGTCTAGGGCACCAGATCACAGGGCAGGCAGAGTCAGGCCGGTTTGGAGGCAAGTCCAGAGTTCCCTTGTCCAGGTGGAAATCAGTAGCCTCCCTTGCACTGCAGTGGTGTAGTCCCTTACTGCCTATGGCTTCACATAAGGGTCTCACAGATGCGATGTTTTGCTCTCTCTGTGCCCCATATAGGATAGGACAAAACCGGTATGACTGGTGACTTGAGCCTGTTTATAGGGTCTTTTAGAAAACCCGGCTCTGTAGGTGTCACCGTGCCTCCTGGGTGTAGGTGCGGACAGGTAACCTGCAATTAGCTGTCCTGCTGGTCTCTGAAATAAGGCGTTGAGGTCCTTACTCCCTCGGTGTTCCGGCTACTGGGATGTTGTGCCTCAGAAGGAGACAGCTTGAGCGGGGCTGGTCCCCTTCTGGTATCCTCTCCTTTGCTTCGACTACCTTCACGCTCGCTGCAATACAATTCTGTCTTTCAATGTCTCTTTCTGGGAGCTGCAGCTCTGAGGGCATGCACAGCTCCTTTGACCTTCTGTCCTCCTCAGACTCCGGTCTAGAACTAACTGAGCTCAGTTATATATATATATGGGGAGTGTCCTAAAAAATAGGAGCAGGAGCTCCCCCTGGTGACCTGGAGTGTGAATGTGTTGCCTGTTTGTGATACCTGGATGCAGTTACCCTTCTTTGCCTACAAACGTAGCATCACTCTCCCCGAGAGGAAAGCAATACCACTGCGACGACCAGGACCCTGGGGTGCCACAGATACACGGACTCTACATGCGCTGATGATGCACGGACCGTACACTGATGATGCACGGACTGTACACTGATGACATACAGACCGTACACTGATGATGCATGGAAAGTACACTGATGACACATGGACTGTACACTGATAACATACGGACCGCACACTGATGACGCACGGACCGTACACTGATGACGCACGGACCGTACACTGATGACACATGGACTGTACTCTGATGACATATGGACTGTACACTGATGATGCACAGACCGTACACTGATGACACACGGACCGTACACTGATGACGCACGGACCGTATACTGATGAAACATGGACTGTACACTGATGACGCACGGACCGTACACTGATGAAGCTGAAACCATTTTACATGTACATGTTTAAACACAGATGAGTGAAAGATGCCGAAAAGTGCCCATTACCATTAAATAGTAGTTAATGTACCCATACACATTAGACTAAGGTCAGCCAAACCCGCAGAAATCAATGTGTTCACCGACAATCTGATCCTAGATTAACACATCCGTGTGTTACAATCTGAGAGAAGCCGAATTATTTTTCTTTCAGTGGTCATCCAGGTTGCTTAAATTTTTTTTTTTCCCGTTTTGTTTCACTGAAGAGGCACTCACTTCCAGCCAATACAAAACCCTTGGAAGGTCATGTTTTTATTCAAGTTTATCACTAAAAAACAAATGCAATCAATTCACTTTTATTGAGAGAAGCCGAATACATCGAATTGGCATGTGACCCCAGGTATGCAAATCACATGCATAAGGTCACGGGATCGCTTGCTTGTATCAGTGAATCAGAATAGTGTGAATACAGACTCTTTTTCTAAGTCTGGACTGCCCCTTTAATAGCATTGGCTATATGTTTAGGCTCGTTATCCTGCTGCAAACTTTGGAGCCAGATGCATCCTTGCCACCTGCCTGAAATAGGCGTATACAGCCAAAAATGATGCACGACAGAGCACGTGCTGACTCTGCATCAATGACCCCATCAGCGCATATCACTGAACAATGCTTTGTGGAGGTTCAGAACTAAGCCCAACAGAACCACCAAATGCATTTACACAGAATAGACGGTCAATCACACAATGCACGAGCAAAATGTTCTTCCATTGAGTGAAATAAATTATAAGATTGTTTAAAGAGGCCACTACTTTAACATAGTGACCAAAATTTAGGACAGCCCCTGTCCTAAGGGGGTGACCTATGACGTGCCCACAGGACCGTGGGGTACTCGGTACCGGGTCCTGCGGTTCACAGGGGGATGTCACGGTGGCGACCCGACCCATGGCCCTGGGCATCAACCTTAAAGGGAAAGGTCTTTAAAGGGAATAAAGTTTGTTTCTGACGCCACCTGTGATATTCGGTCAGTGGAGACCGACACTGCTTTAAGGGGTCCTCTGGGGTGATGTTATGGCAGCTAGATGGTATAACTTCCCATAGGTGAAGTATGTCCCCAGGGCTCCCGCTGTGTAGATGGAAGATGGTAAGGAGTGCAGTAAAGAATGAGGACACAGGTTTGCAGTCTCTTTACCTTGTTTACTGAAGACTTCAAGCAGCCACAGTCCAGGGCACCAGATCACAGGGCAGATAGGGTCCGGCTGGCTTGAAGGCAAGTTAGGAGTCCCCTTACCCAGGTGGAAATCAAAAGCCTTCATCTAGCGCCACGGTGGTGTAGTCCCTTACGACTTAAAGCTCCACATAAGGTCCTCACAGATGTTATCTCTCTCTCTGTCTCCCGGGTAGGATAGGACATAACCCGTATGACTGGTGGCTTGAGGCTGTTTATAGGGACTCTAGTACGCCCCGGCCTCTGAGGGGTGCCAACGTGCCTCCTGGGTATTAGGTCGGACAGGTAACGTAGAGTTCAGCTGTCCTGCCGCTCTCTGATATAAGTCATAGAGGTCCTTACAACCTCGGTGTTCCGGCTACCGGTCTCTGTGCCTCAGAAGGAGGCAGCCTGCTCGGGGCTGGTCTCCCCCTGATGTCCTCTCCTGTGCTTTGCTCTCCTGCATGTTCACTGCAATCAATTCGGCTTTCTGAATGTCTCTTTCCAGGAACTGCTGCACTGCGGCTACACAGCTCCGTAAAACCTTCCTCTGCCTCAGACTGATCCAGTCTGTTTCCTTGCAAGACTGTTCTAACTCTCCCTACAGACTACCAGTTATATATATATGGGGAGTCACCTAGCAAGTAGGATCAAAAGCTCCCCCTGGTGGCCTGGAGTGTGAATGTGTTGCATGTTTGTTGTACTTGGTTACAGTTATCCCTTCTTGCCTTCAAGCGTAACATCACTCTCCCCGTGAGGAAAGCAATGCTACTGTGACGACCAGTACCCTGGGGCGCCACACCTATCCTTAGGATGGGTCATCAATGTCTGATCGGTGGGGGGGAAACGCCTGCCACTCACATCAATCAACTGTGGTTGGTGGCTGGAACTGCACACACCCTGCACCCCTCTATCTCCTGCACCCTGCACCCCTCTATCTCCGGCACCTGCACCCCTCTATATATTGCACACTGCACCCCTCTATCTCTTGCACCCTGCACTCCTCTATCTCTTGCACCCTGCACCCCTCTAGCTCCTGCACCCCTCTAGCTCCTGCACCCTGCACCCCTCTATCTATACTTCATTTTAGGAATCATTTTGCCTTTGCAATTTGTAAAGAATTATTAAGCACCATGAAAAAGCATATAACATTCATGGAGGGGAGGCTGCTTAGTATTACAGGCGAAAACAGATAAGGCTTGTATGGGACGCAAGTCACCGGATACGTGAACCTGGATCTCTGTCCCTGTGGTGTGCACTTATATGGTGCTGGGCAGCCTTCCTGTTCTGATAGTATAGGCATTACCAAAAGGCTGCAAACTGGCATGATGTGCTACATATACTTTTTGCTATGTGTTGTTCTTGGAGTGAATTACACACATGGTCAAAATTGTTGGTACCCCTCGTTTAATGACAGAAAAACCCACAATGGTCACAGAAATAACTTGAATCTGACAAAAGTAGTAATAGATTAAAAATCTATGAAAATGAACAAATGAAAGTCAGACATTGCTGTTCAACCATGCTTCCACGGAACTAAAAAAAAAAATAAAACTCATGAAATAGGACTGGACAGAAATGATGGTACCCCTAACTTAATATTTTGTTGCACAACCTTTTGAGGCAATCACTACAATCAAACGATTTCTGTAACTGTCATTGAGACTTCTGCACCTCCCGACAGGAATTTTGTCCTACTCCTCAATAGCAAACTGCTCCAGTTGTCTCATGTTTGAAGGCTGCCTTTCCCAGACGGCATGTTTCAGCTCTTTCCAAAGATGCTCAATAGGATTTAGATCAAGGCTCATAGAAGGCCACTTCAGAATAGTCCAATGTTTTCCTCTTAGCCATTCTTGGGTGTTTTTAGCTGGGTGTTTTTAGCTGTGTGTTTTGGGTCATTAATATATCCTGTTGCAAGACCCATGACCTGCAACTGAAACCAAGCTTTCTGACACTGGGCAGCACATTTCTCTCTAGAATCCCTTGATAGTCTTGAGATTTCATTGTACTGCACAGATTCTAGACGCCCTGTGCCAGATGCAGTAAAACAGCCCCAGAACATAACAGATCCTCCTCTATATTTCACAGTAGGGACACTGTTCTTTTCTTGATATGCTTAATTATTCCATCTATGAATATAGAGCTGATGTGCCTTGACAAAAAGTTCCATTTTTGTCTCATCTGTCCATTGGACATTCTCCCAGAACCAATAGTGTCCTCCTTGGTCGTCTCTCATGAAGTCCATTTTGGCTCCTATAATGACAGATGGTGCGAACTGACACTGATGTTCCTTGAGCTTGAAGTTCACCTTTAAAGGGGTTGTCCACTACTTTCAATTAACCCCCCAATGTACCCCCCCCGGGGCCCCTAATGAATTGTGCCATTACCTTCTGTTGACGTTTTCGCCTGTGAGCGGCGCTATTCCTCCTGCTGACTCCGGGTCACATGACCCCCAGACTGCAGCCGCCGCTCATTTCCGCCGACGTCACGTCAATTTCCAGGCTCTGAAAATTGACGTGACGTCAGCAGCAGGTGTGACCAGCCCCCACAGTCAGCAGTCACTCAGCAAGAGTGACTGGGCTGTGGGCGGTGCTGGGGGCTGCCTGCAGGGCTGTGCTGGGGGCGGGCGGGGCTGTGTGTGCTCATTGCTCAGTGCTGGGATCATGATGTGTGGCTGGGCTGTGCTTCGGTCGCCGGGGGTCTGCCGGTGCTTGTGCCCGCCGGTGCCGGTGCTTGTGCCCGCCGGCGCCGGTGCTTGTGACCGCCGGCGCTTCTGCCCGCCGGCGCTGTGCGTGTGTGTGCCGGCGCTGTGCGTGTGTGTGCCGGCGCTGTGTGTGCGTGTGCCGACGTCCGATGGGACTACAAGTCCCATCGGGCTCTGCCTGCTACACTGACAGTGAGTGACACATTAGCCAATGATGGGACAGTAGTAGTCCCATCATCCGGCTAATGTGTTGAATGTTAAAAAAAAAAAAAACCACAGTACATACATACATACATACATACACACCATGCGACGACATGCACCATGCGACGACATGCGACAACATGCACCATGCGGCAACATGCACCATGCGACGACATGCACCATACGACATGCACCATGCGACACATGCACCATGCGACGACATGCACCATACGACATGCACCAAGCGGCAACATGCACCATGCGACACATGCACCATGCGACGACATGCACCATGCGGCGACATGCACCATGCGACGACATGCACCATACGACATGCACCATGCGACACATGCACCATGCGACGACATGCACCATGCGACACATGCGCCATGCGACGACATGCACCATGCGGCGACATGCACCATGCGACGACATGCACCATACGACATGCACCATGCGACGACATGCACCATGTGACATGCACCATGCGACGACATGCGCCATGCGACGACATGCGCCATGCGGCGACCTGCACCATGTGATGACATGCGCCATGTGACGACATGCGCCATGCGACGACATGCGCCATGCGACGACATGCACCATACGACAACATGCACCATGTGACAACATGCACCATGCGACGACATGCAACAACATGCACCATGCGGCGACATGCGACATGCACCATGCGACATGCACCATGCGACGACATGCACATGCGTCAACATGCGACATGCACCATGCGTCGACATGCGCCATGCGTCAACATGCACCATGCGTCAACATGAGACATGAACCATGCGACGACATGCAACACGCACCATGCGACGACATGCACCATGCATCGACATGCACCATGCGTCGACATGCACCATGCGTCAACATGCACCATGCGACGACATGCGCCATGCGACAACATGCGACATGCACCATGCGACGACATGCAACATGTGACATGCGACATGAAACATGCCACATACAGTACGCACATACAACAGACATACAGTACATATAACATAGATTACATACTCACCATCACTTGTCACTTTGATCCCCGAAGCCATTGTCATCTGTAAAAAATATTAAAATAATAAACAAACACTATACTCCCTGATCCGCAGAAATCCAATTAAAACGAGTGTCCCACGACGATCTCCCGTGGAGAGCAGGAGCCTCTGCTGATGCAACCACTCTCCAGGGGCTCCAGGAACACAATGAGGGGAGGAAGGTATCCTTCCACAATGTATTCCCCACAATGTATTCCTACACCCCTGTGAGAAAATAGTCCCTAGTCTCACTTTATGGCATGCTGTATGAGAAAGTTCCCATGCAGCTTTTTGCCATAAAGTGAGACCAGTGAACTTTAGTAACCTCAGTGATGCACTACAGGAGCCATTGTCTTCTGTCAGTGTGTCACTGAGGGTCCTATAGAGCAGTGACACTACCCAATGTCACTGTTCTATAGGGGAGATCGTCGTGGGACACTCGTTATTAATTGGACTACGGCGGACAGGTAGTATACGGTTTATTATTTTACTTTTTTGCAGGTGCTGGAGTATGGTAAGTATGGTTAAATGAAGAATATTAAAATACTTTTTCCTAATGTGTGTGTTTCATTAACCCTTTTTTAGTATTGGATTAATAATGGATAGGCGTCTTATTGACGCCTCTCCGTTATTAACCCGGCTTAATGTCACCTTACAATAGCAAGGTGACATTAACCCCTTATTACCCCATATCCCACCGCTACACGGGAGTGGGACTGAAATACATGGCACTTTAATACGTGGCACTGAAATACGTGGCACGTGGCACTGAAATACGTGGCACTTACATAGGTGGCATTTAAATCCGTGGCACTTAAATCCATGGCACTTAAATCCGTGGCACTTACATACATCGCACTTGCATACATGGCACTTAAATACGTGGCACGTGGCACTTACATACGTGGCACTTATATACGTGGCACGTGGCACTTACATACGTGGCACTTATATACGTGGCACTGAAATAGGTGGCACTTAAATCCGTGGCACTGAAATACGTGTCACGTGGCACATACGTGGCACTTACATACGTGGCACTTACATACGTGGCACTTACATACGTGGCACTTATATACGTGGCACTGAAATACGTGGCACTGAAATATCGTGGCACTATGACTGTCAGAAAATGTTCATTAAACGGTTAGGGGTGAGGTTAGGGGTAGGGTTAGGGTTTGGATCCCTTTATCACCGTGATGGTGGTGGGTGTTTTTTCAGTTTTTTTTCTATAAAAACGCATCATCGGTGAGGGTGGAAGATATGGTTATCGCAATCCCAGTGATGACATAACCAAAGTAAAGACCATAAATATAAAGTAATGGACAAGTACTGAACAATCCCTTTAATATATGATACTAAAACTGTTTTGAATCTATAAAATGCACAGTGTAGACTACAGTCTACAAATCTGTAATTTCTCAGTGTGAATGCAGATTTTTGGTTACTCATATTACACTCAGAGAGTGAATACAAGGATGTGATTTGAATACTCCCAATGTTGTCACCACGGTTTCTCTCACGGAGAATTTGTGTCAGTGTCATTATGTGAACCCTGTGGACAATCAGTGGCTGCTTCACTGTCTTCGCCTTAGGAAGAAGTGGCTTACATTTGGTAATTCTTAAAAAAAATGCAGCAACACTCACTTCCTACAGATATAAGAGTTTGCTTAGAAGGTGGTGAGAGTGATGCGGCCACTGATTGACCACAGGTACAATCGCTGCGAGACACCGCGCCGACACTATTGGAACGTGCAGGCACTGGAATCTAGTAAACATACAGACTGAGAGGGGGTTGTTAGAATAGTGGACAAACCCTTCAAAGTTCTATATGTATGTATATATCACTGCAACAAAATATTAAAGTGTATGTATATGAATAAATAATTTATTCCATACATACACATAGAAGTATATATTGGTGTGTATATAAAAGGTGTGATCGCATATTGGTGCAATCTGTGCAGCTAAAATGCAATGGGGGCCATTTCTACCTCGAAAGCAGGTGGAATTGTGACTTAGGATGAGCTGTTATACTGCAAATGGCCCATATATTGTTTCTGAAACTGGGGCCTCTCCTGTATATGAGCACAAATAGTGTAAAATAAGAACACACATAATATATATACATGCACACAAGCGTATGTAGATGGACACATATAACCACACATGTACTGTGTAATTTACATATCTAAGACATATACGCAGTAGGATCTCTTTACAGTATATCATATGTATACTAAACTATATATACTATGAAATAGATGAGAAAGAAAAAAAGCTCAAAGCTTGATCACCATGGTTGTGCAGTTCTTGGTGCTGCTTTACAGCTTGTGACCAAGATGTGACCTCTCCTCATCAGCCTGAAGAGAGAGGAGGGAGAGGAGGGAGGGGTTTGGGTGTGTTTTGGAGTGGGTGTGCTAAGTTCGGGCTTAGAGGACAGTGCAAAGCATCATGGAACTTGTAGTATTAGGGCACAATAAGGAAGTAGTCGATTAACCCCATGAGAGCTGAATCCAGCACTGAAGATGTGCTGCTACAGCATGATAACAGGTAATATTGTTAAAATAAACACAGTAGATGTTTTCAGTGGCACATAATAGCAAGATTTATGAAAAAAAAAAAAAAACTTTATAGTAGTGGACAACTTCTTTAATCTGTTTGGAAGTTTTTCTAGGCTCTTTTGTTACCATTCGCATAATCCATCTCTTTGATTTGTCATCGATTTTCCTCCTGTGGCCACGTCCAGGGGGGTTGGCTATAGTCCCATGGATCTTACATTTCTGAATAATATGTGCAACTGTAGTCACAGGAACATCAAGCTGCTTGGAGACGGTCTTAGAAAATTATAAACAAATATGTTAAAGGTAAAAGTTACTTCTAATCTCCTGAGACAACTCTTTCCTTCGCTTCCTTTGGTCCATGTTGAGTGTGATACATATGTAACACCCCAGGAAGCCGGTTGTTACTGTGGTATTGCCTTCCTCACAGGGAGGGTGATGCCATGCCTGGGAGTGAGGAAGGATCCCTCTAACAGGTGGCCCGTACATACAACACTGTTCTGACTCCAGCCCAGAGCTCTGATCCAGTTTGTGGGTGGCTTCCCTATATATTCTGGCTGGAGGAGGAGTTAGGTAGTCAGTCAGTCTTGAGGAAAGCTGGGGCAGAGCAAACATGAGGTTCTGCAGCTCCTGGAAAGAGAGGAGAGAGAGCAGATTGTGAGAGACTGTGAGGGGAGAAGTGGAGCGCCCCGCTATGGCCTTAGGGTACTCGGTACCGGGCCAGTTCTTACAGGGGTGGTCACAGTGGCAGTGACCCGGCCCGTGGCCCTGGGAGTCCAATAAAAGGGGTTGAAGTAAATAGGAATAAAGTTTATAAAGTTTGTTCGTGATGCCAACTGCGGTACTCGGCAATATAGGTGTTAGCCAACGCTGCTTAAAGGAGTCCGCTGGGGCTGATGGTGATGCAGCAGACTTGGTACAGCTCTCCACAGGTAGAGCTATAGCCCAGGGCAGCTGTAGTGTTAAAGATGAAGATAGTGCTTGTGGCAGTTGTAGTAGCTGTGGTGCAGGGTGGATGGTGCTATAAATAAATGTGAGGACACAGCAAGGTGCAGTTTCCAATACTTTACTCACAGTTCTTAGTTGCCCCAGCCGGGGTGCTGTGTCCTTCAGGTCTGTGGTCCAGCCAGCTCTCAAGCAAATCAGGTACTCTTTCCCGAACCCTCTTTCTTATGTTCCTTTCTCTGGCCGTCTCATTACGCTGGCTTCCACCCTTCTGCCCTGCGACTTACATTATGAGGCTACAACCCGCACAAGACTCATAGGTATTTGGGTGTAAGCCATTTCTTTATTGTACCCATGAGTCTTGTGCGGGTTGTAGCCTCATTATGGGCTTGTGTATAGGGCATAAATATGCTCCCTTTTTAAATGTTTTTAAATGTTCGTACTCTGTTATTTATATATTTTTCCAAATAAAGTTGTGTTTGATTTTTTGCCATATCCTCATGTGTGGTGATCCCCGTTTATAAGACCTATTCTGTCCTTTTGTTTCTCATTATAGGAACACCTGTAAAAAGGCTCAATTTGCTTGTCATATGGATTATTGTCCTGCTAATAGGGCAGAGAGAAACTGAAGACCTTGTGTGAAGCCTTAGGCAGCAAGGAACTACAACACAGCGCAGTAAAGAAGGCTTCCAACCCCACCTGGCTAAGGGGATTCCAGGCTGGTCAGACCTCACCAACACCTGTGATCCATATCCTGGCGGTGGCTGCATACTACCAGTAAAAGGTAAAGAGACTGCAATCTTGTGTCCTCTAATTCTTTCTGGCACCACACCATCTACCATCTTTGCCTACTACACTGGGAGCCCTGGGGTCTAGGCTTCACCTGTGGGAAGCTATACCATCCCTGCTGCAATAACATCATCCCCAGTGGACCCCTTTAAGCAGCGTCGGTCATCCCTGACCGAATACTACAGGTGGCATCACGAGCATTCTTTATTCACAACAACCCCTTTAAATACCTTTCATTTAACTTGGACGCCTAGGGCCACGGACCAGGTCACTGCCACCGTGAGAGAACCCCTTTAATGACCACTGGACCCGGCCCAAGTACCCCACGGCCCTAGTGGGCGCTCCACGTACCATGTCACTAAACAGCAAAGTGAGTATCTGTAGCCCTATATACAGGCCCACTCATTGATTCCAAGATTGTAGTCACCTGTGATGCTAGTTAGTGGACACACCTTGATTTAAAAAGAGTGGTTGTCCAGAAGGCGCTGCACTTAGTACTGAAACAATTTGCTGCAAATATAGGGATGAAAACCACCCTATTCATCCAAAATTAAACACTAAAAAATATATTAAATATATTTGCGCTAAAAGTGTCAGTAAAATGTACACCGTATGAACTACACAAATAATAATTAATAAAATGGGTGCAATATCTGTGCAATACCCAAAAATGTTGGAGCTAAAAATGCATAAAGATGTACACTGTATTAAATAGACCAGTTGTTAAATCAATGCATCATTATATGACATACCTCGATCTTTATGTGCCGTGTGAAAACGTTCTCCCCTTTATGACAGAAGGTCCTTTCAATGATGTCCGTCTTATGTTAGTATATAAATAGCGATGGGTGCATAAGTGGCTGTTAGACAAAGTTGAGCAGCAAAAAATCTCCGATGTTCTGGGGGCACGCTGTCCCGGCCGGTAACAAGCGTGACTCCCCGCAAAAAAGGTAGAAGTAAAGTGTGCCGTGCACAGGCACATAGGGCACATAGGGCCGTGCACCTTGATTTAACATGTCCCTTTTGCCACATTATTTCAGGGGTACCATCATTTCTGTCCAGGCCTATTTCATTAGTTTTTTGGTTTTTTTTTTAAACTCTGTGGAAACATGGTTTAAAGGCAACCTGTCACCCCCCCTTCCCCAGGCGTTTTTAACTAAAAGAGCCACCTTCTGCAGCACTAATGCTGCATTCAGTCAAGGTGGCGCTTTTAGTTTGGGTCCCTGCAAACGCTGCAATAATCGCTTTTATAATGTGGCCCTCATACCTCGAATTAGACCTAGGGGCAGGTCTTTCCCCCCTAACACAGACGCACCACAGTCGTCACTCAGGGCCTCTGCGAGCCCGCCGCCGCCTCCTCTTCCTTCATTAGCATCCCCGGCGCCTGCGCTGTAAGTTTTTTTTTTTTCGGGCATGCGCAGTTGCGCTGCCCTTCGAACTTACAGCGCAGGCGCCGGGGACGCTAATGAAGGAGAAGGAGGCACCGCCTGGCGCGCAGAGGCCCTGAGTGACGGCTGTGGTGCATCTGTGTTCGGGGGAAAGACCTGCCCCCAGGTCTAATTCGAGGTATGAGGGCCACATTATAAAAGCGATTATTGCAGCATTGGCAGGGACCAGAACTAAAAGAGCCACCTTGACAGAATGCAGCATTAGTGCTGCACAAGCTGGCTCTTTTAGTTAAAAAAGCCTGGGAGGGGAGGGGGGGGGGTGACAGGTTCCCTTTAAAAGCAATATCTGACTTTCATTTGTTCATTTTTATAGCTCTTTTATTTATTATTACTTTTGTCAGATATGTCAGATTCAAGTTATTTCTGTGACAATTGTGAGTTTTTCTGTCATTAACGAGGAGTACCAACAATTTTGACCACGTATGTACATGTGACAGGATAAAATGAATACTAAATGCTTATGTCTGACAATTGTCATTGAGAAACTCTTCAAGTAGAGTGAGCTCAATGTAAAACCAGTGATGAACACAAGTACACTTGGAACGCTCCTTTCTTCTGGCACCTAAATGGGAATATAGAGTCTGAGTGACTCATTTGGACTGGGTTCACACATTGTATATTTTAAATAAAAATTTGTGCATAAAATCTGCACCAAATAACCAACGCTTTAACGAAGCCTGCAAGAGGTTGGCTGATGTAGAATGACAGGTCTGCAGTCACTTTGTGTGACTGCAGACTTGTGAATCCTCCAAGCTCACACACCGTATGCTGCAAGGATTTGCATAAAACTGTGGTCAAGTATGCAATATGCATACTATCAGCAAGAACCCTTCTAGTGGACACGGCCTCACTCAGTACACTTGTATACAAGTATTGCATTGTATATTGTATACAAGTGAACTGAGCAAGACTGTGCCCATTAGTCGAGTTCTAGACGAAAATACACTACTCAAAAAAATAAAGGGAACACTAAAATCCAACATCCTAGATATCACTGAATGAAATATTTCAGTTACAAATCTTTATTCATTACATAGTGGAATGTGTTGAGAACATTAAAACATAAAAATGAACAATGCAATTCAAAATGAATATCCCATGGAGGTCTGGATTTGGAATGATACTCAAAATCAAAGTGGAAAATCAAATTACAGGCTGATCCAACTTTAGTGGAAATGCCTCAAGACAAGAAAATTATGTTCTGTTGTGTGTGTTTTGCCTCCATGTGCCTGTATGACTCCCCTACAACGCCTGGGCATGCTCCTGATGAGGCGTCGGATGGTCTCCTGAAGGATCTCTTCCCAGACCTGGACTAAAGCATCCGCCAACTCCTGGACAGTCTGTGGTGCAACGTGACGTTATAATAATAATAATAATAATAATAATAATTTTATTTATATAGCGCCAACATATTCCGTAGCGCTTTACAACTTATAGAGGGGACTTATACAGACAACAGACATTACAGCATAACAGAAATCACAGTTCAAAACAGATACCAGGAGGAATGAGGGCCCTGCTGCTCGCAAGCTTACAATCTATGAGGAAAAGGGGAGACACAAGAGGTGGATGGTGCGAGACATGATGTCCCAGGTGTGTTCAATCGGATTCAGGTCTGGGGAATGGGCGGGCCAGTCCATAGCTTCAATGCCTTCATCTTGCAGGAACTGCTGACAGACTCCAGCCACATGAGGTCTGGCATTGTCCCGCATTAGGAGGAACCCAGGGCCAACCACACCAGCATATGGTCTCACAAGGGGTCTGAGGATCTCATTTCGGTACCTAATGGCAGTCAGGCTAACTCTGGTGACCACATGGAGGGCTGTGCTGCCCTTAAAAGAAATGCCACCCCACACCATTACTGACCCACTGCCAAACCAGTCATGCTGAAGGATGTTGCAGGCAGCAGATCGCTCTCCACGGCATCTCCAGACTCTGTCACGTCTGTCACGTGCTCAGTGTGAACCTGCTTTCATCTGTAAAGAGCACAGGGTGCCAGTAGCGAATTTGCCAATCCTGGTGTTCTGTAGCAAATGCCAATCATCCTGCATGGTGTTGGGCTGTGAGCACAACCCCATCTGTGGACGTCGGGTACTCAGATCATCCTCATGGAGTCGGTTTCTAACCATTTGCGCTGACACATGCACATATGTGGCCTGCTGGAAGTCATTTTGCAGGGCTCTGCCAGTGCTCCTCCTGTTCCTCCTTGCATAACGGCTGAGGTAGCTGTCCTGCTGCTGGGTTGTTGCCCTCCTATGGCCCCCTCTGGATGCTACGCTGACAGACACAGCAAACCTTCTTGCCACAGCTCGCATTGATGTGCCATCTTGGATGAGTTGCACTACCTGAGCTGCTTGTGTGGGTTGTAGAGTCCGTCTCATGCTACCACGAGCGTGAAAGCACAACCAACATTCAAAAGTGACCAAAACATCAGCCAGAAAGCATTGGTACTGAGATGTGGTCTGTGGTCCCCACCTGCAGAACCACTCCTTTATTCAGTGTGTCTTGATAATTGCCAATAATTTCCATCTGTTGTCTATTCCATTTGTACAACAGCATGTGAAATTGATTGTCAAACAGTGTTGCTTCCTAAGTGGACAGTTTGATTTCACAGAAGTTTGATTTACTTGGAGTTATATTCTGTTGTTTAAGTGTTCCCTTTATTTTTTTGAGCTGTGTATAAGTATTGCATACTTGACTGCCATCGGCAGTGTAGACAGTGGCAAATCTTTGCAATGTACAGTGCGTGTGCTGGGAGGATTTATGAGTCTGAAGTCACACAGAGTGACTGCAGACATGTCATTCTAGACCGGACCACATGGTCCCACCAAGATCAGGCATGCTGAATTTCAATGTTTAATCCTTTTTGATGCTGTTAGAGATTAGCAACAACTCCCTTTTAGCAGCCTAACAATGAAAACACATGCACAAACAGGTTCAACTAAGCGTGTAGATGGTGGATCAAGAGGAATGGCTGTGTGACAAAGAATCGCTTTTCACGGACAAGTTGTGAATTGTGATAGTCAAGGAGTCTAAGGTCAAAAGCCAGGAGGGTACATCATATAAACACAAGGAAGAGCTAAAGATAAATGAAGGGGTTAATGTGGATACGGTCCACACTACAGATAGATAGTAAATCCGAAGATATTTCACATAAAGAATGATGGTTTATTCAACGCATTTCAAAGTCGTAATGACTTCTTCATCAGGAAATACCACACAAAAAAAATCTTTTGTGTGGTATTTCCTGATGAAGAAGTCATTAAGACTTTGAAACGTGTTGAATAAACCATCATTCTTTATATGAAATATGTTGTGAATTCTGCTCTTGGGCTCCCTCTGGTGGTTGTAAGTGGTAGCGCTGCTGTCTCTGAATCACAGCATTTATCAGGTGTTTTCACTTTTTGCAATTTGGACAGGGCTATTTAGTCTTGCTTCACCCTTTAGTCAGTGCCAGTTGTCCATTGTTCCTGGAGGATTCACATCCCTGCCTGGTCTCTTCTGCTTTGCAGTTCTTTTCAACAAAGATAAGTTCTGGCCTTGATTTTGCTGTCCACATGCTGTGGTCTTATTGTTCAGTTATTTTGTATTTTCTGTGGTGGATATTTTCTAGTGTTTTAATACTGACTGCATAGTACTCTGTCCTATCCTTTCAATTGAGCTAGAAGTGGCCTCCTTTGCTAAATTCTCATTTCAGTCTGTGTATGTTTTTTCCCTCTCCTCTCACAGTCAATATTTGTGGGGGGCTCTCCTGTTCTTTGGGGATTTTCTCTGAGGCAAGATAGTTTTCCCTTTTCTATCTCTAGGGGTAATTAGTCCTCCGGCTGTGTCGAGATGTCTAGGGAGCGCTAGTTACATTCCACGGCTACTTCTAGTTGCGGTGTTAGGTTCAGGGTCTGCGGTCAGTACAGGTACCACCTTCTCCAGAGTACGTCCCATGCTGCTCTTAGGCCACCAGATCATAACAGTACAACTGGCCAACAATGAGTTAACCGCATCTCAGAAGAAGGGAAGGAAAGTGCTGAGCCATTTTTTTTTTTCTGTAGTCTGTTGTGTTTTTTTTTTTCTCTTCCCTCTTTGCCTCTGGGTGGCTCAGGAGTTCGGCGCTGGTATGGATGTTCAGGGATTGGCTTCTTGTGTGGATCAACTTGCTGCTAGAGTACAGGGTATTTCCAATTATATCGTTCAGACTCCAGTTTTAGAGCCTAGAATTCCAACTCCTGATTTGTTTTTTGGGGATAGGTCCAAATTTCTGAGCTTTAAAAATAACTGTAAACTGTTTTTTTCTCTGAAACCCCGTTCCTCTGGTGATCCCATCCAGCAGGTTAAAATTATTATATCTCTGCTGCGTGGTGACCCCCAGGATTGGGCATTTGCCCTGGAACCTGGGAATCCGGCGTTGCTTAATGTAGACACCTTTTTTCAGGCGCTTGGGTTATTGTATGACGAACCTAATTCAGTGGATCATGCTGAGAAGACCTTGTTGGCCCTGTCTCAGGGTCAAGAAGCGGCAGAATCATATTGCCAGAAGTTTAGAAAATGGTCTGTACTGACTAAATGGAATGAGGATGCCTTGGCGGCAATCTTCAGAAAGGGTCTTTCTGAATCCGTTAAAGATGTTATGGTGGGGTTCCCCACGCCTGCTGATCTGAGTGATTCTATGTCTCTGGCCATTCAGATTGATCGGCGCTTGCGCGAGCGCAGAGTTGTGCACACTATGGCATTGTCTTCCGAGCGGAGTCCTGAGCCTATGCACCTATGCAGTGTGATAGGATTGTGTCTAGAGCTGAACGACAAGGATTCAGACGTCAGAATAGGTTGTGTTTTACTGCGGTGATTCTGCTCATGTTATTTCTGATTGCCCTAAGCGTACCAAGAGAATCGCTGGTTCTGTTACCATCAGTACTGTACAACCTAAATTTCTGTTATCTGTGACCCTGATCTGCTCATTATCGTCATTTTCTGTCATGGCATTTGTGGATTCAGGCGCCGCTCTAAATTTAATGGACTTAGAATTTGCCAGACGTTGTGGTTTCCCCTTGCAGCCTTTGCAGAGTCCTATTCCTTTGAGGGGCATTGATGCTACACCGCTGGCTAAAAATAAACCTCAGTTTTGGACACAGCTGACCATGTGCATGGCGCCAGCCCATCAGGAAGATTGTCGTTTTCTGGTGTTGCATAATTTGCATGATGCTATTGTGCTGGGTTTCCCATGGTTACAGGTGCATAATCCGGTATTAGATTGGAAATCTATGTCTGTGACTAGTTGGGGTTGTCAGGGGGTTCATGGTGATGTTCCTTTGATGTCAATTGCCTCCTCCCCCTCTTCTGAAATTCCTGAGTTTTTGTCAGATTTCCAGGATGTATTCAATGAGCCCAAGTCCAGTTCCCTTCCACCGCATAGGGACTGTGATTGTGCTATTGACTTGATTCCAGGCTGTAAGTTCCCTAAAGGCCGACTTTTCAACCTGTCTGTGCCAGAACATACCACCATGCGGAGCTATGTGAAGGAGTCCTTGGAGAAGGGGCATATTCGGCCATCTTCTTCACCATTGGGAGCAGGTTTTTTCTTTGTTGCCAAAAAAGATGGCTCCTTGAGACCCTGTATTGATTATCGCCTCTTGAATAAGATCACGGTCAAATTCCAATACCCTTTGCCTTTGCTTTCTGATCTGTTTGCTAGGATTAAGGGGGCTAGTTGGTTTACTAAGATTGACCTTCGAGGGGCATATAATCTGGTTCATATTAAGCAGGGGGACGAATGGAAAACTGCGTTTAATAAGCCCGAAGGCCATTTTGAATACCTTGTGATGCCATTCGGACTCTCTAATGCTCCATCTGTGTTTCAGTCCTTCATGCATGATATATTTCGGAATTATCTTGATAAATTCATGATTGTATATTTGGATGATATTTTGATTTTTTCAGATGATTGGGAGTCTCATGTGAAACAAGTCAGGATGGTATTTCAGATCCTTCATGATAATGCCTTGTTTGTGAAGGGCTCTAAGTGCCTCTTTGGAGTACAGAAGATTTATTTTTTGGGCTTCATTTTTTCCCCCTCATCTATAGAAATGGATCCGGTTAAGGTTCAGGCCATTCATGATTGGATCCAGCCCACATCCGTGCAGAGCCTTCAGAAATTTTTGGGCTTTGCTAATTTTTATCGCCGTTTCATTGCCAACTTCTCCAGTGTGGTTAAACCCCTGACTGATTTGACGAAGAAAGGCGCTGATGTTACGAATTGGTCCTCTGTGGCTGTTTCTGCCTTTCAGGAGCTTAAACGCCGATTTACTTCTGCCCCTGTGTTGCGTCAGCCGGATGTTTCTCTTCCTTTTCAGGTTGAGGTTGACGCTTCTGAGATTGGGGCAGGGGCCGTTTTGTCTCAGAGGAATTCTGATGGTTCCTTGATGAAACCGTGTGCCTTCTTTTCTTGAAAGTTTTCGCCTGCGGAACGCAATTATGATGTCGGCAATCGTGAGTTGTTGGCTATGAAGTGGGCATTTGAGGAGTGGCGACATTGGCTTGAGGGGGCCAAGCACCGTATTGTGGTCTTGACCGATCATAAGAATCTGATTTATCTCGAGTCTGCCAAACGGCTGAATTCTAGACAGGCCCGATGGTCCCTGTTTTTCTCCCGTTTTGATTTTGTGGTCTCGTATCTTCCGGGTTCTAAGAATGTTAAGGCTGATGCCCTCTCTAGGAGCTTTTTGCCTGATTCTCCTGGGGTCCTTGAGCCGGTCGGTATTCTGAAGGAAGGGGTGATTCTTTCTGCCATCTCCCCTGATTTACGACGGGTTCTTCAGAAATTTCAGGCTGATAAACCTGACCGCTGTCCAGTGGGGAAATTGTTTGTTCCTGACAGATGGACTAGTAAAGTGATTTCGGAGGTTCATTGTTCTGTGTTGGCCGGTCATCCTGGGATTTTTGGTACCAGAGATTTGGTTGGTAGGTCCTTTTGGTGGCCTTCTTTGTCACGGGATGTGCGTTCTTTTGTGCAGTCCTGTGGGACTTGTGTGCGGGCCAAGCCTTGCTGTTCCCGCGCTAGTGGGTTGCTTTTGCCTTTGCCGGTCCCTGAGAGGCCTTGGACGTATATTTCTATGGATTTTATTTCGGATCTTCTGGTTTCCCAGAGGATGTCAGTTATCTGGGTGGTTTGTGGGTGGTTTGTGACCGGTTTTCTAAGATGGTTCATTTGGTACCTTTGCCTAAGTTGCCTTCCTCTTCTGATTTGGTTCTGTTGTTTTTTCAGCATGTGGTTCGTTTGCATGGCATTCCGGAGAACATTGTGTCCGATAGAGGTTCCCAGCTTGTTTCTAGGTTTTGGCGGGCCTTTTGTGCTAGGCTGGGCATTGATTTGTCTTTTTCTTCCGCATTTCATCCTCAGACAAATGGCCAAACCGAGCGAACTAATCAGACTTTGGAAACTTATTTGAGATGCTTTGTGTCTGCTGATCAGGATGATTGGGTGGCTTTCTTGCCATTGGCCGAGTTTGCCCTTAATAATCGGGCTAGTTCTGCTACCTTGGTTTCACCCTTCTTTTGTAACTCTGGTTTTCATCCTCGTTTTTCTTCAGGGCAGGTTGAGCCTTCTGATTGTCCTGGGGTGGACTCTGTGGTTGACAGGTTGCAGCAAATTTGGGCTCATGTTGTTGACAATTTGGTGTTGTCTCAGGAAGGGGCTCAGCGTTTTGCTAACCGTCGTCGCTGTGTTGGTTCCCGGCTTCGGGTTGGGGATTTGGTCTGGTTGTCTTCCCGTCATGTCCCTATGAAGGTTTCTTCCCCTAAGTTTAAGCCTCGGTTTATTGGCCCTTATAGGATTTCTGAGATTATCAATCCAGTGTCTTTTTCCATCCATAATGTTTTTCATAGATCTTTGTTGCGGAAATATGTGGTGCCCGTTGTTCCCTCTGTTGATCCTCCTGCCCCGGTGTTGATTGATGGGGAGTTGGAGTATGTGGTTGAGAAGATTTTGGATTCTCGTTTTTCGAGGCGGAGGCTTCAGTATCTTGTCAAATGGAAGGGTTATGGCCAGGAGGATAATCCTTGGGTTGTTGCCTCCGATGTTCATGCTGATGATTTGGTTCGTGCCTTTCATTTGGCTCGTCCGGATCGGCCTGGGGGCTCTGGTGAGGGTTCGGTGACCCCTCCTCAAGGGGGGGGGTACTGTTGTGAATTCTGCTCTTGGGCTCCCTCCGGTGGTTGTAAGTGGTAGCGCTGCTGTCTCTGAATCACAGCATTTATCAGGTGTTTTCACTTTTTGCAATTTGGACAGGGCTATTTAGTCTTGCTTCACCCTTTAGTCAGTGCCAGTTGTCCATTGTTCCTGGAGGATTCATATCCCTGCCTGGTCTCTTCTGCTTTGCAGTTCTTTTCAACAAAGATAAGTTCTGGCCTTGATTTTGCTGTCCACATGCTGTGGTCTTATTGTTCAGTTATTTTCCATGTTTTGTCTTGTCCAGCTTGGTCTGTATAAGGATTTGTTTAGCCAAGCTGGTATCTCTGGAGATGCAGATATACCCTCCATGTCTTTAGTTAGCTGTGGAGTTTTTGTATTTTCTGTGGTGGATATTTTCTAGTGTTTTAATACTGACCGCATAGTACTCTGTCCTGTCCTTTCAATTTAGCTAGAAGTGGCCTCCTTTGCTAAATTCTCATTTCAGTCTGTGTATGTTTTTTCCCTCTCCTCTCACAGTCAATATTTGTGGGGGGCTGCCTGTTCTTTGGGGATTTTCTCTGAGGCAAGATAGTTTTCCCTTTTCTATCTCTAGGGGTAATTAGTCATCCGGCTGTGTCGAGATGTCTAGAGAGCGCAAGGCACATTCCACGGCTACTTCTAGTTGCGGTGTTAGGTTCAGGGTCTGCGGTCAGTACAGGTACCACCTTCTCCAGAGTACGTCCCATGCTGCTCTTTGGCCACCAGATCATAACAGAAATATCTTTGGATTTACTATCTATCTGCAGTGTGGACCGTATCCACATTAACCCCTTCATTTTTCTATAGTACGGTCAATATCTGACCCGTGGATCTGCTGCAGCAGATATTTGTACAAGGTACAACAATAGCTTTATCTGGTGAGTATAATCCATTTATTATCTCACTGTACATCAGATAAGACCCAATTTATGCTGATCTCTCCAACAGTTTCTACGGCGAAGGAAGAGACAAAGGCATAGTCAATAGCGATGAACGAGTATATTCGTTATTTGGGTTTCTCCGAGCACGCTTGAGTGATCTCCGAGTATTTCAGTGTGCTCGGAGATTTAGTTTATGTCGACGCAGCTGCATGATTTCCAGCTGCTAGACAGCTTAAATACATGTGGGGGTTGCTTAACAAACAGGCAATCCCTACATGTATTCAAGCTGTCAAGCAACAGCAAATCATGCAGCTGCATTGACATAAACTAAATTTCCAAGCACGCCGAAATACTTGGAGACCACCTGAGCATGCTAGGAGAAGCCCGATTAACGATTATTATATGATTATATGCTCATACTTGCTCATCACTAGTAGTCAGGTAACGGTCCAATGTCAAAATACCAGAAGATAGCAGATCAGAGTAAAGGGGTTAAACAGATGGATGGTCAGAACAAGGTCCAAGGTCAGGCAACAAAAGATCAACAAATAGAACATAAGGTACAGCGAGACAAACCACGGAAAAGCTGAATGTAGGCCTGGCAGAGGTCTGGGATTAACAGCCCAGTTAAGTAGCCAGGCAATCACCTGAGACAATTTACACCTAGAAACAGCCAGCACCTCCTAGTCTCAGTTTGGACAGCTGAGCTGTCAATCAGAACACCGACAGCTCAGCACGCCCCTGCACCAAACTGGACACTGAGCTGTCAAAGTACTGACACCTTCAGCACTCCCCTGTACCAGACTGGAGCCGTCAGTAACTGCATCCCAGACATACTGAGGTGTGGAAACTTGACAGGCTGTCTTGACAGCTATTGAATTTGTATGGGCACCTTTAATTGTTGATTTTCAGTATGCCCATATTGACAGCCTACCTGGCATGTACTGCATAAACTGTGAAACTTGATAATACTCAGAGCTTTCTGGTATCCAACTTTATTAAGATCAGAGGCGCTGGTCACTCTGTATTTGATCATTCATAGCCTCTACTAAAAAAATGTTTCTGAGTTCTGAGGAGGGGGGATTGTTACCAATTCTAAAAACATTTCTCTTAAATGTGTGCAATACCGCAAATGTCCACTAGGTGTAAGTAGATCAACATTAAAGGGTCCTTCGACCTTTAGACAAAATGTATAAGGTACAATCAAAAGATGAGTCACACTGCACAGTATAAATGTAACTCTGCCCTCATTGGATGACTTCCAATATTTATTCTAATGGTGTGTAACTGTTATCTACTGTAGAAACAACATGCAGGCAAACACTGAACAAATTTGCATTGCACCACTTGGCTGAATTGTGGCTGATTATAATTAAACATTACACCAGTCATTGTTTACTGTCCTATAAATCACGTTTTCATATCTAGAATCACGTAACCCTGTGTCGCAGTGTGGCTAAACCTTGGTAACACCAGTGAGAACAGTAATACTCCCATCAGATGGCCATATTATCGTAGCATTTATGCTCTGTATAATAGCTGCACCACCAGTTTACTGTACCAAACACAGTGGAGAACACAGACAGAAGAGGGCCTCTGTGCAAGGACAGCATATGGGCCCATTACAGAACAATAGTTCTGTCTATGAGAGAAGCTGCTTGCTAATTTGGAGGTGGTAGTGGCCCCATTCCCTTCTGGGCCCCTGTGTGGCTGCAAAGGTTGCAGCAATGATATGTCCACCCTTGACCAAACATATCACCATAGAATCCTATGCTAGTCTACGTTTGGTTCAACAATGTAGCAGGTGGGGTCCGGATGTTGCAACTGTGATATGGACCCTTGATTACACTTGGATTAGAAGCATCCTACAAGGGCCATAGATTGTAAGAAGCTTATTTCATCTGATCATTTACTCATCTTTACATATTTACATTTTACATCATCATTTCTATTTTCTTTTTATCCCATGGTAGTGAGATTTCCCTAATGTTGGCAGGTCTGTATTAGGTTTACCACATCAAAGAATAATGATCCTAAATTGTGACCCCCAAATTAGCATTTCTACATTTTATATATGTATATGCCCAGTGGGTCTTTTACTTTTGGTAACCCTTTATCGTGATGTGATCTCCCTGACAATTTGGAGTGTTGTCTTTCATTAGCAATGCTATCTTTTGTATGGATGGAAAAATAGGGGGCACAGCAGTCAGAAGCACTACACCAATCCTATCACACTTAGCCTGTTATGATCCTTAGTGGTTCTAGGGAGGTGGCAAACTGGACTGACCGCAAATCTGAACCTATCCAAACACACTAGAAGTAGCCGGTGAACGTGCCTAAAAATCCTAGACATCTCGAGCCAGCCTGAGGAACTAACTACCCCTAGAGAGAAAGAAAGACCTCTCTTGCCTCCAGAGAAATAATCCCCAAAGATATAGAAGCCCCCAACAAATAATAACGGTGAGGTAAGAGGAAGGCACATACACAGGGGTGAAAGCAGATTCAGCAAATGAGGCCCACTAATACTAGATAGTAGAAAATAGAAAAGGGAATCTATGCGGTCAGTAAAAAACCCTTACAAAATATCCACTCTGAGATTTCAAGAACACCCACACCAACTAACGGTGTGGGGGGAGAAACTCAGTCTCCTAGAACAACCAGCAAGCGAGGAAATCACATTTTAGCGAGCTGGACTAAAAACATAATGAACGCTGATAATCAAAAAATGATCAAACAAAAACTTAGCTTGTCTTGGAGAGACTGGGAGCAAGGTAGACACAAGGAATCTGAAGAGCACTGAATACATTGATAGCAGGCAAGGAACTGAGTATCCAGGTGAGCTAAATAGGAAACCAACCAAGGATAACGAACCAGCTGATGCTGCAACCTGCAGAAAGACAATACTACACAGTACCGCTTGTGACCACTAGAGGGAGCCCAAAAATAGAGTTCACAACATTAGCCCTTGGACTGTTTTCACACCACACTTTCAACAGAAGCAGGGATAAAACAAGCAAAAAAAAACCCAACCACAATGTTGATGATTTAAAGGGGTTTTCCATTATTTCAAAATGAATTGTGTATGGTCCCCGAGTTGGGAATTAAAAAATAAAAACATACTCACATCCTGGATCCGTGACGCTTCTCTGCACTGTCTTCTGTGTAACAGTATGGGTATCTTGAGAACACTGATTCTGTTAACAACGTAGCAGACAAGGCAGCCCAAGACTAGACAGGCCATTCTAGCATTTGCCAGAATTGCCAGATGGCCAGTCCGGCCCTGGTAGCAACTGATGGGTTGCAGCCTTACATTCTGTCTGTAGAGGACATCATAGATATAGAACCACTTCCTATCTAATGGCAATGGGAGCAGCCTGACAGTCATCCAACATCAGATGTGAGGCAATACAAGGGTCAGGCATTCTGAACTTCGATGCCCTATGACAGCTAAAATGGTGTTGAATTTTTATTAAGTTCAAAATGCATTTGTGAAAACCTTATATTTTTATTTTGTCTGTGCCTAAACAAAATGTATACATAAGCTCTAAGATGAGCAGATGTGGCAGGTACATGCAGATATAGAATTTGCTTTGTGGTCCAAGAGTTTATGTTACGATTCTGGCATCTATTTTTATTTATCCAATAAATTAATTCTCACCTTTTATATATAAACTTTTACATCAAAATATCCTTCAGATCATGAGATGCAGACTTTCAGGGAAAGATACAATAGCGAGAGGTGTGTGAGCGACAGTGGTATACTTAAAAAGTTTCCACTAAAGCAACACACACCACTAGATGTCGCCATATTATATTATTACAGTTACAGTCATGGGCGAAAGTGTGGGCATCCTTGAAATTGTTCCAGAAAATTATTGCAATTACCCATGTTTTATTATGCACATGTTTATTTCATTAGTGTGTATTGGAACAACCCAAAAAGCAGAGGAAAAAAAGGCAAATTGGACATAATTTCACACAAAACCCCGGTGGCCCCAGTCAGTGGTGTGCTGCTAACACTTGCACACCACGCAGCCGCCATGGGGCACTTGAGTCAGGGGGGCTCGGCATCATAGATGCCGATATAGTTGAAAGCATTGATGGAGGAGTGACGCTCCCTCTAATATTATTCCCCCTCTGCCTCTGACAAAGTGGGTGAGATGACATCACTTCATCGCATGCCACGCTGTGCATGGCAGTGGATCTGCTGAGAAGACGCACTGCAGAGACCAGGACAGCTGGGGAACAAGGAGAGATGAGTATTGTATTTTTTATTAAATAAGTGAGTACATGGTGGACATAAGATTATGGGGCTGCATTACACTATATGGGGCTGTATTATACTCTATCAAGAACTATGTGGAGTGCATTATACTATATGTACTATATGGGAGCTGCATTATACTGTATCGAGGGCTATGAGGAATGCATTATACTATATGAAGGATTATGGGGTACATTATATTATGGGGAGTGCTTTGTACTATATGGAGGAATATGGGATGCATTATACTATATTGAGGACTATGGAGGGTGCTTTATACTCTACGGAGGATATGGGCTGCTCATTATACTATATGAAGAACTATGGGGAGTGCATTATACTGTGTGGAGGACTATGGGGTGCATTATACTGTATGGAGGACTATGGGGTGTGCATTGTACTCTATAGAAGACTATGGGGAGTGTATGATACTATATGGAGGACTGAGGCATGTATTATACTATATGGAGGACTAGGAGGGGTGTATTATACTATATGGAGGACTATGTGGCACATTATACTATATGGATAACTATGGGGAGTGCATTATACTGTGTGGAGGACCATGGGGTGCATTATACTGTATGGAGGACTATGGGGTGTGTATTATACTATATGAAGTACTGAGGAGTGTATTATACTATATGGAGGACTATGGGGAGTGTATTATACTATATGGAGGACTATGGGGCACATTATGCTATATGGAGGACTATGGGGTATGTATTATACTATATGAAGGACTGAGGAGTGTATTATACTATATGGAGGACTATGGGGAGTGTATTATACTATATGGAGGACTATGGGGTGCATTATACTGTATGGAGGACTATGGGGTATGTATTATACTATATGAAGGACTGAGGAGTGTATTATACTATATGGAGGACTATGGGGCACATTATACTATATGGGGAACTATGGGGTGTGCATTATACAATGTGGAGGGCTATGGGGTGCATTATACCATGTGGAGGGCTATTGAGTGTATTATACTAAACAAGCAAAATGCTGCCTATTCATAATAATAATAATAATAATAATTTTTATTTATATAGCGCCAACATATTCCGCAGCGCTTTACAACTTATAGAGGGGACTTGTACAGACAATAGACATTACAGCATAACAGAAATCACAGTTCAAAACAGATACCAGGAGGAATGAGGGCCCTGCTCGCAAGCTTACAAACTATGAGGAAAAGGGGAGACACGAGAGGTGGATGGTGACAATTCATCAAGTGTTTGGAATGTTTATGCCGGAACAAAAATGGTTGTTCTCAGCAGCACATCTTCTAGTGAAAACTGCAGATATGCTGCTGATAACATGACACTGTATGTGGACAGATTGATCTATTAATGATTATTCTCTCCCCATCAATCTTCCTCAGCCGGTGAAATCTGAAGATTACAAAATGATTTTCGGTCACAATGTAGTGCCCAGTGTCAGAAAACTGGTTTTGTGTCCTAGGTCATGGGTCTTCCAGCAATGGCCCCAAACATACTTCAAGAAGCACCCAGAAATGGATTGAAACAAAGAGCTGAGTTCTGAAGTGGCCAGCAATGAGTCCTGATCTAAATGCTATGGAACACCTGTGGAAAGATCTTAAAATTACTGTTGGGAGAAGGCACTCTTCAAATATGAGAGACCTGGAAGAGTTTGCATAAGAGTGGTTCAAAGTTCCAGTTAATATGTGTAAGAAGCTTGATGATGGCTATAGGAAGTGACTGATTGCAGGTATTTATTCCAAAGGGTGTGCAACCAAATATTAAGTTGAGGGTGCCAACAATTTTGTCTGGCCCATTTTTGTGGTTTTGTGGTAAATTAGGCCTTTTTTCTCTGTTTTTTTTGTGTTGTTCCAATACAAACAAAGGAAATAAACATTTGTATAACAAAACATGTGTAATTGCAATAATTTTCTGGGAGAAATACTTCATTTTCTGGAACAGTTTCAAGGGTGCCAACATTTTCGGCCATGACTCTCTATCTAACTTGTATTAAGTCACAGAGACCTATTGGAATTTTATACCAAAAAGAAAATGAGGATCTGAGCAGAAAAAATAGGGGCCACATTTAGGGAGTCCTCAAAGATAACATTCAACCACCATATGACTGCCATGTTTATTACAAAAAAACACTTGCTAGTCCAAGTCTAATATTTTATACATACAGTGGGGAAAAAATATTTAGTCAGCCACCAATCGTGCAAGTTCTCCCACTTAAAAAGATGAGAGGCCTATAATTGACATCATAGGTACACCACAACTATGAGAGTCAAAATGAGAAAACAAATCCAGAAAATCACCTTGTCTGATTTGGCAAGATTTATTTTGCAAATTATGGTGGAAAATAAGTGTTTGGTCACCTAAAAACATGCAAGATTTCTGGCTCTCACAGACCTGTAACTTATTCTTTTAGAGGCTCCTATGTCATCCACTCATTATCTGTAGTAATGGCACCTGTTTGAACTTGTTATCAGTATAATAGACACCTGTCCACAACCTCAAACAGTCACACTCCAAACTCCACTATGGTGAAGACCAAAGAGCTGTCAAAGGACACCAGAAACAAAAATATAGCCCTGCACCGGGCTGGCAAGACTGAATCTGCAATAGGCAAGCTGCTTGGTGTGATGAAATCAACTGTGGGAGCAATAATAAGAAAGTGGAAGACATACAAAACCACTGATAATCTCCCTCGATGTGGGGCTCCATGCAAGATCTCCCCCCGTGGAGTCAAAATGATCACAAGAACTGTGAGCAAAAATCCCAGAACCACATGGGAGGACCCAGCGCCAGACTGGGACTAAAATTCAGCCTGGCATTTGAAGTTACACAGGCCCACTTGTCACATGGTGACTGTATAATATATTTGTACACTTGTAGGCAGGGCCGGTTTTAGGCAAAGTGAGGCCTAAGGCAAAGTTTAAAATGGGGCCGCAAAAGCTAACATATTGCACATCACACAAAAGCATTTCGGTTGTATTTACATGCGCTGATCTCAGGCTACTAAATGAGTTTGATCGACAATACTGAAGTTGTTCAATGCTTGTTTCCCGGCCTCTTTCCACCAGCTGAGGAATAATGATGGGACAGAACGACCACTAATAGATTACTAACAGATCACTATACAGTATCATGTTATCAGCAGCACATCTACAGTTTACACCAGCGATGTGCTGCTGAGAACAAAGATTTTTGTTCCAGCAAAAACAATCTGAATATGCAGCATTTTACTTTTTTATTAAAATACACCCCATAGTCCTCCATATATTAGAATCTGCACCACAGTCCTCCATATAGTATAATACACTCCCTATAGTCCTCCATATATTAAAATACACTGCTCCGTCCTCCATATAGCATAATACACTCCTCATAGTGCTCCATAGAGTATAATGCACTGCCATAGCCATCCATGTAGTACAATTCACTTCCCATAGTATAATGCACCCCATAGTTCTTCATATAGTATAACTTATTCCCCATAGTCCTCAATACAGAATAATGCAGCCCACATATAGTAGAATGCAGCCACCACCCTACAGAATATAATGCCCCAGAGTATAATGCAGCCAACCCAAAGTATAATGCAGCCACCCCATAGAATATAATGCTGCCCCCTCATAGTTTAATGCAGCCTCCTCATAGAGTATGATGCAATCAGCCATCAAAGAATATAAATATAATACAGCCCCCCATAGAAAATAATGTAGCCCCGAATAGAATATAATACAGCCCACCTCCCCACAGAATATAATGCAGCCCCATCAAAGAGTATGATGCAATCATCCCTCATAAAATCTAATACAGCCCCCCATAGAATATAATATAGCCCACCTCCCCATAATATATAATGTAGCCCCCATAGAATATACTGCAGCCCCCCATAGTATATAACACAGCCTCCCCCATAGAATATAATATACCCCCCATAGTATAAACACAGCCTCCCCATAGAATATAATATACCCCCACAATAGTATATAGCACATCCACATAGTATATAACACGGCCTCCCCCATAGAATATAATATACCCCCCATAGTATATAGCAAAGCCCGCATAGTATATAGCACAACCCGCATAGTATATAGCAGAACCCGCATAGCATATAGCACAACCCGCATAGCAGATAACACAGCCCACGTTATAGTATACAGCACAGCCCACACAGTAGTATACAGCACAGCCCACACAGTAGTATACAGTACAGCCCACGTAGCAGTATACAACACAGCCCATGTAGCAGTATACAGTACAGCCCACGTAGCAGTATACAGCACAGCCCACGTGGCAGTATAAAGCACAGCCCACATAGCAGTATACAGCACAGCCTACGTAGTAGTATACAGTACAGCCCACGTAGCAGTATACAGCACAGCCCACATAGTAGTATACAGCACAGCCCACGTAGTAGTATACAGCACAGCCCACGTAGTAGTATATAGCACACCCCACATAGTAGTATATAGCACAGCCCACACAGTAGTATACAGCACAGCACACACAGTAGTACATAGCACAGCCCACATAGTAGTATACAGCAGAGCCCACATAGTAGTATATAGCACAGCCCACACAGTAGTATATAGCTATATAGCACAGCCCACATAGTAGTATATAGCACAGCCCAGCCCACATAGTAGTATATAGCATAGTATACAGCACAGCCTGCATCTCTCCCCCCCCCCCCCGAGAATGGCCCCACAGTCCAGTAAAAAAAAACCACACTCCTCACCTCTCCTCAAGCCCGCGTTGCTCCCTGCTCCTGTCTCGGCGGTTGCCGCTGCACTGCCAGGACACAGTGAGTGCGCGCACACCCGCAGTGTCAGTGGCAGAGAGGGAATGATGAGAGAGGGAGCGTCAGCAGACGCTCTCTCCTCCATCATTGCATTCAACTGTACCCGCGTCATAGACGCCGGTATAGTTGAATGCGGCGGCGGCGCTGGTGGGGGGGGGTGAGTTGGCGTGCACTACTGGCATTTGCCAGAACTGCCCAATGGTCAGTCTGGCCCTGGGAGGACCTAGTGAATGACCTGCATAGAGCTGGGACCACTGTAGCAAAGGCTACCATCAGTAACACATTACTCCGCCAAGGACTCAGATCCTGCGGTGCCAGATGTGTCCCCCTGTTTAAGCCAGTACATGTCTGGCCCCGTCTGAAGTTTGCTAGAGAGCATTTGGATTATCCAGAAGAGTATTGGGAGAATGTCATATGGTATGATAAAACCAAAGTAGAACTGTTTGGTAGAAAAAAAACTCATCGTGTTTTGAGGAGACCAAATGCAGAATTGCATCCAGAGAGCACCATACCTACTGTGAAGCATGGGGTGGCAACATCATGATTTGGGGTTGTTTCTTTGCAAAGGGACCAGGATTACTGATCCGTATACACGAAAGAATGAATGGGGCCATGTATCGTGAGATTTTGAGTGCAAACCTCCTTCCATCAGCACGGGCATTGAAGATGGAACGTTGATGCGTCTTTCAGCATGATAATGATCCCAGCACACCGCTAGGGCAATGAGGGAGTGGCTTCGTAAGAAGCATATGAAAGTCCTGGAGTGGCCTAGCCAGTCTCCAGATCTCAACCCCATGGAAAACCTTTGGAGGAAGTTAAAAGTCCATGTTGCCCAGCGACAGGCCCTAAACATCACTGCTCTAGAGGAGATCTGCATGGAGGAATGGGCCAACATGCCACCAACAGTGTGTGCCAACCTTGTGAAGACTTACAGAAAATGTTTGACCTCTGCCAACAAAATATTGAGATGAACTTTTGTTAATGATGACGAAATACTTATTTTTCCACCATAATTTGCTAAATAAATCTTGCCAAATTAGACAAGGTGATTTTCTGGATTTGTTTTCTCATTTTGATTCTCACAGTTGTGGTCTTCCTATGATGTCAATGACCTCTCTCATCTTTTTAAGTGGGAGAACATGCACAATTGGTGGCTGACTAAATACTTTTTTTCCCCACTGTAAGTGATTAAAAATACTAATAAAACTGTTTTTATCCTATAATAAGCTACTTATTGGTGTTCTGCATATACTACAGAGGCTGCACCACCAAGAAGATCTCTATCTGATCTAACCCCTCTCAGGCCTCAGCTATTAGGATATGCGGAGACTCATTTTTCTACCTGAAATGGACCATGAGCCTCCAGACCTCTTCATCCACAATTCATTTCACTTTTGTCTGCTGACACCACATGCTGCAGCATCATCTCTTTCCTATTAGAGGACCTTTATTTGTACCAAACAGTATCAAAGTATCGTGGCCAAAGATCCCAGACTCCATGTCTCCGATCTAACAGGTGGCCTAACCACTTAATTAGGAAAGCGATGATACCATATACACAGGGTAAGGGTACCGTCACACTGAGCAACTTTCCAACGAGAACGACAGCGATCCGTGACGTTGCAGCGTCCTGGATAGCGATCTCGTTGTGTTTGACACGCAGCAGCGATCAGGATCCCGCTGTGATATTGTTGGTCGGAGCTAGAAGTCCAGAACTTTATTTCGTCGCTGGATCACCCGCTGTCATCGCTGGATCGGTGTGTGTGACACCGATCCAGCGATGTGTTCGCTTGTAACCAGGGTAAACATCGGGTTACTAAGCGCAGGGCCGCGCCTAGTAACCCGATGTTTACCCTGGTTACCATTGTAAAAGTAAAAAAAAAAAAACACTACATACTCACCTTCTGATGTCTGTCACGTCCCCCGCCGTCAGCTTCCCGCACTGACTGTGAGCGCCGGCCGTAAAGTAAAAGCAGATATACAAAAAAACACTGTGTGCACTGCTGTCATCTGGTGCAGAGACTAGGTTCCCAAGCCGTTTAATAGACAGTAAAAAAGTCTCGCACTCAACTTAAGTATTTCTGATTTGCAGATTTATTAGTACTGAAGTAGCACTGGAAACGTTTCAGCCTTGATTAGGCTTTCATCAGTCACTACAACATCCAAAACGGAAACAAATTATAATACAGTGTGTAAATAACAAAAAAGTACATAAAAACAAAACAAAAGTATATACAATATACACTGAGAGCCAAATTTGTAGAATAATCCAGAAGATCATATTGCAGTGAAAACATGTAAAATATTCTCGCTCAAAATGTCGATCAAATGACCAATATGGAAGAAACACATTATGGAAGAAACACATACCGTGCTGTGTCTTTCGAAGTGTATCGACAGTACTTATAACTAGGACGCAGATCATGCGTGATGCCTGAAGTGGCGTGAGAAGAGAACAATAGTTCATAGCTATGTAAAAGGTAAGGACATAGATAGTAGGGTTAGAATCCACATAGTGGTACTCACAGTAGATGGCCGCTTTGTAGAGGAGTAAAGTAATATGAAAGGCAGGATATGAGAGAAACACTGTGGAATAATGGTGGTAAGGAAACCATAAAGCGGGAGTATAAGCATATGTAGTAAGGTATATTAGAATGGTGATAATGTGGAGACCGTCCCCTCTTGTATAATTACCTCAATCAGACGTGCCTGGGGTTAGAAGCAATTGCCTCAAAACGTCCGGTAATAGAATCCGGTGGCTAAAGGGAATATAGTATGGGGACTCAATAACGCATGTATAAATAAAGCATGTATAAATAACCGGCTGTGTACCCGTACTGAAGTGGAGTCATGTCATACCTGGAGGGAAGCCGCTGGAGTAAGTATGAGATCCTCACGGACGCGGGGTCCACCGCTTGTCTGGGATCTGTGTGGGAGCGGTGCTATTTAAATCCCTGAATATGCGCCATTAAGCGGCGCTGTAACCGGAAGTGACGAAAAACTGTTGCGGCCAGGGCGGAAGTATATGGCCGTGCGTGTCACCTGGAAATATGCGTTCCACTGTGATGGCGCTTACATATATCTAACTAAAAGTTAGATGTGGCGCTATCGGTCAGCTATAGGATGTAGTGGCCGATAAGGGGGCATGTAAAATGTGATGTTCGTATAGGCCTGGCATTTTAATATAGCGGTGGTGAATGGGCGGGATAAAGAGAGAGGAGGAGTGGGGGCATGACAGAGTCAATGCAGTTCTCACTATGATTAGAAGAGATGAGTATAGAGCGGAAATACTGTGGAATCTAAAGAGCTATGCAGAGTGAGACACACAGATAGACGTGTTTTCTGCGAAGGTACCGTATATATACATATATCCCAAGGCGCAGTTTGTGACTACTATGTGGTGCATAGTGGTACATACAAGTGGACATAGTCAAATATCCGTAAAGCGAGTGCCAACAGACAAAATGGATCTCAGGGTGGTCCGTGGTGAATAGTGGCACAGTGAGTGGTGATCGATCTGGTGGCAATTCGTGATGTGTCAGACATCATTAATACAGATGACTCTAGAAAACAACGATAGATGTCAGTACAACATATAATACAGCATATGCAACGTAAGGATGTTGACAACAAACTGCGGCAGTGGTAACACGGATCAACAATGCCTTTAGATGAATGCAGACAGCACATATTCCCTGTTGAGTCCTTTTGGAGACAGTGTATCCAAGACGTGAATCCAGTATACCTCACGTTTTTTGAGCATAAGTATTCTATTGCCCCCCCTGCGTTGTATGGGAACGTGCTCGAGAACCTGAAACTTTAACTGTGAAATACTATGCCCTGATGTGTGAAAGTGATGGGGTAATGGAAGCAGAAGGTTATTGCAGCGAATGGTGGATTTATGTTTCGACACGCGGTCCCTAATTGATTGTGACGTTTCTCCCACGTATAATAAGCCACATGGGCACTTGATTACGTACACTACGTATGCGGAGCTACATGTAAAGTATCCTCGAATCTTGAATTCCTTACCGGAATATGGATGTCTGACCACATTGCCTTTTAACACATTATTGCATTGGACGCAGTTTAAGCAAGGGAAGGTGCCCTCCCTCGGTGTGCCAAGAAAGCTCTGTTTCGTGATGGTCTTTGTACCAATGTCCGCTTTGACTAAATTGTCTCGCAGACTTGGAGCTCTTTTAAAGCATGGAAGGAATGGTTGCTGAAATTCCTTAACATTAGGAAAGGCATTGGAGAGAATTGACCAGTTACTACGTATTGCCCTATGTAATTTGTACATGTAGGGGTGGAATGAATGTACAAAGGGGATACGTGAAGTGGTGTCTGTCCTTGGTCTATTGGTTGTGGTCCTGGATGTTTGAAGGAGGGATGAAGGGTAACCCCTGGCTCTGAACTTCTGTGTCATTTCTCGAGTGCGTTGTTCCCTAGTGTCAGTATTGGAGAAGATGCGTTGTACCCTTTGGTACTGTGCTTTGCGTATGGACTTTTTATTGGATGGGGGATGAAGACTCTGGAAGTGTAAGAGACTGTTGCGGTCTGTGCTCTTAGAGTATAGATCAGTGCTTAGGAGACCGCTCGTGTCTTTCACTACCAGTGTGTCCAGGAAATTCATGCTCCACAAGTTAAAGTTCATAGTGAATGTGATGCCCGGCCAGGAGGTGTTTAGGAATGACAAGAAGGTATGGAGGGTCTCTTCAGAGCCCCGCCATACACAGAAAACGTCATCTATGTACCTCTTCCATACAATGACATTATCCCTAACAAGGGGGCTCAGGTATATAATACTCTCCTCAAAATGGACCATGTACACATTTGCATACGGAGGTGCTGCGTGTGATCCCATCGCGGTCCCCCGTTTTTGTAGATAGAACGTGTCTTGAAATAGGAAAAAATTGGATGTAAGTATAATTCTCAAGAGGTCAAAGCATAGTGACGTCTGGTCTGTATCCCTATTGGTACCTTCAAGTAGGTGGCGGACCGAGAGGATGCCCTCCTCGTGTGGAATGGAAGTATAGAGATCCCTCACATCAAAGGTCACTAAGAGGGCATCTACCTGTTATGACCCCAATGGCGAGGGTCTCAGAGGAACGTGGAAGTCTGCAGAATACAAAAATCCAGCTCATAGGGCAGTGGTAGCTGGGTTGACCATATATCTACTCCTAACGCCAACACTAGAAGTAGCCGGGGATCATTCCTACGTTGATTCTAGATGACACGCTCCAGCCGGAGAATCTAGCTACCCCTAGTAGAGGAAAACAAAAGACCTTTCTTGCCTCCAGAGAAGGGGACCCCAAAGCTGGATAGAAGCCCCCCACAAATAATAACGGTGAGGTAAGAGGAAATGACAAACACAGAAATGAACCAGGTTTAGCACAGAGAGGCCCGCTTACTGATAGCAGAATAAAGAAAGGTAACTTATATGGTCAACAAAAACCCTATCAAAATCCACACTGGAAATTCAAGAACCCCCGAACCGTCTAACGGTCCGGGGGGAGAACACCAGCCCCCTAGAGCTTCCAGCAAAGGTCAGGATATATATTTGGAACAAGCTGGACAAAAATACAAAACCAAAACAAAATAGCAAAAAGCAAAAAGCGGACTTAGCTGATATAACTGGAACCAGGATCAGTAGACAAGAGCACAGCAGACTAGCTCTGATAACTACGTTGCCAGGCATTGAACTGAAGGTCCAGGGAGCTTAAATAGCAACACCCTTAACTAACGACCCAGGTGCGGATAAAAGGAATGACAGAAAAACCAGAGTCAAAAAACTAGTAACCACTAGAGGGAGCAAAAAGTAAATTCACAACACTACCGGGATAATGTTAATTTCCCCAATTAAACGTAAGAAGGAACCGGTGTCGAGTAAAAATGATTTTGACTCCTGTATAAGAGGGGTGAGTATCTGCTCAACGTATCTTGCAATGGGAGATAGTATCGAGTCTGTGGAGGCCACTATGGGTCTCCCTGGTGGGTTTTCTAGGTTTTTATGAACCTTAGGCAGTGTGTAAAAAACAGGTATAATAGGATTAGGGTTCAAGAGAAAGCTACATGTCTTCTGGTCTAGAACACCCAGATCCGTATATTTATGGAGAATGGTCTCGATGGTATGGCGAATCTCATACGAGGGGTCCCTATCCAATACCTGGTAAATAGAGTTGTCACTTAGTTGCCGTGTTATCTCCGCTAAGTACTTAGTTTTGTCCATGACAACTAGTGCCCCTCCCTTGTCCGCTGGTTTCATTAGGATGGATTTGGATGTTGTAGTGACTGATGAAAGCCTAATCAAGGCTGAAACGTTTCCAGTGCTACTTCAGTACTAATAAATCTGCAAATCAGAAATACTTAAGTTGAGTGCGAGACTTTTTTACTGTCTATTAAACGACTTGGGAACCTAGTCTCTGCACCAGATGACAGCAGTGCACACGGTGTTTTTTTGTATATGTACTTTACCTGTACGTGTTTGCACACTATAGAGCCATGTCCAATCTTCCTACTTTTTCCTACAACGCAGAGGAAACCGCTAATATCCTCGCCCAATCGAAACTATCCAGTGAGTTTCTATTGATCCCACCACGTGAAATTCGTGGACGTGATTTAGAACGGGAACTCCGATCCCAGACTAACTTAGAACTTCATTGCGCTACCCTGTCCGAGTATATATGGGTACAACGAATCCCGAGAGGATTACGGGTCCCTCTGCGCCCTACACTCTTTAAAGATTCACCTGACTTCTGCACTAAATTTGAGCACATCCTCAATAAGTGTTCCCTAGACTTAATTACCCTAACAGTGGAGCATCTACAACGTGCCATTGCAGATAACGCTGAAAAAATTAAGTCTATTGAAATACAGTTGTCTGCTACAGGTTCACCGGAGGAGCTATCTTCCCTCAAGGCTGAGATTCAGGACCGAATCACCAGACACAAAAGGGACATTGAAGCCAGAAAACGTAACAAGTTTGCAAGGGACGCAGAGGACTATAAGAACAATAGAGTCTACAGATGGCAGGACAACTCTCGGCGCATGAACACACGTCCGAACCAGCCTACATCCTCAGATCTCTCAACCTCGGGGTCGGATCACGAATCTGCACCATCTACCTCTGTGTCAACTCTTCCTTTTTTAGGACAACGTCGATACCCCACAAGAAGACGAGATGAGGACAGAAACACAAGAAGAAACCAGGAGACCTACAAGACCACCCGATCAAAGGTATGGACAATTTAGTTATTAATATCTCATCCCGAACTTTGAGTGTGGCTGAGCACTCACTTCTACAGAAGGGACTTTCATTCTGCCCATCATATCGGTGCCGTACCTTTGATTTAGACATGGACCTTCAGAGATTTTTCCGTTTATTTAGATTAAAGGCACATTTTTCCACCACCCCTCCAGTCACAGACGTTGTTCACCCTAGTAGTAATCCTAAATTATTATCTTCATCTAGTTTGGGTCTGCGGAACAAAAGTCACTTCAGACCCCCACACTGCTCTCATGCGGTCGAAACCTTCGACCTTTGTTAGTTTCGTACAGGATTCATTCACATCCCTCAGGGGTGATATTGAAAGGGGCAACCTCTTCTATCCTCCGAATCTAACAGTGGAAGAGAGACATTCCCTTAAAAATCTCCAGGGGGATAAATCCATCATAATGAAACCAGCGGACAAGGGAGGGGCACTAGTTGTCATGGACAAAACTAAGTACTTAGCGGAGATAACACGGCAACTAAGTGACAACTCTATTTACCAGGTATTGGATAGGGACCCCTCATATGAGATTCGCCATACCATCGAGACCATTCTCCATAAATATACGGATCTGGGTGTTCTAGACCAGAAGACATGTAGCTTTCTCTTGAACCCTAATCCTATTATACCTGTTTTTTACACACTGCCTAAAGTTCATAAAAACCTAGAAAACCCACCAGGGAGACCCATAGTGGCCTCCACAGACTCGATACTATCTCCCATGGCAAGATACGTTGAGCGGATACTCACCCCTCTTATACAGGAGTCAAAATCATTTTTACTCGACACCGGTTCCTTCTTACGTTTAATTGGGGAAATTAACATTATCCCGGTAGATGCCCTCTTAGTGACCTTTGATGTGAGGGATCTCTATACTTCCATTCCACACGAGGAGGGCATCCTCTCAGTCCGCCACCTACTTGAAGGTACCAATAGGGATACAGACCAGACGTCACTATGCGTTGACCTCTTGAGAATTATACTTACATCCAATTTTTTCCTATTTCAAGACACGTTCTATCTACAAAAACGGGGGACCGCGATGGGATCACACGCAGCACCTCCGTACGCAAATGCGTACATGGTCCATTTTGAGGAGAGTATTATATACCTGAGCCCCCTTTTTAGGGATAATGTCATCGTATGGAAGAGGTACATAGATGACGTTTTCTGTGTATGGCGGGGCTCTGAAGAGACCCTCCATACCTTCTTGTCATTCCTAAACACCTCCTGGCCGGGCATCACATTCACTATGAACTTTAACTTGTGGAGCATGAATTTCCTGGACACACTGGTAGTGAAAGAAACGAGCGGTCTCCTAAGCACTGATCTATACTCTAAGAGCACAGACCGCAACAGTCTCTTACACTTCCAGAGTCTTCATCCCCCATCCACTAAAAAGTCCATACCCAAAGCACAGTACCAAAGGGTACAACACATCGTCTAAAATAGTGACACTAGGGAACAACGCACTCGAGGAATGACACAGAAGTTCAGAGCCAGGGGTTACCCTTCATCCCTCCTTCAAACATCCAGGACCACAACCAATAGACCAAGGACAGACACCACTTCACGTATCCCCTTTGTACATTCATTCCACCCCTACATGTACAAATTACATAGGGCAATACGTAGTAACTGGTCAATTCTCTCCAATGCCTTTCCTAATGTTAAGGAGTTTCAGCAACCATTCCTTCCATGCTTTAAAAGAGCTCCGAGTCTGCGAGACAATTTAGTCAAAGCGAACATTGGTACAAAGACCATCACGAAACAGAGCTTTCTTGGCACACCGAGGGAGGGCACCTTCCCTTGCTTAAACTGCGTCCAATACAATAATGTGTTAAAAGGCAATGTGGTCAGACATCCATATTCCGGTAAGGAATTCAAGATTCGAGGATACTTTACATGAAGCTCCGCATACGTAGTGTACGTAATCAAGTGCCCATGTGGCTTATTATACGTGGGAGAAACGTCACAATCAATTAGGGACCACGTGTCGAAACATAAATCCACCATTCGCTGCAATAACCTTCTGCTTCCATTACCCCATCACTTTCACACATCAGGGCATAGTATTTCACAGTTAAAGTTTCAGGTTCTCGAGCACGTTCCCATACAACGCAGGGGGGGCAATAGAATACTTATGCTCAAAAAACGTGAGGCATACTGGATTCACGTCTTGGATACACTGTCTCCAAAAGGACTCAACAGGGAATATGAGCTGTCTGCATTCATCTAAAGGCATTGTTGATCCGTGTTACCACTGCCGCAGTTTGTTGTCAACATCCTTATGTTGCATATGCTGTATTATATGTTGTACTGACATCTATCTTTGTTTTCTAGAGTCATTTGTATTAATGATGTCTGACACATCACGAATTGCCACCAGATCGATCACCACTCACTGTGCCACTATTCACCATGGACCACCCTGAGATCCATTTTGTCTGTTGGCACTCGCTTTACGGATATTTGACTATGTCCACTTGTATGTACCACTATGCACCACATAGTAGTCACAAACTGCGCCTTGGGATATATGTATATATACGGTACCTTCGCAGAAAACACGTCTATCTGTGTGTCTCACTCTGCGTAGCTCTTTAGATTCCACAGTATTTCCGCTCTATACTCATCTCTTCTAATCATAGTGAGAACTGCATTGACTCTGTCACGCCCCCACTGTTACTCCTCCTCTCTCTTTATCCCGCCCATTCACCACCGCTATATTAAAATGCCAGGCCTATACGAACATCACATTTTACATGCCCCCTTATCGGCCACTACATCCTATAGCTGACCGATAGTGCCACATCTAACTTTTAGTTAGATATATGTAAGCGCCATCACAGTGGAACGCATATTTCCAGGTGACACGCACGGCCATATACTTCCGCCCTGGTCGCAACAGTTTTTCGTCACTTCCGGTTACAGCGCCGCTTCATGGCGCATACCCAGGGATTTAAATAGCACCGCTCCCACACAGATCCCAGACAAGCGGTGGACACCGCGTCCGTGAGGATCTCATACTTACTCCAGCGGCTTCCCTCCAGGTATGACATGACTCCACTTCAGTACGGGTACACAGCCGGTTATTTATACATGCTTTATTTATACATGCGTTATTGAGTCCCCATACTATATTCCCTTTAGCCACCGGATTCTATTACCGGACGTTTTGAGGCAATTGCTTCTAACCCCAGGCACGTCTGATTGAGGTAATTATACAAGAGGGGACGGTCTCCACATTATCACCATTCTAATATACCTTACTACATATGCTTATACTCCCGCTTTATGGTTTCCTTACCACCATTATTCCACAGTGTTTCTCTCATATCCTGCCTTTCATATTACTTTACTCCTCTACAAGGCGGCCATCTACTGTGAGTACCACTATGTGGATTCTAACCCTACTATCTATGTCCTTACCTTTTACATAGCTATGAACTATTGTTCTCTTCTCACGCCACTTCAGGCATCACGCATGATCTGCGTCCTAGTTATAAGTACTGTCGATACACTTCGAAAGACACAGCACGGTATGTGTTTCTTCCATAATGTGTTTCTTCCATATTGGTCAGTTGATCGACATTTTGAGCGAGAATATTTTACATGTTTTCACTGCAATATGATCTTCTGGATTATTCTACAAATTTGGCTCTCAGTGTATATTGTATATACTTTTGTTTTGTTTTTATGTACTTGTTTGTTATTTACACACTGTATTATAATTTGTTTCCGTTTTGGATGTTATAGTGACTGATGAAAGCCTAATCAAGGCTGAAACGTTTCCAGTGCTACTTCAGTACTAATAAATCTGCAAATCAGAAATACTTAAGTAAAGTAAAAGCAGAGCACAGCGGTGACGTCACCGCTGTGCTGTGCTTTACGGCCGGCACTGACACAGTCAGTGCGGGAAGCTGACGGTGAGGGACGTGACAGACACCGGAATGTAAGTATGTAGTGGGTTTTTTTTTTTTACATTTACAATGGTAACCAGGGTAAACATCGGGTTACTAAGTGCGGCCCTGCGCTTAGTAACCTGATGTTTACCCTGGTTACCCAGGGACTTCGGCATCGTTGGTCGCTGGAGAGCTGTCTGTGTGACAGCTCTCCAGCGACCACACAACGACTTACCAACGATCACGGCCAGGTCGTATCGCTGGTCGTGATCGTTGGTAAATCGTTTAGTGTAACGGTACCTTTACATTAAATATAAATAGGTGAATAAACAAATCGTTAACAAACATTTAGAGCAACAGTAGAATTGCTAGACCCCCATGGATTACACAACTAATCTGTAAATTCAAGCTGATAAGAATGCTCAAGTCTTTGACAAAAGTACTCAATATAACACCTGGATTTAGGATTCACTTGACTCACTACATGGACACACTTCACACCACCACTAGATTGATTCCAGATCACCAAACTCCTAAGCGATCAGTCCCAACACCTTTCCATTTGTGAAAAAAACAACTTAATTTCGTAACCTTGGCTGATATTTAGGAGGCATCACCCCATCTTCCCATGCACAAATGTCCTGTTGTAACATTTCTTAAATGTTCTGCTCTGGTCTCAGTAATTCATTTGTAAATTTGTCGATGAAAAAGCATCTGTGCTATGACTATAAACCCCAAAACGATTACCCTGATTGCCACTGCACCAGGGCAATAGGGAGGAGCCAAGGATAAGCGCCAGAATTGGTGTAGCTAATGGATGCGCCGTTTCTGGGATGGCTGAGGGCTGCTCTTAGGTTAAGAAGGGGCCAATATACATGGAGATTTCCAGCCTATTAATATCAGATACCAGCAGTGTGCTTAGCCTTTACTTGGTATTAAAAAGGGGACCCAAAAAAAGTGGGGTCCCTCCTATTTTTAATAACCAGCAAAAGCTAACTAGACAGCTGCCCCTGTGAAATGGATATTTTCCCCTTCCCAGACTAATAACACCAGCCCTCAGTCACCCCCAAAATGGCACATCCATTAGTTGAGCCTATTCTGGAGCTTAACATTCGGCTCTTCCCGACTGCCATGGTGCAGTGGCAATTTGGGTAATGATTTTGAGGTTGATGTCAGGTGTGTTATGTCTGCTGACATCAAGTCCACGGGTTAGTAATGGATAGGCATCTGTGAGACACCCTTATTACTAACCACACAGTCAATTGTGAAAAGCACTCCCCAATAATTACCCTCTTTTACCTATTTATTAACAAAAAAAGGTAGTCCACACCTGTCGGGTGTAATCCATAATATGGAGGTCCCACGATGATCCCCAGTCTATGGAGCTGCATTCAGAGAACCAGCTCCATAGCCTGCAACAGCAGGCACTCTCAGGTCTCACACAAGTAGCTGTGATGAGCGGTGTCGTCAGTAAGGTTACGTCAGTTCACAACTGCTGAACTGCGATAACCTTCAAGGCATCACAGCTTGAGAATCGGCAGTAAGTTCTCACGCTGCGAGCGATGACGTCAGCCTTTTAAAATCAGCCCGCAGCTGTCTTCTTAGCATTTGCTGGTTATTAAAAATGGGTTTTACCCCACATCATTTTTGTGGGGTCCCCCTTTTAGTTACCAGTAAAGGCTAAGCAGACAGATGTGAGCTGAGATTAATAGGCTGGGAAGCTAGATGTTTATTGGACCCTTCCCAGACTACTAAAACTAGCTTAAGCTGTCTGCTTTCTCTTAGCTGGTTATTAAAAACTAGATGGTGGCCTGATTCTAACTCATCGGGTATTCTAGAATATGTATGTAGTTTATTTATGAAGTTTTCAGAATAATGCAATTTATACACAGGATTCGGCCATCCAGGTGCGACCAATTAGCTAAGCGTGGTTCAAATTCCACGCCAATTCATGGCCGGACAGCGCCTGTCGCTGATTGGTCAAGCCCGGCAGGCCGCGAACAATCAGTGAAGCCAGGCCCTGCTCCAGGTTTTTGAGGGCCCCGGGCGAAATAGTCTCAGTGGGCTCCCCTCTTTAACATACCACGATTCATGATGCACAGATACAGCAGAAAAATATAGCACAGCCAAGTAGTATATAACACAGCCCATGTAGCATATAACACAGCCCACGTAGCATATAGCACAGCCACGTAGCATATAGCACAGGCCACGTAGTATATAGCACATGCCACGTAGTATATAACACAACCCACGTAGCATATAGCACAGCCACATAGCATATAGCACAGCCACGTAGTATATAGCACAGCCACGTAGTATATAGCACAGCCCACATAGTATATAGCACAGCCCACGTAGTACATAGCACATCCCCCGCAGTGTATAACACAGCCCACGTAGTGTATAGCACAGACCATGTAGTATATAACACAGCCCACGTAGTATATAATACAGGCCATGTAATATATAACACAGCCTACGTAGTATATAACACAGCCCACGTAGTATATAACACAGCCACGTAGTATATAGCACAGCCACGTAGTATATTGCCCAGCCACGTATATTGAACAGCTACGTAGTATATAGCACAGCCCATGTAGTATATAACACAGCCATGTAGTATATAGGACAGCCCACATAGTATATAGCCCAGGTCACGCAGTATATAACACAGCCACGTAGTATATTGCCCAGCTACGTAATATATTGCACAGCCATGTTGTATATAGCACAGCCCATGTAATATATAGCACAGAGATGTAGTATATAACACAGCCCATGCAGTATATAACACAGCCCATGTAGTATCTAACACAGCCCACGTACTATATAGCAATGTGGGCACCATATCCCTGTTAAAAAAAAGAATTAAAATAAAAAATAGTTATATACTCACCTTCCGGCGGCCCCCGGATCCAGGCCAGGCATTTAGCGATGCTCCTCGCGATGCTCTGGTCCCAAGAATGCATTGCGGTCTCGCGAGATGATGACGTAGCGGTCTCGTGAGACCGCTACGTCTAACATCTCGCGAGACCGCAATGCATGGACCGGAGTGTCCCGAGGAGCGGGAAAGGCGCCGGAAGGTGAGAATATAATGATTTTTTGTTATTATTATTATTTTTAACATTAGATCTTTTTACTATTGATGCTGCATAGGCAACATCAATAGTAAAAAGTTGGCCACACAGGGTTAATAGCAGCGTTAACGGACTGCGTTACACCGCGGCATAGCGCGGTGTAACAGCCATTAACCCTATGTGAGCGCTGACTGGAGGGGAGTATGGAGGGGGCACTGACGGAGAGTAGGAAGGGGCAAATTCACGGCCGGACTGTGCCCGTCGCTGATTGGTCGCGGCCTGCCAGCCGCGACCAATCAGCGACGCGGGATTTCCGTTACAGACAGACAGATAGACAGACAGTCGGAAGTACCCCTTAGACAATTGTATAGATAGATAAGGGGGACACCATGCCATTTTTTTATTTTTTTAATTAAATAGTTAGCTAAATACAAGTACAGAAAACTGTACATGCAAAGTACTAAATATATATCTAACTGACATCTTTCTTTCCATCTATCTATTCTATTTATCTATCTATATCTGTATATAAATTTGCTTTATTAGTTTGAAAACTAGTTTTAAATGACATAGAGAATGACAGTATGTAAAAGCTGATGTAAACACATTGCATACGGATTGCATATGCATGTCATATGGATGTCATAAAGATGATAGTTGAAAAAAATCGCATTGTACTCGCATGACACTTGGATGACACTCATCCTACTTTTCTGGATCAACAATAGAGTGATTTTTTTATGTACATGAGAGCGAGCTCTCAAGGTATCATTCCTAGAATACTTTTGTAATTTTGGGGGGCATAAAAGTATTTATACTTTACTGAGTAAAAGAAAATATTCTCTCATTTCTTTTCCGTTGATCTGCATTTTCTTTTTGGCAAACAGCCTCTCTCACTCTATAGCCAGGATCACAGGACCATATTCTCCGTATCTGAGAAAAACGGTTGGATTATGCTAATCAGACTCTTGTCAGTGTTTGATCAGTATCTGACCAAGGGTGGGAGTTGACTTTCTCGGACATAGAAAAAAAAAATCTCCATCTTCTCCATTCAGTTTATCCTTGAAAATCGGGGAGTCTTGCAGTGGCTCTCTCACAGAGAACACAGGAGCGCTTGGCTAGTTGAGCGCTCCTGTGTATGGTGGAGATGGCTGTCAGACAAACAATCGGTTGAACTGTCGTTCGGCTATCTAAAGTGTATGGGGGCTTTAGGAAGGATGCTGTCAGAGCTTTTCCCTGCTGACACTACAGGACACCTACAGATCACGCTTCCTGTACATCCTTCCTTTCATAGCTTAGCAGATACCTAAAAAAGTACGGGAGCTGATGACGTAGACTTATCAGATCTAGATCACAATGGGGAAATAAATTCAGATATGCTCTTGAGATTCATTTGCTTTGGTCTTTATCATATATGAAAGATTAAATGGTTTCCAAGTTTTTATTTTAATGTGTAAATCCAAGAATGTTAAATTTCCATTTCAGTCATTCATTTCCTATTGCTTGCAACTATTATTACCTTGTGTATAGTTTGCTAAAGTTTGACCTGTGGTTGCATACATTAGTACCTGTGATTAGTACTTAAATGAATGGGAGCCGGAATGGCTTTTTCCTCCATGAATATAATGTGATTTCATTTCATCTTGTTTATAAAAATTATTTGTTTATATATGAGCAAAAATTGTAGAAAAAATACATAGTAATTGCCACATTTGAGTGCATGCAGATATTTCCTAAATATTACATTTTCAACCAGCTTAGAGACCTCCACTTCCCAGTTCATCAGACTCTCCAAGCTGCAAAGTTTGCATGACCCGCTAAAGGTACCTTCACACTGAACGATATCGCTAGCGATCTGTGACGTTGCAGCGTCCTGGCTAGCGATATCGTTGAGTTTGACACGAAGCAGCAATCAGGATCCTGCTGTGCCATCGTTGGTCGGAGCAGAAAGTCCAGAACTTTATTTCATCGCTGGACTCCCGCAGACATCACTGGATCGGTGTGTGTGACACCGATCCAGCGATGTCTTCACTGGTAACCAGGGTAAACATCAGGTTACTAAGCGCAGGGCCGCACTTAGTAACCCGATGTTTACCCTGGTTACCAGTGTAAATGTAAAAAAAAAAAAACACTACATACTTACATTCCGGTGTCTGTCCCCCGGCGCTGTGCTTTCCTGCACTGTCAGCGCCGGCCAGCCGTAAAGCAGATTACAGCGGTGACGTCACCGCTGTGCTTTCCGGCCGGTGCTCACAGTCAGTGCAGGAAAGCACAGCGCCGGGGGACAGACACCGGAATGTAAGTATGTAGTGTTTTTTTTTTTTTACATTAGCACTGGTAACCAGGGTAAACATCGGGTTACTAAGCGCGGCCCTGCGCTTAGTAACCTGATGTTTACCCTGGTTACCCGGGGACCGGCATCGTTGGTCGCTGGAGAGCTGTCTGTGTGACAGCTCTCCAGCGACCACACAACGACGAAACAGCGACGCTGCAGCGATCGGCATCGTTGTCTAGATCGCTGCAGCGTCGCTAAATGTGACGGTACCTTTACTCTACCTGGTGGTCAAGGTGGCAGGTTTGGTGAAAGTTAGAAGGGGATTAGTAAGATTAGTAGCTGCTAAACGCCTCTAGCAAGTCCCATCTCCTAAGGGAATAATGGATCTGGCAGGTTAAAAAGAAACATTTCCCCCAACACTGAGAGACCATGCAGCTGCAATCCACATGAAAATGCTGTTGACATCAGGAAGAAGCTCCTTCTATAGTGAATGAAAGCCACAAACTACAAGAGAATGACATTAACAGATCCTCAGATATTCCCCATAGAGGCAGTAGGGTTTAAAGGAGTAGCTGATTTTCTTTGACACAATCATGAGGGACCTGGAACCTAACATTTCATCTTTATCTATTGCACAGAGATCAAGTAATTGTCCTTCTTATATCTCTGTGCCTTGTCCCGTTCCTGACTGTCTTAGTCTAGTCCTGTTCCTGTGTCTGTTTATGTCCCTGTCTTGGTTTGCTTTCTCTGCCGTGCTTACTCTGTGTCTTGCTTTGCTCCGCTCTCAGCTCTGCACTCTGTGTCTTGCTTTGCTCTGCTCTCGGCTCTGGACTTTATATCTTTCTTTGCTCCTTGCTCTGCATTCTGTGACCTTGATCTGTACTCTGTGGTTTTGCTCTCACGTCTGCACGCTATATCTTGCTTTGCTCCTTGCTCTGCATTCTGTGACCTTGATCTGTACTCTGTGGTTTTGCTTTCGGCTCTGCACTCTGTGTCTCGCTCTGCTCTGCACTCTGTGGTTTTGCTCTTGGCTCTGCACTCTGTAGCTTTGCTCTGCACTCAGCTCTGCACTCTGACTTTGCTCTGCTCTCTGCTCTGCACTTGGTGTCTTGCTTTGCTCCGCTCTCAGCTCTGCACTCGGTGTCTTGCTTTTCGCTGCTCTCGGCTCTGCACTCTGTGGTCCTTCTCTGCTCTGTGGCTACGCTCCGCTCCTAGTGCAGCGCCCCCACTGCCGCAGGGCCGTGGGATACCCGGTACCGGGCCTCTGAGTCTCTGCTCTGGGGTTGTCACGGTGGCTAGACCCGGTCCGTGACCCTGCTGAGGGGCGCACAATGAAAGGTGATGGTATGGTGCTGATGTTATGGTGCGGTGTAGTGCCGGTCACGGTCAATAACGAGGACACCAGGTTGCAGTCTCTTTACCTCTTTACTGAAGGCTTCTGAGTCCTCAATCTGGAATACGGTTAACCGGGCTGTGCAAGTCCGGCCGGTCCGATGGCACCTCCAGAGTTCCCTTTGCAGGTGGAAATCTGTGCCTACCTTCCTGCGCTTGTGTGTTGTGGTCCTCCCCTGCTGTGCTTACGGGATAGCACCCACAACTGTTGTGTCTGTTTCTCGTGTTCCCTCACAACTCGATTCTGATGTTCTCCCTCTACGTCCCCCTGATCTTACGGTTAGGACGCACCCGTATGACGGGGAAGCTCGGAGCTCTTCCGGGACTCTAGCGTCGCCCCACTCCTGTTGTTACCCCCCTGAGTCTTCCTGGGTCTGGGTGAGACAGCCCGCCTGTAACTGACTGTCCTGCCGTAGGTTCGAAGTTTGGCTTGGAGCTCTATACTTCCTCAGCGTTCCGGCCACCGGTTATGTGCCTCAGTAGGATGTTGCCTCTTCTTACAGCACGACTCCTACTGGTATTCTCCTTGTTGCGTTGATCTCGTTTCTCACTCAGCACAATAAACCTCGCTTCTTGTCCTTTCTTGGGGTACCGCCGCTATATCGTGCAGGTGCGGTCCTGTAACGTTCTCTCTGGTTGCTAGGCCTCTGTCAGGATCCCACCCCTGACAGGGACCCCTCCGAATCTTCCCCAACAACACCCTCTGCCACAAGGTGTTGCCTGGTTCCAACCCAGTCAGCTTTCTCTCTAACTTCCTATCCAACCCCCAGTTTTACCAGACTGTGAGGAGTGGCCTAATGAATAGTGCCCTTAGCTCCCCCTGGAGGCCAGACTGTGAAATGTATTGGTGTCTGTGATACCTGGTCAGATGAACTCCTTCAGTGCCATCAGACGTACCATAGCCACCCTTAGCGGCGGAGCTTCAGTACTGCAACGACCAGGACTCTGGGGCGCTGCACTCCCCCCCGGTTAAATCCAGTACTCCTGGACTGGGAAGAAAACAACAATACATGTTAGCAAAAAGACATACAATTTTGAAAATGCAAGTACAAGTAAACTTTTTAACAGAGCTTCCCTTTATGGGAGGTGAGGACACTTGAACGTTACAAACATGGTTAAATACTTTAAATAACATACTATAAATAACTTCTCTTACCCAATCGGGTATTCTACTCAGTGCAAAACTTGTGAACAATAATTCAACATTGCCTTTAAGGACGTACTCGCTAAATCCACTAAAGACCTTCTTATAACACATTATAAGGCTATTCAACGTTTATGCATTCTCCTTCTTTACATCTGCAGGACCGCCTGTCCTAACTGCTCCAGACCTACTGCCTCTCCTTTCTTCACAGGACCGCCCCTTTCCGCCCGGGCCTACTGTCCTTCCACTACTATACACAGTATAGAACATATCATTTTTCTTTCAGTTCAAGATCACTGAGCCATTTCTGTTTGGCTCCTAGGAGGACTCACTAACTAACCCCGTACGGGTTCACTTCCTGTCCTCGGTCTTCTATCAACATCATTAAACATTTCTTACAATCAACTAGTTAGCTACATTTAACTTTCACATATCAGCATTATTACTTTTCCTTTTAGAGCATCATCATTCTCTAAGTACTATCAATGAACATCCCCTTTAAGAGGGGACCAAGTCTCTATGAGGTAGTGCAACTTCTCAAGCTGCAAGTCTGTTCGCAATAAGGACTCCGGTAGTGTCTTCAAAAACAGTATCTTCGCAAAGTGTCCTTTCTTTATGTAAAACCAGTAGAGAGCACCTTTAAGAAGGTGCAAACTATTTACAACATCAGTTTTTGAATCATTCACCGTCCATGATTCGGCAGTCCTTTGATAACTGTGCAAAAATAGAAAATAAACAAAAAAAAACAATAGGGATCCTGGGTCAACAAAGGGATCCCTTTAAGAGTTAAGCCTGGACGGGTTTTAGCAGCAAAACAGAAGAAACAGTTAACTATGTACATTCAATAAAGCATTCTTGCTTACTCATCTTGTAGCTGTGCAGGAGGTGGTCTCCTTCCAGGCCTTACCCGGCCAACGGGTCGCGTTGGTGCAGCAAGGACCGATCCTGGCTCCAGCAGCGACAGGATCCCTCTGCGGGATGCCCTCCTTACTCGTGGGCAAGCGCGACCCAGGGGCACACGGTGAGCCCGGACCTCCGGAGGTTCCACGGAGGCAGGCTCCATCGCCTTCTCTGCAGGGGGCTCGTCCTCAGATGTCCCGGTATCGGCCTGGAGTGCGACACACCGCTGGACGCCCCGAGCTATCCAGCCCGTTTCACCAGCTTCCCTCCTCCACCGGGTATAGGTTACTGCGTCACCAGGCTCCAGATCGGAATCGTACCTTCCCCCACGGGGCTCCACTTCTTCCCGATCCACACGGACCTGCAGTGGCTCCCCGATCTCCTGGATAACTCCCCTTCCTTTCCGGGGGTTAAAGGATATCACTACACCCCAGTGCGACGGTGGAACCTCCTCAACGCTCCTCAGATCGACCTGGGCTGCCGGTTGGGGTCTGTTCCGCCACGCTGTCATCAGGCGCTGCAGGTGCTCCGCCTCCGGCAGGATCCTCAGGCCCTGTGCCTGCAGCTCACACTCCGCCGCGGTCGGGATGAAAGAAGCGGGGGACACCGGAGACAGGCGGACTGTTATGATCCTAGTGGTAGAGGATCTCAGGAGTTCCAGCTAAGTCCGCAAACACAAAAACCAGCTCATAGGGAAGTGGTAACTTGGCTGACCGCATATCTGATCCTGGCACAACTAGAAGTAGCCGGGGAACGTACCTACGTTGATTCTAGACGTCTCGCACCAGCCGGAGAACTAACTAACCCTTTCAGAGAAAATAAGACCTCACTTGCCTCCAGAGAAAAGACCCCAAAGTTATTATACAAGCCCCCAACAAATAATAACGGTGAGGTAAGAAGAAAAGACAAACGTAAGAATGAACTAGATTTAGCAAAGAGATGCCCACTAATTAATAGCAGAAAATAGGAAAAGGACTTATGCGGTCAGCAAAAAACCCTATAAAAATATCCACGCTGAAGATCCAAGAACCCCCGCACCGACTAACGGTGTGGGGGGAGAATATCAGCCCCCTAGAGCTTCCAGCAAAAACAGAAATCACATTTTGAACAAGCTGGAACAAAATAAGAGCAAATGCAAAAGGACAAAAATAAGAAAGCAGAACTTAGCTTATCTTGCAAAACTCAGGGACCAGGAGTCAGGAGGAAAACAGACATAGACTGATTACATCGATTCCAGGCACTAGACTGAGTTTCCAGGAAGTCTAAATAGGAACACCCAAGGCCTAACGAACCAGGTGGGTACCAACCTGGGGAAGGATAATCCAAGTGCCATACCGCTAGTGACCACTAGAGGGAGCCAACAAATATAGTTCACAACAGCGGACCTCCGTAGGTTGGCCCAGCCGAGCGATCACACGGGCGTCGGCCTCCAGGTGGCGGGCTATCTGCCGGGCCTCGTCTGCAGCCACACACTCCTCGGACGGCAGCCAGGGGGGTCGGCCCATCGGTAGCTCCGCAAGGGTCAGTTCCCGCAATGATGGCGTGTCCGGGGCTATGTCGGGTTGTGCAGCCTCTCGCTGAGTCGGGTCATTCCCACGCGGTGCTCCCGGCATCGCCATCTTCGCTTCCTCTCCAGTGTCCTCTTCCCGCGGTCTCTTTCGTGGGGGGCCCCGTCTCCATGGTCTCCACCCTCCAACGAGGATGAGAAGGCGGACCTCGGCTGTTGACGGGCACGTCCTCAGGATGCAGAAATATTTAGACGGGGCGGCCATTGTCTTTCGCGCTCTCCAGCTCGTCTACGCCCACTTCACGCCTCTCTTCTTCTCCTGCACTCTCCTCAGCGCTGTAATGGTGGATTTTGGCAGCAAGTGGCGCGGCACAGTCTTTGCAATAAGTCACAGTCCAAGTATAATAAATCACAGTTCCAAGGCACACATGACCTGATTCTTCAGGCTTAAGTAGATCCTGTTCGTGATGCCAAAATTGCAGCGCCCCCACTGCCGCAGGGCCGAGGGGTACCCGGTACCGGGCCTCTGAGTCTCTGCTCTGGGGTTGTCACGGTGGCTAGACCCGGTCCGTGACCCTGCTGAGGGGCGCACAATGAAAGGTGATGGTATGGTGCTGATGTTATGGTGCGGTGTAGTGCCGGTCGCGGTCAATAACGAGGACACCAGGTTGCAGTCTCTTTACCTCTTTACTGAAGGCTTCTGAGTCCTCAATCCGGAATACGGTTAACCGGGCTGCGCAAGTCCGGCCGGTCCGATGGCACCTCCAGAGTTCCCCCTTGCAGGTGGAAATCTGTGCCTACCTTCCTGCGCTTGTGTGTTGTGGTCCTCCCCTGCTGTGCTTACGGGATAGCACTCACAACTGTTGTGTCTGTTTCTCGTGTTCCCTCACAACTCGATTCTGATGTTCTCCCTCTACGTCCCCCTGATCTTACGGTTAGGACGCACCCGTATGACGGGGAGGCTCGGAGCTCTTCCGGGTCTCTAGCGTCGCCCCACTCCTGTTGTTACCCCCCTGAGTCTTCCTGGGTCTGGGTGAGACAGCCCGCCTGTAACTGACTGTCCTGCCGTAGGTTCGAAGTTTGGCTTGGAGCTCTATACTTCCTCAGCGTTCCGGCCACCGGTTATGCGCCTCAGTAGGATGTTGCCTCGTCTTACAGCACGACTCCTACTGGTATTCTCCTTGTTGCGTTGATCTCGTTTCTCACTCAGCACAATAAACCTCGCTTCTTGTCCTTTCTTGGGGTACCGCCGCTATATCGTGCAGGCGCGGTCCCGTAACGTTCTCTCTGGTTGCTAGGCCTCTGTCAGGATCCCACCCCTGACAGGGACCCCTCCGAATCTTCCCCAACAACACCCTCTGCCACAAGGTGTTGCCTGGTTCCAACCCAGTCAGCTTTCTCTCTAACTTCCTATCCAACCCCCAGTTTTACCAGACTGTGAGGAGTGGCCTAATGAATAGTGCCCTTAGCTCCCCCTGGAGGCCAGACTGTGAAATGTATTGGTGTCTGTGATACCTGGTCAGATGAACTCCTTCAGTGCCATCAGACGTACCATAGCCCCCCTTAGCGGCGGAGCTTCAGTACTGCAACGACCAGGACTCTGGGGCGCTGCACTAGCAGTTCTACCTGGCTCTGCTCCTAGCGGTTCTACCTGGCTCCGCTCCTAGTGATTCTACTTGGCTCCGCTCCTAGTGATTCTACTTGGCTCCGCTCCCTGCCATTCTACCTTGATCCGTTCCTACGTCTCTGCTCTTTGCTCTGCCTCTTGCGTTTCTGTACTTGGCTCCGCCTCCTGCTCTTGGCCCCACCTCCTGCATTTCTGTTCTTGGCTCTAGCTCCTGTGCTTCCGCTTTGCATCCACTCTTGCGGTCTTTCTCATATACCCTCCTGTCTGAACAGGTTCTTACCTGTTTTACATACCTGCCTGCATACCGGTCCCTACCGGTCCTTCCAGTGTACCAGACGTGCCCGTCTGCCAACCAGTGTCTCTTTTGTACCCGTCCACCTGCCTGTGTCCCAGCCATGACCGCCTGTCTGCCAGAGTGCAAGCCATGCCCGCTTGCCTGTCTATGTTTCCGTTTCCCCAGTGGGATCAGCAGCCACAGCCAGACATCACCCTGGAGTGGTACCTGGTAGCTTCCTGTCGCACAAGTCTGACCTCACCATCAGTGGCTCGAGCAAATACCAAGGAAGCTACTTAGTTACACCCCTTCCAGGGTAGTCTGGTGTGTGGTCCAGTGGGGCCACTCCCCCACATGACCGCACCAACCAGTCTGGGCGCGAATGTAACAGAGAGGTCCTAGAGGTTCTGAGCTGGGAGGACTACCAGCAACAAATTGCCCGTAAATGGGAGGCTAAAGAGGAGGAGTTCCAGGCCCGGCACAAAGCCGTCGATGAGAGGGACCTATGTGCTAAGGCCCAGACCCGCAAGGACCGCCAGACAAACCAGGCCCGGCTGAAGCAGGGCACAGTGGTAGCCTTCGGACTAAAGTAAGGTTGGGGTTTCATTAAAGAGCCAGGCCTGTGCGCGGAGATCTTTGTCAATAGGAGGGACGTGGAGTCCCACCTCTGGGAAGGACACCCACACTGAATGTGAAAAAGCACAGAGACACTGCCCCAAAGTTGGCTAAACCAAAGGCACCGGTTGCGCCACCCAGCGCCAAAGTAGCCACCATCACTACCACTCACACTGTAACCCCAGCTTGCACCACCAAGATGAGTGTGCACTATCACCACCACTGAGACAGCAGTGGCAGCCTCACCAGCCATTACGCGTACCCAGGCTACGCAAACTGAACTGATAACCACGTGCAGCTGCACTCAGACCCGCCTAGTGGGAACTGACAAAATTTACATAATCCCTGAGATCAGGTTGGAACCTAATATTAGTGAGCGTAGCGTCCAGGTGCTACAAAAAGAACCATAAGACTAAATCTGAAAAGCAATATGACTGTGAATTAGTTAACTGTTTGAAAGTTCATTTTACCTAAAGAGTTTAACTGTTTAAAGGACATTCATGGACAGTGAATGATTCACAAACTTTATTGTACATAGTTGGCACCTATTTAGGTGCTTCCTACTGGTTTTACAAAGAAGTTTAAAAGAAACTGTTTCAAATATTACTGTGAACGTTGCATTGTTTTACAGAGACCTGAAGAAAAACCCGTTTGGCGCTGCAGGATTCCGGGTCTGGATACACGCATTGTAGCCCGCCCAAGCCTACGTTGGGGGTTTATGATGGGTCCCACGCATCGTTGCTGCTGTATTAATTGCACAGTTAATTGCACTACCTCCATACTGAAAGACTTGAAAGTTGTTTGCACCCTTAAAGGGAATGTTGACTCGTCGCACTTTGTTAAAGTGATATTTGAAGTTAGTCAGAACTGTACTTTACATGCCAGATAGTTAATATATTAGTGAGTTAATATAATGAATAAAAATGAAAACTGAAACTTGAATCCAGATTGTGTTATGTGTAGAAAGTATTGAAGATGTCTAGTGTTGCACTTGTGAATTAAATGGACCTGATGTAGTATACACGTAGGGGTAGTCTCCGTTTGTAGGAAAGTTCTGCACTTTGAAGAAAATAAAAATAATGTTTGCTTTGCACTTTGAAGACAATAAAGATAACGTTTGTTTTGCACCTTGAAGCCTTAAAGTAGTATACCCGTAAGGGTAGTTGCCATTGATAGAATAAGCTCTACTGTTAAAAGTACGCGTACACTGTAAATATGTTCTTGTAACGTTCAAGCATCTATTCCTCCCATAAAGGGAAGCTCCAGTTCGCACTATTAATTTGTTTTACATGTTTACAGCATTCCAAAAATTTGTATGTCTTTTTGCTAATTTGTATTGTAGCTCTTCTTTACCCAGTCCGGGATTACTGGATTCAACGGGGGGGAGTGTGGCGCCCCAGGGTCCTGGTCGTCACAGTAGTATTGCTTTCCTCACGGGGAGAGTGATGTTACGTTTGGAAGAGATGAAGGATAACTCTTATCAGATAATCACCATATACAAAACATGTTCACACTCCAGGCCACAAGGGGGAGCTTTTAATCCTATTTCTAGGTGACTCCCCTATATATATTGTGATTTGGAGGGAAAGAGAGTTCAATTTGAGCTTCAGTCAGAAAGTGCCAGGAAGCACACTGGAGCAGTCTGAGTCAGGAAGAACGTACGAAGGGGCCATGTAGTCTGAAGTACTACAGCTCCTAAAGAAAGAGACATACAGAAAGCCGAACATTGTTCAGTGAGCGTGCAGGAGAGTGAAGCGCAGTAGAGGGATATCAGGGGAGACCAGCTGTGAACAGGCTTCCTTCCTCTGAGGCAAAGATAACCGGTAGCCGGACCATCGAGGTTGTAAGAGACTCTAAGACTTACATCAGAAACTGGCAGGACAGCTGAACTGCAAGTTACCTGTCCGCCACACACACCTTAGACACAGTAACACATAGAGCCCGGGGCATGATAGAGTCCCTGTAAAAAGGCTCGAGTTACCTGTCATGCAGGTATTGTCCTATCCTATATGGGGGACAGAGAGAACTGCGAGGACCTTATCTGAAGCCATAGACAGTAAGGGACTACAACACCACCGCGCTTTGAGGAAGGGTTTTAACTCCACCTGGTAAAGGGGACTCTGGATTCGCTTCTAAGCCAACCGGACCCTGCCTACCCTGTGATCTGGTACCCTGGACTGTGGATGCCTGAAGTCTTCAGTAAACCAGGTAAAGAGACTGCAAACCAGTGTCCTCTTCTTTACTGCACCATTCACCATCTTCCATCTACACATCAGGAGCCCTGGGGATACACTTCACCTGTGGGAAGTTATACCATCTAGCTGCCATAACATCACCCCAGAGGACCCCTTAAAGCAACGTCGGTCCCCACTGACCTAATACTACAGGTGCTGTCATGAGCATAAACTTTATTCAATTTTCCCTTTTACATGGGCACCCAGTGCCATGGACTGGGTCGCCACCGTGACATCCCCTTGTAAACACCGGACCCGGTACCGGGTACCCCACGGCCCTGGTGAGTGACTCATTGTTACTGTTATATGCTTAGTTGAATGTAATGCTTATATTTGTTGTACTTTGGTTTCACTCTCTCTCTGGTAAAAGGTCCTTCAGACTTCCTGTTATGCTGTATTAAGAAGCTGATGCATGTACATCATGTTCTGTGTAGATAAAAGTAGAATTACCCCATATAATCTACTCTGACAAGTTTCTTCTGCGACCAAACTATGCAACAGGTTACGGGCCCAGCATAGAAGATAAAAAGGACTTGGTGAATGCAAAAGAATACTTCAGAGCAATTCTCTCCAAACAAGTAAGACAAATTAGTTAAAGATGAACACCAGTTCAGAGCTGAGACTTACAGTAGCTAAGCTGAACAATAAAAACTATCAGTTATGGAAGTTCAAAGTGGAGATGTTATTGTCTAAATATGATTTATGGGAGGTAATCACTACAGACCGACCCAATCATAATAATCAGACATGGGATAAGAAAAACAGACAAGCAAGTGCTACTATCACCTTATTAGTGGAGGATGATCAGTTAATCCACATAAGGAATGAGAATACAGCAAAGGGAATGTGGGAAGCATTAAGAAAGCTACATGAAAGGTCCAGCTTACATCACAAACTATTCCTGCTAAGAAAACTTTACAAGATGAGATTAAGTGCAAGGAAAGACATGCAGGAGCATATAAACTCCATGATGGAGGTGGTAACACAGCTGAGATCAGTCAGTGAAGACATTAAGGAAAGCCATAAAGCAGCAATATTATTGTACAGTTTACCAGATTTATACACTGCTCTGATAAATCCACTAGAGACAAGACCTGAAGCAGACATTACACTAGAGTTTGCAAAGACCAGACTTATAGATGAATATCATAGAAGGAAAGAGCAAACAAACGATTCCACTGAAGGGGATAGTGAAAATGCTCTTAAAGCAACAGACAAGAAGCCCCATAATACAGAGACAAGAAAATGTTTCAGATGTAAGATAAAGGGACATTTAAAGAAAGATTGTACTATTTGGAAAGCAGAACAACAGAAATTACACAAAAAGGAGAATAAACAGAAAGTAAAAAGCACAATTTCTAATCCAAATGCAGGTCACTGGAATGGTACATTTAAAGTAACTGATAAATAGTCATTGTTACTGTTATATGCTTAGTTGAGCGTAATGCATATACTTGTTGTACTTTGGTTTCACTCTCTCTCTCTGGTAAAACGTCCTTCAGACTTCCTGTTATGCTGTATTAAGAAGTTGATGCATGTACCTCATATTCTGTGTAGATAAAAGTTGAATTACCCCATATAATCTACTCTAACAAGTTTCTTCTGTGGCCAGTCTATGCAACAGGATGGAGATAGATGGGGCAGGATGGCAACAGATGGGGCAGAATCCTGGTGGCAGGATGGAGACATGTGGGACATGATGGTGACAGATGGGGCAGGATGGAGAGAGATGGGGCAGGATGAAGACTGATAGGGCAGAATGGAAACAGATGGGGCAGGATGGACACAGATGGGACAGGATGGAGACTGATGGGGCAGGATGGAGACTGATGGGGCAGAATGGAGACTTATGGTGCAGGATCATGGGGCAGGATGGAGACAGATGGGGCAGGATGGCGATTCATGGTGCATGATCATGGGGCAGGATGGAGACTCATGGTGCAGGATCATGGGGAAGGATGGAGGCACAGTGCAGGATCATTGGGCAGGATGGAGACAGATGGGGCAGGATGGAGACAGATGGGGCAGGATGAAGACAGATGGGGCAGGCTCATGGGGCAGGATGGATCCTGATCGAGCAGGATGGAGACAGATGGGACAGGATGGAGACAGATGGGGCAGTATGGAGACAGATGTGCTGGAAAATGGGGCAGGATGGAGACAGATGGGGCAGTATGGAGACAGATGGGGCAGAATCATGGGGCAGGACAGAGAAGGATGGGACAGGATGGAGACAGATGGGGCAGGAACATGGCGCAGGATGTAGACAGATGGGGTAGGATGAAGACCAATGGGGTCAGGATGGAGATAGATGAGGCAGGATGGAGACTGATGGGGCAGGATCATGAGGCAAGATAGAAGCACATGTGCAGGATCATGGGGCAGGATGGAGAAAGATGGTGCAGGATCATGGGGCAGGATGGAGACAGATGGGGCAGGATGAGTACAGATGGAGCAGGATCATGGGGCAGGATGGAGACAGATGGTGCAGGAAAATGGGGCAGGATGGAGACAGATGGGGCAGGATCATGGGGCAGGATGGAGACACATGGTGCAGGATCATGGGGCAGGATGGAGACAGATGGTGCAGGATCATGGGGCAGGATGGAGACAAATGGAGCAGGATGGAGACAGATGGGGCAGGATGGAGACTCATGGTGCAGGATCATGAGGCAGGATGGAGACAGATGAGGCAGGAGAGACACATGGTGCAGGATCATGGGGCAGGATGAAGACACGGTGCAGGATCATGGAGCAAGATGGAGACGATGGAGACAGATGGGGCAGGATCATGGGACAGATAGGGCAGGATCATGGAGCAGATGGGGCAGGATGGAGACAGATGGGACAGGATGGAGACAGATGGGGCAGAAACATGGGGCAGAATGGAGACAGATGGGGTGGGATGAAGACTAGTGTTGAGCATTCCGATACCGCAAGTATCGGGTATCGGCCGATATTTGCTGTATCGGAATTCCGATACCGAGATCCGATACTTTTGTGGTATCGGGTATCGGTATCGAAACAACATTAATGTGTAAAAGAAAGAATTAAAATAAAAAATATTGCTATACTCACCTCTCTGACGCAGCCTGGACCTCACCGAGGGAACCAGCAGTTCTTTGCTTAAAATGCGCGCGTTTACTTCCTTCCGTGACGTCACGGCTTCTGATTGGTCGCGTGCCGCCCATGTGGCCGCGACGCGACCAATCACAGCAAGCCGTGACGTAATTTTCAGGTCCTTCTAGGCATTCAGTATTTTAAAATTACGTTCCGGCTTTGTGATTGGTTGCGTCGCGGTCACATGGGCGACGCGACCAATCACAAGCCGTGACGTCACGGGAGGCAGGAGACGCGCGCATTTTAAAATGCGCGTGTGTCCAGCCTCCCATGACGTCACGGCTTGTGATTGGTCGCGTCGCCCATGTGACCGCGACGCGACCAATCACAAAGCCGGAACGTAATTTTAACCCCTTCACCCCCAAGGGTGGTTTGCACGTTAATGACCGGGCCAATTTTTACAATTCTGACCACTGTCCCTTTATGAGGTTATAACTCTGGAACGCTCCAACGGATCTTGGCGATTCTGACATTGTTTTCTCGTGACATATTGTACTTCATGTTAGTGGTAAAATTTCTTCGATATAACTTGCGTTTATTTGTGAAAAAAATGAATATTTGGCAAAAATTTTGAAAATTTCGCAATTTTCCAACTTTGAATTTTTATGTCCTTAAATCACAGACATATGTCACACAAAATACTTAATAAATAACATTTCCCACATGTCTACTTTACATCAGCACAATTTTGGAACCAAAATTTTTTTTTGTGACGGAGTTATAAGGGTTAAAAGTTGACCAGCAATTTCTCATTTTTACAACACCATTTTTTTTTAGGGACCACATCTCATTTGAAGTCATTTTGACGGGTCTATATGATAGAAAATACCCAAGTGTGACACCATTCTAAAAACTGCACCCCTCAAGGTACTCAAAACCACTTTCAAGAAGTTTATTAACCCTTCAGGTGTTTCACAGGAATTTTTGGAATGTTTAAATAAAAATGAACATTTAACTTTTTTTCACACAAAATTTATTTCAGCTCCAATTTGTTTTATTTTACCAAGGGTAACAGGAGAAAATAGACCCCAAAAATTGTTGTACAATTTGTCCTGAGTACGCTGATACCCCATATGTGGGGGTAAACCACAGTTTGGGCGCATGGCAGAGCTTGGAAGCAAAGGAGCGCCATTTGACTTTTCAATGCAAAATTGACTGGAATTGAGATGGGACGCCATGTTGCATTTGGAGAGCCCCTGATGTGCCTAAACATTGAAACCCCTAACAAGTGACACCATTTTGGAAAGTAGACCCCCTAAGGAACTTATCTAGATGTGTGGTGAGCACTTTGACCCAACAAGTGCTTTACAGAAGTTTATAATGCAGAGCCGTAAAAATAAAAAATCATATTTTTTCACAAAAATGATCTTTTCACCCCCAATTTTTTATTTTCCCAAGGGTGAGAGAAGAAATTGGACCCCAAAAATTGTGCAATTTGTCCTGAGTACGCTGATACCCCATATGTGGGTGTAAACCATTGTTTGGGCGCAGGGCAGAGCTCGGAAGGGAAGGAGCGCCATTTGACTTTTCAATGCAAAATTGACTGGAATTGAGATGGGACGCCATGTTGCATTTAGAGAGCCCTTGATGTGCCTAAGCATTGAAACCCCTAACAATTGACACCATTTTGGAAAGTAGACCCCCTAAGGAACTTATCTAGATGTGTGGTGAGCACTTTGACCCAACAAGTGCTTTACAGAAGTTTATAATGCAGAGCCGTAAAAATAAAAAATCATATTTTTTCACAAAAATGATCTTTTCACCCCCAATTTTTTATTTTCCCAAGGGTAAGAGAAGAAATTGGACCCCAAAAATTGTTGTGCAATTTGTCCTGAGTACACTGATACCCCATATGTGGGTGTAAACCATTGTTTGGGCGCAGGGCAGAGCTCAGAAGGGAAGGAGCGCCATTTGACTTTTCAATGCAAAATTGACTGGAATTGAGATGGGACGCCATGTTGCGTTTGGAGAGCCCCTAATGTGCCTAAACATTGAAACCCCCCACGAGTGACACCATTTTGGAAAGTAGACCCCTTAAGGAACTTATCTAGATGTGTGTTGAGCACTTTGACCCAACAAGTGCTTCACAGAAGTTTATAATGCAGAGCCGTAAAAATAAAAAATCATATTTTTTCACAAAAATGATCTTTTCACCCCCATTTTTTTATTTCCCCAAGGGTAAGAGAAGAAATTAGACCACAAAAGTTGTTGTGCAATTTGTCCTGAGTACGACGATACCCCATATGTGGGTGTAAACCATTGTTTGGGCGCATAGCAGAGCTCAGAAGGGAAGAAGCGCTATTTTACTTTTCAATGCAAAATTTACTGGAATTAAGATGGGATGCCATGTTGCGTTTGGAGAGCCCCTGATGTGCCTAAACATTAAACCCCCCCACAAGTGACACCATTTTGGAAAGTAGACCCCCTAAGGAACTTATCTAGATGTGTTTTGAGAGCTTTGAACCCCCAAGTGTTTCACTACAGTTTATAACGCAGAGCCGTGAAAATAAAAATTATTTTTTTTTTCACAAAAATGATTTTTTAGCCCCCAGTTTTGTATTTTCACAAGGGTATCAGGATAAATTGGACCCCAAAAGTTGTTGTCCAATTTGTCTGGAGTACGCTGATACCCCATTTGTGGGGGGGGGGACCACTGTTTGGGCGCATGACAGAGCTCGGAAGGGAAGGAGCGCCATTTGGAATGCAGACTTAAATGGATTGGTCTGCAGGCGTCACGTTGCATTTGCAGAGCCCCTGATGTACCCAAACAGTACAAACCCCCCACAAGTGACCCCATATTGGAAACTAGACCCCCCAAGGAACTTATCTAGATGTGTTGTGAGAACTTTGAACCCCCAAGTGTTTCACTACAGTTTATAACGCAGAGCCGTGAAAATAAAAATTATTTTTTTTTTCACAAAAATGATTTTTTAGCCCCCAGTTTTGTATTTTCACAAGGGTATCAGGATAAATTGGACCCCAAAAGTTGTTGTCCAATTTGTCTGGAGTACGCTGATACCCTATTTGTGGGAGGGGACCACTGTTTGGGCGCATGACAGAGCTCGGAAGGGAAGGAGCGCCATTTGGAATGCAGACTTAAATGGATTGGTCTGCAGGCGTCACGTTGCATTTGCAGAGCCCCTGATGTACCCAAATAGTACAAACCCCCCACAAGTGACCCCATATTGGAAACTAGACCTCCCAAGGAACTTATCTAGATGTGTTGTGAGAACTTTGAACCCCCAAGTGTTTCACTACAGTTTACAACGCAGAGCCGTGAAAATAAAACATATTTTTTTTCCCACAAAAATGATTTTTAGCCCCCCAAATTTTTATTTTCCCAAGGATAACAAGAGAACTTGGACCCCAGAAGTTGTTGTTCAATTTGTCCCTAGTACGCTGATACCCCATATGTTGGGGTAAACCCCTTTTTGGACGCACGGGAGAGCTCGGAAGGGAAGGAGCACTGTTTTACTTTTTCAACGCAGAATTGGCTGGAATTGAGATTGGACGCCATGTCGCGTTTGGAGAGCCCCTGATGTGCCTGAACAGTGGAAACTCCCCAATTCTACCTGAAACCCTACCCCTAACCTCACCCCTAACCGTTTACTGAACATTTTCTGACAGTCATAAGTGCCACGTATATAAGTGCCACGTATATAAGTGCCACGTATTTAAGAGCCACGTATTTAAGAGCCACGTATTTAAGTGCCACGTATTTCAGTGCCACGTATTTCAGTGCCACAATATTTCAGTGCCACGTATTTCAGTGCCACGTATTTCAGTGCCACGTATTTCAGGCACTGAAAAATACGTGGCACGTAAATACTTCAGTGCCACGATATTTCAGTGCCACGATATTTCAGTGCCACGATATTTCAGTGCCACGTATTTCAGTGCCACGTATTTCAGGCACTGAAAAATACGTGGCACGTAAATACGTGGCACGTAAATACGTGGCACTGAAATACGTGGCACTTAAATACGTGGCACTTATATACGTGGCCACTGAAATATCGTGGCACTTATATACGTATATACGTATATAAACGTATATTTCAGTGCCACGTATTTCAGTGCCACGTATTTCAGGTTAGGGGTAGGGTTAGGGGTAGGGTTAGGGTTTTTTGTTTTTTTCTTGTTTTCTTGTGTTTTTCTATAAAAACGCATGCGTTTTACCGCGTTTACATGCATTTTTTCACACATGTGGTTTTTTTAAAAAACGCATGCAGATAAAAACGCAAGTGTGAAACCAGACTAAAAGACGCTTTTTATAGCAAAAAAGTTTTTGCGTCTCCACATTTTAAGACCTATAATTTTTCCACATTTTGGTCCACAGAGTCATGTGAGGTCTTGTTTTTTGCGGGACGAGTTGACGTTTTTATTGGTAACATTTTCGGACACGTGACCATTTTTTATCACTTTTTATTCCGATTTTTGTGAGGCAGAATAACCAAAAACCAGCTATTCATGAATTTCTTTTGGGAGAGGCGTTTATACCGTTCTGCGCTTGGTAAAATTGATAAAGCAGTTTTATTCATCGGGTCAGTACGATTACAGCGATACCTCATTTATATCATTTTTTTATGTTTTGACGCTTTTATACGATAAAAACTATTTTATAGAAAAAATAATTATTTTGGCATCGCTTTATTCTGAGGACTAAAACTTTTTTATTTTTTTGCTGATGATGCTGTATGGCGGCTCGTTTTTTGCGGGACAAGATGACGTTTTCAGCGGTAACATGGTTATTTATATCCGTCTTTTTGATCGCGTGTTATTCCACTTTTTGTTCGGCGGTATGGTAATAAAGCGTTGTTTTTTGCCTCGTTTTTTTTTTTTTTTTCTTACGGTGTTTACTGAAGGGGTTAACTAGTGGGCCAGTTTTATAGGTTGGGTCGTTACGGACGCGGCGATACTAAATATGTGTACTTTTATTGTTTTTGTTTGTTTTTTTAGATAAAGAAATGTATTTATGGGAATAATATATATTTTTTTATTATTATTTATTTAGGATTTTTTTTTTTTTTTTTTACACATGTGGAAATTTTTTTTTTTACTTTTTTACTTTGTCCCAGGGGGGGACATCACAGATCGCAGATCTGATAGTGTGCACAGCACTCTATCAGATCGGCGATCATACTTTCATCGGAGCAGGCTGCAGCTTTCATCTGCAGCCTGCTCCGACCCGGAAGTGCTCCCTGCAGGACCCGGATACAGCCTCTCGGCCATTTTGGATCCGGGGCCTGCAGGGAGAAGACGTTCGGTACGAGGTGAGTACATCACCTTGTACCGATCGTCTCAGGGAAGCACGCAGGGAGCCCCCTCCCTGCGCGATGCTTCCCTGTACCGCCGGTACACCGCGATCATGTTTGATCGCGGTGTGCCGGGGGTTAATGTGCCGGGGGTGGTCTGTGACCGCTCCTGGCACATAGTGCCGGATGTCAGCTGCGATATGCAGCCGACACCCGGCCGCGATCGGCTGCGCTCCCCCCGTGAGCGCGGCCGATCGCGTATGACGTACTATCCCGTCGGCGGTCATGGGGGCCCACCCCACCTCGACGGGATAGTACGTCTGATGTCAGGAAGGGGTTAAAATACTGAATGCCTAGAAGGACCTGAAAATTACGTCACGGCTTGCTGTGATTGGTCGCGTCGCGGCCACATGGGCGGCACGCGACCAATCAGAAGCCGTGACGTCACGGAAGGAAGGAAAAGCGCGCATTTTAAGCAAAGAACGCTGCCGGTTCCCTCGGTGAGGTCCAGGCTGCATCGGAGAGGTGAGTATAGCAATATTTTTTATTTTAATTCTTTATTTTACACATTAATATGGTTCCCAGGGCCTGAAGGAGAGTTTCCTCTCCTTCAGACCCTGGGAACCATCAGGGATACCGTCCGATACTTGAGTCCCATTGACTTGTATTGGTATCGGGTATCGGTATCGGATTAGATCCGATACTTTGCCGGTATCGGCCGATACTTTCCGATACTGATACTTTCAAGTATCGGACGGTATCGCTCAACACTAATGAAGACTCATGGGGTAGGATGGAGACAGATAGGGCAGGATGGAGACAGATGGCACAGCATGCAGACTGATGGGGCAGGATCATGAGTCAGGATGGAGGTACATGGTGCAGGATCATGGGGCAAGATGGAGACAGATGGTGCAGGTTCATGATGCAGGATGGAGACAGATGGTGCATGATAATGGGGCAGGATGGAGATAGATGGTGCAGGATCATGATGCAGGTTGGAGACAGATGGGGCAGGATGGAGACAGATGGAGCAGGATGGAGACAGATGGTGCAGGATCATGATGCAGGATGGAGACAGATGGGGCAGGATGGAGACACATGGTGCAGAATCATGGGGCAGGATGAAGACATGGTGCAGGATCATAGGGCAAGATGGAGACAGATGGGCAGGATGGATGGTGCAGATGTGGAGTTTTTCCAAGAGTGGGCGTTGGGACTGTGGACAGTTCGAGAGATGGAGGTGGGGTTGTGTTAGAGTCTGGATGAAGTCTCAAGGGGGCCCCAAAAATGTTGCCAGTATGGGACCCCGAAATTCCTTATGGCAGCCCTGCCCAGTAATAATATAGTCCTGTTGTGGATTTGTATCCTGTCTGTTGTCTTTACATGAGTGCAAGTTTTGCAGCACTTCACATTACAATGCAATGTCTTACAATGTGAGTTGCAATATCAAAACAACATTGCTGTGTACATTTTCCATCTTATGTCACTTCTGCTCGGAAGATACCCTCTGTCTAATTCCTTGCACTATAGAGTAAAAGACGATGGTGGTGGAGAATGATGGCAAAGTTACCAGCAAAGCCTCTTTAGGAGAACCATCACTGGTATTTTCCTGAAGCAGCTTCACCTGGGAAAATTTGGCGACTTCACCTGAGTTAATAAGGCTATGTGTACTTGTTGAGTATTTGCTTGCAGAAATTTCTGCAAGGTTTCTGCATCTCTTGGCAGGAAAAACGCACATTTTTGCAGCGCTTTTGGTGCCTTTTTGCCATGTTTTTGTATGCGTTTTTGTACAGCAATGAATCCTTTTTTGAGCTAAATAAAGATATTTTAAAAAAAGTTTTGTGATGTAATTTCTTGGTTCAACACCACCTTTTTCATGCTGATGCACTAGTAGGGCTTTGTGTCAGCATTGACACCAAACTCTAGGCCTAGTAATGAAAAGGTGTCAGCCCGTCACCCTTATTACTAAGCCGATAAGTAAACACAAATACACACATTGTCACCAGCCTATATAGGAGCCTTAACAGAACGAACATACATAGGCTGTAACCAGCCAGCAACTGTTAATTTTACAGAAAAAAAAAAATTGCGTGGATTCACGAGTAATTTTAATAACCTGCAGAGGGAAAGCCGACAGCTGAGAGCTGATGTTAATATTCTGGGAAGGAGCCAATAGCCATAAAGGTTCCCGGACTATTAATATCAGCTCACAGGTGTTTGCTTAGACTTTACCTGGCTAGTTTACAGGGGGACACCAGAAAAAATTGATGTAGGGTCCCCCTATATAATCTAACTAGCAAAGGCTAGGCAGACATTTGCAGGATGATATTAATAGCCTAGGAAGGGGCCATGGATATTGGCCAGACTAAAAACATCAGCTCTCAGCCACCCCAGAAAAGGCGCATCAATAAGATGTGCCAAATCTGGTGCTTAGCCTAGCTCTTCCCACTTGCCCTGTAGCTGTGGCAAGTGGGGTTCATATTTGTCGGGTTGATGTCCCCTTTGTATTGTCAGGTGACATCAAGCCCACAGGATAGTAATGGAGAGGCGTCTATAAGACACCTATCCATTACTAATCCTATAGCTATATGCTAAATAAAAGTCCTTTATTTAAAATAATGACACAGACTCCTTTAATAATCTTAATTAAATCATACTTACTGAACACCTAATCCACCTACTCTAACATCTCATGCAACAAACATAAAATAATAAATCACAATATTCCTCACCTGTCACCGAGAAGATAATCAATAATGTCCCACGATGATCCTGATCACTTTGAGAGCAGTCACATCAGTGATGTGACTGCTCTCAAAGACAGATGGCGATACACTGACAGGAGGTAATTGCTCCCGCAGAGTATAGCACTGAGCTGCTGTTAAAGAGTTCACCAGAGTTCATCAGCTGATCAGCTCCAGTGACCTCCCTTATGGCACCACTGCTGCGTGGGAAAGTTCTCACATAGTGGTGCCGTAAGTGAGAGCACTGGAGCTGATGAACTTCAGTGAACTCTCACGGCAGCGCAGTGATACACTTCGGGAACGATCACCTCGTGTCAGTGCATCACCGGTGGCCGGGTAAAGCAGTCACATCTCCAGATGTAACTGTTCTACGCATGAGATTGCCGTGGGACACTCAGGATTACATGGACTATGGCGGACAGGTGAGGATATGTTAGTTTATTATTTTACATTATTTGTAGGAGATGAGGACATCAGGGATTGGGTGTTAGGTGAGTATAATGTTTAGAATGTTTTTTATTTTTATTTGACTAAGTATGTAATTTTACTTTTTTTTTTTAACTGTGAACACAAGAGACGGCAGATGAGACTACGTCTCCCATCAACGGCACCTGCTGTCACTGTTATCAGTAACAGCAGGCATAGCCCCATGGGAGCAGTAGTCTCATTGGCCCACATTTGCGGGTCACAGTTGTAAGGAGGAAGACCAGGCCACGGGTACCTGTACTGAGCCGGGTCTGGAACTGTTGATGCTGCGTCTCTCATTGCCTGGGGGAAGGAATGAGGAGCCGGACTGACCTCATGACCCAGGTAGGAGGGCAGCTTTAAAAGCAAAGCACGTGCAGCTGCAGGCAGTTTGGCGCGAATCAGCAGCAGCGCACGGCCAGGCGAGCAGACTTGTGCAGCCTAACTTGCCACTTGCTACCCTCCCATTTATGTTTGACTCTGAGAGTACCGTGGCCTTGTTTGTTTCGGCCGCATGTGCTTATGGACTAGAGGCTCAACGGAAGGTACTGGAGACCGCCTGCTGCCACCAGAAGAAGGACCATTGATTAAAAGACCCCATCTGAGGACATCACCTGGCTGCTGCCGGTTCTACAACTCCCCTGCGGGATCATCTGCTGCAGAGGTCCATACAGGACACGATAAGTTCCTTCATTGGTCTGATTTTGCTTTACAGTTGCTACCCCTACTATCCCTTCTTTAACCATTAACCTCCGTGCCAGGAGTGAATACCTTGTTTTATTAAATTGTTACATCTTGCTAAACATTGCTCTGCCTCCTGTTTTTCACTGCATCCGCAACCTGCTTACACTTGGCATAGTAGGCTGGATGCAGTCCACAAGCACAGAGGTGGCAGACCAAGCGGCTGTGGGGGTCATGCTCAGCAATCTCCCAGAGTTTTCAGGGAGTAATTCACTGTTATAAGATTGGTCTGAGCAGGTTAAAGGCATGCTAAGGATGCACCCCATGACCCCCGCTATGCAGGCGGAGATTGCTCTGATGGCCCTAGATGGGGAAGCCAGATGTTCTGCCATGTTCCGGCCCCCACACGAGCGGAGCACTTTCACCAAAGTGTTACAGATCTTGGAGGAGATGCATGGGGACTCCACAGATATCGGTGAATTGCGGATGCACTTGTTTGGCCACGTCCAAAGGGAGGGGGAGTCTGTGACTCAATATATGAGCGTGCTGCAAGGAGATCTACACTGCGATCGCTAAGCGGGATGATGTGGGTGTGGGGCCCCTGATGTAATTTTGAGGGACCAACTAGTGGCAGGTCTAAGAGATGCACTGCTCAAATAAACCCTGCAGGAGCGCTTGCGAGTAGTGCTGAGCATTCCGATACTACAAATATCGGGTTTCGGAATTCCGATACCGAGTTCCGATATTTTTGCGATATCGGAAATCGGAATCGGAAGTGTGCGGTGCGTATGGTTCCCAGGGTCTGGAGGAGAGGAGACTCTCCTTCAGGCCCTGGGATCCATATTCATGTAAAAAATAAATAATAATAAAAAAAAATATTGATATACTCACCCCTCCGGCGGTCCCTGGACCTTAGCGGTGTAGGGAGTGAAGGACCTTCGATGACGTCACGGCTTGTGATTGGTCGCGTGAGCGGTCACATGAGCGGTCACGCGACCAATCACAAGCCGCGACGTCATCGAAGGCCCTTCACTCTGCATTCTTAGGAACGGAGGCAGACGCTTGAACTGGTGAGAGTCGGGGCCATCGGAGGGGTGAGTATATCAATATTTTTTATTTTTATTCTTTATTTTATACATGAATATGGATCCCAGGGCCTAAAGGAGAGTTTCCTCTCCTTCAGACCCTGGGAACCATTCCGATATTTTGTGTCCCATTGATATGCATTGGTATTGGGTATCGGTATCGGCGATATCCGATATTTTTTGGATATCGGCCGATCCAATCCGATACCGATACCTTTGCATATCGGAAGGTATCGCTCAACACTACTTGCGAGTCAATCTACGTATGTCTTTTCTAGAAGTTGGGGCGGAAGCGTGTGCCTGCAAGCAAGAGCAGGAGGTCGCAGCCTTGGCAGAGAAGGTCCGCAGCTGAACCAGGCTGGGTGAGAGAAATCCGAAAGGAAATTCAGGACATGCAGGAAGAGTAGCCCGACTTAAAAAGAAAACCCTAGTGATCCTGAGACCCTCCGGAGGCAGAACCGACCCCCACCCCCATCAGGAAATGGGACAATCTCATGCACACAGACAGCTGATTTGTTTTAGGTGTGGAGACACTGGACATATTGCTCGAGGATGCACACAGCGCACTTGCCTGTCGGCCGTTAAACTAGGGGGCTCCATGGCTGGGGAACCCCGCCTGGAGCCTGAGCAGCAAAGAAGGATAGAAGGAAGTCCCACAAGTTTAGTTTCCCTGTGCCCCCTTGTATGGGCTGAAATGGATGGCCGAGCCGTTCATTGCTTAGTTGATACCAGTTCCCAAGTGACTACTATGCCAGAAACTTATTTCAGATGTCACTTTTCTGGGGCAATGTGGCCTGAATGGGGCCCAGTGATCAAGTTGACAGCGGCCAACCAATTACCCATCCTGGTCGCAGGGGTGGTCTGGATGCAAATTACCGTGTGTGGTAAAGATGTGGGCCGAAAAGGAGTACTGTTGACTGCTGGAGACCTTGGCAATGGCCCTACTGTGACGTTAGGGATGAATGTGCTGAAGGAACTTGGAACCATCCTAGTCAATGAGTCACCAGATGTTTTACTCAATCAATGGAGCCCCCGCACCCCCCAAAGAAAGGTGCTCCAGCAACTGATACGGGTAGCCCAGGCTCAAGAAACATAGAGAGAAGGAAAAGTCCTGGGGAAGGTGGTTGTTCCAACCACTGCCAAGCTCGTTTTACCACCTGACAAGACTGTGCTCACGCTGCCCATGCGAGCCTGTACACCCCTCAAAGGAGTGGAAGTCTAGATAGAGCCCACCATACTAGATCAACTGCTTTCAGGACTTATCATTGCTCAGACATTAACCACCATCCATAACAGAAATGTAGTGGTGCAATGTGTTAACCTAGGAGAGGATGATCTCATGCTCTCACCCAGGAGTGAAGTGGCCAAAGTACTGGGTATGCCGGAAGAACTGACACCACCAGAGGCCATTCAGTTAGCAGTGAAACCAGGAGATCCCTGGTCTGTAGCCCTAACTATGTCTTCAGACCTTTTATCCAGTATTCGGAGAGAAGGACGCCGGATCCTGTAACAGATGTGGGCTGAACTGGCAGGACTCTCATTGCAACAGGTACAACAAGTGGAAGCTATGCTGGGGCAGTACCAAAATGTCTTTGCCCATCATGACGATGATTTTGGGTGCACCATAGCCATAACTCACGAGATCCCCACAGGAAATACCGCACCTGTTTGGGAGTGATATCGACAAATCCCTCCGCAAATGTACCAGGAGGTGAAAGAAATGTTGCCACACATGCTGCAGAGTGGGGTCATATGGGAGAGTCAGAGCCAGTTGGCTGCCCCTATCATTCTATTTTGGAAAAATAATGGAACCCTGCATTTTTGTGTTGACTATCGGTGACTAAATGCCTGTACAGTTCAGGACTCTTAACCCCTACCGAGAAATGAAGAGTCGTTGTCTGCCCTGGGAAAAGTTAAGTACTTCTCATTCTTAGATCTGGCCAGTGAATATTGGCAAATGCCTTTGGCTGAGCAGACCGGCCGAAGACAGTGTTCATACTGCCTATGTGTCAGGGAGAGACTAGATGAGCGAGAGCTAATAACCCGGGCCCCTGCAGTTTCCCTCAGACTAGGGAAATCCTGACTGACCCTCTACCTGGAGTTTACACTGAAGGTGTGCATGTCCAGGCCTCGAACCTCACCCTGTCTCCTGAGCTCAGCCCTAGGCTGAAACCACCGCCCACCACCCAGTGAAGATGTTATTCCCCAATACCCACAGTTAGCACAGACAAGGATAAAGGAAAATATACACCACGCCGCAGTCACTCAGGAATATACTATAAATGTGCAGGGCAAAATAAATACAAATATAGGAAGGGGTAAATAAGACAAAGGAAAATACACCACCAGCAACGAATCTCCAACCACCAGCTCTCCTCACCAGACCGAGATAACAACGCACAAGACAGAAGCTATAATCGGCGACGCCCAAAGATCAGAACTATTTAAAGGCAGTGGGCATGGCCCAGCTTCCAATCCAAGGATTAGGTAAATTAACCCCGGAACAGCTAGATAAAATCTAGCAGACGCCAATGAGCAAATAGTGGTCAAAAGCGGAATTACCGCTGTCTGTCGGACGACCTGGTCTGAACAGCGTCCGACATGACACTATGGGGTTGTTCGAGTTCAAGCAGCTTCCCTTCGGTCTTACCAACGCGCCTGGAATCTTTCAGCGGCTGATGGAACGGTGTTTTGGAGACCTGAACTTTGATGCTACCCTCATTATCTGGATGACATCATTGTCTGTTCAGCCACTTTTGAGAAACATCTTCGGCAGCTGGAGCATGTGTTGAGTCGGCTACAGAAGCACGGCATGTAAGTGAAGCCTCAGAAGTGCCACCTTTTCCGCAAGCAAATTGAATACCTTGGACATATTGTATCTGCTGAGGGAGTAAGACCTGCACGTGAGAAGATAGCGACAGTACAGTATTGGCCCACGCCAAAACAGTGAAGGATGTGCGGGCTTTTCTGGGGCTTACGGGGTACTATCGACGGTTTATGAAAGACTTCACTAGCATCGTCAATCCACTGCTGGAGTTATTGAAAGGAGTGCCATCTGGCGCGAAGAATCGGACCATCCAGTGGGGAATAGCCAGGAAGAAACCTTTCGAGCCCTGAAGATGGCACTGACTGAAGCATCCCATACTGGCCTATGCAGACTTCTCTCAACCTTTCATTATTCACACCGATGGAAGTCTCCAGGGATTAAGGGCTGTATTGTCCCAGGTACAGGACAGAAAGGAACGAGTGATTGCCTACGCGAGCCGATCTCACCATGACTCTGAGCGAGATCAAGACTACAGTTCCTTTAAGCTGGAGTTACTGGTGTTAATGTGGGTGATGACCCAGAAGTTTGCCGAGTACCTGTCGGGATCCGAAGTCTTGGTATGCACTGACAACAATCCTCTAGCCCACGTAGAAAATGAGAAACTGGGACCTTGGGGCAAGGATGGGTAGTGTTGTGAATTTGGTTTCTGGGCTCCCCCGGTGGTTACTGGTGGTACTGAACTTGTGTGCTTCATCTCCTCTGTTCACCTGTTTCCATCAGGATGTGGGAGTTTCTATTTAGCCTTGCTCCTCAGTCATTTCTATGCCGGCCAACAATGTTACCAGAAGCCTTTCTGTTGCATGTTCCTGCTCCTAGACAACTATCAGCTAAGTTGGACTTGTTGTCCTAAGTTTGTTTTGCATTTTTGTTCCAGTTCTCTGTGATTGAATATTTCTGAGGCTGGAAGCTCTTGTGAGCTGAAATTGCTACTCTGGTGTCATGAGTTGATATTAGAGTCTTAAATAGTGTTGAGCATTCCGATACTGCAAGTATCGGGTATCGGCCGATACTTGCTGTATCGGAATTCCGATACCGAGATCCGATATTTTTGTGATATCGGGTATCGGTATCGAAACAACATTAATGTAAAAATGTGTAAAAGAGAGAATTAAAATAAAAAATATTGCTATACTCACCTCTCCGACGCAGCCTGCACCTTACCGAGGGAAGCGGCAGCGTTCTTTGTTTAAAATTCGCGCTTTTCTTTCCTTTACGTGAGTCCCGGCTTGTGATTGGTTGCGTGCCGCCCATGTGACCGGCACGCAACCAATCACAGCAAGCCGTGACGTAATTTCAGGTCCTTCAGGATTTTAAAATTACGTTCCGGCGTTGTGATTGGTTGCGTCGCAGTCACATGGGAGACGCAACCAATCACAGCAAGCCGTGACGTAATTTCAGGTCCTTAAGGATTTTAAAATTACGTCCCGGCTTTGTGATTGGTTGCGTCGCAGTCACATGGGAGACGCAACCAATCACAAGCCGTGACGTCACGGGAGGCTGGACACGCGCGCATTTTAAAATGGGCGCGTGTCCAGCCTCCCGTGACGTCCCGGCTTGTGATTGGTTGCGCCGCGATCAACCAATCACAAGCCGGGAGGCTGGACAGGCGCCCATTTTAAAATTTTAAAATGCGCGCGTGTCCAGCCTCCCGGCTTGTGATTGGTTGACCGCGGCGCAACCAATCACAAGCCGGGACGTCACTGGAGGCTGGACACGCGCGCTTTTTAAAATGGGCGCGTGTCCAGCCTCCCGTGACGTCACGGCTTGTGATTGGTTAATGGCGGCCATGTTGCCGGGACGCGGACCAATCACAGCAAGCCGTGACGTAATTTCGTCACGGCTTGCTGTGATTGGTCCGCGTCCCGGCAACATGGCCGCCCTGACCAATCACAAGCCGGGACTTCACGTAACCAAGTAAAAGCGCGAATTTTAAACAAACAACGCTGCCGGTTCCCTCGCTGAGGTCCAGGCTGCGTCGGAGGGTGAGTATAGCGATATTTTTTATTTTAATTCTTTCTTTTACACATTTATATGGATCCCAGGGCCTGAAGGAGAGTTTCCTCTCCTTCAGACCCTGGGAACCATCAGGAATACCGTCCGATACTTGAGTCCCATTGACTTGTATTGGTATCGGGTATCGGTATCGGATTGGATCCGATACTTTGCCGGTATCGGCCGATACTTTCCGATACCGATACTTTCAAGTATCGGACGGTATCGCTCAACACTAGTCTTAAAGTAATTTCAGGATGGTATTTTGAAAAGGGTTTTCAGCTGACCGTGAAGTTCCCTTTTCTGTCTTCCTACTATCTAGTAAGCGGACCTCAATTTGCTAAACCTATCTTCATACTTCGTATATCAATTTCCTCTAAAATCACCGCCAATATATGTGGGGGCTACTGTCTGCCTTTTGGGGAAAATTTCTCTAGAGGTAAGCCAGGTCTGTATTTTCCTCTGCTAGGGTCAGTCAGCTCTCCGGCTGGCGCTGGGCGTCTAGGGATAAAACGTAGGCACGCTACCCGGCCACTGTTAGTTGTGCGGTAGGTTCAGCTCATGGTCAGCTCGAGTTCCCATCTTCCAAGAGCTAGTCCTTTTGTATGCTTTATTACGTTCTCTTGCCATTGAGAACCATGACAGTTTGGCCGGCCCCGAGTTAAAATAATTGGCAGAAGAAAGGAGAGAAAAGAAGTCTGCAGAGAATTTTTTTTTTTTTCCTGAGTTTGCTCATTAGTTGATTCACTTGCATCTCTGCTTACTGCAGCCTTCGTCTCTCTCTCCTTCTAATCCTTGAATGGTTCTGATTTCACCTGATTAAAATGGATCCTCAGAGTTTAGCTATTGGTTTGGATAATCTCGCTATGAAGGTTCAAAGTTTACAGGATTTTGTAATTCATGCTCCTATATCTGAACCTAGAATTCCTTTACCTGAATTTTTCTCCGGGGATAGATCTCGCTTCCAGAATTTCAAACATAATTGTAAATTATTTTTGTCTCTGAGATCTCGCTCCGCTGGAGATCCTGCACAGCAGGTCAGAATTGTAATTTCCTTGCTCCGGGGCGACCCTCAGGATTGGGCATTTGCTTTGGCACCAGGGGATCCTGCGTTGCTCAATGTGGATGCGTTTTTCCTGGCTTTGGGGTTGCTTTATGAGGAACCTCATTTAGAGATTCAGGCTGAAAAAGCCTTGATGGCCCTGTCTCAAGGGCAAGATGAGGTTGAAATATACTGCCAAAAATTTCGTAAGTGGTCTGTGCTTACTCAGTGGAATGAGTGCGCCCTGGCGGCGAATTTCAGAGAGGGTCTCTCTGATGCCATTAAAGATGTTATGGTGGGGTTCCCTGTGCCTGCAGGTCTGAATGAGTCCATGACAATGGCTATTCAGATTGATCGGCGTTTGCGGGAGCGCAAACCTGTGCACCATTTGGCGGTGTCTACTGAGAAGGCGCCAGAGATTATGCAATGTGATAGAATTCTGTCCAGAAGCGAACGACAGAATTTTAGGCGAAAAAATGGGTTATGCTTCTATTGTGGTGATTCAACTCATGTTATATCAGCATGCTCTAAACGTACTAAGAAGGTTGATAAGTCTGTTTCAATTGGCACTTTACAGTCTAAGTTTATTCTATCTGTGACCCTGATTTGCGCTTTATCGTCTATTACCGCGGACGCCTATGTCGACTCTGGCGCCGCTTTGAGTCTTATGGATTGGTCCTTTGCCAAACGCTGTGGGTTTAATTTAGAGCCTCTGGAAGTTCCTATACCTCTGAAGGGTATTGACTCCACGCCATTGGCTAGTAATAGACCACAATACTGGACACAAGTAACTATGCGTATTAATCCGGATCACCAGGAGATTATTCGCTTCCTTGTGCTGTATAATCTACATGATGTGTTGGTGCTTGGATTGCCATGGCTGCAATCTCATAACCCAGTCCTCGACTGGAAAGCAATGTCTGTGTTAAGTTGGGGATGTCAGGGGACTCATGGGGACGTACCTTTGGTTTCCATTTCGTCATCTATTCCCTCTGAGATTCCGGAATTTTTATCTGATTATCGTGACGTTTTTGAGGAGCCTAAACTTGGTTCACTACCTCCGCACAGAGATTGCGATTGTACGATAGATCTGATTCCGGGCAGTAAGTTTCCAAAGGGTCGTTTATTTAATCTATCTGTGCCTGAACATGCTGCTATGCGGGAATATATTAAGGAGTCCTTGGAAAAGGGATATATTCGTCCTTCGTCATCTCCCTTAGGAGCCGGTTTTTTCTTTGTATCTAAAAAAGATGGCTCTTTGAGGCCGTGTATTGATTATCGGCTTTTGAATAAAATCACGGTTAAATATCAGTATCCTTTGCCACTGCTTACTGATTTGTTTGCTCGAATAAAGGGGGCCAAGTGGTTCTCTAAGATTGATCTTCGTGGGGCGTATAATTTAGTGCGAATTAAGCAGGGGGATGAGTGGAAAACCGCATTTAATACGCCTGAGGGCCATTTTGAGTATTTAGTAATGCCTTTTGGTCTTTCAAATGCCCCTTCAGTCTTTCAGTCTTTTATGCATGACATTTTCCGTGAATATTTGGATAAATTTATGATTGTGTATCTGGATGATATTTTGATTTTTTCGGATGACTGGGACTCTCATGTCCAACAGGTCAGGAGGGTTTTTCAGGTTTTGCGCTCTAATTCCTTGTGTGTAAAGGGTTCTAAGTGTGTTTTTGGGGTTCAAAAGATTTCGTTTTTGGGGTACATTTTTTCCCCCTCTTCCATTGAGATGGACCCTGTCAAGGTTCAGGCTATTTGTGATTGGACGCAACCCTCTTCTCTTAAGAGCCTTCAGAAGTTTTTGGGCTTTGCTAATTTTTATCGTCGATTTATAACTGGTTTTTCTGATGTTGCTAAGCCGTTGACTGATTTGACTAAGAAGGGTGCTGATGTTGCTGATTGGTCCCCTGCTGCTGTGGAGGCCTTTCGGGAGCTTAAGCGCCGCTTTTCTTCCGCCCCTGTATTGCGTCAGCCTGATGTTACTCTTCCTTTTCAGGTTGAGGTCGACGCTTCAGAAATCGGAGCTGGGGCGGTTTTGTCGCAGAAAAGTTCCGACTGCTCCGTGATGAGACCTTGCGCGTTCTTTTCTCGTAAATTTTCGCCCGCTGAGCGAAATTATGATATTGGTAATCGGGAGCTCTTGGCTATGAAGTGGGCTTTTGAGGAGTGGCGTCATTGGCTTGAGGGGGCTAGACATCAGGTGGTGGTATTGACCGACCACAAGAATTTGATTTATCTTGAGTCTGCCAGGCGCCTGAATCCTAGACAGGCGCGCTGGTCGTTATTTTTCTCTCGGTTTAATTTTGTGGTTTCTTACCTACCGGGTTCTAAAAATGTGAAGGCGGATGCCCTTTCTAGGAGTTTTGAGCCTGATTCCCCTGGTAATTCTGAACCTACAGGTATCCTTAAGGATGGAGTGATATTATCTGCTGTTTCCCCAGACTTGCGACGGGTCTTGCAGGAGTTTCAGGCGGATAGACCTGATCGTTGCCCGCCTGGTAGACTGTTTGTTCCAGATGATTGGACCAGTAGAGTCATCTCGGAGGTCCATTCTTCTGCGTTAGCTGGTCATCCTGGAATCTTTGGTACCAGGGATTTGGTGGCTAGGTCCTTCTGGTGGCCTTCCCTGTCGCGAGATGTGCGAGGTTTTGTGCAGTCTTGTGATGTTTGTGCTCGGGCCAAGCCTTGTTGTTCTCGGGCTAGTGGATTGTTGTTATCTTTGCCTATTCCGAAGAGGCCTTGGACTCACATCTCCATGGATTTTATTTCTGATCTCCCTGTTTCTCAGAAGATGTCTGTCATCTGGGTGGTGTGTGACCGTTTCTCTAAGATGGTCCATTTGGTTCCCTTGCCTAAATTGCCTTCCTCATCCGAGCTGGTTCCTCTGTTTTTTCAAAATGTGGTTCGCTTGCATGGTATTCCGGAGAATATCGTTTCTGACAGGGGAACCCAATTCGTGTCTAGATTTTGGCAAGCGTTCTGTGCTAGGATGGGCATTGATTTGTCTTTTTCGTCTGCTTTCCATCCTCAGACTAATGGCCAGACCGAGCGAACTAATCAGACCTTGGAGACTTATTTGAGGTGTTTTGTGTCTGCGGATCAGGATGATTGGGTTGCCTTTTTGCCCTTGGCGGAGTTTGCCCTCAATAACCGGGCTAGTTCTGCCACCTTGGTTTCTCCTTTCTTCTGTAATTCGGGGTTTCATCCTCGTTTCTCTTCCGGTCAGGTGGAGTCTTCGGATTGTCCTGGAGTGGATGCTGTGGTGGAGAGGTTGCATCAGATTTGGGGGCATGTGGTGGACAATTTGAAGTTGTCCCAGGAGAAGACTCAGCAGTTTGCCAACCGCCGTCGTCGTGCTGGTCCTCGTCTTTGTGTTGGGGACTTGGTGTGGTTGTCTTCTCGTTTTGTCCCTATGAAGGTTTCTTCTCCTAAGTTTAAGCCTCGGTTCATCGGCCCGTACAAGATATTGGAGATTCTTAACCCTGTGTCCTTTCGTTTGGACCTCCCTGCATCTTTTTCTATTCATAATGTCTTCCATCGGTCATTGTTGCGCAGGTATGAGGTACCGGTTGTGCCTTCCGTTGAGCCTCCTGCTCCGGTGTTGGTTGAGGGTGAGTTGGAGTACGTTGTCGAGAAGATCTTGGACTCCCGTGTTTCCAGACGGAGACTTCAGTATTTGGTCAAGTGGAAGGGCTACGGTCAGGAGGATAATTCTTGGGTGACAGCCTCTGATGTTCATGCCTCCGATTTGGTCCGTGCCTTTCATAGGGCTCATCCTGATCGCCCTGGTGGTTCTGGTGAGGGTTCGGTGCCCCCTCCTTGAAGGGGGGGTACTGTTGTGAATTTGGTTTCTGGGCTCCCCCGGTGGTTACTGGTGGTACTGAACTTGTGTGCTTCATCTCCTCTGTTCACCTGTTTCCATCAGGATGTGGGAGTTTCTATTTAGCCTTGCTCCTCAGTCATTTCTATGCCGGCCAACAATGTTACCAGAAGCCTTTCTGTTGCATGTTCCTGCTCCTAGACAACTATCAGCTAAGTTGGACTTGTTGTCCTAAGTTTGTTTTGCATTTTTGTTCCAGTTCTCTGTGATTGAATATTTCTGAGGCTGGAAGCTCTTGTGAGCTGAAATTGCTACTCTGGTGTCATGAGTTGATATTAGAGTCTTAAAGTAATTTCAGGATGGTATTTTGAAAAGGGTTTTCAGCTGACCGTGAAGTTCCCTTTTCTGTCTTCCTACTATCTAGTAAGCGGACCTCAATTTGCTAAACCTATCTTCATACTTCGTATGTCAATTTCCTCTAAAATCACCGCCAATATATGTGGGGGCTACTGTCTGCCTTTTGGGGAAAATTTCTCTAGAGGTAAGCCAGGTCTGTATTTTCCTCTGCTAGGGTCAGTCAGTTCTCCGGCTGGCGCTGGGCGTCTAGGGATAAAACGTAGGCACGCTACCCGGCCACTGTTAGTTGTGCGGTAGGTTCAGCTCATGGTCAGCTCGAGTTCCCATCTTCCAAGAGCTAGTCCTTTTGTATGCTTTATTACGTTCTCTTGCCATTGAGAACCATGACAGGGTAGCCCGTATGGCAAAATATCGATACAAAATCGCATACAGAAAAGGAGCTGAGAATACGCATGCCAGCACCCTGTCCAGAGTGATTCACGAGCGACCTGGCCAGGACCGAGATGAAGAGTTGGAGGAGGAAGAGTTTCCTGGGTTCGAGAACGTCGCTAGGACGTTGGCGACAACGCGTGACCAGGTCAAAGAGTCGTTGGTAAAACACCTGTTTGGATGACCTCAAGATGACTGGGTGCGGCTTCAGTAGGAAGACAGGGATCTCGCTCAGTTGAGACAATGGGTGGTCCTAAAACAACTCCCCTGCCAGAGTGAGCGAGATGCCCTGTCCTCGGGGATGCTGCAGATTCTCCGACAGTTGGAGAGGCTTCAACTGGAAGATGGTTTGCTGTATCAGAAGGTGCAGTTGGTCTGAGAATTGGGCATCACCTGGCAAGTGGTGCTCCCCAAAATAGTGATCAATGAGGTGGCCATGGAAGCTCATGTAACAGGAGCTCACTTTGGTGAGGAGAAGACTTTTCAGTGGTTGCAGAAGCTGGTCTATCATCCCCGGTTGAAGACTGCAGTGGAAGAGGCCTGTCGACATTTTCGAATCTGTGAATTGGCTAAATCTCCAGAACAGAGCGCTCCTACGCAGACCATTGTGACCTCCGCTATCTTGGAACTGCTAATGATCGACTACTTGACCGTGGGTCTTGCTCATCTCGGATATGAACAGTGTCTTGTGTTGACCGATCATTTCACTAAGCTCGCTGTAATGACTCCGACCTGGGATCAGATGGCTGAGTCAGCTGCACAGGCCATCTGTTGATATTTCATCTGGATGTTAGGATGTCTAAAAAGGATCTATTCTGATCAAGGTGCCTGCTTTCAGGGTCAAGTGATGGAGGAGCTTCATCACCTGTATCGGATTGAAAAGTCCAGAATGACACCTTACCATTTGCAGGGGAACGGAGCCTGTGAATGTTTCAACCAGACATTGATTCAGATGTTGAGAATGTTGGAGGACAAAAGAAAAGTCCATTGGCCCAAGTATGTAGCTGAGTTGGTCTGGGTGTACAACAACCAGGTCCAACAAAGTGTTAATCCGCACAGCGGGGAAGCCCACTCAGTGCACAGGTAACTGTCATGGTTCCCAATGGCAAGGGAAAGTCAGAGAACATAAATAACAGAACAGCTCTTGGGTGATGGAATCTCGAGCTGACCGTGAGCTAAACCTATCACACAACTAACAGTGGCCGGGTGACGTACCTACGTTTTATCCCTAGACGCCCAGCGCCAGCCGGAGGACTAACTAACCCTAATAGAGGAAAAGACAGACCTGGCTTACCTCTAGGGAAATTCCCCCAAAAAGGAGACAGAAGCCCCCCACATATATTGACGGTGAGTTCAGAGGAAAAGACATACGTAGTATGAAGGTAGGTTCAGCAAAGCGAGGTCCGCTTACTAGATAGCAAGAAGATACAATAGGGAACTTCACGGTCAGCTGAAAACCCTATTAAAATACCATCCCGAAATTACTTTAAGACTCATGTGTCAACTCATGACACCGGAGTGGCAATTTCGGCCCACAAGAGCTTCCAGCTACAGAAAAATAACATAACTGTGAACTGGAACAAAAATGCAAAACAAACTTAGGACTAAGAGTCCAACTTAGCTGATAGTAGTCTAGAAGCAGGAACATGCAACAGAAAGGCTCTGGTTACATTGATGGCCGGCACTAGAATAACTGAGCAGCAAGGCTAAATAGGATACTCCCATATCCTGATGGAAACAGGTGAACAGAGAAAGTGAAGCACACAAGTCCAGTACCACCAGTGACCACCGGGGGAGCCCAAAAACCAAAATCACAACAGTACCCCCCCCCCTCAAGGAGGGGGCACCGAACCCTCACAAGAACCACCAGGGCGATCAGGATGAGCCCTATGAAAGGCACGGACCAAATCAGAGGCATGAACATCAGAGGCTGTCACCCAAGAATTATCCTCCTGACCGTAGCCCTTCCACTTGACCAGATACTGAAGTTTCCGTCTGGAAACACGGGAGTCCAAGATCTTCTCCACAACGTACTCCAACTCACCCTCAACCAACACCGGAGCGGGAGGCTCAACGGAAGGTACAACCGGTACCTCATACCTGCGCAATAATGACCGATGGAAGACATTATGGATAAAAAAAGATGCTGGGAGGTCCAATCGAAAGGACACGGGGTTAAGAATCTCCAAAATCTTATACGGGCCGATGAACCGAGGCTTAAACTTAGGAGAAGAAACCCTCATAGGGACAAAACGAGAAGACAACCACACCAAGTCCCCAACACGAAGACGAGGACCAACACGACGACGGCGGTTAGCAAAATGCCGAGTCTTTTCCTGGGACAACTCCAAATTGTCCACCACCTGTCCCCAAATCCGATGCAACCTATCCACCACAGTATCCACTCCAGGACAATCCGAAGACTCCACCTGACCGGAAGAAAAACGAGGATGAAACCCCGAATTGCAAAAGAAAGGAGAAACCAAAGTGGCAGAACTAGCCCGATTATTGAGGGCAAACTCCGCCAACGGCAAAAAGGCAACCCAGTCATCCTGATCTGCAGACACAAAACACCTCAAATAAGTCTCCAAGGTCTGATTAGTTCGCTCAGTCTGGCCATTAGTCTGAGGATGGAACGCAGACGAAAAAGACAAATCAATGCCCATCCTAGCACAGAACGCCCGCCAAAATCTAGACACGAACTGGGTCCCCCTGTCAGAAACGATATTCTCCGGAATACCATGCAAGCGAACCACATTTTGAAAAAACAGAGGAACCAACTCGGATGAGGAAGGCAACTTAGGCAAGGGCACCAAATGAACCATCTTTGAAAAACGGTCACACACCACCCAGATGACAGACATTTTCTGAGAAACAGGGAGATCAGAAATAAAATCCATGGAGATGTGAGTCCAAGGCCTCTTCGGAATAGGCAAAGATAACAACAATCCGCTAGCCCGAGAACAACAAGGTTTGGCCCGAGCACAAACATCACAAGACTGCACAAAAACTCGCACATCTCGAGACAGGGAAGGCCACCAGAAGGACCTAGCCACCAAATCCCTGGTACCAAAGATCCCGGGATGACCTGCCAACACAGAAGAATGAACCTCCGAGATGACTCTACTGGTCCAATCATCAGGAACAAACAGTCTACCAGGCGGGCAACGATCAGGTCTATCCGCCTGAAACTCCTGCAAAGCCCGTCGCAGGTCTGGGGAAACAGCAGATAATATCACCCCATCCTTAAGGATACCTGTAGGTTCAGAATCACCAGGGGAATCAGGCTCAAAACTCCTAGAAAGGGCATCCGCCTTCACATTTTTAGAACCCGGTAAGTATGAGACCACAAAATTAAACCGAGAGAAAAACAACGACCAGCGCGCCTGTCTAGGATTCAAGCGCCTGGCAGACTCAAGATAAATCAAATTCTTGTGGTCGGTCAATACCACCACCTGATGTCTAGCCCCCTCAAGCCAATGACGCCACTCCTCAAAAGCCCACTTCATAGCCAAAAGCTCCCGATTACCAATATCATAATTTCGCTCGGCGGGCGAAAATTTTCGAGAAAAGAACGCACAAGGTCTCAACACGGAGCAGTCGGAACTTTTCTGCGACAAGACCGCCCCAGCTCCGATCTCGGAAGCATCGACCTCAACCTGAAAAGGAAGAGTAACATCAGGCTGACGCAACACAGGGGCGGAAGAAAAGCGGCACTTAAGCTCCCGAAAGGCCTCCACAGCAGCAGGGGACCAATCAGCAACATCAGCACCCTTTTTGGTCAAATCAGTCAAAGGTTTAGCAACATCAGAAAAACCAGTTATAAATCGACGATAAAAATTAGCAAAGCCCAAAAATTTCTGAAGGCTCTTAAGAGAAGAAGGTTGCGTCCAATCACAAATAGCCCGAACCTTGACAGGATCCATCTCAATGGAAGAGGGGGAAAAAATGTACCCCAAAAAAGAAATCTTTTGAACCCCAAAAATACACTTAGAACCCTTCACACACAAGGAATTAGCCCGCAAAACCTGAAAAACCCTCCTGACCTGTTGGACATGAGAATCCCAGTCATCCGAAAAAATCAAAATATCATCCAGATACACGATCATAAATTTATCCAAATATTCACGGAAAATGTCATGCATAAAGGACTGAAAGACTGAAGGGGCATTTGAAAGACCAAAAGGCATTACTAAATACTCAAAATGGCCCTCGGGCGTATTAAATGCGGTTTTCCACTCATCCCCCTGCTTAATTCGCACCAAATTATACGCCCCACGGAGATCAATCTTAGAGAACCACTTAGCCCCTTTTATTCGAGCAAACAAATCAGTAAGCAGTGGCAGAGGATACTGATATTTGACTGTAATTTTATTCAAGAGTCGATAATCAATACACGGCCTCAAAGAGCCATCTTTTTTAGATACAAAGAAAAAACCGGCTCCTATGGGAGATGAAGAAGGACGAATATGTCCCTTTTCCAGGGACTCCTTAATATATTCTCGCATAGCAGCATGTTCAGGTACAGATAGATTAAATAAACGACCCTTTGGAAATTTACTGCCCGGAATCAGATCTATGGCACAATCGCAATCTCTGTGAGGAGGTAGTGAACCAAGCTTAGGCTCCTCAAAAACATCACGATAATCAGATAAAAATTCCGGAATCTCACAGGGAATAGATGAGGAAATGGAAACCAAAGGTACGTCCCCATGAGCCCCCTGACATCCCCAGCTTAACACAGACATTGCTTTCCAGTCAAGGACTGGGTTATGAGATTGTAACCATGGTAATCCGAGCACCAAAACGTCATGTAGATTGTACAACACAAGGAAGCGAATCATCTCCTGATGGTCTGGATTCATACGCATAGTCACTTGTGTCCAGTATTGTGGTTTATTACTAGCCAATGGTGTAGAGTCAATACCCTTCAGAGGTATAGGAACTTCCAGAGGCTCTAGATCAAACCCACAGCGCCTGGCAAAGGACCAATCCATTAGACTCAAAGCGGCGCCAGAGTCGACATAGGCATCCGCGGTAATTTACGATAATGAACAAATCAAGGTCACAGACAGAATAAACTTAGACTGTAAAGTGCCAATTGAAATAGACTTATCAACCTTTTTTGTACGTTTAGAGCATGCTGATATAACATGAGTTGAATCACCACAATAGAAGCACAACCCATTTTTACGCCTAAAATTCTGCCGTTCGCTTCTGGACAGAATTCTATCACATTGCATATTTTCTGGAGCCTTCTCAGAAGACACCGCCAAATGGTGCACAGGTTTGCGCTCCCGCAAACGCCGATCAATCTGAATAGCCATTGTCATGGACTCATTCAGACCTGTAGGTGCAGGGAACCCCACCATAACATCTTTAATGGCATCAGAGAGACCCTCTCTGAAATTCGCCGCCAGGGCGCACTCATTCCACTGAGTAAGCACAGACCATTTACGAAATTTTTGGCAGTATATTTCAGCTTCATCTTGCCCTTGAGATAGGGCCATCAAGGCTTTTTCAGCCTGAATCTCTAAGTTAGGTTCCTCATAAAGCAACCCCAAAGCCAGAAAAAACGCATCCACATTGAGCAACGCAGGATCCCCTGGTGCCAATGCAAATGCCCAGTTTTGAGGGTCACCCCGCAGCAAGGAAATTACTATCTTAACCTGCTGTGCGGGATCTCCAGCGGAGCGAGATCTCAGGGAAAGAAATAATTTACAATTATTTTTGAAATTCAGGAAACGAGATCTATCCCCGGAGAAAAATTCTGGTATAGGAATTCTAGGTTCAGATATAGGAGCATGAATAACAAAATCCTGTAAATTTTGGACCTTCATAGCAAGATTATTCAAACCTGTAGCCAAACTCTGAGGATCCATTTTAATCAGGTGAGATCAGAGCCATTCAAGGATTAGAAGGAGAGAGAGAGACAAAGGCTGCAATTAGAGCAGAAATGCAACTGAGTCAACTAAAAAGCAAGCTCAGAAGAAAAAAAAAAAAAAAATCTGCAGACTTCTTTTTCTCTCCTTTCTTCTGCCAACGGTTTTAACCCTTGGCCGGCCATACTGTCATGGTTCCCAATGGCAAGGGAAAGTCAGAGAACATAAATAACAGAACAGCTCTTGGGTGATGGAATCTCCAGCTGACCGTGAGCTAAACCTATCACACAACTAACAGTGGCCGGGTGACGTACCTACGTTTTATCCCTAGACGCCCAGCGCCAGCCGGAGGACTAACTAACCCTAATAGAGGAAAAGACAGACCTGGCTTACCTCTAGGGAAATTCCCCCAAAAAGGAGACAGAAGCCCCCCACATATATTGACGGTGAGTTCAGAGGAAAAGACATACGTAGTATGAAGGTAGGTTCAGCAAAGCGAGGTCCGCTTACTAGATAGCAAGAAGATACAATAGGGAACTTCACGGTCAGCTGAAAGCCCTATTAAAATACCATCCCGAAATTACTTTAAGACTCATGTGTCAACTCATGACACCGGAGTGGCAATTTCGGCCCACAAGAGCTTCCAGCTACAGAAAAATAACATAACTGTGAACTGGAACAAAAATGCAAAACAAACTTAGGACTAAGAGTCCAACTTAGCTGATAGTAGTCTAGAAGCAGGAACATGCAACAGAAAGGCTCTGGTTACATTGATGGCCGGCACTAGAATAACTGAGCAGCAAGGCTAAATAGGATACTCCCATATCCTGATGGAAACAGGTAAACAGAGAAAGTGAAGCACACAAGTCCAGTACCACCAGTGACCACCGGGGGAGCCCAAAAACCAAAATCACAACAGGTAACTGCATGAACTGATGCTGCAAGCACATATACTGGAGTAAGTGCTCCGTGAGCCGGGGTGCCACTCCAAAGAAATAGCCACAATGGATGCAAAAATTGAAAGGAATGGATGGCACTCACCGGTTAAAAAAACTTCTTTATTCCAATACTTTAAAACATCAGCATCGGGAGGATGGGAGCAGGAGTGGAATGGACGACAGCCGTTTGGCGCTGCAGTGGTGCTTCGACTGGCTGTCGTCCATTCCACTCCTGCTCCCATCCTCCCGATGCCGATGTTTTAAAGTATTGAAATGAAGAAGTTTTTTAACCGGTGAGTGTCATCCGTTCCTTTCAATTTTTGCGTAGAACAACCAGGTGCACAGTACAACCAGACACACCCCATACACCCTGCTGTTTGGCCGAAAAGGAAGAGAGATTACTGATCTGTAGTTGGACCCAGAGGAGGACTACCCATGGACGGGGGTGGCCACCTGGGTCAATGAACATCGACATCGCTTGCAGACTCTGCATCGACTAGCACAGACCAGGTTTTGTGAACTTGAGCACCATGGGGCAATGCCTCTGCGAGGGACAGCTCTCAATGCTGGGGACCGAGTATTAGTCTGAGACAAGCGACATCGAGGCAAGTTAGAGCATTGATGGGAACAAACTTCGCACCGGGTGAAACGCTGAATTGAAACTAATGGACCCGTCTATGAAGCTTAGCCTGGGGGAAAAGAGGGGGGCCCTACCCGAGTAGTCCACCGAAGCATGCTACGTCCGTGCCTGTCACGAGATCCCGAAAGAAAAGGAAGAGCGCCAAGTGTTCCCGAAGCGTGCATTCCAGCGACATTCGATTGTGTTGAAGAAGAAGAACCTGCCTTAACCTCTGATCTGGACGATCTGTTACCCACTGACACAAGGGAAGTGCGAGAACCTGAAACTCTCGATATGGCTGCTCCACCGAACCCAGATGCGTCCTCGGCCTCAACTGCCCAACCTGACTTGACTACCCAACGTGACTTACGCCACACAGAATGAATGACAGCTGGAATACCTCCCAACCGTTACGAATAAGACCAATTTATTTGGCAGCGGATCATTCGACAGATGGATGAGTATCAATGCGTGCTGCAAGAACTCTCGCCCGTGGAATGGCGAGCTAAAGGAGAGGGGGAGTGTAAGGATAAAGACGGGGCCGCGGTTACCTATACTGTGCCAGGTCCGGAACTGTTGAGGCTGCATCCCTTGTTGCCTGGGGTAAGGAATGAGGAGCTGGACCGACCTCATGCCCCGGGTAGGAGGGGCAACTTAAAAAGCAAAGCGCGTGCAGCTGTGGGCAGTTTGGCGCGAATCAGCAGCAGAACGCAGTTAGGTGAGAAGCATGCTCCATCCTCTGAGCATCGGCACTGCAACAGGCTGCATTGTTTGGTCCCCACCACCTCCTGCGGGACCGATGCAGAGAAAAGTGTAATGCGCTCAGTAGCTGCCAGAGACAGAAGTGCCATGCGCTCAGTGACTGTGAGTATTGCGCACGTGCAGAGGAGAGAAGGCAGAGTACCGGACAGACTTTTGCAGCCTAACCTGCCACTTGCTTCCTGCCCATTTATGTTTGATCCTGAGAGTGTCGTGGCCTTGTTTGTTTTGGCCGCACGTGCTTATGGACTAGGGGCTCAGCGGAAGGTACCAGAGACCGACCACTGCCGCCAGAAGACAGACTATCGCTTAAAGGACCCCATCTGACGACATCGCCCGGCTGCTGATGGTTCTACAACCCCCCCCGAGGGATCATCTGCTGCAGAGGACCATACAGAACACGATAAGTTCCTTCATTGGACTGCTATTGTTTCACAGTTGCTATGCCTATTATCTCTCCTTTAACCATTAACTTCCCTGCCAGGAGTGAATAACTTGTTTTATTAAATTGTTACATTTTGTTAACCCTTGCTCTGCCTCCTGTTTGTCACTGCATCCCGCAACCTGCTACACAGTCACAGGTGCGGGGTCACGCTGTCATCTGCCTGCATGATCCCACAGTGCCATGACCGACAGTACCAGCGGTAGTGTTACTGCGGGTGACAGTCACAGCTGCGGGGTCATGCTGACATCTGCCAGCATGATCCCGCAGCGCTCTGACCGATTTTCTTACCGGCAGTAGCGTTACCGCCGATAAGAACCACCGCGCCGGTGTTTCCCACGCTGTCCTACAGATGACAGCATGGGGAACACCATAGGAAAACGGTTAAGGGCCAAACAAAAACTCAGCAAATCCACAGCAAATCTGCAAAACATTATTATACTTGCATTTTTGCTGCAGATTTGACTGATTCAATTGAAGTCAATGGCTGCTGAAATGCTGCAGAAGCGCAAAAAGAACTGACATGCTGCAGAAAAAAAATACGCACAAAACTTTACTGATCATGTGCACAACACTTCAGGATTGTCATTGAATAAGCTTGCATAAGGATTCCAAAGCTTTTTGGCCCATTTCCACACAGAGAAAAACACAGCAAAAACGCACTGTGTGCACATAGCCTAAGGCTACTTTCACACTTGCGTCGTTTTGCCTACGTAGCAATGCGTCGTTTAGGAGAAAAAAACGTATCCTGCAAAGTTGTCTGCAGGATGCGTTTTTCCCCATAGACTTACATTAGCGATGCATTGCGACGTATGGCCACATGTCACATCCGTCGTGCGACGGATGCATCGTGTTTTGGCGGACCGTCGGCACAAAATAACGTTCCGTGTAACGTTTTTTGTGCGTCAAGTCCACCATTTTCGACCGCGCATGCGCAGCCGAAACTCCGCCCCCTCCTCCCTGGAACTCACAATGGGCAGCGGATGCGTTGTAAAACTGCATATGCTGCCCACGTTGTGCTACATTTAGCATACTGTCCGTCGGTACGTCGGGCCGACGGTTTGCGACGGCTCGTACTGACGGACTAGTGTGAAAGTAGCCTAAGATGTCATGTCAACAAGTTATTTGAGCAGTTTTGAGCAGTTTTTAGGGCTCATGTTGCAGATTTGGTGCGTTTTTGCCATGCAGATTTGCTAGCAGGACCTGAAGCAATCCTGATGGCAGTAAACTGAATGAGAAACCGGAAGTGTCATGCAGACGTTGAGTATTTTTGGCTTGCAGATTTGGTGCAGAAAATAATCTACAGCATGTCAATTCTCTGTATGTTTTTGTCAGCAGTTTTCATCACTTCGCTCAAATTAGTCAAAAAAACGCAGGGCAAAAACACAAGCAAAAATGCGTATTTCCTGCAAAGAGCTGCTGTAATGGTGCAAAACTGTCTGCATCCATTTACTCAACATGTGCACATAGCCTCATAAGTCACAGAGACCTATTAGAAGTTGTCATTGGTGGTGAGCTTGTTAGCAGAGTGCATCAACGGTTTCCCTGCGGAGGCCACGCATGCGCAAATTGAGATCTCAATCTGCGCACTCGCGGCCTCTGGCAGCCATTTTCCTGAAGCCTCTGGCAGCCCACGGCTTCAGGATGATGGCCGCAGGGAAACCGTTGATGCACTCTGCTTACCGTGGACATTGGGCCGCAGCGCTACCACATTTCTGCAGCCAGTATCCTGAAGAAGAAACCTTGCTCAGGTGCACTCTGCACTGCCCACCGCCGCAGCATCGCCACACCTCTGCCGCCACTGGTATCCTGAGAATGGGACCCTGCTCCAGCTCTGCCTCACCGCCGACACTGGACCCTCAGCATCGCACCCCAGGACTACAGCATTGCCCCACTTCTGCCGCCACCGGCTTCCTGAGGAAGGGACCCTGCCTTCTGTGACCCCGCTGTACCACCGCCGGCTCTCAGGTAAGATACCTTAAATTCAGACAATAAGATGGACGCCCATCTTATAAAAATCTTTTTTCTGCTATTTTCCACCCCAAAATTTGGGGTGCGTCTTATGGTCCGGTGCGTCTTATAGTCCGAAGTTTGAAGTTTGATAGAGGCTCACTTCACTGTCCATTGCTATAATAGTGTAGTATAGTGTCATTTTTATAGGGATTTATAAGAAAGTGAAACTGGGGATATGAGTAGATAAAATAGGGGCCACAAAACTCAGACACCACAGGGACCATTCGTCTAGCTTGCGACAAATACACACACATTTCTCTCATTTCAGCCCATTGAGCCATTAAATTCAATTGGGAAAAGCAGTGAGAAATGTAAAGCCAAACGCATGTCATACAAACATCCTACAGATACTTAGGTGCGAAAAAAAATGCATCATTGCATTGCAAATGCATTACATATGGATGACCATACGGAGAACACTTATGCGACTCTTGGCAGGGAGATTTGGACACATTTTTCATATGTTAAGTGTGACTTCAGCCTAAAAATGTATCAGCTCATATGAGATTTCAGCATACCCTCACCACTAAACTCATGCTCCTTTTATAAGACAAGACATATGTGTCTCAGATACACTAGCAGGTCAGCGTCAGCTATTATCAATGTAATCATTTCATCCACATTTCTGACTGGAACCTAGAATGAACACATGTAGAAGAAATGCTAGCTTATGTAAACGTCTATGCTGGTTTATTTTTTGAAGCTCCAGATGCAGATTGTTTGCTCCAGACATTGTGATGTGATCCACCTGTCTGACTTAATAGTGTGCAGTTGAATGTATTGCAGTTTCAGTGAGGAGCGAGTATTTCAACAATATAAAGTTTCATCTTCTAGCAGTCATACTGTATGAATAGTAATGTCCCGTCTTCTCGATGAGGCCTCAAGTTTCCTATGATATTATCCATCCATCCTGTCACTAGTCATGATTTTGCTTTTTTTCCTTCCAACTCTTCTATTCTTATTTGTCTTTTTTAATGACCTGGATCCAAAGAGATAAATTGGTAATATTCTTTAAACTTATTTTGAGGAAAACAAATGTAATTGTACTCCCAGGATTTACAGACTAAGTCATGGATTCAACATAATACATTCTAAAAAAAAAAATCACCAGTAAGGATACAGATGTGAGGGGGCGCTAGGGCCGTAGTCGTGGCTGCGGTTAATGGCTCTTGTGAACCCTTGTCTCCCTTCACATACAAACAAGGTACTTTTATGAGTGTACTTGCCTCTCTGTTATTGTACCTTACGGAACCCTTCCCAGCTGTTGCAGGCTCCGTTCACACGTATTCTCACAAATCGAGACACAGTCCAACTTTAACTTCAAACAATAAACTTTACTTGTTACTGTTCGCAGCACATCCCTCTGTTATAGTTATAGCAGTGGGTTTCAAACATTCCACATTTCTTACTTTCCCTGCTTCTTCTCATTTGGCCTCGGGTATGTGCCCGGGTCATACCGCTTCCAGCGGTAATGCAGTGTTCTCCCTGTCCAAACTCACTGTGCCTGGGAGTTCCCTCAGCTGTTTCGCAACGGATCTTAAGGTATCAGACCATGCAATGAGTTGCCACTTTATGGAGCCACCTGTGTCTCCGTGCTGTCCTGGTTCTGCTTTCCGATTCTTCAGTGCTGCGAGTCCACTGCACTGCTATATCTCTAGCCCAGTGATCCCTGGATAGCTGGGCACTGCACTTTAACATTGCGCAGTTGCTGGTTAATCTGGGCTCTGGCACCCGACCAAGCTGCCTGGGCACCCTGGCGCCTACTGTCCCAAACTTGGAAGCTGTTCCTACCTTATCCCAGCTAGCTCCTCCTATGATTAACGATTTACACCACTAATAATGATACGATGTCATGGGCCCCATCTAGTGGGCCGAACAGGGAACTACGCTTTCCCTATGCTCAAGCAACACAGCATAATAAATATAACATTTGCATGAAGATAATATTACATAGGAGAAAGGGAGTATGATATGGCCCTGGTACACCCCTTACACAAACAATATGAAAATGAGCAAATAATTGTAATCAATGACTTAGAAAGTGGCAGTGAGTATTCTGACTGGCACATTTGTATGGGTACTGCTGTATCGGTAACTACTCAGTAGGTACATTCAAATGACATTTGTCAGTAGAATCAACTCTCCTAAGCCTTCTGTATGGACATGTAGATCATAGAAAGTTGAATCAAATGATACCTTGATATCTGCAATCAGATGACCGGTTCCTGAGAAATCCATTTAATGATCCGTTAGAATGGATCCAGCAGAAATCCATTAGGAAAAAGTTGGCCTGACACAACTTTTTAGTTCATTATTCACTATCTGACTAAAAACTTGTGTCAGCACAACTTTTTTCCTAACAAATTTCTGCTGGATCTGTTCTAACGGATTGTTAATGGACATGTGAACATAGCCATATTTACATCTAAAATGTGGCACAATCTTTTCAGCTCATGTGTATATAAGAAAAACGTGGATTTCTCAGGAACCATCAGATTGCAGATATTAAGATATCTTTCAATACAATGTGCTATAACCTTCATGCCCATATAGACAGGTTAGGGTTATTGTTTCTACTGAGAAATGACTTTTAAGCACTTGGAACTAGTTTATTGAAACTCCTACGCTATTTTCACCATTTTATAGACATGTGAGTGGTGACCTCACCCACCATCCTTTAAATAGTTGACTGTCGGTGATAGAGCAATTTATGTTGACCAAGCCTGAAGTAAGGAGTTCTCTGATTGCAGTGGTGAATCTGCTGGTTTTGTGGAGTTTGTTGTCTTTGTGCCTTTCTTCTGCTGTGCTTTGCAGCAGATAAAGTTATTAAGCTAAGTGTGTTTTTACTTTGTCCATCTTGTGTTTGTCACTGTCCCCTGTGTTTGTACCATCTGCAGTGGTAAGGCTAACGCCCTTGCCGGCCGGTATACTAGCAAGGGCAGTGTGAGGTGACAGCGAGGGATGAGGTTTTGATGGCAGCTGGGGGAAGGACCCGCTTAGGGCATTAGGGGAGTGCAGGGACAGGCTCAGGTTGGAGCAGGATGTGTCCATCCCTCATTCCCTATTGGTAGGACCTTCCTCTCCCAATTTCCATCCCGTTAAATGTTTTTTGTGCCATCCGCTGACCGACCCCCCGTTGGGTCATTACATTTTATGACATTATCACAGACCAATATTTTTTCCGGTGAACCTATGGTGCAAGCAGAGGCTTTGGCTCACCTGATCCAGACTCTCGGATGAGTTAACAGAGCTGCGGTCTCAGGTGGTGCAGCAGCTCCAGCAGGTGTCTTGGTTCATTGTATCAGCCCATGTCTTGGCTCAGCCAGAACGCAAAATATATCTTCCTGACAGGTTCTCTGGAGGGAGAGGTACATTTATTTTATTTAAAGAAGCTTGCAAGCTATATTTCAGGCTTCGCCCTCGTTCTTCAGGGAGTGTGGAACAACGTGTGGGGATTATAGTCTCCCTTCTAAAGGGTGATCCCCATTCTGGGGCCTTCTCCTTTCCGACCGATTCACCATCTTTGCGGTCGGTGGATGAGTTCTTTACAGCATTGGTGCTGGTGTATGGGGATCCTGATGGCATCTCCCTAGCAGAGTCTCGACTCCGTAGGATCAAGAAGGGGGGCCAGCTGGCTGAGGAGTGCTGCTTAGAGTTTTGATGTTGGGCCACTGACGCACAGTGGAATGAACCTGCCCTTAGGAGCCATTTTTGTCAGGGTGTCAGCTAGGCTTCAGGATACTCTGGTGCAGTATGCTACTCCTGGGTCGTTGGAGGCCACCATGGCTCTTGCTATCTGGGTGGACAGACGCCTCAGGGAGACATAAACCAAATCTACACCCTGTGATTCTTTCTAGGGAGGAGGATACAGTGATGCAGACAAACAAACCTATGCAGGTGGGAGGAGTTTCATCTCAGACTAGGTTGCCTGCGGTTCGTCGTGGGATGGGGGCATGTTTTTTCTGTGGTCTGACTGATCATTTCATCAATGTCTGCCCAGCTCGCACCAATGTAGGTACACCATCTCAAAAGCTGGATCCCCCTGGTCGTGTGGAGGGAGGTGACCAGGGTGTGTATATTTCCTCCATTTTTTCATCTCAGTGTACCATTCCTGCTGAAGTGGTGGTTGGCGGTGTTACTGAGACTATACCGGTGCTTGTGGAAATTGGAGCTGGGGTCAATCTGGTGGATTCTCGCTTTGTTCAGACTCATGATCTGATGGGTAGGACACTGACGAGACCCATTAGTGTTCAGGCAATTGACTCTTAGCCAGGGGAGGGTGACCCAAGTCATAGATAATATTAAACTGCGTATAGGGACGGTTCATGAAGAGTCCCGGTCATGCTATGTCTTGGAGAGTATGCCAACTCCCATCGTTTTAGGCCTTCCTTGGTTGAAGAGACACAACCCGATCATAAATTGGCGGTCCAGGGAAGGAGTCAGCTACATTTTTGGTCCGTTGGGTCGTTACATTTCGTGACACAAGGTTTATTTTGTTATAGATAGAGCAAACCTGTGCGGTAGAAGAAAATTCCCAGAAAAAACTCTTTAATGACAATTCATGGGCATTATGTATGTCATTAGCCCAGGTCACTCAGAGTAATATTTCATTGCCTTGAGGGTGTAATTTTTGTTGGTTTTGGAAGTGTGACCAGGATAATAGTGAAAGAATAAAAATATACTTCCATTATTAAAGTTACTACTGACTGGACTATCATAAGAGTACATAGCAACCATGGAAAATAATTTAATGCTATGTATATGGGAAAATTGACTGAATATAAACATATACAAATACAAAATATTTTTACTGCTCACTAATCTGGTCTCTCCTCAATTATGTCTTGTTGCAGAAAGTTGTAGATAAAGGCCCCTAAAGAACAGTAATCTCCTTAGCAATTGTTTGGCACTTTATGCATTAGAAGGGTCAATCACATGATTTCAAATAAATGAAGAGCTATAAGTTTCAATTTCTCTGTAATAAACACTGCCATAAAAACACACCTTATAGATACAGACCTGAACCAACAATCCCATATCTATCTGTTACATTCTCTATTTTATGCTATTGTTGAGCATGTTTAGCCAGCAGAATAGGCGGAAGAGTTATCATAGCTGCATATATCTGCCGTCCAAATACAGACCTCTTGTGACTCATTCACAAGTGCACTTTACTCCATTTTATATACATCTAGGACCAGCAGTAAATATTACAAAATAACTATTGATTTTTACACAATTTTTTTTAAATGTGTTTTCAGCATGATGGACATCTGTATTTATCATCATCATCATCATCATCATCATCATCATCACACGTTTGTTTTTCTATTCATTCAACTGGATAAAGTCGAGGTCTGTCAGGAAAAAGTTGCATTGAAAAAGCACATGTGTTTTCAGTGGCTTTGCAGATATGAGCCATAATAAAAGGATAGCTATTTAAGTCAATGCATAGTTTTCATGCTATGCAAACAATGGCGAGCATTAGCTGTTTTTTAAAACTTTTTTTAACTTTTTTGTATGTGGTTTATAAGATGTATTTCCTGCTCTTTTATGTTACAATCTATATACAAATGGCGGTGTTCAAAGTTCTTGAAGTTCTGATGTAATAAAGTCTTCCCTTTCCTGACAATTACAAAACTGAGTATTGGCATAGCCATATACAATTGCTTCTCATTAAATTAGAATATCATCAAAAAGTTAATTTATTTCAGGTCTTCAATAAAAAGAGTGAAACTTATATTATATAGAATCATTATAAACAGTGATTATTTCAAGTGTTTATTTCTGTTAATATTGATGATTATGAATAGCAGCCACTGAAAACCCAAAAGTCGTTATCTCAGTAAATTAGAATACTTTATAACACCAGCTTCAAAAATGATTTTAAAATCCGAAATGTTGGTCTACTGAAATGTATATTCAGTAAATGCACTCAGTACTTGGTCGATGCTCCTTTTGCATCAATTACTGCATCTATGCGGAGTGGCATGGAGGCGATAAGCCTGTTGCACTGCTGAGGTTTTATGGAAGCCCAGGTTGCTTTGATAGCAGCCTTCAGCTTGTCTGCATTGTTGGGTCTGGTGTCTCTCATCTTCCTTTTGAGCAATACCCCATAGATTTTCTATGGGGTTAAGGTCAGGCAAGTTTGTTGGCCAATGAAGCACAATGATACTGTAGTTTTTAAACCAGGTATTGGTACTTTTGGCAGTGTGGACAGGTGCCAAGTCCTGCTGGAGAATGAAATTTTCATCTCCAAAAAGCTTGTCAGCAGAGGGAAGCATGAAGTGCTCTAAACTTTACTGGTAAATGGCTGCGCTGATTTTGGTCTTGATAATACACAGTGGACCTACACCAGCAGATGACATGGCTCCCCAAACCATCACTGATTGTGGAAACTTTATACTAGACCTCAAGCAGCTTGGATTGTGTGTGTCTCCACTCTTCCTACAGACTCTGGGACCTTGATTTTCAAATGAAATGCAAAATTTACTTTCATCTGAAAACAACACCTTGGACCACTAAGTAACAGTCCAGTTCTTTTTCTCCTTGGCCCAGCTAAGACGCTTCTGGTGTTGTCTATTAGTCATGAGTGGCTTGACAAAAGGAATGTGACACTTGTAGCCCATGTCCTGGAAAAGTATGTGTGTGGTGGCTCTTGAAGCCATGACTCCAGCAGTAGTCCACTACTTGTGAATTCCCCCAAAATTTATGAATAACTTTTTCTTAACAATCCTTTCAAGACTGTGGTTATCCCAGTTGCTAGTGCACATTTTTCTACCACATGTTTTCCTTCCACTCAACTTTCCAGATGTGTGTCAATGACTGCCTTCTGGACATCTGTCAAGTCAGCAGTCTTCCCCATGATTGTGGAACCTACTAAAACAGACTAAGGGACCTTTCTACATGCTTAGGAAGCATTTGCAGGTATTTTTTGTTAATTATTCTAATTTACTGAAATAATGACCTTTGGGTTTTCTTTGGCTGTAAGCCATAATCATCAACATTAACAGAAATAAACACTTGAAATAGATCACTCTGTTTTTAATGACTCAATATAATATAGGAGTTTCACGTTTTGTATTGAAAAACTGAAGTAAATTAACTTTTTGATGATATTCTAATTTAGTGAGATGCACTTGTACATCCTGCAGCATCTCATGCTTTGCTTTTTGCTGTCTAGGACAGTAATCTCCAAAACTAGAAGCAAAAGCATAAAAAACAGGAGTATAACTGCATAGAGATGTTAAAAGGAATCTGTCAACAGCTGTGACCCATCCAAACAGCAGATGGCATTCAATAGGAGGTTGAAACATTCATACCTAAGTGGAAATGTGGGCTGTTATGAGCTGGTGGTTTAGGAGCAACATGGGACGTGCTCTGGAGGAGGTGGTACCTGTACTGACCGCAGTTCCTGAGCTTAACACAACACTAGAAGTAGCCGTGGGATGTTCCTGTCACTCCCTAGACACCTCGTCACATCCGGAGGACTAACTACCCCTTAAGATAGAAACAGGAAAGCTATCTTGCCTCAGAGAAAATCCCCAAAGGATAGGACAGCCCCCCACAAATATTGACTGTGAGTGGAGAGGGAAATGACATACGCAGAATGAAACCAGGATGTAGCAAGGAGGCCAGTCTAGCTAGATAGATAGAACAGGACAGAATACTGTGCGGTCAGTATTAAAAACTAGAAAAATCCACCACAGAGTTTACAAAAATCTCCACACCTGACTAAAGGTGTGGAGGGTAAATCTGCTTCCCAGAGCTTCCAGCTTAACTGAATAAATCCATACTGACAAGCTGGACTAGAAAAAACATAGAAAGTGCAGAAAGATTAAGTCCACAACAAGTGGACTGCAAAAGAACAAAGCAAGGACTTATCTTTGCTGAACTGGTCAGAATATCAGGGAAATCCAAGCAGAGATGTGAATCCAATCAGGAACCATTGACAACTGGCACAGGCTGAAGGATAGAACCAGGCTAAATAGCCGAGCCAGAAAGACAATCAGTGGAAGCAGCTGCTGACTACTAAATCCAAGGAGCAGCAGTACCACTTAAAACCACCGGAGGGAGCCCAAGAGCAGAACTCACAAAAGTGCCACTTACAACCACCGGAGGGAGCCCAAGAGCGGAATTCACAACAGTACCCCCCCTTGAGGAGGGGTCACCGAACCCTCACCAGAGCCCCCAGGCCGATCAGGACGAGCCAAGTGAAAAGCACGAACCAAATCGGCAGCATGGACATCGGAGGCAACAACCCAAGAATTATCCTCCTGGCCATAACCCTTCCACTTGACAAGATACTGAAGCCTCCGCCTCGAAAATCCAAAATTTTCTCCACCACATATTCCAACTCCCCATCAACCAACACCGGGGCAGGAGGATCAACAGAGGGAACAACGGGCACCACATATCTCCGCAACAAAGATCTATGGAAAACATTATGGATGGCAAAAGAGGCTGGAAGGGCCAAACGAAAAGATACCGGATTGATAATCTCAGAAATCTTATAAGGACCAATAAACCGAGGCTTGAACTTAGGGGAAGAAACCTTCATAGGAACATGACGAGAAGATAACCAGACTAAATCCCCCACCCGAAGCCGGGGACCAACACCGATGGCGGTTAGCAAAACGTTGAGCCTTTTCCTGAAACAACGTCAAATTGTCTACCACATGAGTCCAAATCTGCTGTAACCTGTCCATTACAGAATCCACACCAGGACAATCAGAAGGCTCAACCTGCCCCGAAGAAAAACGAGGATGAAAACCAAAATTACAAAAGAAAGGCGAAACCAAAGTAGCCGAACTAGCCCGATTATTAAGGGCAAACTCGGCCAACGGCAAGAAAAGCCACCCAATCATCCTGGTCAGCAGACACAAAGCATCTCAAATAGGTTTCCAAGGTCTGATTAGTTCGCTCAGTTTGGCCATTTGTCTGAGGATGAAACGCCGAAGAAAAAGACAAATCAATGCCCATCCTAGCACAAAAGGCCCGCCAAAACCTAGAAACAAACTGGGAACCTCTGTCAGACACAATATTCTCCGGAATGCCATGCAAACGAACCACATGCTGAAAAAACAATGGAACCAAATCAGAGGAGAAAGGCAATTTAGCAAAGGTACCAAATGGACCATTTTAGAGAACCGGTCACAAACCACCCAGATAACAGACATCTTCTGGGAAACAGGAAGATCCGAAATAAAATCCATGGAAATATGCGTCCAGGGCCTCTCAGGGTCCGGCAAAGGCAAAAGCAACCCACTAGCGCGGGAACAGCAAGGCTTGGCCCAGGCACAAGTCCCACAGGACTGCACAAAAGAACGCACATCCCGTGACAAGGAAGGCCACCAAAAGGACCTAGCAACCAAATCTCTGGTACCAAAAATCCCAGGATGACCAGCCAACACCGAAAAATGAACCTCAGAAATTACCTTACTTGTCCATCTATCAGGAACAAACAGCTTCCCCACAGGACAGCGGTCAGGTTTATCAGCCTGAAATTCCTGAAGCACCCGCCGTAAATCAGGGGAGATGGCAGAAAGAATCACCCCTTCCTTAAGAATGCCAACCGGCTCAAGGACTCCAGGAGAATCAGGCAAAAAACTCCTAGAGAGGGCATCAGCCTTAATATTCTTAGATCCCGGAAGATACGAGACCACAAAATCAAAACGGGAGAAAAGCAGTGACCATCGAGTCTGTCTAGGGTTCAGCCGCTTGGCCGACTCGAGGTAAATCAGATTCTTATGATCGGTCAAGACCACAACGCGGTGCTTGGCTCCCTCAAGCCAATGTCGCCACTCCTCAAATGCCCACTTCATGGCCAACAACTCCCGATTGCCGACATCATAATTGTGCTCCGCAGGCGAAAACTTTGTGGAAAAAAAGGCACACGGTTTCATCAAAGAACCATCAGAACTCCTCTGAGACAAAACGGCCCCTGCCCCAATCTCAGAAGCGTCAACCTCAACCTGAAAAGGAAGAGAAACATCTGGCTGACGCAACACAGAGGCAGAAGTAAATCGCCGTTTAAGCTCCTGAAAGGCCTCAACTGCCGCAGAGGACCAATTTGTCACAATAGGGCTCTGCAAAGGCTGCAAGGAAAAACCACAGCGCCTGGCGAATTCCAAGTCCATCAAGTTCAGGGCAGCACCTGAATCCACAAATGCCATGACAGAAAAGGACGATAATGAGCAAATCAATGTTACAGATAAGAGAAATTTAGGCTGTACAGTACTGATGGTAACAGACCTAGCGACCCTCTTAGTACGCTTAGGGCAATCAGAAATAACATGAGCAGAATCACCACAGTAAAAACACAGCCTATTCTGGCATCTGAATCCTTGCCGTTCTGCTCTAGTCAAAATCCTATCACATTGCATAGGCTCAGGACTCTGCTCAGAGGACACTGCCATATGGTGCACAACTTTGCGCTCGTGCAGGCGCCGATCAATCCGAATGGCTAGAGACATAGATTCGCTCAAACCAGCAGGCGTGGGGAACCCCACCATAACATCTTTAAGGGCTTCAGAAAGACCCTTTCTGAAAATTGCTGCCAGAGCCTCCTCATTCCATTTAGTGAGCGCAGACCATTTTCTAAATTTCTGGCAGTATACTTCTGCCACTTCCTGACCCTGACACAGGGCCAACAAGGTCTTTTCTGCATGATCCACAGAATTAGGTTCGTCATACAATAATCCGAGCGCTTGAAAAAATGCGTCTACATTAAGCAATGCCGGATCCCCTGATTCAAGGGAGAATGCCCAGTCCTGAGGGTCACCACTGTTGTGAATTCCGTTCTCGGACTCCCTCCTGTGGTCATGAATGGTACTTTGGTTAGTTCTGCTCTTGGACTCCCTCTGGTGGCTTCGAGCGGAACTGCTGGTCACTGAGGTTGGCTTATCAGCTGCTCTCGTTTATTGCTATGCTGGCTTCCCTATTTAACTCCACTCAGATCGTTACTTCATGCCAGCTGTCAATGGTTCAGTATTGGTTCAGATCTCTCTTGGACTTCTCTGAGGACCTGTCTACTCCAGCAGAAGCTAAGTCTTTGCTAGTTCATTTGTTGTTACTGCTTCCTGAATATGTTTCTTAGTACTGCTAATTTCTTGTCCAGCTTGCTATCATGATATTCCTTTGCTAGCTGGAAGCTCTGGGGTTGCAGAGTGACACCTCCACACCGTGAGTCGGTGTGGGGAGTCTTTTTGCTTACTCTGCGTGGTTTTTTGTAGTCTTTTGTGCTGACCGCATAGTGCCCTTTTCTATCCTCTGACTATTTAGTGAAATCTGGCCTCCTTTGCTAAAACCTGTTTCATTCCTGTGTTTGTGACTTTCCTCTTAACTCACAGTCAATATATGTGGGGGTCTGCCTTTACCTTTGGGGAATTTCTCTGAGGCAAGGTAAGGCTTCTATTTCTATCTTTAGGTGTAGTTAGCTCTTAGGCTGTGTAGAGGCGTCTAGGGAGAGTTAGGTACGCTCCACGGCTATTTCTAGTGTGTGTGATAGGAGTAGGGTTTGCGATCAGCAGAGTTCCCACCTCCCCAGAGCTAGTCCCGATTTTGAGTTTACTCATCAGGTCATTCCGGGTGCTCCTAACCACCAGGTCCATAACAGTACAGCTGGCCATAAAGTGTTAATGCATCTCAAAAGAGGGATAAGAGAAGTTCTGAACCCATTTTTTTTTCTTTGCAGTGTGTTTTGTCTCTCTTTTCCCCTTAACCTCTGGGTGGTTCAGGACTCAGGTGTAGATATGGATATTCAAGGTCTGTCCTCTTGTGTGGATCATCTCACTGCAAGGGTACAAAGCATTCAAGATTATGTAGTTCAGAATCCGATGTTAGAGCCTAGAATTCCAATTCCTGACTTGTTTTCTGGGGATAGATCTAAGTTTCTGAATTTCAAAAATAATTGTAAACTATTTCTTGCTTTGAAACCCTGCTCCTCTGGTGACCCCATTCAGCAAGTAAAAATTTTTATTTCTTTGTTGCGTGGCGACCCTCAAGACTGGGCATTCTCCCTTGCGCCAGGAGATCCTGCATTGCTTAATGTAGATGCGTTTTTTCTGGCGCTTGGATTGCTTTATGATGAACCGAATTCAGTGGATCAGGCAGAGAAAATCTTGCTAGCTTTGTGTCAGGGTCAGGATGAAGCGGAGATATATTGTCAGAAGTTTAGAAAATGGTCTGTGCTTACTCAATGGAATGAGTGTGCCCTGGCAGCAATTTTTAGAAAGGGTCTTTCTGAAGCCCTTAAGGATGTTATGGTGGGATTTTCCACGCCTGCTGGTCTGAATGAATCAATGTCCTTGGCCATCCAAATTGATCGGCGTTTGCGCGAGCGCAAAATTGTGCACCATTTGGCGGTGTCCTCTGAGCAGAGGCCTGAGCCTATGCAATGTGATAGAACTTTGACCAGAACTGAACGGCAAGAACACAGACGTCAGAATAGGCTGTGTTTTTACTGTGGTGACCCCACTCATGCTATCTCTGATTGTCCTAAGCGCACTAAGCGGTTCGCTAAGTCTGTCACCAGTGGTACTGTACAGCCTAAATTTCTTTTGTCTGTTACTCTGATTTGCTCTTTGTCATCCTACTCGGTTATGGCATTTGTGGATTCAGGCGCTGCCCTGAATTTGATGGACTTGGAGTTTGCCAGGCGCTGTGGTTTTTTCTTGGAGCCTTTGCAGTATCCTATTCCATTAAGGGGAATTGATGCCACGCCGTTGGCCAAGAATAAACCTCAGTACTGGACTCAGTTGACCATGTGCATGGCTCCTGCACATCAGGAAGATATTCGCTTTTTGGTGTTGCATAATTTGCATGATGTGGTCGTGTTGGGTTTGCCATGGCTACAGGTTCATAATCCAGTATTGGATTGGAAATCAATGTCTGTGTCTAGTTGGGGTTGTCAAGGGGTACATGGCGATGTTCCGTTGGTGTCAATTTCTGCTTCCACTCCTTCTGAAGTCCCTGAGTTTCTGTTGGATTACCAGGATGTATTTGATGAGCCCAAATCCAGTATCCTACCCCCTCATAGGGATTGTGATTGTGCTATAAATTTGATTCCTGGTAGTAAGTTTCCTAAGGGCCGACTTTTCAATTTGTCTGTGCCAGAGCACGCCGCTATGCGGAGTTATATAAAGGAGTCCTTGGAGAAAGGGCATATTCGCCCGTCTTCATCACCGTTGGGAGCAGGGTTCTTTTTTGTGGCCAAGAAGGATGGTTCTCTGAGACCCTGTATAGATTACCGCCTTCTCAATAAAATCACGGTCAAATTTCAGTACCCTTTGCCTCTGCTGTCTGATTTGTTTGCTCGGATTAAGGGGGCTAGTTGGTTCACCAAGATAGATCTTCGAGGGGCGTATAACCTTGTGCGTATTAAACAGGGCGATGAATGGAAAACAGCATTTAATACGCCCGAGGGCCATTTTGAGTACCTGGTAATGCCATTCGGGCTTTCAAATGCTCCATCTGTGTTTCAGTCCTTTATGCATGACATCTTCCGAAAGTATCTGGATAGATTCATGATTGTATATTTGGATGATATTTTGGTCTTTTCGGATGATTGGGAGTCTCATGTGAAACAGGTCAGAATGGTATTCCAGGTCCTTCGTGCTAATTCCTTGTTTGTGAAGGGGTCTAAATGTCTTTTCGGAGTTCAGAAGGTTTCCTTTTTGGGCTTCATTTTTTCCCCTTCTACTATCGAGATGGATCCTGTTAAAGTTCAGGCCATTTATGATTGGACACAACCTACATCTGTGAAGAGCCTTCAGAAATTCCTGGGCTTTGCTAATTTTTACCATCGCTTCATCGCTAATTTTTCTAGTGTGGTTAAACCTTTGACTGATTTGACAAAGAAAGGTGCTGATGTGGTGAATTGGTCCTCTGCGGCCGTTGAGGCTTTTCAGGAGCTGAAACGTCGTTTTTCTTCGGCCCCTGTGTTGCGTCAGCCAGATGTTTCGCTCCCTTTTCAGGTCGAGGTTGATGCTTCTGAGATTGGAGCAGGGGCTGTTTTGTCTCAAAGAAGTTCTGATGGCTCTGTGATGAAACCATGTGCCTTCTTTTCTAGAAAGTTTTCGCTTGCTGAGGGTAATTATGATGTTGGCAATCAGGAGCTGCTAGCTATGAAGTGGGCATTCGAGGAGTGGCGACATTGGCTTGAGGGAGCCAAGCACCGCGTGGTGGTCTTGAGTTGACGGATCACAAAAATCTGACTTATCTCGAGTCTGCCAAGCGGTTGAATCCTAGACAGGCTCGATGGTCGCTGTTTTTCTCCCGTTTCGATGTTGTGGTCTCATACCTTCCAGGTTCTAAGAATGTGAAGGCGGATGCCCTTTCTAGGAGTTTTGTGCCTGATTCTCCGGGAGTCCCTGAGCCGGCTGGTATTCTCAAAGAGGGGGTAATTCTGTCTGCCATCTCCCCTGATTTGCGGCGGGTGCTGCAGGAGTTTCAGGCTGATAGACCTGACCGTTGTCCAGCGGAGAAACTGTTTGTCCCTGATAGATGGACTAGCAGAGTTATTTCTGAGGTTCATTGCTCGGTGTTGGCTGGTCATCCTGGGATTTTTGGTACCAGAGACTTGGTGGCTAGGTCCTTTTGGTGGCCTTCCTTGTCACGGGATGTGCGTTCTTTTGTGCAGTCCTGTGGGACTTGTGCTCGGGCTAAGCCCTGCTGTTCTCGTGCCAGTGGGTTGCTTTTGCCCTTGCCAGTCCCGAAAAGGCCTTGGACGCATGTTTCCATGGATTTTATTTCAGATCTTCCTGTCTCTCAAAGGATGTCTGTCATCTGGGTGGTTTGTGATCGCTTTTCTAAGATGGTCCATTTGGTACCCTTGCCTAAATTACCTTCCTCCTCTGATTTGGTGCCATTATTTTTTCAACATGTGGTTCGTTTGCATGGCATTCCGGAGAACATTGTGTCGGACAGAGGTTCCCAGTTTGTCTCTAGGTTTTGGCGGTCCTTTTGTGCTAAGATGGGCATTGATTTGTCTTTTTCTTCGGCTTTCCATCCTCAAACAAATGGCCAAACCGAACGAACCAACCAGACTTTGGAAACCTATCTGAGATGCTTTGTTTCTGCTGATCAGGATGATTGGGTGACCTTCTTGCCATTGGCTGAGTTCGCCCTTAATAATCGGGCTAGTTCGGCTACTTTGGTTTCGCCTTTTTTTTTTGCAATTCTGGTTTTCATCCTCGTTTTTCCTCGGGGCAGGTTGAGCCTTCTGACTGTCCTGGTGTGGATTCTGTGGTGGACAGGTTGCAGCAAATTTGGACTCACGTAGTGGACAATCTGACGTTGTCCCAGGAGAAGGCTCAACGTTTCGCTAACCGCCGTCGTTGTGTTTTGGTTGTCTTCTCGTTATGTTCCTATGAAGGTTTCTTCTCCTAAGTTTAAGCCTCGTTTCATTGGTCCTTATAAGATTTCTGAAATTCTCAACCCTGTGTCATTTCGTTTGGTCCTTCCAGCTTCTTTTGCCATCCATAATGTGTTCCATAGGTCGTTGTTGTGGAGGTACGTGGGGCCTATGGTTCCCTCCATTGATCCTCCTGCTCCGGTGTTGGTTGAGGGGGAGTTGGAGTATGTGGTGGAGAAAATTTTGGATTCTCGTATTTCGAGACGGAAGCTTCAGTACCTGGTTAAGTGGAAAGGCTATGGTCAGGAGGATAATTCCTGGGTTGTTGCCTCCGATGTCCATGCTGCCGAGTTAGTTCGTGCCTTTCATTTGGCTCGTCCTGATCGGCCTGGTGAATTCCGTTCTCGGACTCCCTCCTGTGGTCATGAATGGTACTTTGGTTAGTTCTGCTCTTGGACTCCCTCTGGTGGCTTCGAGCGGATCTGCTGGTCACTGAGGTTGGCTTATCAGCTGCTCTCGTTTATTGCTATGCTGGCTTCCCTATTTAACTCCACTCAGATCGTTACTTCATGACAGCTGTCAATCGTTCAGTATTGGTTCAGATCTCTCTTGGACTTCTCTGAGGACCTGTCTACTCCAGCAGAAGCTAAGTCTTTGCTAGTTCATTTGTTGTTACTGAATATATTTCTTAGTACTGCTAATTTCTTGTCCAGCTTGCTATCATGATATTCCTTTGCTAGCTGGAAGCTCTGGGGTTGCAGAGTGGCACCTCCACACCGTGAGTCGGTGTGGGGAGTCTTTTTGCTTACTCTGCGTGGTTTTTTGTAGTCTTTTGTGCTGACCGCATAGTGCCCTTTTCTATCCTCTGACTATTTAGTGAAATCTGGCCTCCTTTGCTAAAACCTGTTTCATTCCTGTGTTTGTGACTTTCCTCTTAACTCACAGTCAATATATGTGGGGGTCTGCCTTTACCTTTGGGGAATTTCTCTGAGGCAAGGTAAGGCTTCTATTTCTATCTTTAGGTGTAGTTAGCTCTTAGGCTGTGTAGAGGCGTCTAGGGAGAGTTAGGTACGCTCCACGGCTATTTCTAGTGTGTGTGATAGGAGTAGGGTTTGCGGTCAGCAGAGTTCCCACTTCCCCAGAGCTAGTCCCGATTTTGAGTTTACTCATCAGGTCATTCTGGGTGCTCCTAACCACCAGGTCCATTCACACCACGCAGCAGAGAGATGACAATTTTAACCTGCTGAATGGAATCACCAGAGGAACGGGGTTTCAAGGCAAAAAACAATTTGCAGTTATTTTTAAAGTTCAAAAACTTGGATCTGTCCCCAAAAAACAAATCAGGGGTTGCAATTCTAGGCTCTAAAGCCGGAGTCTGGACAACATAATCTTGGATACTCTGTACTCTTGCAGCAAGTTGATCCACACGAGAAAACAAACCCTGAACATCCATGCCAGCGCCAAAATCCTGAACCACCCAGAGATTAAGAGGAAAAAAAAGACAAAACAGACTGCAGAAAAAAAAATGGTTCAGAACTTCCTTTTCCTTCTTTTGAGATGCATTTAATTCATTTTTGGGCCAGTTGTACTGTTATGAGCTGGTGGTTTAGGAGCAACATGGGACGTGCTCTGGAGGAGGTGGTACCTGTACTGACCGCAGTTCCTGAGCTTAACACAACACTAGAAGTAGCCGTGGGATGTTCCTGTCACTCCCTAGACACCTCGTCACAGCTGGAGTACTAACTACCCCTAAAGATAGAAACAGGAAAGCTATCTTGCCTCAGAGAAAATCCCCAAAGGATAGGACAACCCCCACAAATATTGACTGTGAGTGGAGAGGGAAATGACATATGCAGAATGAAACTAGGATGTAGCAAGAGGCCAGTCTAGCTAGATAGATAGAACAGGACAGAATACTGTGCGGTCAGTATTAAAAACTAGAAAAATCCACCACAGAGTTTACAAAAATCTCCACACCTGACTAAAGGTGTGGAGGGTAAATCTGCTTCCCAGAGCTTCCAGCTTAACTGAATAAATCCATACTGACAAGCTGGACTAGAAAAAACATAGAAAGTGCAGAAAGATTAAGTCCACAACAAGTGGACTGCAAAAGAACAAAGCAAGGACTTATCTTTGCTGAACTGGTCAGAATATCAGGGAAATCCAAGCAGAGATGTGAATCCAACCAGGAACCATTGACAACTGGCACAGGCTGAAGGATAGAACCAGGCTAAATAGCCGAGCCAGAAAGACAATCAGTGGAAGCATCTGCTGACTACTAAATCCAAGGAGCAGCAGTACCACTTAAAACCACCGGAGGGAGCCCAAGAGCAGAACTCACAAAAATGACACTTACAACCACCGGAGGGAGCCCAAGAGCTTCTCCAACTAGAAATGTAGTATAGTTTCTCTGATTTGCTATGTCTCTTTCCTCATGTACAGGCATTGCAGGACCTTAGGCATCCATGGTTATGACCACTGATATAGTGAGAGTTAGGGTAGCTAGTTGCTAGTGGTCGTAACCATGGATACCTAAGGTACTACAATTCCTGCCCATGAGGAAAGACATATCGAATCAGAAAAACTATATTACATTTCTAATTGAAGGCAGTTACTAATATTATTATTACTACATCTACTACATATTGAAATAGGATCTTGGAGATGGAAAAATCCCTTTAAGCATTTTTGGTCAAAACTACTGTACTTACTGTGCGTATGTTCAGTCTTTTGAGTGTCTTCTAACTAGTGATGAATATGTCAATGTTTGGTTCGGATTACGATCGCCGAATTTGCAATGTTAGCAGATTAATTCTTCGAATATTCGCGAAACATAACCAAACCCCATTCATGTCAATAGGAGTGTCACGATTGGACTGGCGAGTAAACTGGGACCAGGGGAACCTTTCCTGGCCCTAGCTCTAGGGGGCACCCTAACCCGCCCTGTTCCCCGGGATACCTCAGATGGCGAGGATGCCTCCGCCTTTGCCCTGTCTCCTGACTGCCGCCCTGCGTCTGTCCCCCTCCCCACCCGGGGAAGAGAGGCGCTACCGTGTACAACAGTACACCAACCCGACAAACGGGAAGGAAGACAAGGGTAAAAAAAAAACTCCACTCACACAAAATATGCTCTCACAAATAACAGAGGTATCCACCCGAGTGTGAAGGAAAGGGAGAGTAAATAAGGCAGGTAAAGATGAGGTATTTTCCAAGCGTACAAACCATACAACTGTCGCACAATAAATTCCTCCAGCTCTCCAAACACCAGCTCCTCACTACTCCAGGTCTATCCAGCAAGTGCTATTTCAGACAAAGATCTGACCAGAAGGTCTAGCTTATATAGGAGAGAGGAGTGGCTAACTGAGCACAGCTGAAAGCATGGATTTCCACATGGCCTATTAACCCCTGTCCTGCTGAAAGAAAACAAAACACTTTTAATACACAGGAGAAGTGCTTCTTCTCAGAGATGAAGCAGAAGCCGTGGTCTTCTGGTACTGCTCTGTCGTGGTAACTCCGTGACAGTACCCCCCCTCAGGGGTGAACCTAGCCTCTCTGCTGCCTGAGGCGAAAGGAAAAATGGCACCCCCCCCCCACACACACACACAGTCCCTGCCTCACTGCCTGTGCACACACATCCCTCCACCGAACCCGGTAATCGCCGCTCACAGTAGCATACCAGCGGAGGTGTATCTAGGGTTTCTGGCGCCCGGGGCAAGAATTCATTTTGGCGCCCCCCCAGGACATATGCGATTTGCACACTCAGTCATGTAAAATTTTAAAATGCGCGCGTGTCCAGCCTCCCGGCTTGTGATTGGTTGACCGCGCCGCAACCAATCACAAGCCGGGACGTCACGGGAGGCTGGACACGCGCCCATTTTAAAATGCGCGCGTGTCCAGCCTCCCGGCTTGTGATTGGTTGACCGCGCCGCAACCAATCACAAGCCGGGACGTCACGGGAGGCTAGACACGCGCCCATTTTAAAATGCGCGCGTGTCCAGCCTCCTGGCTTGTGATTGGTTGACCGCGCCGCAACCAATCACAAGCCGGGACGTCACGGGAGGCTGGACACGCGCCCATTTTAAAATGCGCGCGTGTCCAGCCTCCCGGCTTGTGATTGGTTGACCGCGCCGCAACCAATCACAAGCCGGGACGTCACGGGAGGCTAGACACGCGCCCATTTTAAAATGCGCGCGTGTCCAGCCTCCTGGCTTGTGATTGGTTGACCGCGCCGCAACCAATCACAAGCCGGGACGTCACGGGAGGCTGGACACGCGCCCATTTTAAAATGCGCGCGTGTCCAGCCTCCCGGCTTGTGATTGGTTGACCGCGCCGCAACCAATCACAAGCCGGGATGTCACGGGAGGCTAGACACGCGCCCATTTTAAAATGCGCGCGTGTCCAGCCTCCCGTGACGTCACGGCTTGTGATTGGTTGCGGCGCCCATGTGACTGCGACGCAACCAATCACAAAGCCGGGACGTAAGTTTAAAATCCTTAAGGACCTGAAATTACGTCACGGCTTGCTGTGATTGGTTGCGTCGCCCATGTGACTGCGACGCAACCAATCACAAAGCCGGAGCGTAATTTTAAAATACTGAATGACCTGAAATTACGTCACGGCTTGCTGTGATTGGTTGCGTCGCCGCCACATGGGCGGCATGCGACCAATCACAAGCCGGGACTTCACGTAAGGAAAGAAAAGCGCGAATTTTAAACAAAGAACGCTGCCGCTTCCCTCGGTAAGGTGCAGGCTGCGTCGGAGAGGTGAGTATAGCAATATTTTTTATTTTAATTCTCTCTTTTACACATTTTTACATTAATGTTGTTTCGATACCGATACCCGATACCACAAAAGTATTGGATCTCGGTATCGGAATTCCGATACCCGCAAGTATCGGCCGATACCCGATACTTGCGGTATCGGAATGCTCAACACTACATATGAGTGAAGTGTCCATGTGACGACTACTGGAACCTGCAGAGCTGAATCCTGACATCGCAGCTTCTGAATTCTCACAACTAATGCACTGCACACTTTTAGGATTCTCCCTTGCCGGTGGACGGTCATGTCAGCACAAGTATGTGATTTGTATACTTCTGACCACATTACAACTAGACGTGCCCGCCCTCACTCAGTTCATTTTCATAGAGTGAGGTCACACATGTCTAGTCAGCACGTGACCGCATTAATGTAAATCACCAGCACCAGAGAATCCTGACAGCGTGCAGGGCGCACTGTGAGAAATCAGAAGTCTGTAGTCACAAAGAATCACTGCAGACTCATTACAAACCTGGACATTCCCTTTAATGCTCCTAACATAAATTAAAAACATGAGAGTTAGTTAGTATCACAAATAACATTTGCATCCAGATACCTTATAGATGACGTCGTCTCTGGAGTCATTCTCCTTTTCTTCATCTTGTCCAGACCCCATGATGAGTTTTCTCATCCACAGCCATCTCTGCAGACTTCCATCTTCTCCGCTCTTTTGCAGAAAGTCTCCACGAGACGCCCTTAAAGATATAAGTGTCATTATAATGCTCCTGTATAATAAATTGCCCCTCACTATATTGTCTGCACAAAATATGACCCCCACACTGTCCCTCTTATGGTACATACTCTTCACACTGACCTCTCCTTTCCATACCGGACCCCTCTTCACACTGTCCTCTCACACTGTGTCCCCCCCTATAGGGCCCAGTATTTATACTCCATATTTATACTCCATCCTCCCACCCTGCGTGCATGGCTCCTCTATCCTCTCACCCTGCGTGTGTGGCTCCCCCATCCTCCTCCCCTGCATGCGTGGCTCCCCCATCCTCCTCCCCTGCGTGCGTGGCTCCCCATCCTTCTCCCCTGCGTGTGTGGCTCCCCCATCCTCCTCCCCTGCGTGCGTGGCTCCCCCATCCTTCTCCCCTGCGGGCATGGCTCCCCCATTCTCCTCCCCTGCGTGTGTGGCTCCCCCATCCTCCTCTCCTGCGTGCGTGGCTCCCCCATCCTTCTCCCCTGCGTGCGTGGCTCCCCCATCCTTCTCCCCTGCGTGTATGGCTCCCCCATCCTTCTCCCCTGCGTTTGTGGCTCCCCCATCCCTCTCCCCTGCGTGTGTGGCTCCCCCATCCTCCTCTCCTGCATGCGTGGCTCCCCCATCCTCCTCCCCTGTGTGCATGGCTCCCTCATCCTTCTCCCCTGCGTGTATTGCTCCCCCATCCTTCTCCCCTGCGTGCATGGCTCCCCCATCCTTCTCCCCTGCGTGCGTGGCTCTCCCATCCTTCTCCACTGCGTGTGTGGCTCCCCCATCCTTCTCCCCTGCGTGCGTGGTTCCCCCATCCTTCTCCCCTGTGTGTGTGGCTCCCCCATCCTTCTCCCCTGCGTGTGTGGCTCCCCCATCCTTCTCCCCTGCGTGCGTGGCTCCCCCATCCTTCTCCCCTGCGTGTGTGGCTCCCCCATCCTTCTCCCCTGTGTGCATGGCTCCCCCATCCTTCTCCCCTGCGTGTGTGGCTCCCCCATCCTTCTCCCCTGCGTGTATGGCTCCCCCATCCTTCTCCCCTGCGTGTATGGCTCCCCCATCCTTCTCCCCTGCGTGCGTGGCTCCCCCATCCTTCTCCCCTGTGTGTATGACTCTCCCATCCTTCTCCCCTGCGTGCCTGGCTCCCCCATCCTTCTCCCCTGCATGTATGGCTCCCCCATCCTTCTCCCCTGCGTGCGTGGCTCCCCCATCCTTCTCCCCTGTGTGTATGACTCCCCTATCCTTCTCCCCTGCGTGCCTGGCTCCCCCATCCTTCTCCCCTGCATGTATGGCTCCCCCATCCTTCTCCCCTGCATGTATGGCTCCCCCATCCTTCTCCCCTGCGTCCATGGCTCCTCTATCCCTTTTCCCTGTCATACTCACCTCTCACCGGGCGGCGCAGAGCTTCTTGGCTTCCTGGCGGTCACATGGTAGCGCTCATTAAGGTGATGAATATGCGCATATTCATGACCTTAATGACGGTACCATGTGACCGCTGAAGACAGGACGCACTGCCGGAGCTGAGAAACAGTTGCAGCCACCGCTGGAGGAAGGTGAGTATTACGTCTTCAGGGAGGGGGGGTGGGAAGGAGGGAGGGAGGGAGGAGGGGGGGTGTTCACTTGACCCCGGAGTTTAAAAAAAAACCAAAAAAAAACCCTAGCAGCGCAAATCCAGTTACAGAATCTGCCGCCCCCTCTCTTCTGCCGCCTGAGCCAAAGAGCTCAAGTCGCCTCATGGTAGCAGCGTCACTGCCTCCCCTTCTATGAGGGACCTCAGGAACTTCAGGACCTGGTTTATCTGGGTGGGCCGCATGAAAGGCCCGAACCAGCCTGGTCACATGAACGTCGGAAGCTGGAACCCACATCCTCTCCTCAGGACCGTACCCCTTCCAATGCACCATGTATTGAAATGACCGACAAACAAGATGAGAATCTAAGATCTTTGCTATCTGGAACTCCAGATTACCATCGACAATAACAGGAGAAGGTGGCAGAGGTGAAGATCCTGCAGATGCCACGTACTTCTTGAGAAGAGAACGGTGAAACACATTGTGGATTTTAAAAGTAGGTGGCAGAGCAAGACGGAATGCTACCGGATTGACGACGGCTAGGATCTTATAGGGACCAATAAACCTGGGACCCAATTTCCAAGACGGAACCTTTAGCTTAATGTTCCTTGAGGACAGCCACACCAAGTCACCAACACTCAGGTCCGAACCCACCAAACGTCTCCGGTCAGCCACACTCTTATATTTGGAGCCCATTTTTTGCAAATTATTAATCACTCCCTGCCAAATCGTAGAAATAGAAGAAGAGAACCGTTCCTCCTCCAGTAAACCAGAAGGGCGATCACCATTGAACTAACTAAACTGCGGATGAAACCCATATGCCCCAAAAAATGGGGACTTACCAGTTGATTCCTGACAGCGATTATTAACTGCAAATTCAGCCAACGGTAAGTAGGTCACCCAGTCCTCTTCTCAGATACAAAACATCTAAGATATGTCTCTAAATTCTGATTAACCCGTTCAGTCTGCCCGTTAGACTGTGGGTGAAACGCCGAAGAAAAAGACAAATGGATCCCCAGACGGGTGCAAAACGCCCTCCAGAATTTGGAGATAAACTGCACCCCCCGATCAGAAACAATATCCGTAGGAATCTCATGCAGTCTTATTATTTCCCTGACGAAGATTTGCGCCAGAGTTTTGGCATTAGGCAAAGCTGGCAAAGCAATAAAATGAGACATTTTACTGAACTTGTCCACCACCACCAGGATTACAGTGTTCCCTACAGACACAGGTAGATCCATAATAAAATCGACCGACAAATGAGTCCAAGGTCTGCTGGGAATCTCCAAAGGTAGGAGAGCCCCTGACGGACGAGTATGTGAAGTCTTAGAACGCGCACAGATATTGCAGGCGGCGACATACTCCTGAACATCCGTATAAGCACCTGGCCACCAAAAACGCAGAGTAAGTAGATCCGCGGTAGCCTTAATCCCTGGATGTCCAGCCAGCACTGTATCATGATGTTCACTGAGGATTCTAAGATGGAGATTGACTGGTACAAACAGTTTACCAAGAGGACAGGTAGCAGGGGCATCCCCCTGAGCGTCCGCCACCTCTCTTTCAAGATTGGAGCATATAGACGCCATCATTACCCCTTTTTGTAGTATAGGTACCGGTTTGCACTTATCGCCTCCCCCAGGAAAGCAACGGGACAAAGCATCTGCCTTAACATTTTTGCTTCCCGGCCTAAAAGTAACAAAAAAGTTAAATCTGGTAAAGAACAAAACCCATCTTGCCTGACGAGGTGTAAGACGTTTTGCCGACTCCAAGTAAGCCAGATTCTTATGGTCAGTGATCACCATCACAGGGTGAACAGCTCCTTCCAAGAAATGACGCCACTCCTCAAATGCCCATTTGATAGCTAAGAGTTCCCTATTACCAGTATCATAGTTTCTCTCAGCTGGTGACAGTTTTTTAGAAAAGAAAGCGCATGGTTGCCATTTACCAGGAGACGCACATTGCGATAATACAGCCCCCACTTCCACCTTGGATGCATCCACCTCCACAATGAATGGCTGAGTGACATCAGGCTGAATAAGTGTCAAATGCCTCCCTGGCAGGACTGGACCACTTGGAGAAGTCCGTCCCCTTTTTAGTCATATCAATGAGCGGTTTAGCTACTACTGAAAAGTTCTTTAAGAATTTTCGGTAGTAATTGGAAAAACCCAAAAACCTTTGTAAGGCCTTCAAATCCTCAGGACGATCTCATTCCAATACCGCCCGGACTTTCGCCGGATCCATGCGAAAACTGGTGGCAGATAATACATATCTAAGGAAAGGGATCTCCTCAACCGAGAACATGCACTTTTCAGGTTTGACATACAATTTATTGTCACAAAGTATCTGTAGGACTTGTCTGACATGTTGCTGGTGTGACTCAAGGTCAGGTGAGTACACAAGAATGTCATCCAGGTAGATAACAACAAACCTGCCTACAAGGTGACTAAAGATGTCATTAATAAAGTGCTGGAAGACGGCGGGCGCGTTCGTCAACCCAAAAGGCATCACTAGATTCTCATAGTGTCCTTCTGGCATATTGAACGTAGTCTTCCACTCATCTCCCTCCTTAATGCGGATGAGATTGTATGCCCCCCTGAGGTCCATTTTAGAGAACCATTTTGCCCCAACAATTTGATTAAAAAGGTCAGGTATAAGAGGTAGCGGATACGGATCACGGACCGTGATAACATTAAGTTCCCAGAAATCCAGGCAAGGACGTAACCCGCCATCCTTCTTCTTTACGAAAAAGAACCCTGCAGCAAGGGGAGAAGAGGAAGGTCGGATATGGCCCTTAGCCAGACTTTCTGTAATATAGTCCTTCATGGCCTGCCTTTCTGGACCTGAGATGTTATAGAGTCTGCTTTTGGGCAGCTTGGCACCAGGAACCAGATTGATGGCACAATCATAAGGACGATGTGGGGGAAGCTCTTGGCTCCCTTGTTCAGAAAACACATCCACGAAGTCTGACAGGTAATGGGGCACAGATTGGGTATCCACCCTTGCCAACAGGGTACCCAAACAGTGTCGTTGACAGTATGTACTCCACTTTACCACTTCCTGTGTCTGCCAATCAATTACTGGATTGTGCAGAGCGAGCCAAGGAAGTCCCAGTACCACAGGTGAGTGCAGGCCCTCAAGCACATAACATTTTAACACCTCAGAGTGTATGGCCCCTACCTGTAGTCGTAAGTCATGGACTACCTGCGTGAAGTGCCCCTGTCTTAAAGGACCGGAATCGATAGCTATAATGAGTATAGGTCTGGACAAGGTTTGTGAGACAAGGCCTTGGTCCCGGACGAACCCTGCATCGACCAAATTAAACCCCGCCCCACTGTCCAAGAAGGCGGACACGTCAACCTTATTTTCACCCACATATAAAATAGCTGGAAGGAAAAAACGAGTCTTTTCCACAGAGGTAATGAGTACACCTGAGTTGCCTACCTCCCCGCAACCCAGGCTCTCTAGTTTTCCGGCAGTTGTTTAAACAAGTGACGGGTAGGACATGTGCCCACAAAATGACCTTTCTTGCCACAACAAAAGCACACTCCCCCCTTATGCCGAATTAATGCAAGTTTGCTAGGTTGGGACGCTGCACCCACTTGCATGGGTTCCACAGTAGAATCAGTACTGGTCGCGCTCAAACTTGGACCTCCTGCCCCCAGAGGTGTCTCCTTATGCCTCTGGCGAAGACGGGGATCAACCCGGATCGCCAGAGACATAGCCGACTCAAGGGAATCCGGAGTCTCATAGAGAGCTAAAGCATTCCTTACTCTTACTGAGAGACCCTCGCAGAACTGACTACGGAGGGCCGGGTCATTCCACCTAATGTCAGTGGCCCATCGTCGGAACTCGGAGCAGTATTCCTCCGCTAGACGGTTTCCTTGCTGAAGTTGGCGCAAAGACGACTCAGCCAAGGAGACACGATCAGGGTCATCATAAACTAAGCCCAAAGCCTCGAAGAAGCCCTCTACTGACTGAAGTGACTGTGAGTCAGATGGAAGAGAAAATGCCCATGCTTGCGGGTCCCCCTGTCACAAATAACAGAGGTATCCACCCGGGTGTGAAGGAAAGGGAGAGTAAATAAGGCAGGTAAGGATGAGGAATTTTCCAAGCGTACAAACCATACAACTGTCGCACAAGAAATTCCTCCAGCTCTCCAAACACCAGCTTCTCACTACTCCAGGTCTATCTAGCAAGTAGTGATGTGTCGTTCACGAACGAGCCGACACAAAGAGCCGGCTCCCTGCTGTGAACGATGGGAGCCGGCACACCAGTGAGAGCCACTAAAATTCCTGAATGGCTCTCACTGGGCGTAAAATCCGGACTTCGGCATGCGTAACTCCGCCCACCTGAGTAAAACCCCGCCCACTCTTCAAATTAATTGACTCTAAGAAGTGGGCGGGGTTTCGGACGCCTAAATAGATATTGAATAGGGATCCATTTAGGATCCAAAAAGAGCCGGTTCACGAGCCGAAAGAGCCGGCTCTTTTTGGTGAGCGGAGCCATGAGAGCCAGATCACCAAAAAGAGCCAGACTGCCCATCACTACTAGCAAGTGCTATTTCAGACAAAGATCTGACCAGAAGGCCTAGCTTATATAGGAGAGAGGAGTGGCTAACTGAGCACAGCTGAAAGCAGGAATTTTCACATGGCCTATTAACCCCTGTCCTGCTGAAAGAAAACAAAACACTTTTAATACACAGGAGAAGTGCTTCTTCTCAGAGATGAAGCAGAAGCCATCAGACGCCGAGGTCTTCTGGTACTGCTCTGTCGCGGTAACTCCGTGACAAGGAGACAAAAACAAACGCATGAACAACTCCTTATAATGGCCCCAAATACTGCCAAAACACATCAAATGGGAGTCAGACACCAGGAAAGTGGCCTCAATTCACCCACAGTACAAATTCTAGCATAGCACTGCATCAATCAGCCAAGCATGAGGTATCGGGGTCTGGGACAGCATTTGCAGCTTTCAACTGAACGTCACAGTAAGACCAGGTAGATTCGGGATCTGTATAAGCCTCTTTTGCTGGGAGTCCTGATACCACATGCAACACCTCTACCTGCTTTCATGCTGAGTCACACTAAGGTGGCACAAATATCAGTTTTGTAGACTACCATTGTTGGAAAAATTTAAGGATAGAAACACGGGTAGTTGAGTCCAAGGAAGTGGAGGCCTGACGGTCTCGGATGCCTACTGCTACAGGCAACATGCATGAAGGAGACCCAACCAGGAGTGTTCACATTTCAAAAAATTATTGGCAGACACCACCAAAGTGGCATCAATTTCACCACAGTAGAAATAATATAATAGGGACCGACAGGTCTTTCACTACGCCCAATCCAGCAGATGGACACCCAACCAGGAGTGTTAACATTAAAACAAATGAGGGCCTTACACCACAAAAGTGGCATTAATTTCATGTGAGTAGAAATAGTATAACAGGGAATGACAGGTCTTCCACCACACCCAATCCAGCATATGGACACCCAAACAGGAATGTTCACATTTCCAAAAATTACTGGCAGACACCACCAAAGTGGCATCAATTTCATCACAGTAGAAATTGTATAATAGGGACCGACAGGACTTCCGCTGCGCCCAATCCAGCAGATGAAAACCCAACTAAGAGTGTTCACATTTCCAAAATGTATTGGCAGACAATACCAAAGTGACATCAATTTCACCACAGCATAGATAGTGTAATAGGGACTGACAGGTCTTCTGCTACACCCAATTCTGCAGATGGACACCCAACCTGGCGTTTTCACATTTTTAAAAATGAGGGCCTGACCAAACCGAAGTGGAATAACTGTCACGAGAATATATATAGTATAATTGAATAATAGAATAGTATAATTGGAACCAACACGTCTTCTACTACTGCTAACGCAGCAGATGTAGACCAACTATGACTGTGCAACAGACACAGCAGGCACAGAAGCCACACTAAAGATATCACAGAATGCAGTTATGTGACACTAATACATAACACTAAAAAATGCAATATCATCTAGTCTGTACAGTCTGCGATTGGGGTGCAAAAGTCCTTGGAGAGCCATGACTTGTTCATTTTGATGAAAGTTAGGCGGTCTTCACTTTTAGGGGACAGCCGGGTTCGCTAATCAGTCAGGCCACCACCAGCAGCGCTGAAAACATGCTCTGAGAGAACGCTGGCTGCCGGGCATGATAAAACCTACAAGGCATGTGAGGCGAGCTCATGCCAGTCATCCATTTTGGAAGATCAAAATGTGAAAGGGTCCAAACTCTCCCTGGTCGTAGTGATATTAAGTTCTAGATACTCCTGCGCTATCCTCTCCATTCATTCACCATGTGTAAGACTTGGACTCTTTTGTGCTGATGCACCAGCTGGTCAAAAAAAATGTTAAAGGACTCACAGAAATTGCTTCTTCCAGTTACACCACTGCTGCTGCTAATGTTTTGGTGTTGACGAATTGATGTGCCGGTGGTTGGAAGTCTAGAGCTGCAATGCAAACTGTGTGCTTCACTGCTGTGTTGGGGATAAGCTCTCTTATGGTTGTGTAAAAGCGTGTTTCAATACTCCAGCATTCGCGGGTCCCTTTCCAGGGTAGGAAGCATCTGGCAAAATTTTGTTTTATAACGTGGATCTAACAGAGTGGCAACCCAGTAGTCAGCAATATTCCTAATCATAACTAAACAGGGATCATGTTGCAGCAAGAAGGAACTCATTTGTTGGGCTCTAGCATGAGGTCCAAGCCCATGTTGCAAAGGTGGGTGGGTAAGAATGAGGCTTGTTTCCTCCATCCCCTCCCACCAACCATGAACAGCAGAGAGGGATGGATTATCCTCTTCATCTGACAGTTGCTGGCCCATCACCTCTTCCTCCTCCATTTGTTCCTCGGATCTTGCACCTTCGATAACAGTTGGTCTGTTATCACTAGCCATCCTCCCTTGGCACCCACCTGTGTGTCTGGAACTTAGAGACAATGTTATCCCTTCCGCATCTTCCTCAGCTTCCTCCTTTTCTTCTGGGACCACATCTCCTCCCGCAGGCTATTCAAAGTCTGCTCCAGCATATAGATGACCGTAATAGTGTTGCTGATGACGGCGTCGTTGGCGTTAACCATCTAAGTAGACATTTCTTATATAAACTGCGGTCACCGCCATCAGGGGCTTATCTGCAGCATTTTGTAATGATGTAGATAAGCCCCCAATATAACCTGAAAGATAAGAAAAACAAGTTAGATTATACTCACCCAGGGGCGGTCCCGGTTCGGTCCAATGGGCATCGCGGTCCGGGTCCGGTGCCGCCCATCTTCATACGATGACATCCTCTTCTTTGCTTCCTGCCACGGCTCTAGCGCAGGTGTAATTTATCTGCCCTGTTGAGGGCAGCGTAAAGTACTGCAGTTCGCAAGCGCCGGGACTCTCTGACCTTTCCTGCAGATAAAGTACGCATGCGCAGGAGCCGCAGCAGGAAGTAAAGAAGAGGACATCATCGTAAGAAGATGGGAGGCGCCGGACCCGGACGGCGACACCCATTGGACCCGACCGAACCGGGACCACCCCTGGGTTAGTATAATCTAACTTGTTTTTCTTATCTTTCAGGTTACATCGTGGCTTATCTACAGCATTACAGAATGCTGTAGATAAGCCCCTGATGGCGGTGGACACAGTTTATATACGAAATATGAGGTGACAGATTCCCTTTAATCTGTGCCCTCTCTATAAACGTGATGTGCGCCACTTCCGTACTACGTTGCCCCAGGTTATATGACATGACATATTGCGTCAGGGTTCGTTGCTGCTGCTATAGTCGCTGCAACATGTGAAGAGTGGAATTCCACCGTGTCAGCACATCGCATATCAACCTGTTAACTGGCATGGGCAAAGACCTCTGTATCGGTGCAAGTCAATGATCTAAGGGGTGCAAATGGCAGAAATGAGCACACAGCTTACGTGCTTTCTGGAGTAGTTCACCCAGGCCAAGATAGTGGAGGAGAAAATGCTGTACCACCAGGTTGAGGACGTGAGTCATGCAAGGCACATGTGTGAGGTTGCCTTGCCGTAGGGCCACCACCAGCTTCACACCATTATCGGACACGGCTTTCCTCGGATACAGGTTCAGCGGAGACAGCCATTGGTCAATCTCAGCCTGGAGCGCTGTCACAACTCTTCAGCTGTATGACTGCGTTCTCCAAGGCATATCAATTTTTATACAGCCTAATTGCGGTGAGCCCTGGCTGCGCAGTATGGAGATGGTGGGGATTCTCTCTGCACTGTTGGAACGGGTGTTTCATTAAGGCAGAAGTTGAGGGTGCAGGTGGAGGCCCTAGAGGAGACAGGGGAGAAGGCAGAAGCAGTGGAGGAAGTATTAAATGTAGAGGTTTGTCCTGCAAACCTTGAGGATTCCAAGACTTGTGAAGCAGCACCTACCCCCACAGCCACCAGTCACCCAGTGCCCAGTCAGCAAGATGTAACACCCTTGGCCATGCTTACTCGTCCAAGTGTCTGTGGTGAAATGTACCCTGGCAGACATAGATTTAGTCAAGGAATGGGTGACGTTGTCTGCGACATGCTGGTGTAGCACCGGCACAGCTTTCTTAGAAAAGTAATGGTGACTGGGCAATTGGTACTGGGAGACTATGACAGCCATCAGCTTTTGGGAACCGTCTATATCTACCAGACACAAAGGCAGCATTTCTGTGGCCAACAGATTGGTGATGGTAGAGTTCAAACTCTTAGCTTTGTCATGCATAGGAGAAAACAATCATTTACATGACCATAACTGCGGAACCATGGGCTCGCAGTGGGTGGAGTACGGTGAACTAGACAAACTGTTGGACTGTGAGAGAGGTGCAGGCAGAGATGTTACGGTGGATTGAGAAAGTTGTGGTGTGCTTGTTCTCTGAGATCGGTCAAAAACAGCAGGCATGTCAACTTCTGGTACAGCTGACAGTGGTCTCTCAGTCAGCGTGGCTGGAGCTTGTAGAGAACCCGAGGCTCTGCTGTCGAAGACCTGAGCCTCAATAGTTGGCATGCTAACAGAGGAGGAGGAAGAAGCAGCAGATGCGATTAATGAGGCGGTTGATGGTTGTCGAGGTCTGCTTGTCTGCAATTTTGCGCTCGCTGGATTCCCACAGTAACGCATTTTGATTGTGCATGTGAAGGTTCATACAAGTAAGAGCCAAATTATTGCACTTTTTACCTTGACTCAGTTTTTTTGCAAAGTTGGCAGATTACGGGAGTTGGCTTATCCTTTGCAGTGTCAAAAAAGGCTCAGGCTAGGCAACCCTTGCCACCCCTGCAAGCTGCAGACCCACAGACGCTGCTGGTCACAGCCACAGTTGTGGCTGAGGATGCATTGCTTGTCATGGCTACGTGTCTGCGAAGTACAGCCCAACGTAACCTCCTCGTCTTCCTCCTCAGATGACCTACTCAACTGTGTGCCTCTATGTTCATGCCAACTGGGATCTAACACCTCATCATTATCATCCTTTGTGTTATCACATTCCTTGCCCTTGGAGTCACCTTCCTCCTCTTCCTGCCCTGACAGCACAGTACAGTCCGTGTAAGCCTCAGACATCTGAGTCTCATCAGGATCACCTGCCCCCCAGGGGTTAACGTCTGATGACGAGAGTCAGGATGCTGTTCGGACCCTAATTCATCCCCCAAGTACCCTCATGTTATGATCCTTAGTGGCTGAGGATCACAGAATGAACTAGCTAAGTAACTGAACATAGAACGAGCTCTGGGGAGGTGGTAACTAGACTGACCGCAAACCTGATCCTAACCAAACACACTGAAGGTAGCCGGTGAACGTGCCTAAATTCCTGGACGTCTCGACGCAGCCTGAGAAACTTGCTACCCCTATAGAGAAAGTAAGACCTCACTTGCCTCAGACAAATGACCCCAAAGATATAGGAAGCCCCCAACAAATAATAACGGTGAGGTAAGGGGAAAATACAAAACGTAGAAATGAAAACAGATTCAGCAAATGAGGCCCACTAATACTAGATAGCAGAAGACAGGCAGGGAACTGTGCGGTCAGTAAAAAACCCTATACAAAATATCCACGCTGAGAATTCAAGAACCCCCACACCAACTAACGGTGTGAGGGGAGAAACTCAGCCCCCTAGAGCTACCAGCAAGCAAGGAAATCACATATTAGCAAGCTGGACAAGGACAAGTAAATAACCAAGAAACATATTGAACACTGATGAGCAAAAAATAACCAAACAGAAAACTTAGCTTCTCTTGGAGAGACTGATAGTGAAGGAGTTCAGGAGAGATCAAAATAGCACTGAATACATCGACAGCAGGCAAACACTGAAAGTCCAGGTGAGCTAAATAGGAAACCAGCTAACAGATAACGAGACAGCTGATCCAGCCTCAGACCTGCAGAATGACACAAAGAGCCACCAGAGGGAGCCCAAAGACAGCACTCACACAGTACCACTTGTGACCACAAGAGGGAGCCCAAAAACAGAGTTCACAACAGTACCTCCCCCCTTGAGGAGGGGTCACCGAACCCTCATCAAAACCCCCAGGGCGATCAGGATGAGCCACATGGAAGGCATGAACCAAATCGGCCGCATGAACATCAGAGGCGACAACCCAGGAATTATCCTCCTGACCATAGCCCTTCCACTTAACCAAATACTGAAGCCTCCGTCTAGAAATACGAGAATCCAAGATCTTCTCCACCACGTACTCCAATTCGCCCTCAACCAGCACCGGGGCAGGGGGCTCAACAGAAGGAACCACAGGCACCACATACCTCCGCAACAAAGACCTATGGAACACGTTATGAATGGCAAACGACGCTGGGAGGTCCAAACGAAATGACACCGGGTTAAGGATTTCCAAAATCTTATAAGGACCGATGAAGCGAGGCTTGAATTTAGGAGAGGAGACCTTCATAGGAACATACCGAGAAGACAGCCATACCAAATCCCGAACACGAAGTCGGGGACCCACACCGCGACGGCGGTTGGCAAAGCGCTGAGCCTTCTCCTGTGACAACTTCGAATTGTCCACCACATGGTTCCAAATCTGCTGCAACCTATCCACCACAGAATCCACCCCAGGACAGTCAGAAGGCTCAACCTGACCCGAGGAAAAACGAGGATGAAAACCAGAATTGAAGAAAAAAGGCGAAACCAAAGTAGCAGAACTAGCCCGATTATTAAGGGCAAACTCAGCCAATGGCAAAAAAGTCGCCCAATCATCCTGATCAGCAGAAACAAAACATCTTAAATAAGTTTCCAAGGTCTGATTAGTTCGCTCGGTTTGGCCATTCGTCTGAGGATGGAAGGCCGACGAAAAAGACAAATCAATGCCCATCTTAGCACAAAGGATCCGCCAAAATCTGGACACAAACTGGGATCCTCTGTCAGACACAATATTTTCAGGGATGCCGTGCAAGCGAGCCACATTCTGAAAAAATAGAGGAACCAAATCGGAGGAGGAAGGCAACTTAGGCAAGGGCACCAAATGGACCATTTTGGAAAAACGATCACACACCACCCAAATGACAGACATTCTCTGAGAGACTGGAAGATCCAAAATAAAATCCATGGAAATGTGCGTCCAAGGCCTCTTCGGGACAGGCAAAGGCAAAAGCAAACCGCTGGCACGAGAGCAGCAAGGCTTAGCCCGAGCATAAATCCCACAGGACTGCACAAAGGAACGCACATCCCGCGACAAGGAAGGCCACCAGAAGGACCTAGCCACCAAATCTCTGGTACCAAAAATCCCAGGATGGCCTGCCACCACCGAAGAATGAGCCTCGGAAATAACTCTGCTGGTCCATCTATCTGGGACAAACAGTCTCTCTGGTGGGCAACGGTCAGGTCTATCCACCTGAAATTTCTGCAGCACTCGTCGCAAATCTGGGGAAATGGCAGACAAAATCTCTCCCTCTCTGAGGATACCAGCCGGCTCTGAAACTCCCGGAGAGTCAGGCACAAAACTCCTAGAAAGAGCATCAGCCTTCACGTTCTTCGAACCAGGCAGGTACGAGACCACGAAATCGAAACGGGAGAAAAACAACGACCAACGAGCCTGTCTAGGATTCAGCCGCTTGGCAGACTCGAGATAAATCAGATTTTTGTGATCAGTCAAGACCACCACACGATGCTTAGCTCCCTCGAGCCAATGTCGCCACTCCTCAAATGCCCACTTCATAGCCAACAACTCCCGATTACCAACATCATAATTCCGCTCGGCAGGCGAAAACTTTCTTGAAAAGAAAGCACAAGGTTTCATCACAGAGCAATCAGAGCTTCTCTGCGACAAAACAGCCCCTGCTCCAATCTCAGAAGCATCAACCTCGACCTGAAAAGGAAGAGAGACATCAGGCTGACACAAAACTGGAGCCGAAGAAAACCGGCGCTTCAGCTCCCGAAAGGCTTCCACGGCCGCAGGAGACCAATTAGTCACATCAGAACCCTTCTCGGTCAAATCCGTCAAGGGTTTAAACACACCAGAAAAATTAGCAATGACGCGACGGTAAAAATTAGCAAAACCCAAGAACTTCTGAAGACTCTTAACAGATGTAGGCTGAGTCCAGTCATGAATAGCCTGGACCTTGACTGGGTCCATCTCAATAGTAGAAGGAGAAAAAATAAAACCCACAAAGGAAACCTTCTGTACTCCGAAGAGACATTTTGAGCCCTTCACAAATAAGGCATTAGCACGCAGGACCTGAAATACCATCCTGACCTGCTTCACATGGGACTCCCAGTCCTCAGAAAAGACCAAAATGTCATCCAGATACACAATCATAAATTTATCCAGATATTCTCGGAAGATGTCATGCATGAAGGACTGGAACACAGAAGGAGCATTAGAGAGTCCAAAAGGCATCACCAAGTACTCAAAATGGCCTTCGAGCGTATTAAATGCTGTTTTCCATTCATCCCCCTGCTTAATACGCACAAGGTTATACGCACCACGAAGATCTATCTTGGTGAACCAACTGGACCCCTTAATCCGAGCAAACAGATCAGATAATAGTGGCAAAGGATACTGAAATTTGACCGTGATTTTATTTAGAAGACGATAATCTATACAAGGTCTCAGAGAACCATCCTTTTTGGCCACAAAAAAGAATCCTGGACCAAGAGGGGAGGAGGACGGGCGAATATGTCCCTTCTCTAAAGACTCCTTTATATAACTCCGCATCGCAGCATGTTCTGGTACAGACAAATTAAAAAGTCGTCCCTTAGGGAACTTACTACCAGGAATCAAATTTATAGCACAATCACAATCCCTGTGAGGAGGCAGGGCACCGGATCTGGGCTCATCAAATACATCCTGGTAGTCCGATAAAAACTCAGGGACCTCAGAAGGAGTGGAAGAAGCAATTGACACCAAAGGAGCATTGCCATGAATCCCCTGGCAACCCCAACTTGAAACAGACATAGCTTTCCAATCCAGAACTGGATTATGGGCCTGCAGCCATGGCAGACCCAAAACGACAACATCATGCAAATTATGCAGCACAAGAAAGCGAATCACCTCCTGATGTACAGGAGTCATGCACATGGTCACTTGAGTCCAATACTGGGGCTTATTCTCAGCCAATGTTGTAGCATCAATTCCCCTCAGTGGAATAGGGAATTCTAAAGGCTCCAGAACAAAACCACAGCGCCTGGCAAACGACAAATCCATCAGGTTCAGGGCAGCACCTGAATCCACAAAAGCCATAACCGAGTAGGATGACAAAGAACAAATTAAAGTAACAGACAAAATGAATTTAGGCTGTATAGTTCCAACGGTGACAGATTTAGCGATTTTTTTTACGCGCTTAGAGCATGCTGAGATAACATGAGTTGAATCACCACAGTAAAAGCACAACCCATTCTGACGTCTATGATTTTGCCGCTCAATTCTGGTCAGAATTCGGTCACATTGCATAGACTCAGGTCTCTGCTCAGAAAACACCGCCAGATGGTGCACAGATTTGCGTTCCCGCAAACGCCGATCAATCTGAATGGCCAAAGCCATTGAGTCATTCAGACTTGCAGGCGTGGGGAACCGCACCATAACATTCTTAATGGCTTCAGAAAGACCTTCTCTGAAATTTGCAGCTAGGGCACACTCATTCCATTGAGTAAGCACCGACCATTTCCGAAATTTTTGACAATACACCTCAGCTTCATCCTGGCCCTGAGAGAGAGCCAGCAAGGCCTTTTCTGCCTGGTTCTCAAGATTAGGTTCCTCATAAAGCAATCCAAGCGCCAGAAAAAACGCATCCACATACAGCAATGCAGGATCTCCTGGCGCCAGGGAGAAAGCCCAATCTTGAGGGTCGCCACGTAACAGGGAGATAACAATTCTAACTTGCTGAGCGGAATCACCAGAGGAACGAGGTCTCAAAGAAAGAAATAATTTACAATTATTCTTAAAATTCAGAAACCTAGATCTATCTCCAGAAAACAACTCAGGAATAGGTACTTTTGGCTCAGACATAGGACTGTGAACAACAAAATCCTGAATGCTTTGCACCCTTGCAGCAAGATGATCCACACTAGAAGTCAGACTCTGAATATCCATGTCTGCAGCTGAGCTCAAAGCCACCCAGAGATTAAGGGGATGAGAGAAGCTGGACAGACTGCAGCAAAGGGAGAGGAAAAAAAAAAATTGTACTCAGGACTTCTCTTATCCCACTTCTGCGATGCATTAAACACTTTTTGGCCTGCTGTACTGTTATGATCCTTAGTGGCTGAGGATCACAGAATGAACTAGCTAAGTAACTGAACATAGAACGAGCTCTAGGGAGGTGGTAACTAGACTGACCGCAAACCTGATCCTAACCAAACACACTGAAGGTAGCCGGTGAACGTGCCTAAATTCCTGGACGTCTCGACGCAGCCTGAGAAACTTGCTACCCCTATAGAGAAAGTAAGACCTCACTTGCCTCAGAGAAATGACCCCAAAGATATAGGAAGCCCCCAACAAATAATAACGGTGAGGTAAGGGGAAAATACAAAACGTAGAAATGAAAACAGATTCAGCAAATGAGGCCCACTAATACTAGATAGCAGAAGACAGGCAGGGAACTGTGCGGTGAGTAAAAAACCCTATACAAAATATCCACGCTGAGAATTCAAGAACCCCCACACCAACTAACGGTGTGAGGGGAGAAACTCAGCCCCCTAGAGCTACCAGCAAGCAAGGAAATCACATATTAGCAAGCTGGACAAGGACAAGTAAATAACCAAGAAACATATTGAACACTGATGAGCAAAAAATAACCAAACAGAAAACTTAGCTTCTCTTGGAGAGACTGATAGCGAAGGAATTCAGGAGAGATCAAAATAGCACTGAATACATCGACAGCAGGCAAACTCTGAAAGTCCAGGTGAGCTAAATAGGAAACCAGCTAACAGATAACGAGACAGCTGATCCAGCCTCAGACCTGCAGAATGACACAAAGAGCCACCAGAGGGAGCCCAAAGACAGCACTCACACAGTACCACTTGTGACCACAAGAGGGAGCTCAAAAACAGAGTTCACAACACCCTCACTTGTCTTCCCTTCTTTTGAGGTCCATGCTGTCAGACTCTACATCCCTTTCTCCATGTGAGTGGCGGTGGTGTATCATCCTCCCGACCCCTCTCATCAGTTCCTGGATCACTTTGCCACCTGGCTTCCACATTTTCTTTCCTGTGACATCCCCACCCTCATCATGGGTGATTTCAAGACCCCAATTGCTTTTCCCCTCTGCCCATCTGCTTCTCACCTTTTATCTCTAACCTCCTCTTTCGGCCTCTCACAGCATACTACCTCTCCAATGCATGAAGACGGAAACTCCCTCGACTTGGTCTTCTCCTGGCTTTGCTCAGTGGATGATTTCACAAACTCCCCACTCCCGCTCTCTGACCACAACCTTTTTTTCTTTCTCTATCAAGAACTGCCATCCCGCTCAGGTCACCCCCACTTTCCACATTTATAGAAACATCCAGGCCATTAACACCCAGAAACTTATGAAGAACTTGCAGTCATCATTGGCCCCTATCTCCTCCATCTCATGTCCTGATTCTGCACTGAACATTACAAAGAAACCCTGCAAAGTGCCCTGGATGAAATTGCACCTCCTATACATAGAACAACTCGGAACAGACAACAACAACCGTTGCACACTCTGCAAACACGTTTCCTGCAGCAGTGCTCCAGGTGCGCCGAACGTCTGTGGAGAAAATCTAATCTACCCGACGATTTCATCCACTATAAGTTCATGCTTAAAACACAAAACTCTGCCCTTCACCTCTCCAAACAAACCAATTTCAACACCCTCATCACCTCACTGTCCAATAACCCTAAACGTCTCTTTGACACTTTTCATTCCCTAACTCAACCCAAGAGTGCAGGCCCCAACCATGGATTGCCATGCTGACATTCTGGCCAACTACTTCAAAGAAAAAAATTGACCACATCCGACAGGAAGTTATCTCCCAATCCATTCATATCATGCACTGTCCTCCCTCCCCCACTGCATCTAGCTCACTCTCTGATTTTGAACCAGTCACAGAAGAAGTGATCAGGCTCCTTGCATCTTCTCACCCGACCACTTGCACCAGTGACCCCATTCCGTCACATCTCCTCCAGTCCCTTTCCCCTGCTGTCACCTCTCACCTAACAAAAATTTTCAACCTCTCTCTCTCATTTAAGCATGCCATCATACATCCATTACTTAAAAAACCACTCTTCGACCATAACTGTGCCGCTAATTATAGACTTGTCTCTAATCTTCCCTTCATCTCCAAACTCCTCGAACGCCTGGTCCACTCATGTCTTATCAGCTATCTCTCAGATAACTCTCTTCTCAACCCTATTCAATCTGGTTTCCGCTCTTTACACTCTACTGAAACCGCCCTCACTAAAGTCTCTAACAGCTACATTTAATGGTCACTACTCCATGCTAAGTCTCTTGGATCTCTCCGCAGCATTCGATACTGTGGATCATCAGCTCCTCCTCACTATGCTACACTCCATCGACCTCAAGGACACCATTCTCTCCTGGTTCTCCTCCTATCTCTCTGCTCGCTAATTCACTGTATCTTTTGCTGGTTCCTCCTCATCTCACCTTCCCCTTACTGTTGGGGTTCCTCAAGGATAAGTCCTAGGCCCCCTCCTCTTTTCTTTGTATACTGTCGCTAACCTCATGTCCTCCCTCTATCTGAAACTGAACCTGTCAAAAACTGAACTCCTCATGTTTTCTCCCTCTACTAACCTACCTTTGCCTGACATTGCCAAATCCGTGTGTGGTTTCACCATTGCCCCCAAGCAACATGCCCGCTGCCTTGGGGTCATACTTTATTCCGAGCTTTCATTCGCCCCCACATCCGATCACTAGCTCGCTCTTCTTATCTGCATCTCAAAGACATTTCTAGAATTCGCCCTCTTCTTACTTTCGACTCTGCAAAAACTCTTACTGTTTCTCTTATTTAATCTCGTCTGGACTATTGTAACTCTCTACCAATTGGCCTCCCTCTTACCATACTCTCCCCTCTCCAATCTATCCTGAATGCTGCAGCCAGGATCAAATTCCTCACCAATCGTTATACCGATGCCTCTACCTTGTGCCAGTCATTACACTGGTTACCCATCCACTCCAGAATCCAGTACAAATTTATTACCCTCATCCACAAAGCACTCCGTGGCTCAGCACTGCCCTACATCTCCTCCCTGGTCTCAGCATACTACCCTACCCATGCTCTTCGTTCTGCTAATGATCTGAGGTTAAAATCCTCAATATTCAGATACTCCCACTCCCGTCTCCAAGATTTTTCACAAGTTGCGCCTCTTTGGAATGTACTACCTAGGTTAATACAATTAATCCCCAATCCCCACAGTTTTAAGCGTGCCTAAAAACGCATTTGTTCAGACTGGCCTACCGCCTCAACGCATTATCCTAACTATCCACGTGTGGCCCATTCAAAAAACTTAAACCAAAATCAGGTTCCTCACATCATGTTCTCATACACTTTATGCATTTAATTAGCCCTCTGTGTCTGTACTGTTACATATTTAGGCTGTTAACTGGTTCATGCAGCTCTACATGAACACCCGATTCTTACACTATGGCTGGTCCGAACAGCGAAAACAATTGTTACCATCCACCTCCCGTGTCTCCCCTTTTTCCTCATAGTTTGTAAGCTTGCGATCAGGGCCCTCATTCCTCTTGGTATTTGTTTTGAACTGTGTTTATTGTTATGCTGTAATGTCTATTGTCTGTACAAGTACCCTCTTTAATGTAAAGCGCTGCAGAATATGTTGGTGCTATATAAATTAAATTATTATTATTATTATTATAAGCAAATTTCTCCTTATTCCGTGGGTCAAGAAAGGTGCACAGCCAGTATTTCATGTTAGACAAAATGTGTGTCACGCAAGGGTCTTGGGAAAGGCAAAATCTTGCTCCATAGCCACCTGCTCTGCATTCAAAGCTTCCTCATACAAAACTGACAATAGAGTCATCAGCGCTCACCATCTTGGTGCAGTACTCAAAGTTTTAAAGAACCTCACAAATGTCATCAAACGACACTCACTCAGCACTGTTATGTGTGGGGGCTGAGTGTTACTCTGACGGGCATTGAGAAGCTAGAATTCAGACACTGATCTCTGCTGCTCACTAAGGGTACTGTCTCACAGTGGCACTTTTGTCGCTACGACGGTACGATCCGTGACGTTCCAGCGATATCCATACGATATCGCTGTGTCTGACACGCAGCAGCGATCAGGGACCCTGCTGAGAATTGTACGTCGTAGCAGATCGTTTGGAACTTTCTTTCGTCGCTGGATCTCCCGCTGTCATCGTTGGATCGGTGTGTGTGACACCGATCCAACGATGCGTTCGCTTGTAACCAGGGTAAACATCGGGTTACTAAGCGCAGGGCCGCACTTAGTAACCCGATGTTTACCCTGGTTACCATCGTAAAAGTACAAAAAAAAAAACAGTACATACTCACAATCCGGTGTCCGTCAGGTCCCTTGCAGTCTGCTTCCCGCTCTGACTGACTGCCGGCCGGAAAGTAAGAGCAGAGCACAGCGGTGACGTCACCGCTGTGCTCTGCTTTCACTTTACGGCGGCACTCATTCCTCTTGGTATCTGTTGTTTATGTCATTAATTATTGTTATTCTGTAATGTTTTTTATTGTCTGTACAAGTCCGCTCTAAAATGTAAAGTGCTGCGGAATATGTTGGTGCTTAAGAAAAAATATTATTATTATTGTTATTATTATTATTATTATTATTATTATTAAAGGTCAAATTATAGTATGTGGGCAGGTCACAAATCAGTTGGTGAGGAGAAAAATTAAAGGGAACCTGTCACCCCAAATATTGAAGATGAGCTGCGGCTACCGGCATCAGGGGCTTATCTACAGCCTTCTGTAAAGCTGTAGATAAGCCCCGATGTATCCTGAAAGATGAGAAAAAGAGGTTTTATTATGCTCACCCAGGGCGGTCCTGCTGCGGTCCGGGGCCTATGGGTGTCGCGGTCCAGTCCGGTGCCTCATATCTTCTTACGATGATGTCCTCTTCTTGTCTTCAGCAAAGTGCTGCAGTGCGCAGGCACCGGGAAAGGTCAGAGAGGCCCAGCGCCTGCGCACTGCAGTACTTTGCTCTGCCCTCAACAGGGCAGACAAAGTACACCTGCGCAAGAGCCGCAGCAGGAAGACAAGAAGAGTACATGATCGTATGAAGATAGGAGGCGCCAGACCCGGACCGCGATGCCCATCAGACCCAAACCGCATCGGGACAGCCCCTGGCTGAGTATAATATAACCTCTTTTTTGCATCTTTCAGGATACATCGGGGGCTTATCTACAGCATTACAGGATGCTGTAGATAAGCCCCTGATGCCGATGGCTGCAGCTGTGGCAAAGCTAGTCTGCTGAAAGCCTGAGATTACTTTCGGAAATGTGTGCTGACATGCCTTACCTTGGCAAGTAGGTCCGGGAAGTCAGGAAATGTTTTAAAAAATGCTGTACAACCAAGTTCAGCACGTGAGCCATGCATGGAATGTGTTTACCAGCTTGCCAAGCTTTAAAATCGCCACCAAGTTACACCCATTATCACACAAAACCAGACCTGGTTGGAGGTTCAGTGGGGAATGCCATTGATCAGTCTGTTCTTTGATCACCTTCAACAGCTCGGCTGCGTTGTGGGCTTTCTCACCTAAACAGATGAGCTTCATTAGAGCATGCTGCTGCTTTGCCAAGGCAGTGCTGCAGATCTCCCAGCTGGGGAGTGATGGGAAGGCTACTTTTGGTGAGGAGGTAGAGGAGAGACAGGAACTGTAATATGAGGAGACTGAAACCCTGATGGAAGTTGGGACTGCTATTCTTAGTGTGGGTAAGATGTGTGATGTCCAAGCCTCTGACTCTGTCTCAGACTCCACCACGTACAGCCAGTGTGCCATAAGGGAAATGTATTGACCCTGTCCACAAGAACTTGTCCATGTGTATTTGGTAATGTAGACCATCCCTGTGACTGCGTTGGCCAGAGCACGGCTGATATTGTGTAACACGTGCTTATGTAACACGTTGACGGCACACTGGGAAAAATAGTGTCAGATGGTAATTGAGTACCGTTGGGCTGCCACAACCAAGAGGTCTTGGAAAGACTCATTTCCCATGAGTCGAAATGGCAACATTTCCAGGGTTACCAACCTGGCTATGTGGGTGTTTAGCATATTGGCCTGTGGGTGGGTTGATATTATTGCTTTCTGTTAAACGTCTGGGGCAGGGACAAGTGAACGCTGCGCTGGGACAACAAACTGGATGTGGTTCTTGCCTGTTGTGTCTGTGCAACTGCAGTTTGTGGGCAGGAGGCATCAGCACCTGCTTCATGGACAGTAGATTAAGAAGACCGTAACACTTGGAAAAGGGCAGTGGTTTCACCATCAAAGATTTTGTACTCTGGTGTTCTGCCCACCTACTGGGGTGCTTGACTGCCATGTGACATTGCATGCTGGTGGTGCTCAGGTTGGCAGTGTTCTTGCCTGTTCTTAGCATGGTTTGGCAGATGATGCAAATTACAGTTGTTTTGTCTGAAGGAATTTCAGAAAAAAAATGCCATACAGGAGAACAACGCACCCTTGGCCTGCTATCTAGACGAGTGCGAGGATTTCTGTGGAACAGTTGACCGAGTTCTCCCTCTGGTCAAACAACTACCTCTTTTTGCCTGTTTTTGTGCTAAGGTGGTCCTTGTCTGCACTGCTTGCTAGGCGTGCCATCGTGCCAGGTTGGATTAGTGGCCTCATCATCGACCATGTCATCTTCCAATTCCTCAATCTGATCCTCCTTCTCAGTTGCAATTTTAGGCTGACCTGATGGCAACTGTGCGTCATGATCATCTTTCACCTCTTCAGACATGAATTGACCTTCCCCAATGTGGCTTTCTCCAGGCCATAGGTCCTCAAATGTTTGGACATCACTGCACTCCACCTTCTCTTGACCCTCTTTAATAGTGCACATTGAGAGACCTGAAAAATTACAAGCGAATGTAAACAGTTCCTCAGAGTGGCCAGCGTTGGCATCGTATGTCTCCTGGGACTCTTGATGGTGGCAGGAAGGAGGAACAGGTTAAGGATTCAGAGGCCCAGCCTCTTGGCTACTGAGACTGGACCATGTGGAAGACTTTGTGGTGCTGCTTGTCAACACACTGGAGCCTTTATCTGCCATCCAACCCATAACATCCTTGCAATGGTCTGGGTCATCAGTGGTGTAACGCGATGACCACATTTTGACAGGAAAGTAGAATGAGATCCAGTCACCTTCTGATCTGTAACACATCCTTGGCGGGCACTACTATATCCATGTCCCTTAACGTCACCCTTTCTCATATTGCTTTATGCTTATGAAAAAAAATTCTTGGCCTCACAGAGGTGTTATGTACAAATTCAATACATCTAGCAATGTGTGGCAATATTTTTAAGATATCACCTTTTTTACACACGGCAACAGCAGACTCCCGAAAATTAGAGATAAATAGTCCTGTTCAACGACTGAGCCTCTTGACCTCTCCTGTAGCCATCATGGATGACAGGCCAGGGCCCGTCCGGCGTGGAGATAGCGCTGGGCACCTCACACTGTTGCCCCACTGAGGAGGGCCTCTTCCCTACACTGAAACAGTTTGCCTGGATAGCGGACATGATTGCGGGCAAAAAGCAGCGGGAAAAAGAAATCTGGGCCCAGCTGCGGCAGTATGAGGAGGGTGCTTTAGCGGAGCGCCGCACTTACGGTCAACTGACATATACAGTCATGGCCAAAAGTATTGACACCCCTGCAATTCTGTCAGATAATACTCAGTTTCTTCCTGAAAATGATTGCAAACACAAATTCTTTGGTATTATTATCTTCATTTTATTTGTCTTAAATGAAAAAACACAAAAAGAATTTCCCTAAAGGCAAATTGGAGATAATTCCACACCAAACATAAAAAAGGGGGTGGACAAAAGTATTGGCACCGTTTGAAAAATCATGTGATGCTTCTCTAATTAACAGCACCTGTAACTTACCTGTGGCACCTAACAGGTGTTGGCAATAACTAAATCACACTTGCAGCCAGTTGACATGGATTAAAGTTGACTCAACCTCTGTCCTGTGTCCTTGTGTGTACCACATTGAGCATGGAGAAAAGAAAGAAGACCAAAGAACTGTCTGAGGACTTGGGAAACCAAATTGTGAGGAAGCATGAGCAATCTCAAGGCTACAAGTCCATCTCCAAAGACCTGAATGTTCCTGTGTCTACCGTGCGCAGTGTCATCAAGAAGTTTAAAGCCCATGGCACTGTGGCTAACCTCCCTAGATGTGGACGGAAAATAAAAATTGACAAGAGATTTCAACGCAAGATTGTGCAGATGTTAGATAAAGAACCTCGACTAACATCCAAACAAGTTCAAGCTGCCTGGAGTCCGAGGGTATAACAGTGTCAACCCGTACTATCCGTCGGCATCTGAATAAAAAGGGATTGTATGGTAGGAGACCCAGGAAGACCCCACTTCTTACCCCGAGACATAAAAAAGCCAGGCTGGAGTTTGCCAAAACTTACCTGAAAAAGCCTAAAACGTTTTGGAAGAATGTTCTCTGGTCAGATGAGACAAAAGTAGAGCTTTTTGGGCAAAGACATCAACATAGAGTTTACAGGAGAAAAAAAGAGGCATTCAAAGAAAAGAACACGGTCACTACAGTCAAACATGGCGGAGGTTCCCTGATGTTTTGGGGTTGCTTTGCTGCCTCTGGCACTGGACTGCTTGACCGTGTGCATGGCATTATGAAGTCTGAAGACTACCAACAAATTTTGCAGCATAATGTAGGGCCCAGTGTGAGAAAGCTGGGTCTCCCTCAGAGGTCATGGGTCTTCCAGCAGGACAATGACCCAAAACACACTTCAAAAAACACTAGAAAATGGTTTGAGAGAAAGCACTGGAGACTTCTAAGGTGGCCAGCAATGAGTCCAGACCTGAATCCCATAGAACACCTGTGGAGAGATCTAAGAATGGCAGTTTGGAGAAAACACCCTTCAAATATCAGGGACCTGGAGCAGCAAGAAGTATGGTCTAAAATTCCAGCAGAGCATTGTAAGAATCTCATTGATGGTTACCGGAAGCGGTTGGTCGCAGTTATTTTGGCTAAAGGTTGTGCAACCAAGTATTAGGCTGAGGGTGCCAATACTTTTGTCTGGCCCATTTTTGGGAGTTTTGTGTGAAATGATCAATGTTTTGCTTTTTGCTTCATTCTCTTTTGTGTTTTTTCATTTAAGACAAATTAAATGAAGATAATAATACCAAAGAATTTGTGTTTGCAATCATTTTCAAGAAGAAACTGAGTATTTTTTGACAGAATTGCAGGGGTATCAATACTTTTGGCCATGACTGTACCCATGTTGACCTGGGATTCGGGTTTATACGGGAGGATGATAGCAATGATAAGGTGTATAACAATGTCGCCTCCATAAAATTTGGAAGACTTCTACGTGAAGGAGACCAGGTCTCTTTTTATAAGGAAAACTGGCCCTGAGGCTATTATACGATGGCCGTAGCTTTATGTACCGAGGATGATGGCTCAGAAAAGAATCCAGTCCAGAGACGAGAACCAGCGGTACCCTATGCTCCCTTCACCCCTGCCTATGGTTCTGCCTCTGCTGCATCTTGGCAGCCCATGGACTTTGCGGCTGCAGAGTCCCCCTCAGCCCATCCATGGTATCGTGACGGGTCCAGTAGAGTGGCATGGGATGCGTGCCAGTGAGTTAAGAAAAAAAACTGAACGAACTTTCTGTTGTGCTTGTTGCACGGGGACATCTCTTGGAGGACTGTTCCACATCCTCAAGGGCAGAGGGAAGCCGTTATTGCTCCTCAAAGAAGGGGGAAGATTACTTGACAACAATGGTCATCAAAATATATATACAACCATAAAGAAATAGAAGTATGCCTTGGACAGTTATTCTTATTGACCTGGAGGACTGTGAGTCAGCCTTTTCCGTTTAGAGCATGGACTCTTTTTTTTGTTGCTGTTGTTTGTTGCACTTTTGTGCCCCTTCTGCTGGAAAGCAGAACTAAGTATAGTAATACTATATTCAAAGGAAGGGGGCCAACTTCCTTTGGAGCCTCATGGACTTGGCTCATATTGAGTCTAACACTCTAACTCTGGTTTATTTATTGTATGCCTCCCTGCGTGGAGTATTGTTTGTAAATATTAAAGATTTTATGGTTGGGGACAACCATCTTAAAAGGAAGGGAGAATGTAAGGGGGTTACACAAACTGATGTGCGCCTCTATCCCTTTAAGTAAATATGAACTATAATGATTGTATACATATTGTTGTTTAGCACTGTGTATGTTATATTATATGTGACAAGGATATTTATGTATAGTATTTTAGCTGCTGCACAGTGTATATTGTCTTATTATAGGGAAAGTGCAGTGCTTAATTAAGCCACAAGATGGATGCACATAGAATTTGGGATTGTACATAGTACATAGTTAATATAGGAGAGGCAAGGTGGATAAGGCAGGAAGGACTTCCTGATAAAGTCAGTTGCAGCTCACTTTGGCTAGCCAGCCCGGACAACGCCGTGTCATGAACCCTTCATGGGCGTGACAACGCATTGCGCGAAAACCTGCAAGGCGCCCCTGGTTGGGACATCAGAGACAACTAGCACCGTGCTTCCTGAAACAGCTTGAGAGCAAATGGGTGGAGTGGCTAGAAGCGACCCCACCAGGGCTCCCGAGCAGCTCACTCGGCAACACTGTGCCACACAACATTCAAAGAAGAATAGGTCCCAGCCATATAGCCTCCCTAGTCTAGACCACGTCGGGAGAAGCAGCAGCAACAGAGCTAGTGGTGCAGTATTAGTGGGACTGCAGTTGCTAGAAAAGGCTAAGCAGTACGGGCAGGTCGCTTATCATGTGGCAGCTTATTGCATGGGTTACTGCCCTCAGAACTGGGGCAAAACGGCCGAGGGAGTCCCCGAACGGAGTAAGACTGAGCAGAGAGGACGCTGAGGGATCGAAATGTATGGTCTGTCCTGGAAGCGAGGTTAGCGACTAGAGATGAGCGGTGTTCGAGTCGAACTGTTCGCCAATTTCAAATTCGAGCTGTTTTGGGCAGTGTTCGAGTCGTACGACGAACTCGAACAATTTGCTTAAAATTCGGCAGTTCAAGTTTCTGTTCGATAACTGTTCTTTCACCAAAAGCCTAACTTGATTTTCAGATTAAAACTGTTTATCAATGTTAATAGACTGTTTCAGTGTATTGTGTACGGGGGGGGGGGGGGGATGCGGGGGATAGATCTGTGCTGAAATAATGCTGATCTCCATTTTTTTTCTTTCTCGCATTTACTGTGGAGTGGTGCAGTCTCTCAGCCTATCAGCAGTGCACACACACAGCAAAGTGCATGTGATGCACACAAGCAAGGGCATGTGTCATTGGCTGTGTATGTCACATGTCCTTGCCCTCTAAGAACTAGCCATTTTCCCCATCGTCACCATTTCCTCACTGCTGCAGCTTAGTGTTAGACGGCACCGCTGCTGCTGTGGGCGCTGTACCGGATAAGAGTGTCAATTGCAGTTAGATAGAGAGACATAGGTTTAGGGAGTCGGGACTAGTTGTAATATCAGCCCTTTTCAGGGTAGGTTACAGCAGTTCATAGCACTTTTTGCCAGGCAGGTTTGTGCCAGTGCTGTGCAAGTGTTTGTCACAGCATTTGGTGTAATCAAGCTCAGCCAATCCTTTTGGACTAGTAGCATTGTCTGGTAGTCATCTGAGTAGCCCGCCTGTGAAGCTAGCTACACCGCCTGTGTATCTAATAATTTGTTACTGCATCTAACCCAGTAAATCCTTTTGGGCTTAGTAGCAGTGTCTGCACGTCAGTGGAGTAGCCCGCCTGTGAAGCAAGCTACAACGCCTGTGTATCTAATAATGTTTTACTGCATCTAACCCAGTACATCGTTTTGGGCCTAGTAGCAGTGTCTGCACGTCAGCGGAGTAGCCCACCTGTGAAGCTAGCTAAACCGCTTGTGTATCTAAATTTTTACTGCGTCTAACCCAGTAAATCGTTTTGGGCTTAGTAGCAGTGTCTGTACGTCAGCGTAGTAGCCCGCCTGTGAAGCTAGCTACACCGCCTGTGTATCTAAATTTTTACTGCATCTAACCCAGTAAATCCTTTTGGCCTTAGTAGCAGTGTCTGCACGTCAGCAGAGTAGCCTGCCTGTGAAGCTAGCTACACTGCCTGTGTATCTAAATTTTTACTGCATCAAACCCAGTAAATCATTTTGGGCTTAGTAGCAGTGTCTGCACGTCAGTGGAGTAACCCGCCTGTGAAACTAGCTACACCGCCTGTGTATGTAATAATTTTTTTACTGCATCTAACCCAGTAAATCGTTTGGGGCTAGTACCACAGTTTGGCCAACAACTACAGAGTTGCCAATTAGTTAAGCACCAAAATGAGTGGCAAAAAGCCTGCTGCTGGTGGAAAGGGGAATAGGTGTGTTGGAAAAGGAAAAAAAGGTTGTGTCCATGGGGTAGGTGGTAAAGCAACAGTAACATCTGCAGAAGAAAGACTATCTTCCAGCCAAAGTAAGATGTCTACTTCTTTTCGTGGACAATCTGATATGATCCCTTCCTTACGACCATTGCTATGAGCATCACTACAAATTCCAGATGAGGCACAAAAAGAGCAGGTGCTTGAAAGGATATCAAGTGCTGCTTCAAGTGGGCTCTCCTCCACCTCAACTTCAACATCACAAATACTCTAGTCCTCAGAGGTGTCACCCCAATCGCATTTGCTTCCTCACAGCTCCCAAGTCTCCAGCCACCCGTCTGACTATGGGGTAACACAGATGGATGAGTCTGCAGAGCTGTTTACTCATACTATAGCCTGGGAATCAGAGGTCTGCTCCAGAGCTTCTGTGAATCCAGACTAGGAAATTATCTGCACTGATGCCCAGAATCTTTGTGAGTCAGATCCAGGCCCAGATGAAGAAGGTTCTGAGCACAATGTAGACCCTCGTTCCCAAACTGTAACTCCTGTTGGTGGAGACAATGAGGAAGATGATGAGACTGAGATACCTGATTGGAACAAAAACTTGACTTTTCGGTCAGGGCAGGAAGAGGTTGGCTCTGAGGACGATGGGTGTGAGAACACACAGGGTGATGATGACGAGGTTGGAGACCCCACTTACTGTCAACCCACAGTCCGCCAGTCCATGAGGCCAGCTTAGGAGGTGGAGGAGGATGTTAGTGATGACGAGGTTAGGTTGCGCCTTCCTCGACAGAGACGGAGTACTGGAAGCACGTCAACAACTGCATCCTCAACCACAACTGTGCCTCTGAGCACAAGTCGTGGTGGCTCTTCAGGTTGCATGGGCTCTAAGCCTTGCATAGCCTGGGCATTTTTTGAGATCACAAAGGATGACCCAACTCATGTTGTCTGTAAGATTTGTCACCAAACTCTCAGTAGAGGCTAAAAAATGAATAGTTTGAGTACTTCATGCATGAACCGTCACATGGATATGAGGCATAAGTTGCAGTGGGAAGCTCAATGCGCTACAATGCGGCCTAGTGGTCTGGGCCATCCACCGTCAGCCCCATCAACTGCATCCGCGGCCTCTTCATCCTCTGTGACTTTGGGGACAGCAGTTGCACATGGTTTTGGATGCAGACCTTCCACCTCTTTACCCGCAACAGCCAGTGTGATTGGCCGGTCATCAGGACATTTGCAAATGGAAACATCTGCTGGTGTTGAGCGCTCTCCGACATCAAGACTACCACATTTTGATCAAGGCAACATAATATCTCCGCCTGCACCTTCCTCACAGACCAGCAGTTTGCCGAGGACACCCTACTCAACCCCTTCTAAGCACAGCAGCCAGCCCTCGGTCCCTCCGATGTGGACAAGTAAAAGACCATTTCCTCCTAGCCATGGCAAAGCTAAGAGGTTGAACTTCACCATCTGCAAGCTGTTGGCTACAGAAATGCTGCCTTTCCGCCTGGTGGACACAGAGGATTTTCGAGACCTTATGTCCGTCGCAGTGCCCCAGTACCAGATGCCCAGTCGCCACTACTTCTCAAAGAAAGCTGTGCCTGCGCTACACCAGCATGTCGCACACAACATCACTGTGGACAGGGGCGTTACATGTCGGTCACTGGGCACTGGGTAACTATGGTGACAGCAGGAGAAGGGGCTGCTGTCCAAGTCTTGCCGTCCCCACGAGTTGTGCGTCGATCCTCTGTATCTATAAGTTCCTCCACTTCTTCTGCCTCCTCAACCTCCTCTCGGTCCTCCACCTGCACCCAAAGCCTGTCTGGTAATGCCACCCGCGTTCTAACTGCGCAGAAGGAATCCTGCACACCTCCTTACTATGCTGTCACCAGGGCTCGGCGGCATCAGGCGGTGTTTACCTTGAAATGTCTGGGAAATGTGAGTCACACAGCTGAGGAGTTGTGGTCACCTCTGGAGACCGAGTTCCATCAATGGTTGTCTCCACTGAAACTGCAGCCAGGGAAGGCCGTGTGCGACAATGCTGCAAACCTGGGTGCAGCCCTTCGCCGGGGCAATGTCACACGCGTGCTGTTATGGTTCTCAATGGCAAGAGAACATAGCCCAGCAAACATACGAACTAGCTCTTGGAAGGATGGAAACTAAACTGACCATGAACTAAACCTGCCGCACAACTAACAGTAGCCGGGTAGCGTAGCCTGCGTTTTATCCCTAGACGCCCAGCGCCGGCCGGAGGACTAACTAATCCTGGCAGAGGAAAATATAGTCCTGGCTCACCTCTAGAGAAATTTCCCCGAAAGGCAGACAGAGGCCCCCACAAATATTGGCGGTGATTTTAGATGAAATGACAAACGTAGTATGAAAATAGGTTTAGCAAAATTGAGGTCCGCTTACTAGATAGCAGGAAGACAGAAAGGGCACTTTCATGGTCAGCTGAAAACCCTATCAAAATACCATCTTGAAATTACTTTAAGACTCTAGTATTAACTCATAACATCAGAGTGGCAATTTCAGATCACAAGAGCTTTCCAGACACAGAAACGAAACTACAGCTGTGAACTGGAACAAAATGCAAAAACAAACAAGGACTAAGTCCAACTTAGCTGGGAGTTGTCTAGCAGCAGGAACATGCACAGAAAGGCTTCTGATTACAATGTTGACCGGCATGGAAGTGACAGAGGAGCAAGGCTAAATAGCGACTCCCACATCCTGATGGAAACAGGTGAACAGAGAGGATGATGCACACCAGTTCAATTCCACCAGTGGCCACCGGGGGAGCCCAAAATCCAATTTCACAACAGTACCCCCCCCTCAAGGAGGGGGCACCGAACCCTCACCAGAACCACCAGGGCGATCAGGATGAGCCCTATGAAAGGCACGGACCAAATCGGAGGCATGAACATCAGAGGCAGTCACCCAAGAATTATCCTCCTGACCGTATCCCTTCCATTTGACCAGATACTGGAGTTTCCGTCTGGAAACACGGGAGTCCAAGATTTTTTCCACAACGTACTCCAACTCGCCCTCAACCAACACCGGAGCAGGAGGCTCAACGGAAGGCACAACCGGTACCTCATACCTGCGCAATAATGACCGATGAAAAACATTATGAATAGAAAAAGATGCAGGGAGGTCCAAACGGAAGGACACAGGGTTAAGAATCTCCAATATCTTGTACGGGCCGATGAACCGAGGCTTAAACTTGGGAGAAGAAACCCTCATAGGGACAAAACGAGAAGACAACCACACCAAGTCCCCAACACAAAGCCGAGGACCAACCCGACGCCGGCGGTTGGCAAAAAGCTGAGTCTTCTCCTGGGACAACTTCAAATTGTCCACTACCTGCCCCCAAATCTGATGCAACCTCTCCACCACAGCATCCACTCCAGGACAATCCGAAGATTCCACCTGACCAGAAGAAAATCGAGGATGAAACCCCGAATTACAGAAAAAGGGAGACACCAAGGTGGCAGAACTGGCCCGATTATTGAGGGCAAACTCCGCTAAAGGCAAAAAAGCAACCCAATCATCCTGATCTGCAGACACAAAACACCTCAAATATGTCTCCAAGGTCTGATTCGTCCGCTCGGTCTGGCCATTAGTCTGAGGATGGAAAGCAGACGAGAAAGACAAATCTATGCCCATCCTAGCACAGAATGCTCGCCAAAATCTAGACACGAATTGGGTACCTCTGTCAGAAACGATATTCTCCGGAATACCATGCAAACGGACCACATTTTGAAAAAACAGAGGAACCAACTCGGAAGAAGAAGGCAACTTAGGCAGGGGAACCAAATGGACCATCTTAGAGAAACGATCACACACCACCCAGATGACAGACATCTTCTGAGAAACAGGAAGATCCGAAATAAAATCCATCGAGATGTGCGTCCAGGGCCTCTTCGGTATAGGCAAGGGCAACAACAATCCACTAGCCCGAGAACAACAAGGCTTGGCCCGAGCACAAACGTCACAAGACTGCACGAAGCCTCGCACATCTCGAGACAGGGAAGGCCACCAGAAGGACCTTGCCACCAAATCCCTGGTACCAAAGATTCCAGGATGACCTGCCAACGCAGAAGAATGAACCTCAGAAATGACTTTACTGGTCCAATCATCAGGAACAAACAGTCTACCAGGTGGGCAACGATCAGGTCTATCCGCCTGAAACTCCTGCAAGGCCCGCCGCAGGTCTGGAGAAACGGCAGACAATATCACTCCATCCTTAAGGATACCTGTAGGTTCAGAATTACCAGGGGAGTCAGGCTCAAAACTCCTAGAAAGGGCATCCGCCTTAACATTCTTAGAACCCGGCAGGTAGGACACCACAAAATTAAACCGAGAGAAAAACAACGACCAGCGCGCCTGTCTAGGATTCAGGCGTCTGGCGGACTCAAGATAAATTAGATTTTTGTGGTCAGTCAATACCACCACCTGATGTCTAGCCCCCTCAAGCCAATGACGCCACTCCTCAAAAGCCCACTTCATGGCCAAAAGCTCCCGATTCCCAACATCATAATTCCGCTCGGCGGGCGAAAATTTACGCGAGAAAAAAGCACAAGGTCTCATCACGGAGCAATCGGAACTTCTCTGCGACAAAACCGCCCCAGCTCCGATTTCAGAAGCGTCGACCTCAACCTGAAAAGGAAGAGCAACATCAGGCTGACGCAACACAGGGGCGGAAGAAAAGCGGCGCTTAAGCTCCCGAAAGGCCTCCACAGCAGCAGGGGACCAATCAGCAACATCAGCACCCTTCTTAGTCAAATCAGTCAATGGTTTAACAACATCAGAAAAACCAGCAATAAATCGACGATAAAAGTTAGCAAAGCCCAAAAATTTCTGAAGACTCTTAAGAGAAGAGGGTTGCGTCCAATCACAAATAGCCTGAACCTTGACAGGACCCATCTCGATGGAAGAGGGGGAAAAAATATATCCCAAAAAGGAAATCTTTTGAACCCCAAAAACGCACTTAGAACCCTTCACACACAAGGAATTAGACCGCAAAACCTGAAAAACCCTCCTGACCTGCTGGACATGAGAGTCCCAGTCATCCGAAAAAATCAAAATATCATCCAGATACACAATCATAAATTTATCCAAATAATCACGGAAAATGTCATGCATAAAGGACTGAAAGACTGAAGGGGCATTTGAAAGACCAAAAGGCATCACCAAATACTCAAAGTGGCCCTCGGGCGTATTAAATGCGGTTTTCCATTCATCCCCCTGCTTAATTCGCACCAAATTATACGCCCCACGAAGATCTATCTTAGAGAACCACTTGGCCCCCTTTATGCGAGCAAACAAATCAGTCAGCAGTGGCAACGGATATTGATATTTAACCGTGATTTTATTCAAAAGCCGATAATCAATGCACGGCCTCAAAGAGCCATCTTTCTTAGCCACAAAGAAAAAACCGGCTCCTAAGGGAGATGACGAAGGACGAATATGTCCCTTTTCCAAGGACTCCTTTATATATTCTCGCATAGCAGCATGTTCAGGCACAGACAGATTAAATAAACGACCCTTAGGGTATTTACTACCCGGAATCAAATCTATGGCACAATCGCACTCCCGGTGCGGAGGTACTGAACCAAGCTTAGGTTCTTCAAAAACGTCACGATATTCAGTCAAGAATTCAGGAATCTCAGAGGGAATAGATGATAAAATGGAAACCACAGGTACGTCCCCATGCGTCCCCTTACATCCCCAGCTTAACACAGACATAGCTTTCCAGTCAAGGACTGGGTTATGAGATTGCAGCCATGGCAATCCAAGCACCAACACATCATGTAGGTTATACAGCACAAGAAAGCGAATAATCTCCTGGTGATCCGGATTAATCCGCATAGTTACTTGTGTCCAGTATTGTGGTTTATTGCTAGCCAATGGGGTGGAGTCAATCCCCTTCAGGGGTATAGGAGTTTCAAGAGGCTCCAAATCATACCCACAGCGTTTGGCAAAGGACCAATCCATAAGACTCAAAGCGGCGCCAGAGTCGACATAGGCATCCACGGTAATAGATGATAAAGAACAAATCAGGGTCACAGATAGAATAAACTTAGACTGTAAAGTGCCAATTGAAACAGACTTATCAAGCTTCTTAGTACGCTTAGAGCATGCTGATATAACATGAGTTGAATCACCGCAATAGAAGCACAACCCATTTTTTCGTCTAAAATTCTGCCGTTCACTTCTGGACAGAATTCTATCACATTGCATATTCTCTGGCATCTTCTCAGTAGACACCGCCAAATGGTGCACAGGTTTGCGCTCCCGCAGACGCCTATCGATCTGGATAGCCATTGTCATGGACTCATTCAGACCCGCAGGCACAGGGAACCCCACCATAACATCCTTAATGGCATCAGAGAGACCCTCTCTGAAATTCGCCGCCAGGGCGCACTCATTCCACTGAGTAAGCACAGCCCATTTACGGAATTTCTGGCAGTATATTTCAGCTTCGTCTTGCCCCTGAGATAGGGACATCAAGGCCTTTTCCGCCTGAAGTTCTAACTGAGGTTCCTCATAAAGCAACCCCAAGGCCAGAAAAAACGCATCCACATTGAGCAACGCAGGATCCCCTGGAGCCAATGCAAAAGCCCAATCCTGAGGGTCGCCCCGGAGCAAAGAAATCACAATCCTGACCTGCTGAGCAGGATCTCCAGCAGAGCGAGATTTCAGGGACAAAAACAACTTGCAATTATTTTTGAAATTTTGAAAGCAAGATCTATTCCCCGAGAAAAATTCAGGCAAAGGAATTCTAGGTTCAGATATAGGAACATGAACAACAAAATCTTGTAAGTTTTGAACTTTCGTGGTGAGATTATTCAAACCTGCAGCTAAACTCTGAATATCCATTTTAAACAGGTGAACACAGAGCCATTCCAGGATTAGAAGGAGAGAGAGAGAGAAAGGCTGCAATATAGGCAGACTTGCAAGAGATTCAATTACAAGCACACTCAGAACTGAGAAAAAAAAAAAAAAAAAAAATCTTCAGCAGACTTCTCTTTTCTCTCCTTTCTCTGTCAATTAATTTAACCCTTTCAGGCTGGTCAAACTGTTATGGTTCTCAATGGCAAGAGAACATAGCCCAGCAAACATACGAACTAGCTCTTGGAAGGATGGAAACTAAACTGACCATGAACTAAACCTGCCGCACAACTAACAGTAGCCGGGTAGCGTAGCCTGCGTTTTATCCCTAGACGCCCAGCGCCGGCCGGAGGACTAACTAATCCTGGCAGAGGAAAATATAGTCCTGGCTCACCTCTAGAGAAATTTCCCCGAAAGGCAGACAGAGGCCCCCACAAATATTGGCGGTGATTTTAGATGAAATGACAAACGTAGTATGAAAATAGGTTTAGCAAAATTGAGGTCCGCTTACTAGATAGCAGGAAGACAGAAAGGGCACTTTCATGGTCAGCTGAAAACCCTATCAAAATACCATCCTGAAATTACTTTAAGACTCTAGTATTAACTCATAACATCAGAGTGGCAATTTCAGATCACAAGAGCTTTCCAGACACAGAAACGAAACTACAGCTGTGAACTGGAACAAAATGCAAAAACAAACAAGGACTAAGTCCAACTTAGCTGGGAGTTGTCTAGCAGCAGGAACATGCACAGAAAGGCTTCTGATTACAATGTTGACCAGCATGGAAGTGACAGAGGAGCAAGGCTAAATAGCGACTCCCACATCCTGATGGAAACAGGTGAACAGAGAGGATGATGCACACCAGTTCAATTCCACCAGTGGCCACCGGGGGAGCCCAAAATCCAATTTCACAACAGCGTGCCTTGTATGGCTCACATTTTGAACCTGGTAGTCCAGCAATTTTTATCCCACAATCCCGGACTAGATGGGCTTCTGTAGAGGGCACGGTCGCTGTGTGCTCACTTCCGCCGTTTGCATCCCGCAGCTCAACGACTTACATCTCTATAGAAGTCGTTGGGCCTGCCAGTTCACCGGCTGAAATGCGATGTGCCCACATGGTGGAATTCAACTCTGCACATGTTGCAGCGACTGTGGCAGCACCGACGAGCCCTGGTGCAATAAGTTATGATGTATAGCCTGGGCCAACGAGATCCAGAGGTGGAGCAAATCACGCTGCAGGAGTGGTCTCAGATCAGGGACCTATGCACTCTTCTGCACAGTTTTGAAATAGCAACGAAGATGTTTGGTGCTGCCAATGCCATTATCAGCATGACTATTCTGGTCATTTACATGCTAGAGCACACCTTAAACAGTATTCGGAGTCAGGTGGTGGGACAAGAAAAGAAGGAGGAGGAACAGAAGGAGTCGTATGCGGAAGGGATAATATCTCCAAGGTCCAGACGGTCGGCAGCACCAAGGCGGCTGGCATTGGAGGGTGGGGGAGAGGGATTACCGAGACCGCATGGTAGCAGCCAAACTGTTGAGGAAGCTGCAGGAGCCGAGGAAGAAGTGGTAGAAGAAATGGTGCTGGGCATGGAAGATTCATCAGATGAGGGAGACCTTGATCAAATTTCTGTTGTGCGAGGTTGGGGGGAGAGGGCAGAGGAAGGAAGCATGATTCTCATCTCGCCGACAACAAGGACTTTGTCCTCCTGGATGTGCAAGACACATCAGAGCCTTCTTGCTGCACTACCTGCAACATGACCCTCAGCTTGTCAGAATCCGAAGTAATGCCGACTACTGGGTTGCCACACTCTTAGATCCCCGGTACAAAAGTATATTTGGCAAAATAATTCCTGCCATAGAAAGGGATTGACGCATGCAGGAGTATCAGCAGAGACTGTTACAGAATCTTAAATCTGCTTTTCCACAAAACACCAGTGGTGCATGTAGTGAATCTCCGAGTTCTAACTTGCCAACCGTGGGACTGTTGAGTCATCACTCAAGCCGTAACAGTAACATCATGTCTGGTGGTAACAGCAATTCTTTCCAATCGTTTCAAGAATTTTTTAGACCATCCTTTGCAAGGCCACAGGAGACAAGAAGTCTGACGCATAGCCAACGCCTAGAGAGGATGGTACAGGAGTATCTCCAAGTTAACATCGATGCCATGACTGTGGAACTGGACCCTTGCTCATTTTGGGCTTCCAATCTGGAAAAATGGCCTGAGCTCGCAACTCACGCCTTGGAGATCTTGTCGTGCCCCACAGCCAGCTTTCTCTCTGAGTGGGTGTTCAGCGCTGCTGGTGGTGTGCTGACAGATAAGCGCACGTGGCTGTCCAGTGAGAAAGTAGACAAACTAACGTTCATCAAGATGAACAAATCCTGGATCCGCAAGGACTTTTCTACCCCTGTGTCATCCTGGGGAGACTAAAAGCTTGATGATTTTTGAAAATCACTTCACCAATCATTTTAAGAAACTCTGTGGAAATTGATGCCACTAAAGTGGTGTCTGTGGCCCAATTTTTGGAAAAAATGGAGACTCTTTTTGGAGTCCCCTTGCTGTGTTTTACATGACGTTGGCATCGTCAATTCCAGGTGGGTGGGGTCGCCCCCCCTTTTAACCTTTAGAAACTACATACACTATCGCTTGGGGTAGCACAGATGGTTGAGTCTGCAGAGCTGTTTACTCATACTATGGCCTGGGATTCAGAGGTCTGCTCCAAAGCTTCAGTGTCTGCTAGTCAGCAGAGTAGCCCACCCATGAAGTAACCTACACCGCCTGTTTATCTAATGACTAATTTTTAACTGCATCTACCCCAGGCAATTTTTTGGGCCTACTAGCAGTGTCTGCTACTCAGCAGAGTACCCCTCCCATGAAGCAAGCTACACTGCCTTCTTCCTTTCTCAATCTAACCCCCGGCTCTGGGGTGTCTGCTCTCCCTCCAGCTCTCTCCTTCTCACAGATGGACTACCACGTGTATTCACACTGTGGCGAATCTTTTGGGCCCAGGCATAAGAAGTCGTCGAGGTAATGGATAATATGTGCCCCCTTAGAAACGTCCATGATGACCCATTCGAGGAAGCAACTAAACACCTCAAATAGTGAGCAGGATATGGAGCACCCCATGGGCAAACAGTAGTATGCTCCTTCACAGAAGCAGCCCAATAGGCGGACAATATTCGAAGGCACAGGTAGTAACTGGAACGCCCCCTCAATGTCTGTTTTGGCCATTAGGGTGCCCCTTCCCAACTTCTTGACCCGCCTGATTGCCTCGTCAAAGGAGGAATAGTATATAGTACTGTACTTGGTTCCGCGTCAATGTTGTCGCTTACTGACCTGCCCCTTGGATATGACAAATGGTGGATTAGTCTGAATGTATTGGGTTCCTTTTTTGGCATGACTCCCAACGGGGATACCACTACGTCTTCTAAGGAAAGTGTTCTGAATGGACCCGCCATTCTACCTAAAGATATTTCTTTTTTACATTTTTTTGTCACGACGTCTGGGTGTTGGTAGGCTGATTTTAGATTTTTACTCCAGCCTTTCTTGATTTTAGAAGGGCATGACATGCCTATATCTGTGTCTCCTCCTCCTTTTACTCCTCCACCTCTTTTCTTTTCGCATGACTACTGTATATGTACTTGTGACTTTTCCATGTGTTTGTTGTGTCTTCTGAGCAGTTTGTCAACTTTTGGACACCTTTTAAGGTGTTTTCTATGTGTTTTCAATGTGTTTGTATGAGATTGTGTTTGCCTGCCATTGGTTTCAATGGGGTTCGACGGTGTTCGTCGAACGTTCGACGAACATTCGTCGAACACGCCCCAATTCGATGAACCGAACTGAACTCGAACACTAGGGGGGTGGCTCAACACTATTAGCGACAGAGAGAAAAGGACAAGGGCAGAAGAGATATTGCCTGTTGTGAAACTTGATGTGGAACCTGGAATTAACTTGGATGTGCTGTGTAAAGAACCAAGTAAAGCAGTTGTTGTTAAAGTAAAGCTGGACTGTCTCTCTCTTTGTGTGACTCCGACGACAAGGAGCCTTCAGCAGCCCGAAGAGGAACCTGATGCTGCAGAGACTCAGAATACAGGTATGACGAAGGGAAGGCACTATTGTGCTGTAAGGAGAGGCCAGGGTGTGATACAGGGATTACTCTCAGCCATGACTACCGCTCTGGCCCACCCTCACATAATTATGAAGGGGAAAATGTTTCTTAGCATTTTTCACTTTAAAAAAATTTTAGGTTTGGTTTGGTAAGTCTTTTTAAAAATTCGGGAAACAGGCGCAATAGTTTAACAACATTATTCCCAGATACCATATGGGAGTCAGAAAGGCATGCAGACATCTTCTCTATGCTGTTCCCATTTAGTTTTAGCTCTTTCCCATCAATTTTAGCTTTTTTCCCATGCCACCAGACCTGTTTGTTGGGTTCATCATTAGTCATGAGCACCTTGAACCCCCAGGTTCTTCGCAGACGTTTATAACGTAGAGCTGTGAAAATACAAAATCACATTTTAACCCACAAAAATGTACTTTTAGCTCCAAATTTTTTTTATTTTCACAAGGGTAACAGGAGAAAATGGACCCAAAAATATTCCTTACTCTAATTTTTGGGAGGTAGAATGAACAAATAGACATCAATACAAGAGTAGTTCTTATTTTTATTTTTGCGCAGTTCACCGTGCGACATATAAGGCAAATTTATTCTTCGGGTCAGTGCGATTACAGCGATACCAAAGTGAGATTTTTTTTAGGTTTTGCCAACATCGCACAGTAAAATTGTTTATTTTTTATAAAAAAGTAGATTTTATTGTCACCATATTCTGAGAGCTGTAACTTTTTTATTTTATGGCGAACAGAGCTGCACGAGGGCTTATTTTTTGTGGGACGAATTGCAGATTTTTGGGGGATTATTTTGGGGTACATATTATTTTTTGATCGCTTGTTATTCAGGTTTTTAAGTCAGAAAGAACAAAAACCAGCAATTCAGTTAATAATTTTATTTAATTTGTTATGCTCTGTTCCTCGTGCGGTAAAACTGTAAGACTGATCTGTTCAACAGGTCATTACGATTACAGCGATACCAGATTTATTTTTTTTATGATTTGTTATTTTTATACACTGAAAATAATATTTTAGCAAAATGAATTTGTTTTTGCATCGTTAGATTCTGAAAGCTGTATTTTTTCTATTTTTTTTCCTGAATATTAGGGCTTGTTTTTTGTTTGACGATTTAGTGTGCTCATTTGCACCATTTTATTTTACATACGACTTTTTGATCGCTTTTTATTCACTTTTTGTGACTCAGTATGATGAAAAAGTGACATTTTTAACATGTTTTATGTTTTTTTTTCATTTAAGGTGTTTGCCAAATGGAATAAATAACATGCCAGTTTTATAGAGTGGGTTGTTCCGGATGCGGCGATACTATTTACAAATATGTGTACTTTTTTGTTTATTTTAGTTTTATCAGAAAAGCTGCGTTTTGAGTGACGAAACATGACTTGTGAGCGTTTTTTAGTGTTTTTTTACATATTTTATTTTAGGGGGTTTTTTTCATACTTTTTCACTGTGAGACATGTATAATTTTTATTTTGATCACTTGTCTCATACTTGTCTATACTCATGTACAGCAGTGTATGAGACTGTCATTGTCTCACTGACTGTGCCTGTGAGAGCCAGCTTATTGCTGGATCTCACAGGCCACAAAACCCTGGGGTCATCATGTGGTAACCATCGGGACCTGTGATTCTCATTGTTGGGGTCCGATGGTTACTAAGAAGTTCTTGTCGCATTTGACAGCGGTATTTAAGGGTATTAATAGGCCCCGATTGGTCGCAAAACTGGCTGGGGCCGATACTGCAGGGTGTCAGCTGCCATGTACAGCTGACATCCGCGGGAATCGCTGTCACGAGGCGGTGGCATTCCCTTATTCCCCATTGCCATTTTAATGCGTATCAGCAGTCGTTAAGGGATTAATCCACACTATATGTATGAGTTGGTGGGTTCTTTTGTTTAGAGCTAATTCTAAAATCCAGTATACACATTATATGTCTTTCAGCTGATATATGGTTTGGACAATCATTTGGCCAACAGCCGTCTCGGCCGTCACGCATATACACAGGAGTGCTCATTTTCCATGCAGGTAGTCTGAAATCGGACATGTTAGATCCTTAACTCTCCCAACATTTGATTTTCCAGGGCCACCATACATATTAGACTTTCAGCAGAACCTATCCATATCTACAGGTTCAGCTGACATTAGTCTAATGTGTATGGAGGTCTTAAAACACTAATCTGTATTGACCCTAGACCCTTGGATAGAAGCTACCCTGTAACCTCTGATTAGCCTTCACTGATGATCTCAAGTTGTGTCACCAGATCAGCCTGTCAGACACTTAAAATAGTCAGAGATTGAGAAACTGGTTTACAGAACTTCTGTGTAACTGTTTCCTCAGAAGTGACAATTATAATGGATGCTAAGTCATACTTTCAGACTGATACCTATGGCAGTGCTCTCTATACCACACAGCACCTTTTAATTCCAGCGTAATTGTTTTAAATTCAGTGCAACATTTAGTCCTTTCATTTTTTAAGGGAACTGATCTTGTACTGGTTTATTATAGAAAGTTTTGTCATGTACTGCATATTTATCTGAAACAATGCATGTAGATGACTGTGAGATTGTGCACATCTCCCTAGAGAGATGGGGGAGCGAGAAGTTCAGAGAGAGCATGAGAGTGTGACTGTACCAATCACAACCCCCCAGTACATACACTTGACTTTGTATCTGCAGGAAACACCTTTGCAGGAAACCAGTGTGTACAATTAGTTTGGACTGCTAGGACATGAGTACATGACGGATTTAGAAGTTCAGCCAATCAGGAGGAACATATTTTAGGGCAGGGTATAAAAGCCACCAACTTCAGAATTAGCATGCGTCATTCAGGCACGAAGAGAACCAGAGGCTTATAACGTCTCCTAAACTCAGGATATGTAGTTAAATCAGAATCAAATATATTTTTTATGAGAGAAGTCACTATATATACTGTGCGGAGGCAAACTGCTAATGTAACCCCTTGTTTATAGTACTCTGTCTGGATTTACCACTTCACTTCTCAGTTTTGATGTTTACTGTCAGTCAGTAGTGACGGAGATCCCTGGGTGAATACTTTTAGAGAGTTCTTGATTGTAATGATCCCAGAACTCCTCTGTAATGTCTACTATCTTCATTGGCAAAGTCGACATTATTATTATTATTTATTATTGTAGCTCCATTTGTTCTATGGCACTTTACATGTGAGGAGCGGTATAAATAATAAAAACAAGTACCATAATCTTAAACAATACAAGTCACAACTGGTACATGAGGAGAGAGGACCCAGCCCATGAGGGCTCACAGTCTACAAGATGTTGTACTTGCTTGGCATACATCTCCTGGGATCCCAGGCAATAGGACAAAATGCTGCCTCATGTAAGACGCCCTTATGTTGTGCACTATACATTTTATCATATATCTTTATATATCTATCGGGTTCCCAACCTGTGGCCAGCAACTTTTCGGAACACCTTCTTCAGGTGTCTGGCATAAAGGAGAGAGGCAGCACTGAGGGTCCCCGCCACCTCCTTACACATACACATTGCTCCTCAAAACCTACTATCTTCCATATTTTCCTCCATTAAGTTCACAAGAGTTACTTGCATATTATTACTGTTAATTTCTAAATGATTATTCCGGCTCTGCTCTTCCCCGTATCTGGAAGTGAGTGGTGCATTATGTCTATAAATACCTGCTGGGTCATGTGTGAGATTGACAGGTATGTTGCACCTGTTATATAGATTAGGACACGTATTCAACACTTGATGATGGCGCATTCATCCACACAGGTATTTGTAGTCGTAACCTCCCCGATGCTGCTCAACTCCTAATACAGAAGTAAGTAAACTATTGTAAACTCTGTGCTACTTGGATAGGAACTGGCGATGGCTCATCTACAGATTTGTGTCGGGACGTGTGTGCCATTGGCAGGTATCATGTCCCTGTCTAACTAATTAGAATAGGAGAGATGCATATTAACTGCTAATCACACACATGTCCCTGCCGATATGTAAGGTGATCAGGGTGGTAGTCGTGGCAATGGTCTGTTCTGTTCCCACACCCTGGCACCCCACAGATGAAATGCAATGTCTCTCTGGCTGTGTATACAGTGTGCGCAGCAAAACACGGTCACTGCCAGGTTCTTCTCAGGTCTTGTCACTCTGGCTTGAGAAAACATTTCAGAGTCACAAGTCTTTTCAAACAACACAACTTTACTAGGCAGCAACACCTTCATCATGTAGGCAGCACAAGGCAAACACAGAGGCATTTTCATATCCTTCCCTGCCGTCCTGACAGGCTCTATCTTCTCCCTCAGCTTTCCTTTTCCCGGCAAGCTCAGCTATATCCTTGGACACTTAGATTGTGTTGTTTTATGCACAGGGCCTGAGTTTTGGTTCAGTCTCCCCCCAAAAAAAGAGAGATTTAAATTCTCAACAAGTTTATATACACCTTCTACCTTGTTTTACAGTACCATATAATGGTTGTTATTTTGGTTAGATTTTCCAAAAAATGAGGAAGTCTAGTGGAAGAGCCCGTGGGCGGTGGTTGCCAGCTGGTACTCAAATTATTTTGCCCCACCTTCCCCTGCTGACACATAGCTTGCCTGAAAAATGTCTTGCTTTTGGCCCCCTCTTACTGACTTCTCCAATTCCTCCATTTGCAGCTGCTGAATGTCCACCATAGGCCATTTTTACACCTCCCTAAATGGGCTGACAAACTAACAGGACTGAAGTATATCCACTTTGTGAGAATTTGAATCTCACTTTTTTTTTTGGAGACTGAACCAAAACTCAGGCCCAGTGTATAAAACAACACAATGTAAGTGACAGAAAGTGGCTGGAAGATATATGAAAAAATACAAGGACTGTAGTACAATTTCAATCTCCCTACAATGATCTCAGGACAAGTATGGCAGCAATAAAAAGGACTGCTGCACACAAAAGTGTGGACAAATAAACAATAGAACTGTGCAGAAAGAAGCAACAGGATTTTTGCTTTTAAAAAAGCAGTTGGTTTGCACAGCAGCGGTACAAACAGCAATGCAGCTATCAGGGAGCCTTATAAGGCAGCCTAATAAGCTACAGAGCTGATGCACAAAGATATAGCTTCCACTGTCCCTGCAAAAAAAAGGTGGTGTTGGACAGTGGAAATCGCTACAGCACAAGCGGTTTGGGGGTTAATCTTCCCTCCCTAACTATATCCCTTCTTCTGATGAAGCTGCAGCAACCTCTCCCTATGCTAAGATCGGCAGAAGTAAGATGGCGGTCGGCGTGCACGCCCCTTTATAGCCCCTGTGACGCCGCAGAAAGCAAGCCAATCACTGTCATGCTCTTCTCTAAGATGGTGGGGACCGAGACCTATGTCATCACGCTGCCCACACTCTGCGTCCACCTTCATTGGCTGAAAAATGGCGCTGAACGCGTCATACAAAACGCAACTTTTGTGCGCAGATCGCCGACCTCATGGCCGATCCCACACTAGGATCGGGTCAGGTTTCATGAAACCCGACTTTGCCGAAAGTAGGCAATTTTTAAATTTGTCCGATCTGTTTTGCTCAACCCTACTCGTAACCATGGATACCTAAGCTCCTGCAGTTTCCTGCGCATGGTGAAAGCGGCATAGTGACTATACTATACTACATTTCTAATTGGAGGTATTTGCCTATATTATTATTATTGCACAAATATTAGGATAGGATCTTGGAGCTGGGAATACCCCTTGAAAAGTCAATACTGTAATGAGAGAAACACAAAAAGTCCATAGAAAAATATCATAAAACGTCACAGAAAAGACTGCATGATTTTCTTTTCCTAGCATTGCTTATCATCTTGTGTATCATGATGGCTCACTCATGATTTTTTTCTACATTTTGTGTCCTAGTCATTAGGCTCTAGATAGGCTACTTTATGGACCGTTAGCATGTCTTAAGTTCTTAATTGAGCTAAAACTCTTACAGTGATCAAGGGCTGAAATCACAAAGTGTTTTGTTGCTTTTCAATGTCATTTACATTGGCATGCTTTGGGAAGATTTTACTTCAACGTCTATAGCAAAATAATTTAAAAAGTCTACATAACAAAAATGTTTTATTTTGTGAGGTTTTTGTCGCTTTCAGGTTGTGTGATGTATCTAAAACACATATTCTGATTGTGTGGTAAACTATTGAAATTCATTAGCTTTCATTTAAAAATGTGGATAAAAATTATTATTAATAAAAATTTGTGTAAATAAGCCCTAAGTTTGCCTAATTAGCACCACAGAGTTTCAAGTATTGTGACTGGATTCAAGGGCTAATATGTGATTATATTACAGCTGTGAGAAGTCAGCCTTAAGACACTTTCACACTTGAAAACTAGAAGGAAAAGTTGGACATAAACAGAGAAAAACAATCATGAAAAGATTAGAAACACTTAGGCCATGGTCACACTTTCAGAATTTGGTGAGTATTTCACATCAGTATCTGTAAGCCAAAACCAGGAGTGGAACAATCAGAGGAAAAGTATAATAGAAACACGTCACCACTTCTGTATTTATCACCCACTCCTGGTTTTGGCTTACAAATATCAGTTTGAATTCAGCAAACAGCCTGATGTTCGCCGAACAGTTCGACAAATGGAGCGTCCCCCAGACGCAGGACAGCGGGGTACTCGGTACCGGGTCTATCGGTTCAGAGGATGTCACGGTGGCCCGACCCGGTCCATCGTCCTGCTAAGGGGCGCCCAATAAAAGGTGTAGGTGGTGGTGTAGGTCGCAGCAAATAACGAGGACACAGGGTTGCAGTCTCTTTACCTCTTTACTGAAGGCTTCGGCATCCGCCATCCAGAGCACTGTTAACAGGGCTGGCTGAGACCGGCCGGTCCAAAGGCACATCCAGAGTTCCCTTTTGCAGGTGGAAATCAGTGCCTACCTACTAGCGCCTGGGTGTTGTAGTACTTCCCTGCTGAGCACCACGGGATAGTCCTCACAACTGTCGTGTGTGTTTCTGTTCTTTCTCTCTCTCCGTCCCCCAGATGATATGGATAGGACGCACCCGTATGACGGGGTAGGCCTGGAGTTACTTTATAGGGACCCTAGAGACGCCCCTCTCCCACAATTGCCTCCGTTGTCTTCGTTAAGTGTAAAGGTGAGGCAGCCAACCTAAAGATAACTGCCCTGCCATTGGTTCAAAGTAATGCGTAGAGTCTATTACCTCCTCGGCGTTCCGGCCGCCGGCTACGTGCCTCAGAAGGATGTTGCTGATCTTGAGGCACGACTCCTTCTGGTTCTATCTCTTTTGTGCTGTGATCCCGTTTCTCACTTCTCCACAATATGCTTCGCTTCGTGTCCTTTCTTAGGAGTCAGGTCCTCTCTCAAACTCTCCCCAGCTACTTTCTCTCTGACTTCCTATCCAACCCCCAGTTTTACCCAAGTGTGAGGAGTGGCCTAGTAGATAGTAGGACCTTTTGCTCCCCCTGGCGGCCGGAGTGTGAAGTGTACTGTCTGTCTGTGATACCTGCAAGGTGAACTCTTTTAGTGCAATCAGACGTACCATCACTCCCCCTGGTGGAAGAGCGATGTTACTGCAATGACCAGACTCTGGGGTGCTGCACTCCCCCCCCCCCCCCCGTTAAATCCAGTACTCCCTGACTGGGAAAAAGAAGAACAATACATGTTAACAAAAGACATACAAAATTTTGAAATGCTATGAACAAGTAAATGCTATGAACAAGTAAATATAACAGTGCTTCCCTTTATGGGAGGTGAGGACACTTGAATGTTGTGAAAGTTTGGCCATGCACAGTTCATGACTCTCAGTTCAGTGGGTGCAACCTGGAAACAGCAGGGACCCCGGGTAAACAAAGGGGTCCCTGTGAAAGTTTTGGAGCAATTCACTGTCCATTACCCCATTGTCCATTTTTAAACCTGTAACAAAGATATTTACACAAACATTTTCAACCAAATAGCAACTATCGTTAATACCTCCAAGTTTTGTAGCGAAGTGGAGTTTGATTCTTGGTACGTTAAGACAGGTACCACGATGGCCTGATTTATTTGAGTCCAAGACTGGGGAAAATTGCCAAGAACAGTGTGTATCATCTTCTCCTCTTCCACAGGTGGCGAGGTTCCTGGACCTGTTTCCCCCTCTCTCAACTTATCAGGGCATATTTTAAGGTGGTCTCTGGATACTGCCGTTGAGGTTTCCCCTCCATCTTTGCTGATGAGACAGACCTTCGTATTGTCAAAATCGGATGGCAGGATGGTATACGGTTCCGCTTCCCATTGGTCGTCAAGCTTGTGTAATCTCCTCTTTCGTTTGAGTACTTGCTCACCGGGTGACAAGGGAATTGCAGGAGCACGCTGGTTGAAGTCCCTTTCTTGTTTTTGTCTGGCTTGGGCTAGACTTCTTTCCACGCATTCCTGTATCTTGCGGTACCTTTGCTGCCTTTCTGCATCCCAATCTGCATCCGGCGAGGTATCTTCGGGGGTTAGAACCCCCATGTCCAGATCAACAGGTAACTTGCTAGATCTTCCTCGCATCAGGTACGCTGGAGTGCAGTTGGTGGAATTCACTGGGATGTGGTTGTACATGTCTACCAGGTCAGGCAACTTTGTTGGCCACAAGTTCCGTTCTTCTACAGGCAAGGTCTTCAGTAAGTCGATTACCACTTGGTTCATCTTCTCACACATCCCGTTGGTTTGTGGATGGTGCGGTGTGTTTCTGATCTTCTTACACCCGTACAGATTGCAGAACTCCTGGAACACCTCCGCTTCAAATGCTGGTCCCTGATTGGTCAGTACCTTCTCCGGGTACCCATGAGGTCTACAGAAGTACTGCTGGAAGGTTTTGGCGGCCGTCCTGGCTGTTAGATCTTTGACAGGCACAACTACCAGGAATCTGGAGTAGTGATCCACGATGGTAAGAGAGTAGACATAGCCTGACCGGCTAGGTGTTAGCTTCACATGATCTAGCGTGACCAGTTCGAGCGGCCATTTGGTGATGATGGGCTGCAAGGGAGCCCGTTGGCTGTCGCGGTCCTTCCTGCGTAGGCTACATGGGCCACACTCTCGACACCACTTCTCGATGGCTTTCTTCATGCCAATCCAATAGAACCTGCCTCGGAGCAGCCTCTCCAACTTCCTCCATCCGAAGTGTCCGGCCCCATCGCGGTACGCTCCCAGAACCATTGGCGCATCTTGCCTTGTAACCACTATCTGCCATACCAATTCATGAGTGCGTGGGTCGATGCTTCTCCGGCACAGCTTACCATCGTGAATGAACAGTTTGCCTCTCCCCTTCCACAGCTGTTGTGTCTCTTGTGGATCATCCAGACCAGGATGCAAACCTGCCTGCGTCAGGAGCTCTTTCACCCGACGGACCGCGGGGTCACCATCCTGGGTCTCTGCCCATCCGTGGTGGGGCAGGGGATTCAGCGTGGCATCCTGTTTGTTCTTGTGCCTGTTCTTCACATGATGGGAACACTGAGTGGCTTTGGGGCGATGGAAAGCGGGCAGCTCTACCTCTTCAAGTGCCTCCGGGTCCTCCCCCATTTCTGGCAAGTTGGGCATCCGGGACAAGGCATCGGCGTTTGCATTCTTGCCTCCTGCCCTGTACTTGATGGTGAAGTCGTAATTGGACAGCCGGGCCATCCACCGCTGTCCCAAGGCCCCGAGTTTTGCTGTGTCCAAATGCGTCAGTGGATTATTATCCATGAAGACGGTGAATTTTGCTGAGGCCAGGTAGTGCTTGAACCTCTCTGTCACTGCTCAAACGATGGCGAGGAATTCCAGCTTAAAGGAACTGTAGTTGTCAGGGTTCCTTTCAGTGGGACGAAGTTTCCTGCTGGCGTAAGCGATTACCCTCTCCTTGCCTTTCTGGACCTGGGACAACACGGCTCCCAATCCTATGTTGCTGGCATCCGTATACAGCACAAACGGTTGGTCATATTCAGGGTAGGCCAGTACCTCTTCTCCCATCAGCACCAACTTCAAACAAGTTAACGATCCTTCCAGTCCCTCGTTCCAATCAAATGGGGTATTCTTACCCTTGGTTTTCTTGGATTGGCCCACCAACAGGTCTTGCAATGGCGCGGCCTTCTTGGTGAAGTCCATGATAAACCTCCTGTAATAGCCTACCAACCCGAGGAACTGCCGGACTTCATGGAGGTTGCCGGGCTTTGGCCAGTCCTTGATCATCGTGACTTTGTCGGGGTCTGGGGCCACCCCGTCAGCAGTCACTACATGGCCCAGGTACTGCACCTTGAGTTTTAGCAGATGGCATTTGGACAGGTTTACCTTTAGACCGAAGTTGGACAGGGCTTCGAACACTTCAGCCATGTGCTTCAGATGGTCCTCATAGGTCTTGGAGAAGACGATGACGTCATCCAGGTATAGCAACACGGTTTCGAAGTTCTTGTGCCCTAGACAGCACTCCATCATCCTCTGGAATGTTCCCGGGGCATTGCACAATCCGAAGGGCATGTAGTTGAATTCGCAGAGACCCATCGGCGTTGTGAAGGCTGTCTTCTCCTTGTCCGCCTCTGCCACGGGAACCTGCCAGTACACACTGGTGAGATCCAAGGTAGAGAAGTAGTTAGCAGATTTTAAAGCAGCCAGGGACTCCTCTATCCTGGGCAGTGGGTATGCATCCTTATGTGTAATGCGATTTAGCTGCCTGTAGTCAACACACATCCTCATTGTGCCATCTTTCTTCTTAACGAGGACTAATGGAGCTGCCCAGAGGCTACAGCTGTCTCTCACTACCCCAGCCTCCTTCATCTCTCGCAACATGTCTTTGGCACACTGATAATGAGCTGGGGGTACAGGACGGTATCTCTCTTTTATGGGTCGATGATCTCCTGTGGGGATATGATGTTGAATCCCTTTTACCTGCCCAAAATCTAGGGGGTGCTTGCTAAATACCCGCTCGTACTCATGAACCACCCTGTAGGCCCCCTGTTTCTGGTGAGATGGGGTAGAGTCAGTGCACATGTGCAATTCCCGACACCAGTCTTTCAGTAGCCCTGCAGAACCGTTGTTCTCCACCTGATTGGACGGGACCAAGGGTCCGGGTGCCTGTATCACACTATTATTAACAGTAAACAGTTTGGCAAGTGTGGCATATTTGGTTAGATGGACTTCCTCCTCCCCACAGTTAAGAACATGTACTGGCACCCTCCCCTTGCAGATGTCATCCACCCCTCGGGCTGTCAGGAGGGTAGGCCTATTATCTGAATATACAGGTTCTACCAGGGCCTGATAGTCTTTACCCCTGAGGCCTATGGCTGCCCGACACCATATTAACATTTCACTCCTGGGGGGTATCGCAAAAGGGTTTGAATCACTCACTGTGACACGACCAATTTCACCACCAGTCAGCTCCACCTGCTGTCTCTGCATCAGAGTCCTGATTTCTTTTTGCAGGGCGCATTGTTCACTGTAGCCAGCTGTTTCTGCTACCTGCTGTAACAAGACAATAACTTCCGCAAGACAATTTTCTATGACATTAATACCAATGGTCATCATGGGATTACTGTTGTGAACTCCGTTTTCAGGCTCCCTCTTGTGGTCACAGATGGTATTGTGTGACTTTGGTTTTTTGGCTCCCCCTGGTGGTTTGGTTTATTATCCTGTGGGTCTGCTGGATCAGCTGCCTCGTTATTCACCAGGGAGGCTCCTATTTAGCTCTGCTTCACTTCCACTTGTTGCCGGCTGTCAATGTATTCAGTGCTATTCTGATTACTCCTGATTATCTCGTTTTCTGCCTCTTCAGGATAAGCTAAGTTCTGTTTGAATATTTTTTGCTCATCTGCCTGCAATATGATTTCTGTGTATGATGAGTCTAGTCCAGCTTGCTAACATGTGATTTCTTTTTGCTGGTAAGCTCTGGGGTACGGAGTTGCTTCCCCCGCACCGTTAGTTGGTGTGGGGGCTCGAGCAATCTCTGCGTGGATATTTTGAATAGGGTTTTTTATTGACCGCACAGTTTCCTTCCTATTTTCTGCTATCTAGTATTAGCGGGCCTCATTTGCTAAATCTGATTTCATCTCTGCGTTTGTGCTTTCCCCTTAACTCACCGTTAATATTTGTGGGGGGCTATTCTATATTTTTGGGGTCATTCCACTGAGGCAAGTGAGGACTTACTTTCCCTCCAGGAATAGTCAGTTTCTCAGGCCGTGACGAGATGTCTAGGATTTTTAGGTAACGTTCCACGGCTGCCTATAGTTGTTTGCGGATAGGATCAGGTTGCGGTCAATCTAGTTACCACTTCCCCAGAGCTAGTAGTCTGTTCAGTTACTTAGCTAGTCCGACCTGCGATCCTTGCCACTAGGATCATAACAGTACAGCCGGCCTATAAAGTGTTAATTGCATGACAGAAGCAGGAGAAAAGAAGCTTGGAGATATTTTTTTTGCTGCCGTGTGTCTAGCTGCTGTGTGTCTGGCTTCTCTCCTCCTCTTAATCTTGGTGTGGCTCTGAGTTCAGCTGCTGATATGGATATCCAGAGTTTAGCCTCCAGTGTAGATCATCTTGCTGCAAGGGTACAAAGTATTCAGGATTTTGTTGTGCACAGTCCTGTCAGAGCCTAGAATACCTATTCCGGAGTTGTTTTCTGGAGATAGATCTAGGTTCCTGAATTTTAAGAACAATTGCAAGTTGTTTCTTTCTTTGAAACCTCGTTCCTCTGGGGATTCTGTTCAGCAAGTTAAGATTATTATTTCTTTCTTGCGTGGCGATCCTCAAGATTGGGCTTTCGCATTGGCTCCAGGGGATCCTGCATTGCTCAGTGTGGATGCGTTTTTTCTGGCCCTTGGATTGCTCTATGAGGAACCTAATCTTGAGAACCAGGCTGAAAAAGCGTTGTTGGCCCTCTCTCAGGGGCAAGATGATGCAGAGGTGTACTGCCAGAAATTTCGGAAATGGTCGGTGCTTACTCAATGGAATGAGTGTGCCCTGGCTGCAAATTTCAGAAAAGGTCTTTCTGAAGCCATTAAGAATGTCATGGTGGGGTTCCCTACGCCTGCAGGTCTGAATGAGTCAATGACTCTGGCCATTCAGATTGATCGGCGTTTGCGGGAGCGCAAACCTGCGCACCATTTGGCGGTGTCTTCTGAACAGACACCTGAGTCTATGCAATGTGATAGAATTCTGACCAGAAGTGAACGGCAAAATTACACACGGCAAAATGGGTTGTGCTTTTAATGTGGTGACTCAGCTCATGTTATTTCAGCATGCTCTAAGCGCACAAAAAAGATTGATAAATCTGTCACCATCGGTACTTTACAGCCTAAGTTTATTTTGTCTGTTACCCTGATTTGTTCCCTGTCATCTTACCCGGTTATGGCTTTTGTGGATTCAGGTGCTGCCCTGAGTCTGATGGATTTGTCATTTGCCAGGCGCTGTGGTTTTGTATTGGAGCCTTTAAAATTCCCTATTCCACTAAGGGGAATTGATGCTACACCATTGGCTACGAATAAACCTCAGTACTGGACAAACGTGACCATGTGCATGACTCCTGTTCATCAGGAGGTGATTCGCTTTCTTGTATTGCATAATTTGCATGATGTTGTCGTGTTGGGCCTGCCATGGTTGCAGACTCATAATCCAGTCCTGGATTGGAAAGCAATGTCTGTGTCAAGTTGGGGTTGTCAGGGAATTCATGGCGACGCTCCTGTGGTGTCAATTGCTTCATCCACTCCTTCTGAGGTCCCTGCGTTTTTGTCAGATTACCAGGATGTATTTGATGAGCCCAAACTCAGTTCTCTACCTCCTCATAGGGATTGTGATTGTGCTATAAATTTGATTCCTGGTAGTAAGTTTCCTAAGGGACGACTTTTCAATTTGTCAGTGCCGGAGCATGCTGCTATGCGGAGTTATATAAAGGAGTCTTTGGAGAAAGGACTTATTCGCCCCTCCTCCTCCCCTCTTGGTGCGGGGTTCTTTTTTGTGGCTAAGAAGGATGGTTCCTTGAGACCTTGTATTGATTATTGCCTTCTAAACAAAATCACGGTCAAATTTCAGTATCCTTTGCCATTGTTATCTGATCTGTTTGCTTGCATTAGGGGGTCTAGTTGGTTCACCAAGATAGATCTTCGTGGTGCGTATAACCTTGTGCGTATTAAGCAGGGTGATGAATGGAAAACTGCATTTAATACGCCCGAAGGCCATTTTGAGTACTTGGAGATGCCTTTTGGACTTTCTAACGCTCCTTCTGTCTTTCAGTCCTTTATGCACGACATCTTCCGCGAATATCTGGATAAATTTATGATTGTGTATCTGGATGATATTCTGGTTTTTTCGGATGATTGGGAGTCCCATGTTAAGCAGGTCAGGATGGTGTTTTAGGTCCTGCGTGCCAATGCTTTATTTGTGAAGGGCTCAAAATGTCTTTTTGGAGTCCAGAAGGTCTCTTTTTTGGGTTTCATTTTTTCTCATTCTGCTATTGAGATGGACCCAGTCAAGGTTCAGGCTATTCATGACTGGACTCAGCCTACATCTGTTAAGAGTCTTCAGAAGTTCTTGGGTTTTGCTAATTTTTACCGTCGCTTCATCGCTAATTTTTCTGGTGTTGTTAAGCCATTGACGGATTTGACCAAGAAGGGTTCTGATGTTACTAATTGGTCTCCTGCGGCTGTGGAGGCCTTTTGGGAGCTGAAGCGCCGGTTTTCTTCGGCTCCGGTCTTATGTCAGCCAGACGTCTCCCTTCATTTCCAGGTCGAGGTTGATGCTTCTGAGATTGGAGCGGGGGCTGTTTTGTCGCAGAGAAGCTCTGATGGCTCTGTGATGAAGCCATGTGCTTTCTTTTCAAGAAAGTTTTCGCCTGCCGAGTGGAATTATGATGTCGGTAATCGGGAGTTGTTGGCTATGAAGTGGGCATTTGAGGAGTGGCGACATTGGCTCGAGGGAGCTAAGCATCGTGTGGTGGTCTTGACTGATCACAAGAATTTGATTTATCTCGAGTCGGCCAAGCGGCTGAATCCTAGACAGGCTCGTTGGTCATTGTTTTTCTCTCGTTTTGATTTCGTGGTCTCATACCTGCCTGGTTCGAAGAATGTGAAGGCTGATGCTCTTTCTAGGAGTTTTGTGCCTGACTCTCCTGGTGATTCAGAGCCAGCTGGTATCCTCAGAGAAGGGGTGATTTTGTCTGCCATCTCCCCAGATTTGCGACGAGTGCTGCAGGAGTTTCAGGTGGATAGACCTGACCGTTGTCCACCGGAGAGACTGTTTGTCCCGGATAGATGGACCAGCAGAGTTATTTCCGAGGTTCATTCTTCGGTGTTGGCAGGCCATCCTGGGATTTTTGGTACCAGAGATTTGGTGGCTAGTTCCTTCTGGTGGCCTTCCTTGTCGCGGGATGTGCGTTCCTTTGTGCAGTCTTATGGAATTTGTGCTCGGGCTAAGCCTTGCTGTTCTCGTGCCAGTGGCTTGTTGTTGCCTTTGCCTGTCCCGAAGAGGCCTTGGACGCACATTTCCATGGATTTTATTTCAGATCTCCCTGTCTCTCAGAGAATGTCGGTCATTTGGGTGGTGTGTGATCGTTTTTCTAAAATGGTCCATTTGGTGCCCTTGCCTAAGTTGCCTTCCTCCTCCGAGTTGGTTCCTCTGTTTTTTCAAAATGTGGTTCGTTTGCACGGGATCCCTGAAAATATTGTTTCCGACAGAGGATCTCAGTTTGTGTCTAGATTTTGGCGGACCTTTTGTGCTAAGATGGGCATTAATTTGTCTTTTTCGTCGGCCTTCCATCCTCAGACGAATGGCCAAACCGAGCGCACTAATCAGACTTTGGAAACCTATTTAAGATGTTTTGTTTCTGCTGATCAGGACGACTGGGTGACTTTTTTGCCATTGGCCGAGTTTGCCCTTAATAATCGGGCTAGTTCTGCTACGTTGGTTTCGCCTTTTTTTTGTAATTCAGGGTTTCATCCTTGTTTTTCCTCGGGTCAGGTGGAGTCTTCTGACTGTCCTGGAGTGGATGTTGTGGTGGATAGGTTGCATCAGATTTGGAATCATGTGGTGGATAATTTGAAGCTGTCACAAGAGAAGGCTCAGCGCTTTGCCAACCGCCGTCGCTGTGTGGGTCCCCGACTTCGCGTTGGGGATTTGGTGTGGTTGTCTTCTCGCTTTGTTCCTATGAAGGTCTCCTCTCCTAAGTTTAAGCCTCGGTTTATCGGTCCTTATAAGATTTTGGAAGTCCTTAACCCTGTGTCATTTCGTTTGGACCTCCCGGCATCGTTTGCTATTCATAATGTGTTCCATCGGTCGTTGTTGCGGAGGTATGTGGTGCCTGTGGTTCCTTCGGTTGAGCCTCCTGCCCCTGTGCTGGTTGAGGGAGAATTGGAATACGTGGTGGAGAAGATCTTGGATTCTCGTATTTCTAGATGGAGGCTTAAGTATTTGGTTAAGTGGAAGGGCTATGGTCAGGAGGATAATTCCTGGGTTGTCGCCTCTGATGTTCATGCGGCCGATTTGGTTCGTGCCTTCCATGTGGCTCACCCTGATCGCCCTGGGGGTTTTGATGAGGCTTCGGTGACCCCTCCTCAAGGGGGGGGTACTGTTGTGAACTCCGTTTTCAGGCTCCCTTTTGTGGTCACAGATGGTATTGTGTGACTTTGGTTTTTTGGCTCCCCCTGTTGGTTTGGTTTATTATCCTGCGGGTCTGCTGGATCAGCTGCCTCGTTATTCACCAGGGAGGCTCCTATTTAGCTCTGCTTCACTTCCACTTGTTGCCGGCTGTCAATGTATTCAGTGCTATTCTGATTACTCCTGATTATCTCGTTTTCTGCCTCTTCAGGATAAGCTAAGTTCTGTTTGAATATTTTTTGCTCATCTGCCTGCAATATGATTTCTGTGTATGATGAGTCTAGTCCAGCTTGCTAACATGTGATTTCTTTTTGCTGGTAAGCTCTGGGGTACGGAGTTGCTTCCCCCGCACCGTTAATTGGTGCGGGGGCTCGAGCAATCTCTGCGTGGATATTTTGAATAGGGTTTTTTATTGACCGCACAGTTTCCTTCCTATTTTCTGCTATCTAGTATTAGCGGGCCTCATTTGCTAAATCTGATTTCATCTCTGCGTTTGTGCTTTCCCCTTAACTCACCGTTAATATTTGTGGGGGGCTATTCTATATTTTTGGGGTCATTCCACTGAGGCAAGTGAGGACTTACTTTCCCTCCAGGAATATGTCATGGTTCCCAATGGCAAGGGAACGTCAGAGAACTTAAATAACAGACTAGCTCTTGGGTGATGGAATCTCGAGCTGACCGTGAGCTAAACCTACCACACAACTAACAGTGGCCGGGTGACGTACCTACGTTTTATCCCTAGACGCCCAGCGCCAGCCGGAGAACTAACTAACCCGAATAGAGGAAAAAACAGACCTGGCTTACCTCTAGGGAAATTCCCCCAAAAAGGAGACAGAAGCCCCCCACATATATTGACGGTGAGTTCAGAGGAAAAGACATACGCAGTATGAAGGTAGGTTCAGCAAAGCGAGGTCCGCTTACTAGATAGTAAGAAGATACAATAGGGAACTTCACGGTCAGCTGAAAACCCTATTAAAATACCATCCAGAAATTACTTTAAGACTCATGTGTCAACTCATGACACCGGAGTGGTAATTTCGGCCCACAAGAGCTTCCAGCTACAGAAACATAACATAACTGTGAACTGGAACAAAAATGCAAACAAACTTAGGACTAAGAGTCCAACTTAGCTGATAGTAGTCTAGAAGCAGGAACATGCAACAGAAAGGCTCTGGTTACATTGATGGCCGGCACTAGAATAACTGAGCAGCAAGGCTAAATAGGATACTCCCACATCCTGATGGAAACAGGTGAACAGAGAAAGTGAAGCACACAAGTCCAGTACCACCAGCGACCACCGGGGGAGCCCAAAAACCAAATTCACAACAGTACCCCCCCCTAAAGGAGGGGGCACCGAACCCTCACAAGAACCACCAGGGCGATCAGGATGAGCCCTATGAAAGGCACGGACCAAATCAGAGGCATGAACATCAGAGGCTGTCACCCAAGAATTATCCTCCTGACCGTAGCCCTTCCACTTGACCAGATACTGAAGTTTCTGTCTGGAAACACGGGAGTCCAAGATCTTCTCCACAACGTACTCCAATTCACCCTCAACCAACACCGGAGCGGGAGGCTCAACGGAAGGCACAACCGGTACCTCATACCTGCGCAATAATGACCGATGGAAGACATTATGGATAGAAAAAGATGCCGGGAGGTCCAATCGAAAGGACACAGGGTTAAGAATCTCCAAAATCTTATACGGGCCGATGAACCGAGGCTTAAACTTAGGAGAAGAAACCCTCATAGGGACAAAACGAGAAGACAACCACACCAAGTCCCCAACACGAAGACGAGGACCAACACAACGACGGCGGTTAGCAAAATGCCGAGTCTTCTCCTGGGACAACTCCAAATTGTCCACCACCTGTCCCCAAATCCGATGCAACCTATCCACCACAGTATCCACTCCAGGACAATCCGAAGACTCCACCTGACCAGAAGAAAAGCGAGGATGAAACCCCGAATTGCAAAAAAAAGGAGAAACCAAAGTGGCAGAACTAGCCCGATTATTGAGGGCAAACTCCGCCAATGGCAAAAAGGCAACCCAGTCATCCTGATCCGCAGACACAAAACACCTCAAATAAGTCTCCAAGGTCTGATTAGTTCGCTCAGTCTGGCCATTAGTCTGAGGATGGAACGCAGACGAAAAAGACAAATCAATGCCCATCCTAGCACAGAACGCCCGCCAAAATCTAGACACGAACTGGGTCCCCCTGTCAGAAACGATATTCTCCGGAATACCATGCAAGCGAACCACATTTTGAAAAAACAGAGGAACCAACTCGGAAGAGGACGGCAACTTAGGCAAGGGCACCAAATGAACCATCTTTGAAAAACGGTCACACACCACCCAGATGACAGACATTTTCTGAGAAACAGGGAGATCAGAAATAAAATCCATAGAGATGTGAGTCCAAGGCCTCTTTGGAATAGGCAAAGATACCAACAATCCACTAGCCCGAGAACAACAAGGTTTGGCCCGAGCACAAACATCACAAGACTGCACAAAAACTCGTACATCTCGAGACAGAGAAGGCCACCAGAAGGACCTAGCCACCAAATCCCTGGTACCAAAGATCCCGGGATGACCTGCCAACGCAGAAGAATGAACCTCCGAGATGACTCTACTGGTCCAATCATCAGGAACAAACAGTCTACCAGGCGGGCAACGATCAGGTCTATCCGCCTGAAACTCCTGCAAAGCCCGTCGCAGGTCTGGGGAAACAGCAGATAATATCACCCCATCCTTAAGGATACCTGTAGGTTCAGAATCACCAGGGAAATCAGGCTCAAAACTCCTAGAAAGGGCATCCGCCTTCACATTTTTAGAACCTGGTAAGTATGAGACCACAAAATTAAACCGAGAGAAAAACAACGACCAGCGCGCCTGTCTAGGATTCAGGCGCCTGGCAGACTCAAGATAAATCAAATTCTTGTGATCGGTCAATACCACCACCTGATGTCTAGCCCCCTCAAGCCAATGACGCCACTCCTCAAAAGCCCACTTCATAGCCAAAAGCTCCCGATTACCAATATCATAATTTCGCTCGGCGGGCGAAAATTTTCGAGAAAAGAACGCACAATTTCTCATCACGGAGCAATCGGAACTTTTCTGCGACAAGACCGCCCCAGTTCCGATCTCGGAAGCATCGACCTCAACCTGAAAAGGAAGAGTAACATCAGGCTGACGCAACACAGGGGCGGAAGAAAAGCGGCGCTTAAGCTCCCGAAAGGCCTCCACAGCAGCAGGGGACCAATCAGCAACATCAGCACCCTTTTTGGTCAAATCAGTCAAAGGTTTAGCAACATCAGAAAAACCAGTTATAAATCGACGATAAAAATTAGCAAAGCCCAAAAATTTCTGAAGGCTCTTAAGCGAAGAAGGTTGCATCCAATCACAAATAGCCCGAACCTTAACAGGATCCATCTCAATGGAAGAGGGGGAAAAAATGTACCCCAAAAAAGAAATCTTTTGAACCCCAAAAATACACTTAGAACCCTTCACACACAAGGAATTAGCCCGCAAAACCTGAAAAACCCTCCTGACCTGTTGGACATGAGAATCCCAGTCATCCGAAAAAATCAAAATATCATCCAGATGCACGATCATGAATTTATCCAAATATTCCCGGAAAATGTCATGCATAAAGGACTGAAAGACTGAAGGGGCATTTGAAAGACCAAAAGGCATTACTAAATACTCAAAATGGCCCTCGGGCGTATTAAATGCGGTTTTCCACTCATCCCCCTGCTTAATTCGCACCAAATTATACGCCCCACGGAGATCAATCTTAGAGAACCACTTAGCCCCTTTTATTCGAGCAAACAAATCAGTCAGCAGTGGCAGAGGATACTGATATCTGACTGTAATTTTATTCAAGAGTCGATAATCAATACACGGCCTCAAAGAGCCATCTTTTTTAGATACAAAGAAAAAACCGGCTCCTAAGGGAGATGAAGAAGGACGAATATGTCCCTTTTCCAGGGACTCCTTAATATATTCTCGCATAGCAGCATGTTCAGGTACAGATAGATTAAATAAACGACCCTTTGGAAATTTACTGCCCGGAATCAGATCTATGGTACAATCGCAATCTCTGTGAGGAGGTAGTGAACCAAGCTTAGGCTCCTCAAAAACATCACGATAATCACATAAAAATTCCGGAATCTCAGAGGGAATAGATGACGAAATGGAAACCAAAGGTACGTCCCCATGAGCCCCCTGACATCCCCAGCTTAACACAGACATTGCTTTCCAGTCAAGAACTGGGTTATGAGATTGTAACCATGGCAATCCGAGCACCAAAACATCATGTAGATTGTACAACACAAGGAAGCGAATCGTCTCCTGATGGTCTGGATTCATACGCATAGTCACTTGTGTCCAGTATTGTGGTTTATTACTAGCCAATGGTGTAGAGTCAATACCCTTCAGAGGTATAGGGACTTCCAGAGGCTCTAGATCAAACCCACAGCGCCTGGCAAAGGACCAATCCATGAGACTCAAAGCGGCGCCAGAGTCGACATAGGCATCCGCGGTAATTGACGATAATGAACAAATCAAGGTCACAGACAAAATAAACTTAGACTGTAAAGTGCCAATTGAAATAGACTTATCAACCTTTTTTGTACGTTTAGAGCATGCTGATATAACATGAGTTGAATCACCACAATAGAAGCACAACCCATTTTTTCGCCTAAAATTCTGCCGTTCGTTTCTGGACAGAATTCTATCACATTGCATATTTTCTGGAGCCTTCTCAGAAGACACCGCCAAATGGTGCACAGGTTTGCGCTCCCGCAAACGCCGATCAATCTGAATAGCCATTGTCATGGACTCATTCAGACCTGTAGGTGCAGGGAACCCCACCATAACATCTTTAATGGCATCAGAGAGACCCTCTCTGAAATTCGCCGCCAGGGCGCACTCGTTCCACTGAGTAAGCACAGACCATTTACGAAATTTTTGGCAGTATATTTCAGCTTCATCTTGCCCTTGAGATAGGGCCATCAAGGTTTTTTCAGCCTGACTCTCTAAATTAGGTTCCTCATAAAGCAACCCCAAAGCCAGAAAAAACGCATCCACATTGAGCAACGCAGGATCCCCGGGTGCCAATGCAAATGCCCAGTCTTGAGGGTCACCCCGCAGCAAGGAAATTACTATCCTAACCTGCTGTGCGGGATCTCCAGCGGAGCGAGATCTCAGGGAAAGAAATAATTTACAATTATATTTGAAATTCAGGAAACGAGATCTATCCCCGGAGAAAAATTCTGGTATAGGAATTCTAGGTTCAGATATAGGAGCATGAATAACAAAATCCTGTAAATTTTGAACCTTCGTAGCAAGATTATTCAAACCTGTAGCCAAACTCTGAGGATCCATTTTAATCAGGTGAGATCAGAGCCATTCAAGGATTAGAAGGAGAGAGAGAGGCAAAGGCTGCAATTAGAGCAGAAATGCAACTGAGTGAACTATAGAGCAAGCTCAGAAGAAAAAAAAATAAATAAATAAATCTGCAGACTTCTTTTTCTCTCCTTTCTTCTGCCAACGGTTTTAACCCTTGGCCGGCCATACTGTCATGGTTCCCAATGGCAAGGGAACGTCAGAGAACTTAAATAACAGACTAGCTCTTGGGTGATGGAATCTCGAGCTGACCGTGAGCTAAACCTACCACACAACTAACAGTGGCCGGGTGACGTACCTACGTTTTATCCCTAGACGCCCAGCGCCAGCCGGAGAACTAACTAACCCTAATAGAGGAAAAAACAGACCTGGCTTACCTCTAGGGAAATTCCCCCAAAAAGGAGACAGAAGCCCCCCACATATATTGACGGTGAGTTCAGAGGAAAAGACATACGCAGTATGAAGGTAGGTTCAGCAAAGCGAGGTCCGCTTACTAGATAGTAAGAAGATACAATAGGGAACTTCACGGTCAGCTGAAAACCCTATTAAAATACCATCCAGAAATTACTTTAAGACTCATGTGTCAACTCATGACACCGGAGTGGTAATTTTGGCCCACAAGAGCTTCCAGCTACAGAAACATAACATAACTGTGAACTGGAACAAAAATGCAAACAAACTTAGGACTAAGAGTCCAACTTAGCTGATAGTAGTCTAGAAGCAGGAACATGCAACAGAAAGGCTCTGGTTACATTGATGGCGGGCACTAGAATAACTGAGCAGCAAGGCTAAATAGGATACTCCCACATCCTGATGGAAACAGGTGAACAGAGAAAGTGAAGCACACAAGTCCAGTACCACCAGCGACCACCGGGGGAGCCCAAAAACCAAATTCACAACAGGAATAGTCAGTTTCTCAGGCCGTGACGAGACGTCTAGGATTTTTAGGTAACGTTCCACGGCTGCCTATAGTTGTTTGCGGATAGGATCAGGTTGCGGTCAATCTAGTTACCACTTCCCCAGAGCTAGTAGTCTGTTCAGTTACTTAGCTAGTCCGACCTGCGATCCTTGCCACTAGGATCATAACAGATTACATTCACGGCGGTCAATATCAACAATTACAATCCCTTGGGCCTCCAATTCTACCCGCCCCACTTTGATGGTGACCTCTTTATACCCCACTTGTGGCAATGGCTGACCATTACTGGCTATTATGGTGAAATCATCATCGGGGCCACGAGTAATGTCGGTGTCCACCCAATAACGTTTATAAAGTACGTAAGGCAAAGTCGTCACCTGAGAACCGGTGTCCAGCAAAGCGTTCATGGGGATACCGTCGATCACGATAGGAAACACTGGTCGCCCTCCAATGTATTTGGCTCTCCAATTTTGCAGGCCTGATCGTCCTACTCCTGGGGGTTGGCCCTCTGCCCCAGGGGTTGCTCATTTAAATGACAGTACCTTGCAAGGTGGCCCACCTGGTTGCAGCGGCGGCAGATATGTCGTCCGTCCCGATGAAAGCGATCGTCGTCCCTGCCTCTGGTCGGCGGAATCCTCCTCTGTCGCATCCAGGGGACATCCTCCGGTCTGGAAGCCAGTTGGATCTTCTCCATGAGGGCCTCCTGTAGGGACTGTACGGTCTGGGCTAGGGCAGCAACGCTCTTGGTCAGCTCCTGCATCTGGAGGCGTAGTCCTGCAGGGGAATCGTCCTCCAGGAGCTGGGCATCAGCCTCGGCGGCAATTGGGGCATCTGGCGCCACCTCCTGGTGGTATGTGAGAGCTTGACACCTGGGAAGTACTGCACGGCTCGGCTGTCGCTCCTGTAGCACCTGGATGGCTTTATCTTTGAATTGCACGAAAGTCAGGTCTGGATTCTGCATGGCCAGGAAGTGCAGTTGGGCCCTTTGGTGACTGCACAGGAGCCCCTCGATGAACCGCTCTTTCAGGAGTTTATCCTCATCCTGCATGCTGTTTGGGTCATTCTGTTTGATGGCCCGCAGTGCCTACTGGAGATTGAGGGCATAGTCCCGTAAGCTATCCTGCGGTCTCTGCTTACACCCATAGAACGTCAATTTAATTTCTATAGCGGTGCGGGTGTCAAAGGTGGTTTTAAGCTTTGCAAAGATCTGCTGCGCAGTTCTCTTATCTGCGGCGGGCCAGGACTTCACTTCCCTCAGAGCCGCTCCAAAGAGTTGGCCTGTTATCATATGAACTTTCTGAGGCTCTGTCAGGGGATAAAATTCAAGCAGGCTGCAGATCCCTTCTTTAAAGTCAGTTAATGTATGTGATTCTCCAGAGTATCGCGGGAGCCAGGCTGATCCCGGTAGGTACGGCATGGAGAAGGGCATTATGGCTGCTGTAGCTGCGGCAGTATCCGGCTGGCTGCTGGGGGAGGCAGGCTCTGCGGAACCCGGCGGTGGTAGAAGGCCTGCGGCTGCGCCTACTGCGGGGCCCGGAGGTGCCCCCGGGTCTGCGGTGGCGACCGCTTCCGCTCCTCCTGGATCAGACATGGCCGTTCCTCCCCTCTGCTAACCTGGTGGAAGTCGGGGTTCCTGTTCCGGAATCGGCACCTCACCGCGTCTTCTTGCTCCGCTGTTATGATCCTAGTGGCAAGGATCGCAAATCTGACTAGCTAAGAAACTGAACCGACGACTAGCTCTGGGGAAGTGGTAACTGAATTGACCGCAACCTGATCCTATCCGCAAACAACTATAAGTAGCCGTGGAACGTTACCTGGAAATCCTAGACGTCTCGTCACGGCCTGAGAAACTGACTATTCCTAGAGAGAAAGTAAGTCCTCACTTGCCTCAGAGAAATGACCCCCAAAGATATAGAAAAGCCCCCCACAAATATTAACGGTGAGTTAAGGGGAAAGCACATACGCAGAGATGAAATAGATTTAGCAAATGAGGCCCACTAACACTAGATAGCAGAAAATAGGAAGAGAACTGTGCGGTCAATGAAAAACCCTATTCAAAATATCCACGCAGAGATTGCTCGAGCCCCCGCACCAACTAACGGTGCGGGGAAAGCAACTCCGTACCCCAGAGCTTACCAGCAGCAAGAAATCACATATTAGCAAGCTGGACTAAACTCATCATAAACAGAAATCATATTGCAGACAGATGAGCAAAAAATAATCAAACAGAACTTAGCTTCTCATGAAGAGACAGAAAACCAAGATAGTCAGGAGTAATCAGAATAGCACTGAATACATCGACAGCTGGCAACAAGTGGAGGTGAAGCAGAGCTAAATAGGAACCTCCCTAGAGAATAACGAGGCAGCTGATCCAGCCACAGACCCGCAAGATAACAAACAAAGCAACCAGGGGGAGCCCAAAAATAAAACTCATGCAATACCACCTGTGACCACAAGAGGGAGCCCAAAAACAGAGTTCACAACAGTACCCCCCCCTTGAGGAGGGGTCACCGAACCCTCATCAAAACCCCCAGGGCGATCAGGGTGAGCCACATGGAAGGCACGAACCAAATCGGCCGCATGAACATCAGAGGTGACAACCCAGGAATTATCCTCCTGACCATAGCCCTTCCACTTAACCAAATACTGAAGCCTCCGTCTAGAAACACGAGAATCCAAGATCTTCTCCACCACATATTCCAATTCACCCTCAACCAGCACAGGGGCAGGAGGCTCAACCGAAGGAACCACAGGCACCACATACCTCCGCAACAACGACCGATGGAACACATTATGAATAGCAAACGATGCTGGGAGGTCCAGACGAAATGACACAGGGTTAAGGACTTCCAAAATCTTATAAGGACCGATAAACCGAGGCTTGAACTTAGGAGAGGAGACCTTCATAGGAACAAAGCGAGAAGACAACCACACCAAGTCCCCAACGCGAAGTCGGGGACCCACACAGCGACGGCGGTTGGCAAAGCGCTGAGCCTTCTCTTGTGACAGCTTCAAATTGTCCACCACATGATCCCAAATCTGATGCAACCTATCCACCACAATATCCACTCCAGGACAGTCAGAAGGCTCCACCTGACCCGAGGAAAAACGAGGATGAAACCCCGAATTACAAAAAAAGGAGAAACCAAAGTAGCAGAACTAGCCCGATTATTAAGGGCAAACTCGGCCAATGGCAAAAAAGTGACCCAGTCGTCCTGATCAGCAGAAACAAAACATCTTAAATAAGTTTCCAAGGTCTGATTAGTTCGCTCGGTTTGGCCATTCGTCTGAGGATGGAAGGCCGACGAAAAAGACAAATCAATGCCCATCTTAGCACAAAAGGTCCGCCAAAATCTAGACACAAACTGGGATCCTCTGTCGGAAACAATATTTTCAGGGATCCCGTGCAAACGAACCACATTTTGAAAAAACAGAGGAACCAACTCGGAGGAGGAAGGCAACTTAGGCAAGGGCACCAAATGGACCATCTTAGAAAAACGATCACACACCACCCAGATGACAGACATTCTCTGAGAGACAGGGAGATCTGAAATAAAATCCATGGAAATGTGCGTCCAAGGCCTCTTCGGGACAGGCAAAGGTAACAACAAACCACTGGCAGGAGAACAGCAAGGCTTAGCCCGAGCACAAATTCCAGAGGACTGCACAAAGGAACGCACATCCCGCGACAAGGAGGGCCACCAAAAGGACCTGGCCACCAAATCTCTGGTACCAAATAGTCCAGGATGGCCCGCCAACACCGAAGAATGAACCTCGGAAATGACTCTACTGGTCCATCTATCTGGGACAAACGGTCAGGTCTATCCGCCTGAAACTTCTGCAACACTCGTCGCAAATCTGGGGAGATGGCGGACAAAATCACCCCTTCTCTGAGGATACAAGCTGGCTCTGAATCTCCAGGAGAGTCAGGCACAAAACTCCTAGAAAGAGCATCAGCTTTCACATTCTTCGAACCAGGCAGGTACGAGACCACGAAATCAAAACGAGAGAAAAACAACGACCAGCGAGCCTGTCTAGGATTCAGCCGCTTGGCCGACTCGAGATAAATCAGATTTTTGTGATCAGTCAAGACCACCACACGATGCTTAGCTCCCTCGAGCCAATGTCGCCACTCCTCAAATGCCCACTTCATAGCCAACAACTCCCGATTACCGACATCATAATTCCGCTCGGCAGGCGAAAACTTTCTTGAAAAGAAAGCACATGGCTTCATCACAGAGCCATCAGAGCTTCTCTGCGACAAAACAGCCCCCGCTCCAATCTCAGAAGCATCAACCTCGACCTGGAAAGGAAGAGAGACATCTGGCTGACATAAGACCGGAGCAGAAGAAAACCGGTGCTTCAGCTCCCGAAAGGCCTCCACAGCCGCAGGAGACCAATTAGTAACATCAGAACCCTTCTTGGTCAAATCCGTCAAAGGCTTAACAAAACCCGAAAAATTAGCGATGAAGCGACGGTAAAAATTAGCAAAACCCAAGAACTTCTGAAGACTCTTAACAGATGAAGGCTGAGTCCAGTCATGAATAGCCTGAACCTTGCCTGGGTCCATCTCAATAGTAGAAGGAGAAAAAATTAAACCCAAAAAAGAAACATTCTGGACTCCAAAAAGATATTTTGAGCCCTTCACAAATAAAGCATTGGCACGCAGAACCTGAAACACCATCCTGACCTGCTTAACATGGGACTCCCAATCATCAGAAAAAAACAGAATATCATCCAGATACACAATCATAAATTTATCCAGATATTCGCGGAAGATGTCGTGCATGAAGGACTGAAAGACAGAAGGAGCGTTAGAAAGTCCAAAAGGCATCACCAAGTACTCAAAGTGGCCTTCGGGCGTATTAAATGCAGTTTTCCATTCATCACCCTGCTTAATACGCACAAGGTTATAAGCACCACGAAGATCTATCTTGGTGAACCAACTAGACCCCCTAATGCGAGCAAACAGATCAGATAACAATGGCAAAGGTGTCATGGTTCTCAATGGCAAGAGACCGTAGTAAAGCATACAAAAGGACTAGCTCTTGGAAGATGGGAACTCGAGCTGACTGTGAGCTAAACCTACCGCACAACTAACAGTGGCCGGGTAGCGTGCCTACGTTTTATCCCTAGACGCCCAGCGCCAGCCGGAGGACTGACTGACCCTAGCAGAGGAAAATACAGACCTGGCTTACCTCTAGAGAAATTTTCCCCAAAAGGCAGACAGTAGCCCCCACATATATTGTCGGTGATTTTAGAGGAAATTGACATACGAAGTATGAAGATAGGTTTAGCAAATTGAGGTCCGCTTACTAGATTGTAGGAAGACAGAAAAGGGAACTTCACAGTCAGCTGAAAACCCTTTCAAAACACCATCCTGAAATTACTTTAAGACTCTAATATCAACTCATGACACCAGAGTGGCAATTTCAGCTCACAAGAGCTTCCAGCCTCAGAAATATTCAAACACAGAGAACTGGAACAAAAATGCAAAACAATCTTAGGACTACAAGTCCAACTTAGCTGATAGTAGTCTAGGAGCAGGAACATGCAACAGAAAGGCTTCTGGTAACATTGTTGGCCGGCATAGAAATGACTGAGGAGCAAGGCTAAATAGAAACTCCCACATCCTGATGGAAACAGGTGAACAGAGGAGATGAAGCACACAAGTTCAGTACCACCAGTAACCACCGGGGGAGCCCAGAAACCAAATTCACAACAGTACCCCCCCCCCCCCTCAAGGAGGGGGCACCGAACCCTCAACAAAACCACCAGAGCGATCAGGATGAGCCCTATGAAAGGCACGGACCAAATCGGAGGCATGAACATCAGAGGCTGTCACCCAAGAATTATCCTCCTGACCGTAGCCCTTCCACTTGACCAAATACTGAAGTCTCCATCTGGAAACACGGGAGTCCAAGATCTTCTCGACAACGTACTCCAACTCACCCTCAACCAACACCGGAGCAGGAGGCTCAACGGAAGGCACAACCGGTACCTCATACCTGCGCAACAATGACCGATGGAAGACATTATGAATAGAAAAAGATGCAGGGAGGTCCAAACGAAAGGACACAGGGTTAAGAATCTCCAATATCTTGTACGGGCCGATGAACCGAGGCTTAAACTTAGGAGAAGAAACCTTCATAGGGACAAAACGAGAAGACAACCACACCAAGTCCCCAACACAAAGACGAGGACCAGCACGACGACGGCGGTTGGCAAACTGCTGAGTCTTCTCCTGGGACAACTTCAAATTGTCCACCACATGCCCCCAAATCTGATGCAACCTCTCCACCACAGCATCCACTCCAGGACAATCCGAAGACTCCACCTGACCGGAAGAGAAACGAGGCTGAAACCCCGAATTACAGAAGAAAGGAGAAACCAAGGTGGCAGAACTAGCCCGGTTATTGAGGGCAAACTCCGCCAAGGGCAAAAAGGCAACCCAATCATCCTGATCCGCAGACACAAAACACCTCAAATAAGTCTCCAAGGTCTGATTAGTTCGCTCGGTCTGGCCATTAGTCTGAGGATGGAAAGCAGACGAAAAAGACAAATCAATGCCCATCCTAGCACAGAACGCTCGCCAAAATCTAGACACGAATTGGGTTCCCCTGTCAGAAACGATATTCTCCGGAATACCATGCAAGCGAACCACATTTTGAAAAAACAGAGGAACCAGCTCGGATGAGGAAGGCAATTTAGGTAAGGGGACCAAATGGACCATCTTAGAGAAACGGTCACACACCACCCAAATGACAGACATCTTCTGAGAAACAGGGAGATCAGAAATAAAATCCATGGAGATGTGAGTCCAAGGCCTCTTCGGAATAGGCAAAGATAACAACAATCCACTAGCCCGAGAACAACAAGGCTTGGCCCGAGCACAAACATCACAAGACTGCACAAAACCTCGCACATCTCGCGACAGGGAAGGCCACCAGAAGGACCTAGCCACCAAATCCCTGGTACCAAAGATTCCAGGATGACCAGCTAACGCAGAAGAATGGACCTCTGAGATGACTCTACTGGTCCAATCATCCGGAACAAACAGTCTGCCAGGCGGGCAACGATCAGGTCTATCCGCCTGAAACTCCTGCAAGACCCGTCGCAAGTCTGGGGAAACAGCAGATAATATCACTCCATCCTTAAGGATACCTGTAGGTTCAGAATTACCAGGGGAATCAGGCTCAAAACTCCTAGAAAGGGCATCCGCCTTCACATTTTTAGAACCCGGTAGGTAAGAAACCACAAAATTAAACCGAGAGAAAAATAACGACCAGCGCGCCTGTCTAGGATTCAGGCGCCTGGCAGACTCAAGATAAATCAAATTCTTGTGGTCGGTCAATACCACCACCTGATGTCTAGCCCCCTCAAGCCAATGACGCCACTCCTCAAAAGCCCACTTCATAGCCAAGAGCTCCCGATTACCAATATCATAATTTCGCTCAGCAGGCGAAAATTTACGAGAAAAGAACGCGCAAGGTCTCATCACGGAGCAGTCGGAACTTTTCTGCGACAAAACCGCCCCAGCTCCGATTTCTGAAGCGTCGACCTCAACCTGAAAAGGAAGAGTAACATCAGGCTGACGCAATACAGGGGCGGAAGAAAAGCGGCGCTTAAGCTCCCGAAAGGCCTCCACAGCAGCAGGGGACCAATCAGCAACATCAGCACCCTTCTTAGTCAAATCAGTCAACGGCTTAGCAACATCAGAAAAACCAGTTATAAATCGACGATAAAAATTAGCAAAGCCCAAAAACTTCTGAAGGCTCTTAAGAGAAGAGGGTTGCGTCCAATCACAAATAGCCTGAACCTTGACAGGGTCCATCTCAATGGAAGAGGGGGAAAAAATGTACCCCAAAAACGAAATCTTTTGAACCCCAAAAACACACTTAGAACCCTTTACACACAAGGAATTAGAGCGCAAAACCTGAAAAACCCTCCTGACCTGTTGGACATGAGAGTCCCAGTCATCCGAAAAAATCAAAATATCATCCAGATACACAATCATAAATTTATCCAAATATTCACGGAAAATGTCATGCATAAAAGACTGAAAGACTGAAGGGGCATCACTAAATACTCAAAATGGCCCTCAGGCGTATTAAATGCGGTTTTCCACTCATCCCCCTGCTTAATTCGCACTAAATTATACGCCCCACGAAGATCAATCTTAGAGAACCACTTGGCCCCCTTTATTCGAGCAAACAAATCAGTAAGCAGTGGCAAAGGATACTGATATTTAACCGTGATTTTATTCAAAAGCCGATAATCAATACACGGCCTCAAAGAGCCATCTTTTTTAGATACAAAGAAAAAACCGGCTCCTAAGGGAGATGACGAAGGACGAATATGTCCCTTTTCCAAGGACTCCTTAATATATTCCCGCATAGCAGCATGTTCAGGCACAGATAGATTAAATAAACGACCCTTTGGAAACTTACTGCCCGGAATCAGATCTATAGTACAATCGCAATCTCTGTGCGGAGGTAGTGAACCAAGTTTAGGCTCCTCAAAAACGTCACGATAATCAGATAAAAATTCCGGAATCTCAGAGGGAATAGATGACGAAATGGAAACCAAAGGTACGTCCCCATGAGTCCCCTGACATCCCCAGCTTAACATAGACATTGCTTTCCAGTCGAGGACTGGGTTATGAGATTGCAGCCATGGCAATCCAAGCACCAACACATCATGTAGATTATACAACACAAGGAAGCGAATAATCTCCTGGTGATCCGGATTAATACGCATAGTTACTTGTGTCCAGTATTGTGGTTTATTACTAGCCAATGGCGTGGAGTCAATACCCTTCAGAGGTATAGGAACTTCCAGAGGCTCTAAATTAAACCCACAGCGTTTGGCAAAGGACCAATCCATAAGACTCAAAGCGGCGCCAGAGTCGACATAGGCGTCCGCGGTAATAGACGATAAAGAGCAAATCAGGGTCACAGATAGAATAAACTTAGACTGTAAAGTGCCAATTGAAACAGACTTATCAACCTTCTTAGTACGTTTAGAGCATGCTGATATAACATGAGTTGAATCACCACAATAGAAGCATAACCCATTTTTTCGCCTAAAATTCTGTCGTTCGCTTCTGGACAGAATTCTATCACATTGCATAATCTCTGGCGCCTTCTCAGTAGACACCGCCAAATGGTGCACAGGTTTGCGCTCCCGCAAACGCCGATCAATCTGAATAGCCATTGTCATGGACTCATTCAGACCTGTAGGCACAGGGAACCCCACCATAACATCTTTAATGGCATCAGAGAGACCCTCTCTGAAATTCGCCGCCAGGGCGCACTCATTCCACTGAGTAAGCACAGACCACTTATGAAATTTTTGGCAGTATATTTCAGCCTCATCTTGCCCTTGAGACAGGGCCATCAAGGCTTTTTCAACCTGAATCTCTAAATGAGGTTCCTCATAAAGCAACCCCAAAGCCAGGAAAAACGCATCCACATTGAGCAACGCAGGATCCCCTGGTGCCAAAGCAAATGCCCAATCCTGAGGGTCGCCCCGGAGCAAGGAAATTACAATCCTGACCTGCTGTGCAGGATCTCCAGCGGAGCGAGATCTCAGAGACAAAAATAATTTACAATTATGTTTGAAATTCTGGAAGCGAGATCTATCCCCGGAGAAAAATTCAGGTAAAGGAATTCTAGGTTCAGATATAGGAGCATGAATTACAAAATCCTGTAAACTTTGAACCTTCATAGCGAGATTATCCAAACCTGTAGCTAAACTCTGAGGATCCATTTTAATCAGGTGAAATCAGAACCATTCAAGGATTAGAAGGAGAGAGAGACGAAGGCTGCAGTAAGCAGAGATGCAAGTGAATCAACTAATGAGCAAACTCAGAAAAAAAAAAAAAAAATTCTCTGCAGACTTCTTTTCTCTCCTTTCTTCTGCCAATTATTTTAACCCTTGGCCGGCCAAACTGTCATGGTTCTCAATGGCAAGAGACCGTAGTAAAGCATACAAAAGGACTAGCTCTTGGAAGATGGGAACTCGAGCTGACTGTGAGCTAAACCTACCGCACAACTAACAGTGGCCGGGTAGCGTGCCTACGTTTTATCCCTAGACGCCCAGCGCCAGCCGGAGGACTGACTGACCCTAGCAGAGGAAAATACAGACCTGGCTTACCTCTAGAGAAATTTTCCCCAAAAGGCAGACAGTAGCCCCCACATATATTGTCGGTGATTTTAGAGGAAATTGACATACGAAGTATGAAGATAGGTTTAGAAAATTGAGGTCCGCTTACTAGATAGTAGGAAGACAGAAAAGGGAACTTCACAGTCAGCTGAAAACCCTTTCAAAACACCATCCTGAAATTACTTTAAGACTCTAATATCAACTCATGACACCAGAGTGGCAATTTCAGCTCACAAGAGCTTCCAGCCTCAGAAATATTCAAACACAGAGAACTGGAACAAAAATGCAAAACAATCTTAGGACTACAAGTCCAACTTAGCTGATAGTAGTCTAGGAGCAGGAACATGCAACAGAAAGGCTTCTGGTAACATTGTTGGCCGGCATAGAAATGACTGAGGAGCAAGGCTAAATAGAAACTCCCACATCCTGATGGAAACAGGTGAACAGAGGAGATGAAGCACACAAGTTCAGTACCACCAGTAACCACCGGGGGAGCCCAGAAACCAAATTCACAACACAAAGGATACTGAAATTTGACCGTGATCTTATTTAGAAGGCGATAATCAATACAAGGTCTCAGGGAACCATCCTTCTTAGCCACAAAAAAGAACCCCGCACCTAGAGGGGAGGAGGAGGGGCGAATAAGTCCTTTCTCCAAAGACTCCTTTATATAACTGCGCATAGCAGCATGCTCCGGCATTGACAAATTGAAGAGTCGTCCCTTAGGAAACTTACTACCAGGAATCAAATTTATAGCACAATCACAATCCCTATGAGGAGGTAGAGAACTGAGTTTGGGCTCATCAAATACATCCTGGTAGTCCGACAAAAACGCAGGGACTTCAGAAGGAGTGGATGAAGCAATTGACACCACAGGAGCGTCGCCATGAATTCCCTGGCAACCTCAACTTGACACAGACATTGCTTTCCAATCCAGGACTGGATTATGAGTCTGCAACCATGGCAGACCCAACACGACGACATCATGCAAATTATGCAGTACAAGAAAGCGAATCACCTCCTGATGAACAGGAGTCATGCACATGGTCACTTGCGTCCAGTACTGAGGTTTATTCATAGCCAATGGTGTAGCATCAATTCCCCTTAGTGGAATAGGGAATTTTAAAGGCTCCAAAACAAAACCACAGCGCCTGGCAAATGACAAATCCATCAGACTCAGGGCAGCACCTGAATCCACAAAAGCCATAACCGGGTAAGATGACAGGGAACAAATCAGTGTAACAGACAAAATGAACTTAGGCTGTAAAGTACCGATGGTGACAGACTTATCAATCTTTTTTGTGCGCTTAGAGCATGCTGAGATAACATGAGCTGAGTCACCACAGTAAAAGCACAACCCATTTTGCCATCTATAATTTTGCCGTTCACTTCTGGTCAGAATTCTATCACATTGCATAGACTCAGGTGTCTGTTCAGAAGACACCACCAAATGGTGCGCAGGTTTGCGCTCCCGCAAACGCCGATCAATCTGAATGGCCAGAGTCATTGACTCATTCAGACCTGCAGGCGTAGGGAACCCCACCATGACATTCTTAATGGCTTCAGAAAGACCTTTTCTGAAATTTGCAGCCAGGGCACACTCATTCCATTGAGTAAGCACCGACCATTTCCGAAATTTCTGGCAATACACCTCTGCTTCATCTTGCCCCTGAGAGAGGGCCAACAAAGCTTTTTCAGCCTGGTTCTCAAGATTAGGTTCCTCATAGAGCAATCCAAGGGCCAGAAAAAACGCATCCACACTGAGCAATGCAGGATCCCCTGGCGCCAATGCGAAGGCCCAATCTTGGGGGTCGCCGAGCAAGAAAGAAATAATAATCTTAACTTGCTGAACGGAATCACCAGAGGAACGAGGTTTCAAAGAAAGAAACAACTTGCAATTATTCTTAAAATTCAGGAACCTAGATCTATCTCCAGAAAACAACTCCGGAATAGGTATTCTAGGCTCTGACATAGGACTGTGAACAACAAAATCCTGAATACTTTGTACCCTTGCAGCAAGATGATCTACACTAGAGGCCAAACTCTTGATATCCATGTCAGCAGCTGAACTCAGAGCCACACCAAGATTAAGGGGAGGAGAGAGGCTAGACACACAGCAGCTAGACACACAGAAACAAAAACAAAAAAAAAAAAACCTCAAGGCTTCTCTTCTCCTGCTTCTGCCATGCAATTAACACTTTATAGGCCGGCTTTACTGTTATGATCCTAGTGGCAAGGATCGCAAATCTGACTAGCTAAGAAACTGAACCGACGACTAGCTCTGGGGAAGTGGTAACTGAATTGACCGCAACCTGATCCTATCCGCAAACAACTATAAGTAGCCGTGGAACGTTACCTGGAAATCCTAGACGTCTCGTCACGGCCTGAGAAACTGACTATTCCTAGAGAGAAAGTAAGTCCTCACTTGCCTCAGAGAAATGACCCCCAAAGATATAGAAAAGCCCCCCACAAATATTAACGGTGAGTTAAGGGGAAAGCACATATGCAGAGATGAAATAGACTTAGCAAATGAGGCCCACTAACACTAGATAGCAGAAAATAGGAAGAGAACTGTGCGGTCAATGAAAAACCCTATTCAAAATATCCACGCAGAGATTGCTCGAGCCCCCGCACCAACTAACGGTGCGGGGAAAGCAACTCCGTACCCCAGAGCTTACCAGCAGCAAGAAATCACATATTAGCAAGCTGGACTAAACTCATCATAAACAGAAATCATATTGCAGACAGATGAGCAAAAAATAATCAAACAGAACTTAGCTTCTCATGAAGAGACAGAAAACCAAGATAGTCAGGAGTAATCAGAATAGCGCTGAATACATCGACAGCCAGCAACAAGTGGAGGTGAAGCAGAGCTAAATAGGAACCTCCCTAGAGAATAACGAGGCAGCTCATCCAGCCACAGACCCGCAAGATAACAAACAAAGCCACCAGGGGGAGCCCAAAAATAAAACTCACGCAATACCACCTGTGACCACAAGAGGGAGCCCGAAAACAGAGTTCACAACACTCCGCGCTCTTTTTGGCCAGCTCCGCCCACAAAGCTATGGCTCCTCCCCTCACGCCCTACACGGCGCAGCAATGGCGGATTTTGGCGGCAAATAGCAGTACACATTCTTTGCAATAAATCACGATTCAGCACAATTCAGTCACAGTTCTAAGGCACACATGACCTGCTTCCTCAGGCTTAAGTAGATCCTGTTAGTAACGCCAAGTTGGAGCGGCCCCCAGACGCAGGACAGCGGGGTACTCGGTACCGGGTCTATCGGTTCTGAGGATGTCACGGTGGCCCGACCCGGTCCGTCGTCCTGCTAAGGGGCGCCCAATAAAAGGTGTAGGTGGTGGTGTAGGTCGCAGCAAATAACGAGGACACAGGGTTGCAGTCTCTTTACCTCTTTACTGAAGGCTTCGGCATCCGCAATCCAGAGCACTGTTAACAGGGCTGGCTGAGACCGGCCGGTCCGAAGGCACATCCAGAGTTCCCTTTTGCAGGTTGAAATCAGTGCCTACCTACTAGCGCCTGGGTGTTGTAGTACTTCCCTGCTGAGCACCACGGGATAGTCCTCACAACTGTCGTGTGTGTTTCTGTTCTTTCTCTCTCTCCGTCCCCCAGATGATATGGATAGGATGCACCCGTATGACGGGGTAGGCCTGGAGTTATTTTATAGGGACCCTAGAGACGCCCCTCTCCCACAATTGCCTCCGTTGTCTTCGTTAGGTGTAAAGGTGAGACAGCCAACCTAAAGTTAACTGCCCTGCCGTTGGTTCAAAGTAATGCGTAGAGTCTATTACCTCCTCGACGTTCCTGCCGCCGGCTACGCGCCTCAGAAGGATGTTGCTGATCTTGAGGCACGACTCCTTCTGGTTCTATCTCTTTTGTGCTGTGATCCCGTTTCTCACTTCTCCACAATATGCTTCACTTCGTGTCCTTTCTTAGGAGTCTGCCGCTATAAGGCACGGGCACGGCTCCGTAACGTTCTGTCTGTCCTAGGCCGCTGTCAGGATCCCACCCCTGACAGGTCCTCTCTCGAACTCTCCCCAGCTACTTTCTCTCTGACTTCCTATCCAACCCCCAGTTTTACCCAAGTGTGAGGAGTGGCCTAGTAGATAGGACCTTTTGCTCCCCCTGGCGGCCGGAGTGTGAAGTGTACTGTGTGTCTGTGATACCTGCAAGGTGAACTCTTTTAGTGCAATCAGACGTACCATCACTCCCCCTGGTGGAAGAGCGACGTTACTGCAACGACCAGACTCTGGGCTCTGGGGCGCTGCACAAACATATCAGAACCCCATTGAATTCAATGAAAGGCAAAACCAAACGCATAGACAACATTTTCAGGGGAACGGGAGGGGGGGTGTTGTGAATTAGACTTTTTGGCTCCCTCTTGTGGTCACTAGTGATATGACTCTGGGATTGTCTTTCTTCAGTTGGGCACTCACCTGGGTCGTTAGTCCAGGGGTGTCGCTATATAAACTTCCTGGATCCTTAGTCCAGTGCCTGGCATCGTTGTTATCAGATCCTTCTGTTGCTCCTGTCTGCTGGTCCTGGCTCTTGCAAAATTAAGCTAAGTCCTGCTTCTTTGTTTTTTGAGTTACTTGCTTTTCTTCTATTTTTGTCCAGCTTGTACTAAATGTGATTTCTGACTTTGCTGGAAGCTCTAGGGGGCTGGTGTTCTCCCCCCGGCCGTTAGACGGTTCGGGGGTTCTTGAATATCCAGCGTGGATATTTTAATAGGGTTTTTGCTGACCATATAAGTCATCTTACTATATTCTGCTATTAGCTAGTGGGCCTCTCTTTGCTAAATACCTAGCTCATTCTTATGTTTGTCTTTTCCTCTTACCTCACCGTTATTATTTGTTGGGGGCTTGTATCCAACTTTTGGGGTATTTTCTCTGGAGGCAAGAAAGGTCTTTCTTTTCCCTTCTAGGGTTAGTTAGTTCTCCGGCTGGCGCGAGACGTCTAGAACCAACGTAGGCACGTTCCCTGGCTACTTCTATTTGTGGTGCTAGGATTAGATATATGGTCAGCCCAGTTACCACTGCCCTATGAGCTGGTTTTTTGTGTTTGCAGACTTGGTATTTATTCCTGAGACCCTCTGCCATTGGGGTCATAACAGTATGCCAGGCCTACATTGAATGTTTAATGCATTGCAGAAGTGGGATAATAAGAAAGGAAATTCTGAGTTTTTGTTTTTTTTCCTCTCTTCCTCCCCTTTACCTCTGAGTGGCTTGAGCTTGCTGCAGACATGAATGTCCAGACCTTGATTACAAGTGTGGACCAGCTTGCTGCTCGTGTGCAAAGCATACAAGATTTTGTTACCAGTAGTTCTATGTCTGAACCTAAAATACCTATTCCTGAACTGTTTTCTGGAGACCGATTTAAGTTTAGGAATTTCAGGGATAATTGTAAATTGTTTCTATCTCTGAGACCCCGTTCATCTGGAGACTCAGCTCAGCAAGTTAAAATTGTTATCTCTTTTTTACGGGGCGACCCCCAGGATTGGGCTTTCTCACTAGCGCCAGGAGATCCGGCATTGGCAAATATTGATGCGTTTTTTCTGGCGCTCGGATTGCTTTACGAGGAACCCAATCTTGAGATTCAGGCAGAAAAAGCCTTGCTGGCTATTTCTCAGGGCCAGGATGAAGCTGAAGTGTATTGCCAAAAATTTCGGAAATCGTCCGTGCTTACTCAGTGGAATGAGTGTGCTCTGGCCGCAAATTTCAGAAATGGCCTTTCTGAAGCCATTAAGAATGTGATGGTGGGTTTCTCCATTCCTACAAGTCTGAATGATTCCATGGCGCTGGCTATTCAAATTGACCGACGTTTGCGGGAGCGCAAAACCGCAAATCCTCTGGTGGTGTTGTCTGAACAAGCACCTGATTTGATGCAATGTGATAGAATTCAGACCAGAAATGAGCGGAAAAATCGTAGACGTCAGAATGGGTTGTGTTTTTACTGTGGTGATTCTACACATGTTATATCAGCATGCTCTAAACGCCTAACAAGGGTTGTTAGTCCTGTCGCCATTGGTAATTTGCAACCTAAATTTATTTTGTCTGTGACTTTAATTTGCTCATTGTCCTCTTACCCTGTTATGGCGTTTGTGGATTCAGGTGCTGCCCTGAGTCTTATGGATCTGTCATTTGCCAAGCGCTGTGGTTTTGTTCTTGAGCCGTTGGTTAATCCTATCCCTCTGAGGGGTATTGATGCTACGCCATTGGCGGAAAATAAACCACAGTTTTGGACACAGGTAACCATGTGCATGACTCCTGAACATCGGGAGGTGATTCGTTTTCTTGTTCTGCATAAAATGCATGATTTGGTCGTTTTGGGTTTGCCATGGTTACAGACTCATAATCCATTCTTGGATTGGAAGGCAATGTCTGTGTCAAGTTGGGGCTGTCAGGGTATTCATGGTGATTCCCCGCCGGTGTCTATTGCTTCCTCTACTCCTTCGGAAGTTCCTGAGTATTTGTCTGATTATCAGGATGTGTTCAGCGAGTCCAGGTCCAGTGCTCTGCCTCCTCATAGGGACTGTGACTGTGCCATAGATTTGATTCCAGGTAGCAAATTTCCTAAGGGAAGACTATTTAATCTGTCTGTACCTGAGCATACCGCAATGCATTCGTATATCAAGGAATCTCTGGAGAAGGGGCATATCCGTCCTTCCTCTTCCCCTCTTGGTGCGGGATTCTTTTTTGTGGCCAAGAAGGACGGATCTTTGAGACCTTGTATTGACTATCGGCTTTTGAATAAAATCACTGTTAAATTTCAGTATCCTTTGCCTCTGTTGTCAGACTTGTTTGCCCGAATTAAAGGTGCCAAGTGGTTCACCAAGATAGATCTTCGTGGTGCGTACAACCTTGTGCGCATTAAGCGAGGAGATGAATGGAAAACCGCATTTAATACGCCCGAAGGTCATTTTGAGTACTTGGTGATGCCTTTTGGGCTCTCTAATGCTCCTTCAGTGTTTCAGTCCTTTATGCATGATATTTTCCGGAAGTATCTGGATAAATTTATGATCGTTTATCTGGATGATATTCTGTTTTTTTCTGATGACTGGGACTCGCATGTAGAGCAGGTCAGGATGGTGTTTCAGGTTTTGCGTGAGAATGCTTTATTTGTTAAGGGCTCAAAGTGTCTCTTTGGAGTACAGAAGGTTCCCTTTTTGGGGTTTATTTTTTCCCCTTCTGCGGTGGAGATGGACCCAGTCAAGGTCCGAGCTATTCATGATTGGACTCAACCCACGTCAGTTAAGAGTCTTCAGAAGTTCTTGGGTTTTGCTAACTTCTACCGTCGTTTTATTGCTAATTTTTCTAGCATTGTTAAACCTTTGACGGATATGACCAAGAAAGGTTCTGATGTTGCTAACTGGGCTCCTGCAGCCGTGGAGGCTTTCCAGGAGTTGAAGCGCCGGTTTACTTCGGCGCCTGTTTTGTGCCAGCCTGATGTCTCACTTCCCTTTCAGGTTGAAGTGGATGCTTCTGAGATTGGGGCAGGGGCCGTTTTGTCGCAGAGAGGCCCTGGTTGCTCTGTGATGAGACCTTGTGCCTTTTTCTCGAGGAAGTTTTCGCCTGCTGAGCGGAATTATGATGTTGGCAATCGGGAGTTGTTGGCCATGAAGTGGGCATTTGAGGAGTGGCGTCATTGGCTCGACGGTGCTAAGCATCGTGTGGTGGTCTTGACTGATCACAAAAATTTGATGTATCTCGAGTCTGCTAAACGCCTGAATCCTAGACAGGCCCGCTGGTCGTTGTTTTTCTCCCGTTTTGACTTTGTGGTCTCGTATTTACCAGGTTCAAAGAATGTGAAGGCTGATGCTCTTTCAAGGAGCTTTGTGCCTGACTCTCCGGGAGTCGCAGAGCCGGTTGGTATTCTTAAAGAGGGAGTTATCTTGTCAGCCATTTCTCCGGATTTGCGACGTGTGTTGCAGAGATTTCAGGCTGGTAGACCTGACTCTTGTCCACCTGACAGACTGTTTGTTCCTGATAAGTGGACCAGCAGAGTCATTTCCGAGGTTTATTCCTCGGTGTTGGCAGGGCATCCGGGAATTTTTGGCACCAGAGATCTGGTGGCTACGTCCTTTTGGTGGCCTTCCTTGTCACGGGATGTGCGGTCGTTTGTGCAGTCCTGTGGGACTTGTGCTCGAGCTAAGCCTTGCTGTTCTCGTGCCAGCGGGTTGCTCTTGCCCTTGCCTGTCCCGAAGAGGCCTTGGACACACATTTCCATGGATTTCATTTCAGATCTCCCGGTGTCTCAGGGCATGTCTGTCATCTGGGTGGTATGTGATCGCTTTTCTAAGATGGTCCATTTGGTGCCTTTGCCTAAGCTGCCTTCCTCTTCCGATCTGGTTCCTGTGTTCTTTCAGAATGTGGTTCGTTTACACGGCATTCCTGAGAATATTGTGTCGGACAGAGGATCCCAGTTTGTTTCCAGGTTCTGGCGATCCTTTTGTGCTAGGATGGGCATTGAGTTGTCGTTTTCGTCGGCCTTTCATCCTCAGACTAATGGACAAACGGAGCGAACTAATCAGACTCTGGAGGCTTATTTGAGGTGTTTTGTTTCTGTGGATCAGGATGATTGGGTGACCTTCTTGCCGTTGGCTGAGTTTGCCCTTAATAATCGGGCTAGTTCCGCTACATTGGTTTCGCCATTTTTCTGCAACTCTGGTTTCCATCCTCGTTTTTCCTCGGGACATGTGGAGCCTTCTGACTGTCCTGGGGTAGATTCTGTGGTGGATAGGTTGCAGCAGATCTGGAATCATGTGGTGGACAACTTAAAGTTGTCACAAGAGAAGGCTCAGCGTTTTGCCAACCGCCGCCGCGGTGTGGGTCCCCGACTTCGTGTTGGGGATTTGGTATGGCTGTCTTCTCGATTTGTTCCTATGAAGGTCTCCTCTCCTAAATTTAAGCCTCGCTTCATCGGTCCTTACAAGATATTGGAAATCCTTAATCCTGTGTCCTTTCGCTTGGATCTTCCGGTGTCGTTTGCCATTCACAACGTGTTCCATAGGTCTTTGTTGCGGCGGTACGTTGTACCTGTGGTTCCTTCTGTTGAGCCTCCTGCTCCGTTGTTGGTTGAGGGCGAGTTGGAGTACGTGGTGGAGAAGATCTTGGATTCTCGTCTCTCCAGGCGGAGGCTTCAGTATCTGGTCAAGTGGAAGGGCTATGGTCAGGAGGATAATTCCTGGGTGGTTGCCTCTGATGTGCATGCGGCCGATTTAGTTTGTGCCTTTCACGCTGCTCATCCTGATCGTCCTGGTGGTCTTGGTGAGGGTTCGGTGACCCCTCCTTAAGGGGGGGGTACTGTTGTGAATTAGACTTTTTGGCTCCCTCTTGTGGTCACTAGTGATATGACTCAGGGATTGTCTTTCTTCAGTTGGGCACTCACCTGTGTCGTTAGTCCAGGGGTGTCGCTATATAAACTTCCTGGATCCTTAGTCCAGTGCCTGGCATCGTTGTTATCAGATCCTTCTGTTGCTCCTGTCTGCTGGTCCTGGCTCTTGCAAAATTAAGCTAAGTCCTGCTTCTTTGTTTTTTGAGTTACTTGCTTTTCTTCTATTTTTGTCCAGCTTGTACTAAATGTGATTTCTGACTTTGCTGGAAGCTCTAGGGGGCTGGTGTTCTCCCCCCGGACGTTAGACGGTTCGGGGGTTCTTGAATATCCAGCGTGGATATTTTAATAGGGTTTTTGCTGACCATATAAGTCATCTTACTATATTCTGCTATTAGCTAGTGGGCCTCTCTTTGCTAAATACCTAGCTCATTCTTATGTTTGTCTTTTCCTCTTACCTCACCGTTATTATTTGTTGGGGGCTTGTATCCAACTTTTGGGGTCTTTTCTCTGGAGGCAAGAAAGGTCTTTCTTTTCCCTTCTAGGGTTAGTTAGTTCTCCGGCTGGCGCGAGACATCTAGAACCAACGTAGGCACGTTCCCCGGCTACTTCTATTTGTGGTGCTAGGATTAGATATATGGTCAGCCCAGTTACCACTGCCCTATGAGCTGGTTTTTTGTGTTTGCAGACTTGGTATTTATTCCTGAGACCCTTTGCCATTGGGGTCATAACAGGGGGGGAGCTGCCAATACAGCTCAAATTAGGGTCAGACATCAGGATAGGTGGCATTAATTGACCTATAGTACAAAATAGTATAATTGCACAGCATGGATGCATGGGATAGAGCTTGGACCAGCATTTCTAGCTTAAACATTGATCACTAACAGATGGATGAGTGACAGGTGTAAGCCTGGTGCTCTGAGAACCCAGCCAAATTCAGGCAACACACATGAAGGAGACCCAACTTGGAGTCCAAACATTTCCAAAAATTAGGGGCAGACAACAGGAAAAGAGGCATCAATTGACCCACTGTACAAATTTGATAATGGCACAGCAGCAGTCAGCCAGGGGCCATTTATGAGGTATCAGGGTCTTGGTCAGCATTTATAGTTTTTAATTTAAGTTTAAATTAAGATGAGGTGGGTGAGGGACCAGTGAGGGCCTGCTTTCCTGGGAACCCCGATACCTCATGTAACAGCTCAAACTGCTTTTCTGCTCAGCCACACTCACGTGGCACAAATGTCAGCTTCATCGACTACTATTGCTAGAAACATTTAAGGATAGTAACAGAGGTTGTTGTCTGAAAGTAATTTCGGGCCTGCTAGTCTGGGAGCCCTACTGCTACAGGCAACACACATGAAGGAGACCCAACTTGAAGTACAAACATTTCCTAAAAGTATTGCCACACCATTAAAGTGTCATCAATTTCTCCAGAGTAGAAATAATATGACTGCTCAGTTTTTTGAAAAGTTCTGTTATTGTATGATCTACTGGATTCCTTTCTTTGGCAGCTGCACAACGGTATTATTATTATTATTTATTGTTATAGCACCATTTATTCCATGGCTTTTTACATGTGAAAAGGGGCATACATAATAAAAACAAGTACAATAATCTTAAACAATACAAGTCACTGACTGGTACTATAGGAAAAAGGACCCTGCCCGTGAAGGATCACAGTCTACGAAGGATGGGTGAGAATACAATAGGTGAGGGTAGAGTGGCTTGTGCAGCGGTATGGTGGAGCGATGGTTAGTGTAGGTTGTAGGCTTGTCAGAAGAAGTGGTTCTTCAGGTTCCTTTTGAAGGTTCTCATAGTAGGCAAGAGTATCATATGTTGGGAACAAAGTTTCAGAGTAGAGGGGATCAACAGGAAAAATCTAGTATGCGATTGTGGGAAGAGGAGATAAAAGGAAAGTAGAGAAGGAGATCTTGTGATGATCAGAGGCAGCATGCAGGTAAGTACTGGGAGACTAGGTCACAGATGTATGGAGGAGACAGGTTTTGGATGGCTTTTTATGCCAACGTTAGGGTTTTAAATAGGACAAGCCAGTGCAGGGATTGACAGAGGGGAGAAGTTGGGGAATAGTGGGGTGACAGGTGGATTAGTCGGGCAACAAAGTTTAGGATAAATTGGATGGGTGTGATCAAGCTATATTTGAAGCATGAGAGAAAGACAGCATTTGTTAATGACAGGTTGAAAAGGTGGGTTAGGGTTGCAGTGAAAGTTGTGAGAAACCAAGAGAAGTGGTTAGAGATACAAGCTCTGATGCAGTTGTAGAGGTGGGGCTGTTTATGGAGATGTTGAATTCTCCCAGCATAAGGTTTGGTAATTCCTGAGGACATGAAGTGCATCAGCCAGAAAAGTGGTCAAGGAAGTGAGTGGGCTAGCCTGGGGGATGGAATAGGACCGTTACTCTAAGGGAGAGGGGAAGGAGGAGCCTGATGGTGTGGACCTCAAAAGAAGAAAGGCGTCCAATTGGCTTGTATTTATTTGAAAAAAAAAGGATTGGTGGTGGCAGCGAGTAGTGTGAGGTTATCAAGGAGTTAGCAGTGATTGATCGGTGGTATATATGCAGCGCCCCAGAGTCCTGGTCGTTGCAGTACTGTGGCCCCGCCACTATGGGGAGCTATGGTACGTCTGATTGCACTAAGGAGTTTCTCTGACCAGGTACACTCACACCACACTTCACACTCCGGCCACCAGGGGGGGTGGTCCTATCTAGTAGGCCACTCCTCACAACTCTGGTAAAACTGGGGGTTGGACAGGAAGACAGAGAAGTAGCTGGGAAGAGCTAGTGAGAGGACCTGTCAGGGATGGGATCCTGGCAGACTCCTCAGAACAGAACTAACCAGTGCACAACGGGAATACAGTAAAGAAGTATTGGGACCAGAAGGAGTCGTGCTGTTAGACCGAGGCAACATCCTTCTGAGGCGCAAACAGTCGGTGGCCGGAACGCCGAGCAAGTAAGAGACTTTAAGTACTACTGCAAACCACGGCAGGACAGCCAATTATAGGTTGGCTGTCTCACTTAACACCTAAGCAGACAACGGAGGCAGCTGTGGGAGAGGGGCGACTCTAGGGTCCCGGAAGAACTCCAGGCCTACCCCGTCATACGGGTGCGTCCTACCATATCATCTGGGGGACGGAGAGAACGAACATAAGAGACAGACAGAAACAGTTGTGAGGACTATCCCGGGAGCTCAGCAGGGAAGAACTACAACATCCAGCGCTAGAAGGTAGACACTGATTCCCACCTGTAAAGAGAACTCCTGATGTGCCTTTGGACCGGCCGGTCTCTGACAACCCAGTTAACAGCGCTCTGGACTGAGGTCTCCAAAACCTTCAGTAAAGAGGTAAAGAGACTGCAACCTGGTGTCCTTGTTATTTATTGCGACCTGCACCCCACAACTGCACTGTTACAACACCACTTATTGCACCGGACGTCCCCCACTGACAGACAGGGCCACGGACCGGGTCTAGCCACCGTGACAACCCCAGAACTGAGACTCAGAGGCCCGGCTCCGGGTACCCCTCGGCCCTGCGGCGGTGTGGGGGCGCTCCAACTTGGCATCACGAACAGGATTTACTTAAGCCTGAAGAATCAGGTCATGTGTGCCTTGGAACTGTGATTTATTGCGCTTGAATTGTACTTTATTGAAAAGACTGTGTATTGCCATTTACCGCCAAAATTCGCCATTGCCGCGCACGGAGGGAGGAGCCTTAGCTACGTGGGCGGAATCAGCCAAAAGAAGCGCGAAACGGAAAGCGCAGTAAGGCGCCAATCCCGGAAGAGGAACTCCGACCTCCAGCAGGTTAGTGGGAGGAAGGGACAGCCATGTCTGAGTCGGGAGGAGAGGAGGTGGCGGTCGCAGCCGCGGACGTAGGGGCAGCTCCGGTCCACGCAGCGGGCGAAGCCGCGGCCCTAATACCACCACCGGTTGCCGCAGAACCCGCTGTTCCCCTCAGCCAGCCGGACACTGCCGCTAACACAAAAGCCATAATGCCCTTTTCTATGCCGTACCTGCCCGGAGCGGCCTGGCTCCCACGATACTCTGGGGAGTCGCATACGTTCACTGACTTTAAAGAGGGGCTCTGCAGCCTGCTCGAGTTCTATCCCCTAAACGAGCCTCAGAAGGTCCATATGATAACCGGCCAACTCTTTGGGGCGGCTCTGAGAGAATTGAAATCCTGGCCCGCTGAGGATAAAGAAACTGCACAACAGATTTTTGCCAAGCTTAAAGCCACCTTTGATACTCGCACTGCTACAGAAATTAAACTGACTTTTTATGGATGCAAACAAAGGCCACAGGATAGCTTACGGGACTATGCCCTTAATCTCCAGGAAGCGATGCGGGCCATTAAGCAGAGTGACCCCGGCAGCATGCAGGATGAGGACAAAATCCTGAAGGAGCGGTTCATTGAGGGGCTCCTGTGCAGTCACCAGCGGGGCCAATTGCACTTCCTGGCCATGCAAAATCCAGACTTGACTTTTGCGCAGTTTAAAGATAAAGCTATCCAGGCATTGCAGGAGCGACAGCCCAGCCGCGCAATACCACCCAGGCGCCCCGCTCTCACATACCACCAGGAGGTGGCATCGGATACCCCAGTTGCCGCGGAGGCCGACGCTCAGAGCTTCGAGGACGACTCCCCTGCAGGACTCCGTCTTCAGGTGCAGGAGCTGACCAAGAACGTTGCTGCCCTAGCCCGGACGGTGCAGTCCCTACAGGAGGCCCCCAAGAAAAAGATCCAGCTAGCCTCCGGACCAGAGGATGTTCCCTGGACGCGACAGAAGAGGACCCCACCGACCAGAGGCCGGGACAGCGATCGTTTCCATCAGGACGGACGACCCATCTGCCGCCGATGTCACCAGGTGGGCCATCTTGCAAGGTACTGTCCTTTAAACGAGCAACCCCTGGGGCAAAGGGCCAACCCCCAGGAGTAGGACGGTCAGGCCCGCAGCATTGGAGAACCAAGTATATTGGAGGACGACCAGTTCTCCCTGTAGTGATTGATGGAATCCCCTTGAATGCTTTGCTGGACACCGGTTCTCAGGTGACGACTATACCTTACGTGCTCTACAAACGGTATTGGGAGGACGCTGATATTACTCGTGGCCCTGACGATGATTTCACCATAATCGCCAGTAATGGTCAGCCGTTGCCACAAGTGGGGTATAAGGAGGTCACCATCAAAGTGGGGCGGGTGGAATTGAAAGCCCAAGGGATTGTGATTGTTGATATTGATCGTCGAGAATGTAATCCCATGATGACTCTTGGTACTAATGTTATAGAAAATTGTCTTGCAGAAGTGATTGTTTTGTTGCAACAGGTGGCAGAAACCGCTGGCCACAGTGAGCAACGTGCCCTGCAGAAGGAAATCAGAGCTCTGATGCAGAGACAGCAGGTAGAGCTGACTGGTGGTGAGATTGTTCGTGTCACTGTGAGTGATTCAAACCCCATCGCGATACCCCCCAAGAGTGAAATGTTAATATGGTGTCGAGCAGCCATAGGCCTCAGGGGTAAGGACTACCAGGCCTTGGTAGAACCCGTATATTCAGACAATAGGCCTACTGTTCTGACAGCCCGGGGTGTGGTCGACGTCCGCCAGGGGAGAGTGCCCGTACGTGTCCTCAATTGTGGGGAGGAAGAGGTTCACCTCACCAAGTATACCACGCTCGCCAAATTGTTCACTGTCAATAATAATGTGATACAGACACCTGAACCCTTGGTCCCGTCAAACTTGGCGGAGAACAAAGGTTCTGCAGAGCCCTCGAAGGACTGGTGTCGGGAATTGCATGTGGGCACTGACTCTACCCCATCCCATCAAAAACAGGGGGCCTACAGGGTGGTACACGAGTACGAGCAGATATTCAGCAAACACCCCTCAGATTTTGGGCAGGTGAAAGGGATCCAACATCACATCCCCACGGGAGATCACCGACCCATAAAAGAGAGATATCGCCCTGTACCCCCAGCTCATTACCAGTGTGCCAAGGACATGTTGCGGGAAATGAAGGAGGCTGGGGTGGTGAGAGACAGCTGTAGCCCCTGGGCAGCTCCGTTAGTCCTTGTTAAAAAGAAAGATGGTACAATGAGGATGTGTGTTGATTACAGGCAGTTGAATCGCATTACACATAAGGACGCATACCCACTGCCTAGGATAGAGGAGTCTCTGGCTGCCTTAAAATCTGCTAACTACTTCTCTACCTTAGATCTCACCAGTGGGTACTGGCAGGTTCCTGTAGCGGAGGCGGACAAAGAGAAGACGGCCTTCATGACGCCAATGGGTCTCTGTGAGTTCAACTACATGCCCTTCGGATTGTGCAATGCTCCCGGAACGTTCCAGAGGATGATGGAGTGCTGCCTGGGACACCTGAACTTTGAAACCGTGCTACTATATTTGGATGATTTTATACAAACGAAAGCAATCCAGCACTGCATATTCACAAGGGCCAAAGGTATATGATTTAAAGCCTTTCCCATATGATAAATTGGCACATTGCCAGGTGAAATACTCAAAAATCAGATTACACACCAAAAGAACCAGAGTATATAATTCACCGCCACATGATCTTTAAAAAATCAGGTTTTATTTAAATATTCAATATAAAACACAGTATAACAAGGATTTATACAATAAAGGAGAACAATAGCTGAGCACTCAAAGGGGGAATCACTGCTCCATTAATATGACCTGGTGTAGCATGTGTCCGTATATTTAAAAGAGAATATCATTGTTATTGGTGTTAGAAAATAGGGAATCACGCTTGTATCACAAGCTAATTAACACCACATAGTCACCAGCAGCATACAAAAGATCACGACATCATTGCTTACCCATTGTAGGTCCAGCTGAAAGCAGTGGTCCACCCTAAGACCCCTGACGCGCGTTTCGCGTTTTGATGGCTTTTTCAAAGGGGATATGAGTAAGTCCTGCACTTGCGCACTGGGCAGATGACGCCAACAGGAAGTGACGTCTTTTACATGTGTGGGGAGGCGCGGGCGCGTGCGCCGACTTTTCATCAGTAATCGGGGGCATTATTTAAGGAAGGGCAAGTGCAGGACTTACTCATATCCCCTTTGAAAAAGCCATCAAAACGCGAAACGCGCGTCAGGGGTCTTAGGGTGGACCACTGCTTTCAGCTGGACCTACAATGGGTAAGCAATGATGTCGTGATCTTTTGTATGCTGCTGGTGACTATGTGGTGTTAATTAGCTTGTGATACAAGCGTGATTCCCTATTTTCTAACACCAATAACAATGATATTCTCTTTTAAATATACGGACACATGCTACACCAGGTCATATTAATGGAGCAGTGATTCCCCTTTGAGTGCTCAGCTATTGTTCTCCTTTATTGTATAAATCCTTGTTATACTGTGTTTTATATTGAATATTTAAATAAAACCTGATTTTTTAAAGATCATGTGGCGGTGAATTATATACTCTGGTTCTTTTGGTGTATATTTGGATGATGTCATTGTCTTCTCTAAGACCTACGAAGACCACCTGAAGCACCTGGCCGAGGTGTTTGAAGCCCTATCCAACTTCGGCTTAAAGGTGAAACCGTCCAAGTGTCATCTGCTGAAACCTAAAGTGCAGTACCTGGGCCATGTGGTGAGCGCTGAAGGAGTGGCCCCAGACCCCGACAAGGTCACAGTGATTAAGGACTGGCCAAAGCCCAGTGACCTCCACGAAATCCGGCAGTTCCTCGGGCTGGTAGGCTATTACCGGAGGTTCATTAAGGACTTCACCAAGAAGGCCGCACCCTTGCAAAACCTGTTGGTGGGCCAACCAAAGAAGACCAAGGGGAGGAACACCCCCTTTGATTGGAACGAAGAGCTGGAGGAATCCTTCACCTGTTTGAAGTCGGCACTGATGGGAGAAGAGGTACTGGCTTACCCCGAATACGACCAACCGTTTGTGCTGTACACAGATGCCAGTAATGTGGGACTAGGAGCCGTGCTGTCTCAAGTCCAGAAAGGCAAGGAAAGAGTGATCGCTTACGCCAGCAGGAAACTCCGTCCCACGGAAAGGAACCCTGACAACTACAGTTCCTTCAAACTGGAATTCCTTGCCCTTGTCTGGGCAGTGACAGAGAGGTTTAAGCACTACCTGGCCTCCGCGAAATTCACCGTCTTCACGGACAACAATCCGCTAACGCATCTGGGTACTGCCAAACTCGGGGCTTTGGAACAGCGGTGGATGGCCCGGCTGTCCAACTATGATTTCACCATCAAATACCGGGCAGGACACCAGAATGCCAATGCCGATGCTCTGTCCCGAATGCCCAATTTACCAGAAGTGGGAGAAGACCCGGAGGCACTTGAAGAGGTGGAGCTGCCTGCCTTCCATCGCCCCAAAGCCACTCAGAACTCTCACCATGTGAAGAACAGGCACAAGAACCAACCGGATGCCACGCTGAATCCCCTGCCCCACCACGGATGGGCAGAAACCCAGGATAGTGACCCCGCGGTCCGTCAGGTGAAGGAGCTCTTGACGCAGGCTGGGTTGCACCCTGGCCCAGATGATCCACAAGAAACCCAACAGCTGTGGAAGGGGAGAAGCAAGCTGTTTATCCATGATGGCAAGCTGTGCAGGAGGAGCATCGACCCACGTACTCATGAATTGGTGTGGCAGATAGTGGTGCCAAGGCGAGATGCGCCCATGGTTCTGGGAGCCTACTATGATGGAGCCGGACACTTCGGATGGAGGAAGCTGGAGAAGCTACTCCAAGGGAGGTTCTATTGGATTGGCATGAAGAGAACCATTGAGAAGTGGTGTCGGGAGTGTGGTCCATGTAGTCTGCGCAGAAAGGACCGTGACAGTCAACGGGCTCCCCTGCGGCCTATCATCACCAAAAGGCCGCTCGAACTGGTCGCGCTGGATCATGTGAAGCTGACACCTAGCCGGTCGGGCTATATCTACGCCCTTACCATCGTGGACCACTACTCCAGGTTTTTGGTGGTTGTGCCTGTCAAGGATCTAACAGCCAGGACTGCCGCCAGGGCCTTCCAGCAGCACTTTTGTAGGCCCCATGGCTACCCAGAGAAGGTACTGACCGATCAGGGACCTGCATTCGAAGCGGAAGTGTTCCAAGAATTCTGCCAACTGTACGGGTGTAAGAAGATCAGAACCACACCGTACCATCCTCAAACCAACGGGATGTGCGAGAAGATGAACCAAGTGGTAATTGATTTATTGAAGACCTTACCCGTGGAGGAACGGAACCTGTGGCCGACAAAGTTGCCTGACTTGGTGGATATGTACAATCACATCCCAGTAAGTTCCACCAACTGTACTCCAGCGTACCTGATGCGAGGAAGATCTAGTCGGTTACCCGTTGATCTGGACATGGGGGTCCTAGTACCCGAAGATACCTCGCCGGATGCAGATTGGGATGCAGAAAGGCAGCGAAGATACCACAAAGTACAGGAGTGTGTAGAGAGAAGTCTCGCCCAGGCTAGGCAGAAACAGGAAAGGGACTACAACCAACACGCTCCTGCGATCCCCTTGTCACCTGGTGAGCAAGTACTTAAACGAAAGAGAAGATTACACAAACTCGATGACCAATGGGAAGCGGAACCGTATACCATCCTGCCGTCCGACTTCGACAACACGAAGGTCTGTCTCATCAGCAAGGACCGAGGGGAGACCTCAACAGCGGTATCCAGGGATCACCTTAAGGTCTGCCCCGATAAGTTGAAAGAGAGAGAGACGGCCCCAGAGATCTCCCCGCCGGTAGAAAAGGAGAAGATGTTCCATACCGTCCTTGGTGACTTTCCCCAGTCCTGGACTCAGATAAATCAAGCCCTCGTGGTGCCTGTTCTAATGTTTCAACAGCCAGACCCACCAGAAGCAATTGTGGTACCAGATCATCCGGTCCCGCTACCTCAACAAGCCTTACCTGAAGATGCCATGCCAACCGTTGAACCGACAAATCCTCCCTCTGCTATCGGTGAATCTGCTGTACCCACTGTTGATAGCAGCAGCTCTGAGAGCCCTAACCTGCCAGTGCTACCCCGACTCACTAGAAGTGTAGCTAGAAGACAGTGCACTACACCAGCGGTAGCAAGCATAGCGGGCCCTGTTAGGCCAATAGCAACCCCTGCGCTGCGAAGGTCCACACGCAGCACTCAAAACCAAACTCCCCTCCGCTACAAACCTTGGAGGTATTAATAAGGGCTGCTCTTTAGTTAAGAATGTTTTTGTGTGTATTTTTGTTACAGGTTTTAAATGGACAATAGAGTAATGGACGGTGAATTACTCAAAAACTTTCATAAGGGGGACCCCTTTGTTTACCCGGGGTCCCCGCTGTTTCAACCACTGAACTGAGAGTAATAAACTGTGCATGACCTAACTTTTGCAACGTTCAAGAATCCTCACCTCCCGTAAAGGGAAGCATTGTTATGTTCAATTGTTATGCTATTTCAAAAATGTGTGTGTTTTCTGTTAACATGTATTTTTGTTCTTGTTTTCCCAGTCCCGGAGTACTGGATTTAACCGGGGGGGAGTGCAGCGCCCCAGAGTCCTGGTCGTTGCAGTACTGTGGCCCCGCCACTATGGGGAGCTATGGTACGTCTGATTGCACTAAGGAGTTTCTCTGACCAGGTACACTCACACCACACTTCACACTCCGGCCACCAGGGGGGGTGGTCCTATCTAGTAGGCCACTCCTCACAACTCTGGTAAAACTGGGGGTTGGACAGGAAGACAGGGAGAAGTAGCTGGGAAGAGCTAGTGAGAGGACCTGTCAGGGATGGGATCCTGGCAGACTCCTCAGAACAGAACTAACCAGTGCACAACGGGAATACAGTAAAGAAGTATTGGGACCAGAAGGAGTCGTGCTGTTAGACCGAGGCAACATCCTTCTGAGGCGCAAACAGTCGGTGGCCGGAACGCCGAGCAAGTAAGAGACTTTAAGTACTACTGCAAACCACGGCAGGACAGCCAATTATAGGTTGGCTGTCTCACTTAACACCTAAGCAGACAACGGAGGCAGCTGTGGGAGAGGGGCGACTCTAGGGTCCCGGAAGAACTCCAGGCCTACCCCGTCATACGGGTGCATCCTACCATATCATCTGGGGGACGGAGAGAACGAACATAAGAGACAGACAGAAACAGTTGTGAGGACTATCCCGGGAGCTCAGCAGGGAAGAACTACAACATCCAGCGCTAGAAGGTAGACACTGATTCCCACCTGTAAAGAGAACTCCTGATGTGCCTTTGGACCGGCCGGTCTCTGACAACCCAGTTAACAGCGCTCTGGACTGAGGTCTCCAAAACCTTCAGTAAAGAGGTAAAGAGACTGCAACCTGGTGTCCTTGTTATTTATTGCGACCTGCACCCCACAACTGCACTGTTACAACACCACTTATTGCACCGGACGTCCCCCACTGACAGACAGGGCCACGGACCGGGTCTAGCCACCGTGACAACCCCAGAACTGAGACTCAGAGGCCCGGCTCCGGGTACCCCTCGGCCCTGCGGCGGTGTGGGGGCGCTCCATATACACATATTCCATGCGTTGTAATTCGGAGGTATATCTGCAGTTTGCTAACTATTAGTTTTCCAATAACTAATTGTTGGGAACAGCCTGCGGCCTCCTCGGCTGACCATCGCCCATTCGTGTAATTGTCTGGAAGATAGGGGCCAGCTGAGAGCTATTCGCGCCACAGATCACAGCAGGTGGTTCTGCGGGACTCACGGCCTGTGATCTCTGTGATAATGGGATGAAATCCTTGACAGATTGGTTGATCAATCGAATCTGTTAGCCAGCCTTTCCGCCTTGTAGATACAGACTGTTTCCAAAAGCTGATGGCCGTCGCAGTCCCCAGTACCAATTCCCCAGTTACCATTACTTTTCAAAGAAAGATGTACTACACCTGTGTGTCTCAGACAACATCACCTATTCATTGAAAAAATCTATGTCTGACTGGGTGCATTTCAACACTGACACCAGGACGAGGAAGCATGGCCAGGGGCATTAAATGTCACTGACTGGGCACTGGGTGACTCTGGTGGCTGTGGGGGCAGGTGGGGAAGAGGATTCTCAGCAAGTCTTGGAATCCCTAAGGCCTGGAGGGTGCTTGGGGATGGAAAACTAAACCACTACACTCCACAAGATGGAGAACTAAACTACTAGACAGCAACGGTTGGAGAGCTAAACTACTAAACACCTAGTTTTGAAGAACTAAACCACTAAACAACAGGGGATGGAGAACTAAACCACTATACACCAGGTGATGGAGATCTAAACCACTACACACCAAGGGATGGTGAGCTAAAACATTTGACACCAAGGTGTCACCAGACAGCAAATCTTGCAATCCCCAAGGCTTGAGGGACAAACCTCTGTATCTAACAATTCCTCCACTGCTTCTGCCTCCTCCACCTCCTGTTTGGCCTCTACCTGCATCCTCAACCTCACCGCTGATGAAACACGCTTTCCAACAGTGCAGAGATAATCCCCTACCTCTGTAATGCGCAGCCATGGCTCACCGCAATCAGGCAGTGGTCAAATTAATATGCTTTGGAGATCACAGAGACACAGCTCAAGATTTGTGGACAGCTATCCGGGCCGATTTTGAGCAATGGCTTTCTTCACTGAACCTGTCATCAGAGAAGGCTGTGTGCGATAATGGTGCAAACCTGGTGGCAGGCCTATGCCAGGGCAACCTCACACACACACACCTTGGATGGCTCGCCCTCAACCTGGTGATACAGCAATATCTACCCAACTATCCCAGCCTGGATGCGCTGCTGCAAAAAGCACAGTCGCTGTGTGTTCATTTCTGGCATCCACACCCTGCGTGTCATTTACTTGCATTACTACAGAGGTCTTTCGGGCTACCATGTAATCAGTTGATATGCGCTGTGCCGACTGGGTGGAATTCCACTCTGCACATGTTGCAGCAACTATGACAGCAGCAACGACCCCTGGTAAAGTATGACATTTTGCATAGTCTGGCCCAATGCAGTACGAACGTGAAGCAAATCACTCTTGCGGAGTGGGCACAGATGTAAGACCTCTGGACCCTTCTGCACAGTTTTGAAACAACTACTAAGATGGTTAGTGCTGACATTACTATCATCAGCACCACTTTTCCGCTCATCTACATGCTGGAGCACAGTTTGAATAGTCTGCCGGAAGAGGTGGTGGTCCCACAGAAAGAGGAGGAAGCAGAGGAGGGAGCAGAGGAGGATGCAGGAGCGATAGCAATATCTCTATATTTTGGACTGTCGTCGCACAAGCGAGTGCCATGGAAGGGTGGATTACAGTGATCAAGGGGGGCTCATCGTACTAGATAAACTGTTAGTAAAGGTGCAGGAGCTGAGGAATAAGTGGAGGAGGACAAGGAGGAAGAGGTGATAGGCGCACAACAGTCAGAAGATGAACAGGATATGATGCCCTCTCTGTTGTCCGTGGTTGGCAGGAGAGGTTGGAGCAAGCAAGCTTGACTGTTACTCCGCCACAACCACATCATGTACTTGGACCTCATGGAAGCGCCCAACACATGAGCGCCTTCATGCTGCACTATCTGCAACATGATTGTTAGCCGTATTGTTAAGATTGTAAATAGTGCAGTTTAATGGGTTGCCACTCTGTTAGATCCACGACACAAGAGTAAATTTTGCCAGATGCTTCACCCCCTCGATAGAGGCACGTGCATGCTGGAGTATTGAAACACGCTTGTAGACAATCTTAAGTGGGGTTTTTCCCAAGGTCGTCAACGCAAAAACATTAGCAGCAGTGTAAGTGGCAGAGGTAGCACGGTGGCTTAGTGGTTAACATTGCAGTACTGGGGTTCTGGGTTCAAACCCCACCAAGGACAACATCTGCAAGGAGTTTGTATGTTCTCCCAATGTTTGCGTGGGTTTCCTCCAGGTACTCTGGTTTCCTCCCACACTCCAAAGACAGGAAATATAGATTGTGAGCCCCAATGGGGACAGTGCCGAAAATGTGTGTGAAACGCTGTGTAATTAATGGCACTATATAAGTGAGAAAAATAAAAAAAGCAATTTCTGTGAATTTATACATTTTTTTAGACCAGCTCATACACCAGCAGAATAGAGTACAAGTCTGAGACGTAGTGAACGACTGGAGAATCTCAACTCCATATCAATGCCATCAGGGTCAGTTTGGAACCTTTTGTATTTTGGTCTTCAAAAATGGAAAAGTGACCTAACTCGCCTGTCACTCCTTGGTGGTTTTGTCATGCCTGGCAACCAGAGTTTCCCCTGAAAGTGAAGACTGCCTAGCTTTCATCTAGAGGAACAAGTCATGAATCTCCAGTGACTTTTGCATCCCAGTAGCAGACTGGGCAGACAAGGCGATGGTGTCTTTTTTAGTGTGCTGTATTGATCGTGCATTATTGTAGCCTGTCACACCTTTGTCGTGGCTTCTGTGCCTGCTGTTGCTACTGATGCTGATGTTACTAACAATTTTATGAAATGAGGAGACTCCAAGTTGGTTCTCCATCTGGTTGGTAGCTTGTAGTGGTACTATTTCTTCTCTGGAGATATTGATAATGTCTGTAAAGCACTGTGGAATTAATGCAGCTATATAAGTGAGTAAAATAAATTGATGCCACTTCAGTGGTGTCTGCCCCTAATTTTTGGAAAAGTTTGGACTTCCAGTTGGGTCTCCTTCATGTGTCTTGCCTGAATTTGGGAGGGCTCTCAGACCACCAGGCCTACATTGTCACTCATTCACCTGTTACTGATCAATGTTTAAGCTAGAAATGGTGGTCCAAGCCCTGTCCCAGGACCTGTCCCATGCTAAAAGATGGCCTGCTGGCTGGGCCACACAATTAGCACAAAGTATTTATATACTGAAATGTAGCCTGCTTTCTGGAGCACGTTATTAGTATAAACAATTTAGTAGAGGTGGATAAAAATTATTATCATTATTTACATACTGAAATGTGACCTTGTTTCAGGACCATGGTATTAGCAGAAAGAATTTATATTTTCAAATGTGGACTCCTGCTTAGCCCAAAATATTGCCAGCCCAAAATATGTTTCTGCAGAAATGTGGCTTTGTTTCAGGACCACAGTATTAGCATAAATCATTTATATTTTTAAATGTGGACTGTTGCCTATCCCAAAATATTACCAGTGCAAAATATTTTACTGCAGAAATGTGACCTTTTTTCAGGACCACAGTATTAGCACAAACAATTTAGATTCTCAAATGTGGACTCCTGGACAGAGCAAAAATATCAGCACAAAATTATTAGATACTGATATGTCCCCTGCTTTTTGGAGCACGGTATTAGAACTAACAATTTAGATTGTCAAATGTGGACTCCTGGACTTAGCAAAAATATGAGCACGAAATTGTTAGATACTGAAATGTCTCCAGCTTTCTGAAGCACAGTAGTAGAACAAACAATTTAGAGTCTCAAATGTGGACTCCGGTTTCCTCACGTACCGGAGACACTGACACACGTAGACCCATAAAAATCAATGCATCTGTGCAGATGTCATTGATTTTTTGCGGACCGTGTCTCCGTGTGCCAAACACGGAGACATGTCAGTGTTCGTGGGAGCGCACGTATTACACGGACCCATTAAAGTCAATGGGTCCGTGTAAAACACGGACCACACACGGACCTTCTCCGTGTGCAGTCCGTGTGGCATGCAGGAGACAGCGCTACAGTAAGCGCTGTCCCCCCCACATGGTGCTGAAGCCGCGATTTATATCTTCTGTGCAGCAGCGTTTGCTGCATAAAAGATATGAATAATAGTGTTTAAAATAAAGATCTATCTGTCCGCCACCCTCCCACCCCCTGTGCGCCCCCCCCGCTGTTCTGAAAATACTCACCCGCTTCCCTCGTTGGCTGTCGATGCTTCCTGTGCTGGCCGCACCACATGGTGCTGAAGCCGCGATTCATATCTTCTGTGCAGCAGCGTTTGCTGCATAGAAGATATGAATAATAGTGTTTAAAATAAAGATCTATCTGTCCGCTGACCTCCCACCCCTGTGCGCCCCCCCCTCGCTGTTCTGAAAATACTCACCCGCTTCCCTCGTTGGCTGTCGATGCTTCCTGGTCTGGCCGCCCCTTCTACTGTATGCGGTCACGTGGGGCCGCAGATTAGAGTCATGAATATGTGGCTCCACCTCCAATAGGGGTGGAGCCACCTATTCATGACTGTAAATGAGCGGCCCCACGTGACCGCATACAGTAGAGGGCGCGGCCAGCACAGGAAGCATCGACAGCCAACGAGGGAGCGGGTGAGTATTTTCAGAACAGCGGGGGGGCGCACAGGGGGTGGGAGGGCAGCGGACAGATAGATCTTTATTTTAAACACTATTATTCATATCTTCTATGCAGCAATCGCTGCTGCACAGAAGATATGAATCGCGGCTTCAGCACCATGTGGGGGGGACAGCGCTTACTGTAGCGCTGTCTCCTGCACGCCACACGGACTGCACACGGAGAAGGTCCGTGTGTGGTCCGTGTTTTACACGGACCCATTGACTTTAATCTCAACTCGTCACACAAAAATAAGCCCTCACACAGCTTCGTCAGCTTCGTCAAAAAATTAAAAACTTACAGCTCTCAGAATATGGCGATGAAAAACTATTTTTTATTTAAAAAAAAAGCATTTTTAGAGGTGTGGTAGAAGCAAAACATAAAAAATATATAAATTTTGTATCACTGTAATTGCACTGATCCAAAGAATAAAGCCATCTTATCACAAAAAACTACGTCAAAATAAAAAATATTCTTGTTTTTGTTCATTCTACCTCCAAAAAATCAGAATAAGGCTCAGTTCACATTTATCCTGTGCTCTCTGCTAAGCGCTTACATTTGGGTCAGTGCAAATCGCAAAAAACGCAATTCAGACCGGACCCTCCATGGAACCACTTACTATAATAAGGTAGATTTTTCACTTTGGACTCTGATCTCTGTTCTGGCAGTGTCTCATCATTTTAGGTGTTTTGTAGCACACAAGTATGGTCAACCACAGTTCTAAACTGCCGTGTTTGCAATTCTCAAGAAAAAAAGCATGGTGTGGATGTTTCAAAACAGTCACTGCAGCCGTTGAATTAATTGAGAGGTGCAATTTTTACTTTTGCTGTTCTGGCACCTTCGGGGCTCCACAAATGTCACCTATAAACTCTTCTAGCAAAATCTGTGCTCCAAAAGCTGCTCTCCTTCCTTCTCAGCCCTGTTGTGTGGCCAAACAGTAATTTCTGATGACATATAGGGAATGACTGTGTTCAGGTGAAATTGTACAATAAATTTTGGGCTCTAATTTCATCTATTAACCCTTGTGTAACTGACACATTTGCAGCTAATAAGAAAGTTACATTTTTACCACTAAAATGTTATATTTCCACATCCTAATCTTATAGATGTGCCTTTTCTGGGGCGGCTGAGAGCTAATTTTTTAGGGTCCAATATCTCTGGCCCCTTCCTAGGCTATTAATATCAGTCCGCAGCTGTCTGCCTAGCCTTTGCTGGTTAATAATTATAGGAGGACCCTACGTCATTTTTTGGGGGGTCTGTTATGACCCCAGTGGACAGGGTCTCAGAGGAACGTGTAAGTCTGCAAGATACAAAAATCCAGCTCATAGGGCTGTGGTAACTGGGTTGACCAAATAGCTACTCCTAACGCCAACACTAGAAGTAGCCGGGGATCATGCCTACGGTGATCGCTAGATGACTCGCGCCAGCCGGAGAATCTAACTACCCCTAGGAGAAGAAAACAAAGACCTCTCTTGCCTCCAGAGAAAGGGACCCCAAAGCAAGATACAAGCCCCCCACAAATAATAACGGTGAGGTAAGAGGAAATGACAAACACAGAAATGAACCAGGTACAGCAAAGAGAGGCCAGCTTACTAATAGCAGAATATAGCAAGATAACTTATCTGGTCAACAAAAACCCTATAAAAATCCACGCTGGAGATTCAAGAACCCCCGAACCGTCTAACGGTCCGGGGGGAGAACACCAGCCCCCTAGAGCTTCCAGCAAAGGTCAGGATACAGATAGGAACAAGCTGGACAAAAATACCAAACAAAACAAAAGCAAAAAGCAAAGAAGCAGACTTAGCTTGAAAAACAGGAACCAGGATCAGAGGACAAGAGCACAACAGATTAGCTCTGATTTCAACGATGCCAGGCATTGAACTGAAGGTCCAGGGAGCTTATATAGCAACGCCCCTGAACTAACGGCCCAGGTGAGGATATAGGAAAAGACAGACGCTCCAGAGTCAAATCACTAATGACCACTAGAGGGAGCAAAAAGCAAAATCACAACAGTACCCCCCCCTTAGTGAGGGGTCACCGAACCCTCACCACGACCACCAGGGCGATCAGGATGAGCGGCGTGAAAGGCACGAACTAAATCGGCCGCATGAACATCAGAGGCGACCACCCAGGAATTATCTTCCTGACCATAGCCCTTCCACTTGACCAGGTACTGAAGCCTCCGCCTGGAGAGACGAGAATCCAAGATCTTCTCCACCACGTACTCCAACTCGCCCTCAACCAACACCGGAGCAGGAGGCTCAGCAGAAGGAACCACAGGCACAACGTACCGCCGCAACAAGGACCTATGAAACACGTTGTGGATAGCAAACGACACAGGTAGATCCAGGCGAAAGGATACAGGATTAAGAATTTCCAATATCTTGTAAGGACCAATAAAACGAGGTTTAAATTTGGGAGAGGAAACCTTCATAGGAACAAAGCGGGAAGAAAGCCACACCAAATCCCCAACACGTAGTCGGGGACCCACACCGCGGCGGCGGTTGGCAAAGCGCTGAGCCCTCTCCTGTGACAACTTCAAGTTGTCCACCACAATATTCCAGATCCGCTGCAACCTATCCACCACAGAATCCACCCCAGGGCAGTCAGAAGGTTCCACATGACCCGAAGAAAAACGAGGGTGGAAACCAGAGTTGCAGAAAAACGGCGAAACCAAGGTGGCGGAACTAGCCCGATTATTAAGGGCAAACTCAGCTAACGGCAAGAAGGTCACCCAATCGTCCTGATCCGCAGAGACAAAACACCTCAAATAAGCCTCCAAAGTCTGATTAGTTCGCTCCGTCTGTCCATTAGTCTGAGGATGGAAAGCAGACGAAAACGACAAGTCAATGCCCATCCTACTACAAAAGGATCGCCAGAATCTGGAAACGAACTGGGATCCTCTGTCTGACACAATATTCTCAGGGATGCCGTGCAAACGAACCACGTTCTGGAAAAACACAGGAACCAGATCGGAAGAGGAAGGCAGTTTAGGCAAAGGAACCAAATGGACCATCTTGGAGAAGCGATCACATATCACCCAGATAACAGACATGCCCTGAGACACCGGAAGATCAGAAATGAAATCCATGGAGATATGTGTCCAAGGTCTCTTAGGGACAGGCAAGGGCAAGAGCAACCCGCTGGCACGAGAACAGCAAGGCTTAGCTCGAGCACAAGTCCCACAGGACTGTACAAATGACCGCACATCCCTAGACAAGGAAGGCCACCAAAAGGATCTGGCCACCAGATCTCTGGTGCCAAAAATTCCTGGGTGACCTGCCAACACCGAGGAATGAACCTCGGAAATGACTCTGCTGGTCCACTTATCAGGCACAAACAGTCTGTCAGGTGGACAAGAATCAGGCCTATCAGCCTGAAATCTCTGCAACACACGTCGCAGATCAGGAGAAATAGCTGACAAGATAATACCATCCTTAAGAATACCAACAGGTTCAGCGACTCCAGGAGCATCAGGCACAAAGCTCCTGGAAAGAGCATCGGCCTTCACATTCTTTGAACCTGGTAAATACGAGACAACAAAGTCAAATCGGGAGAAAAACAATGACCAGCGGGCCTGTCTAGGATTCAGGCGTTTAGCAGACTCGAGATACATCAGATTTTTGTGATCAGTCAAGACCACCACACGATGCTTAGCACCCTCGAGCCAATGACGCCACTCCTCAAATGCCCATTTCATGGCCAACAACTCCCGATTGCCCACATCATAATTTCGCTCCGCAGGCGAAAACTTCCTAGAGAAAAAGGCGCAAGGTCTCATAACAGAGCAACCAGGGCCTCTCTGCGACAAAACGGCCCCTGCTCCAATCTCTGAAGCATCCACCTCAACTTGAAAGGGAAGCGAGACATCAGGCTGGCACAAAGCAGGCGCCAAAGTAAACCGACGTTTCAACTCCTGGAAAGCCTCCACGGCAGCAGGAGCCCAATTAACCACATCGGAGCCCTTCTTGGTCATATCCGTCAAAGGTTTCACAATGCTAGAAAAGTTAGCGATAAAACGACGGTAGAAGTTAGCGAAACCCAAGAACTTCTGAAGACTCTTAACTGACGAGGGCTGAGTCCAATCAAGAATAGCTCGGACCTTGACTGGGTCCATCTCCACAGCAGAAGGGGAAAAAATGAACCCCAAAAAGGGAACCTTCTGTACACCAAAAAGACACTTTGAGCCCTTGACAAACAAAGAATTTTCACGCAAAATTTTAAAGACCATCCTGACCTGCTCCACATGCGAGTCCCAATTATCAGAAAAAACCAGAATATCATCCAGATAAACGATCAGAAATTTATCCAGATAGTTCTGGAAAATGTCATGCATAAAGGACTGAAAAACTGAAGGGGCATTAGAGAGCCCAAAAGGCATCACCAAGTACTCAAAATGACCTTCGGGCGTATTGAATGCGGTTTTCCATTCATCCCCTTGCTTAATGCGCACAAGGTTGTACGCACCACGAAGGTCTATCTTGGTAAACCACTTGGCACCTTTAATCCGGGCAAACAAGTCAGACAACAGCGGCAAAGGATACTGAAATTTGACAGTGATCTTATTTAAAAGCCGATAGTCAATACAAGGCCTCAAAGATCCGTCCTTTTTAGCCACAAAAAAGAATCCCGCACCAAGAGGGGAAGAAGACGGACGGATGTGTCCTTTCTCCAGAGACTCCTTGATATATGAACGCATAGCGGTATGTTCAGGTATCGACAGATTAAACAGTCTTCTCTTAGGAAATTTACTGCCTGGAATCAAATCTATTGCACAGTCACATTCCCTATGAGGAGGCAATGCACTGGACCTGGACTCGCTAAAGACATCCTGATAATCAGACAAGTACTCCGGAACTTCCGAAGGCGTAGAAGAAGCAATAGACACAGGCAGGGAATCCTCATGAATACCACGACAGCCCCAACTAGACACTGACATAGCCTTCCAGTCAAGGACTGGATTATGGGTCTGTAACCATGGCAGCCCCAAAACAACCAAATCATGCATTTTATGTAGAACGAGAAAACGTATCACCTCGCGGTGTTCAGGAGTCATACACATGGTAACCTGTGTCCAATACTGCGGCTTATTTTCTGCCAATGGCGTAGCATCAATACCCCTAAGAGGGATAGGATTTTCTAATGGTTCAAGAATAAAACCACAGCGCTTAGCAAATGAGAGATCCATAAGACTCAGGGCAGCACCCGAATCTACAAACGCCATGACAGGATAAGATGACAGTGAGCAAATCAAAGTTACAGACAGAATAAACTTAGGATGCAAATTACCAACGGTGACAGGACTAACAACCTTAGATATACGTTTAGAGCATGCTGAGATAACATGTGTAGAATCACCACAGTAGTAGCACAAGCCATTCCGGCGTCTATGAATTTTCCTCTCATTTCTAGTCAGGATTCTATCACATTGCATCAAATCAGGTGTCCGTTCAGACAACACCATGAGGGAATTTGCGGTTTTTCTATCACATTGCATCACATCAGGTGTCTGTTCAGACAACAACATGAGGGAATTTGCGGTTTTGCGCTCCCGCAACCGCCGGTCAATTTGAATAGCCAGGGACATGGTATCATTCAGACCTGTGGGAATGGGAAAACCCACCATAACATTCTTAATGGCCTCAGAAAGGCCATTTCTAAAATTAGCGGCCAGTGCACACTCGTTCCAATGTGTCAGCACGGACCATTTCCGAAATTTTTGGCAATACACCTCAGCCTCGTCCTGGCCCTGAGACATAGCCAGCAAGGCTTTCTCTGCCTGAATCTCAAGATTGGGTTCCTCATAAAGTAAACCGAGCGCCAGAAAAAACGCATCAATATCAGCCAATGCCGGATCTCCTGGCGCCAACGAAAAAGCCCAATCCTGAGGGTCACCCCGTAAGAATGAAATAACAATTTTTACTTGTTGAGCAGAGTCTCCAGACGAACAAGGTTTCAGGGACAAAAATAATTTACAATTATTCCTGAAATTCCTAAACTTAAATCGGTCTCCTGAAAACAGTTCAGGAATCGGAATCTTGGGTTCAGACCTAGGATTTCTGGTAACATAATCTTGTATACCCTGCACACGAGCGGCAAGCTGGTCCACACTTGTAATCAAGGTCTGGACATTCATGTCTGCAGCAAGCTTAAGCCACTCTGAGGTAAAGGGGAAAAGAAAAAAAAAAATGAGAGAGGGAAAAAAAAAACTCAAAATTTTCTTTCTTATAATCCCACTTCTGCAATGCATTAAACATTTAATACTGGCCTGGCATACTGTTATGACCCCAGTGGACAGGGTCTCAGAGGAACGTGTAAGTCTGCAAGATACAAAAATCCAGCTCATAGGGCTGTGGTAACTGGGTTGACCAAATAGCTACTCCTAACGCCAACACTAGAAGTAGCCGGGGATCATGCCTACGGTGATCGCTAGATGACTCGCGCCAGCCGGAGAATCTAACTACCCCTAGGAGAAGAAAACAAAGACCTCTCTTGCCTCCAGAGAAAGGGACCCCAAAGCAAGATACAAGCCCCCCACAAATAATAACGGTGAGGTAAGAGGAAATGACAAACACAGAAATGAACCAGGTACAGCAAAGAGAGGCCAGCTTACTAATAGCAGAATATAGCAAGATAACTTATCTGGTCAACAAAAACCCTATAAAAATCCACGCTGGAGATTCAAGAACCCCCGAACCGTCTAACGGTCCGGGGGGAGAACACCAGCCCCCTAGAGCTTCCAGCAAAGGTCAGGATACAGATAGGAACAAGCTGGACAAAAATACCAAACAAAACAAAAGCAAAAAGCAAAGAAGCAGACTTAGCTTGAAAAACAGGAACCAGGATCAGAGGACAAGAGCACAACAGATTAGCTCTGATTTCAACGATGCCAGGCATTAAACTGAAGGTCCAGGGAGCTTATATAGCAACGCCCCTGAACTAACGGCCCAGGTGAGGATATAGGAAAAGACAGACGCTCCAGAGTCAAATCACTAATGACCACTAGAGGGAGCAAAAAGCAAAATCACAACAGGGGTCCCCATTTTAATAACCAGCGAATAGCTAAGTACAGTGGGGCAAAAAAGTATTTAGTCAGTCAGCAATAGTGGAAGTTCCACCACTTAAAAAGATGAGAGGCGTCTGTAATTTACATCATAGGTAGACCTCAACTATGGGAGACAAACTGAGAAAAAAAATCCAGAAAATCACATTGTCTGTTTTTTTATCATTTTATTTGCATATTATGGTGGAAAATAAGTATTTGGTCAGAAACAAAATTTCATCTCAATACTTTGTAAAATATCCTTTGTTGGCAATGACAGAGGTCAAACGTTTTCTGTAAGTCTTCACAAGGTTGCCACACACTGTTGTTGGTATGTTGGCCTATTCCTCCATGCAGATCTCCTCTAGAGCAGTGATGTTTTTGGCTTTTCGCTTGGCAACACGGACTTTCAACTCCCTCCAAAGGTTTTCTATAGGGTTGAGATCTGGAGACTGGCTAGGCCACTCCAGGACCTTGAAATCCTTCTTATGAAGCCACTCCTTCGTTGCCCTGGCGGTGTGCTTTGGATCATTGTCATGTTGAAAGACCCAGCCACGTTTCATCTTCAATGCCCTTGCTGATGGAAGGAGGTTTGCACTCAAAATCTCACGATACATGGCCCCATTCATTCTTTCATGTACCCGGATCAGTCGTCCTGGCCCCTTTGCAGAGAAACAGCCCCAAAGCATGATGTTTCCACCACCATGCTTTACAGTAGGTATGGTGTTTGATGGATGCAACTCAGTATTCTTTTTCCTCCAAACACGACAAGTTGTGTTTCTACCAAACAGTTCCAGTTTGGTTTCATCAGACCATAGGACATTCTCCCAAAACTCCTCTGGATCATCCAAATGCTCTCTAGCAAACTTCAGACGGGCCCGGACATGTACTGGCTTAAGCAGTGGGACACGTCTGGCACTGCAGGATCTGAGTCCATGGTGGCGTAGTGTGTTACTTATGGTAGGCCTTGTTACATTGGTCCCAGCTCTCTGCAGTTCATTCACTAGGTCCCCCCGCGTGGTTCTGGGATTTTTGCTCACCGTTCTTGTGATCATTCTGACCCCACGGGGTGGGATTTTGCGTGGAGCCCCAGATCGAGGGAGATTATCAGTGGTCTTGAATGTCTTCCATTTTCTAATTATTGCTCCCACTGTTGATTTCTTCACTCCAAGCTGGTTGGCTATTGCAGATTCAGTCTTCCCAGCCTGGTGCAGGGCTACAATTTTGTTTCTGGTGTCCTTTGACAGCTCTTTGGTCTTCAGCATAGTGGAGTTTGGAGTCAGACTGTTTGAGGGTGTGCACAGGTGTCTTTTTATACTGATAACAAGTTTAAACAGGTGCCATTACTACAGGTAATGAGTGGAGGAAAGAGGAGACTCTTAAAGAAGAAGTTACAGGTCTGTGAGAGCCAGAAATCTTGATTGTTTGTTTCTGACCAAATACTTATTTTCCACCATAATATGCAAATAAAATGATAAAAAAACAGACAATGTGATTTTCTGGATTTTTTTTTCTCAGTTTGTCTCCCATAGTTGAGGTCTACCTATGATGTTAATTACAGACGCCTCTCATCTTTTTAAGTGGTGGAACTTGCACTATTGCTGACTGACTAAATATTTTTTTGCCCCACTGTATATAGCTGTGAGCTGATATTAATAGCCTGGAAACCTCATTTCCCAGGCTATAAACATCTGCCCCCAGCCATCGGCTTTCCCTCTACTGGTTTGGAAAATTACGTGGGAGCCCGAGCCATTTTTTACATAAAATAATTTAATTAGTAATAAAATACATGTACAGTAAGTTACACAAGCACTGTACTAATTATATATGTGACTGACATCATTATATCTATCTATTCTATGTGTATACATCTATTCTATCTATTCTATTCTGTAGACTCTTGCTTTGATTTTACTGTATGTGGCAGATGAATTGCCGGCTTTTCAAAGGACATGGGGGATCCCACGCCTTTTTATTTCAGAAAGGAATTTATTTACTAAAAAAACATGTACAGAAAACTACACACACAAAGCACTGATTATATATCTTACTCACATATTTATAATTATGTTTTTGCATTTATCTATCTATCTGTATATCTATCTAATCTCACTCTCTGTATATATGTAACACATAGAATATATATATATAAATATATATATCTACTAGATGGTGCCCTGATTCTAAAGCATCGGGTATTCTAGAATATGTATAGTAGTATATAGCACAGCCCACGCAGTATATAACACAGCCCACGCAGTATATAACACAGCCCACGTAGTATATAACACAGCCCATGTAGTATATAACACAGCCATGTAGTATATAGCACAGCCACGTAGTATATTGCCCAGCCACGTAGTATATTGCACAGCCCACATAGTATATAGCACAGAGATGTAGTATATAACACAGGCCACACAGTATATAACAAAGCCCATGTAGTATATAATACAGCCCACGTAGTATCTAACGCAGCCCAAGTAGTATATAGCAATGTGGGCACCATATCCCTGTTATAAAAGAAGTAAAATAAAAAATAGATATATGCTCACCTTTGGGTGGCCCCCGGATCCAGCCCAGGCCTTTAGCGATGCTCCTCGCGACGCTCCGGTCCCAAGAATGCATTGCGGCAATAACACATGATGATGTAGCGGTCTTGTGAGACCGCTACGTCATCATCTCGCAAGACCGCTACATCATCTCTGGTCTCCGGTCATTGCCACAATGCATTCTTGGGACCGGAGCATCGCGAGGAGCGGGAAAGGCGCCGGAAGGTGAGAATATATATTATTTTTATTTTTTTATTATTTATAACATTAGATCTTTTTACTATTGATGCTGCATAGGCAGCATCAATAGTAAAAAGTTGGTCACACAGGGTTAATAGCAGCGATAACGGACTGCGCTACACCGCGTTATGCCGCGGTGTAACGCAGTCCGTTTAACGGACTGCTAAAGTGCTATGGGGGCACTGACTGGAGGGGAGTAGGGAGGGGACACTGACTGGAGGGGAGTAGGGAAGGGTGAATTCGCGGCCGGACTGTGCCATTCGCTGATTGGTCGCGGCCGGCCGCGACCAATCAGCGACACGGGATTTCCATGACAGACAAACAGACAGACGGAAGTGACCCTTAGATGATTATATATATGTATATATATATATATATATATATATATATATACAGTATATATACACACACAGTGGGTAGGGAAAATATTCAGGCCCCTTTAAATTTTTCACTCTTTGTTTCATTGCAGCCATTTGGTACATTCAAAAAAGTTCATTTTTTTCTCATTGATGTACACTCTGCACCCCATCTTGACTGAAAAGAACAGAAATGTAAAAATTTTTGCAAGTTTATCAACCCCTTCACCCCCGGAGCTCTTTCCGTTTTTTCGTTTTCGTTTTTCGCTCCCCTCCTTCCCAGAACCATAAGTTTTTTATTTTTCCGTCAATATGGCCATGTGAGGGCTTATTTTTTGCGGGACGAGATGTACTTTTGAACGATACCATTGGTTTTACCATGCCATGTAACAGAAAACGGGAAAAAATTCCAAGTGTGATGAAATTGCAAAAAAAGTGCAATCTCACACTTGTTTTTTGTTTGGCTTTTTTGCTAGGTTCACCAAATGCTAAAACTAACCTGCCAGTATGATTCTCCAGGTCATTATGAGTTCATAGACACCTAACATGTCTAGGTTATTTTTTATCTGAGTGGTGAAAAAAATTCCAAAGTTTGCTAAAAAAAAAAAAATAAAAATTGCGCGATTTTCCGATACCCGTAGCGTTTCCAACTTTCGTGATCTGGGGTCAGGTGAGGGCTTATTTTTTGCATGCCAAGCTGGCATTTTTAATGATACCATTTTGGTGTAGATACGTTCTTTTTATCGCCCGTTATTGCATTTTAATGCAATGTCGCGGTGACAAAAAAACCATAATTTTGGCATTTTGATTTTTTTTCTCGCTACGCCATTTAGCGGTCAGGTTAATCCTTTGTTTTTATTGATAGATCGGGCGATTCTGAACGCGGCGATACCAAATATGTGTATGTTTGATTTGTTTTAATTGTTTTATTTTGATTGGGGCAAAAGGGGGGTGATTTGAACTTTTATATATTTTTTATTTTTTTTATATTTTTAAACACTTTTTTTTAATTTTGGCATGCTTCAATAGCCTCCATAGGAGGCTAGAAGTATGCACAACTCGATCGCCTCTGCTACATAGAGGTGAAGTACAGATCACCTCTATGTAGCAGAAATGCAGGTGTACTTTGAACGCCGACCACAAGGTGGCGCTCAAAGCAATCAGCCATCAACAACCTCTGGTTGTTATGGCAATGCACCGTTGACCCCCGATCATGTGACGGGGGTCAGCGGTGTGAGCACTTCCGGCCGCGCGGCCGGGAGCGCTAGTTAAATGCCGCTGTCAGCGCTTGACGGCGGCATTTAAATAGTTAATGGGCGCGGGCGGATCGCGATTCCGCGCGCGCTCATTGCACGCACATGTCAGCTGTACAAAACAGCTTACATGTCGCGGCTTTGAGGTGGGCTCACCGCCGGAGCCCACCTCAAAGCAGGGGATCTGCCAGCTGACGCACTATTCCGTCAGCTGGCAGTAAGGGGTTAAAAAAGAAAAACGTATTAAATCATAATAACAACCGAAAACATCCAAATGACCCTGATCAAAAGTTCACATACCCTGGTGATTTTGGCCTGATAACATGCACAGAAGTTGACACAAATGGGTTTGAATGGCTACTAAAGGTAAAATCCTCACCTGTGACCTGTTTGCTTGTAATCAGTGTGTGTGCATAAAAGCTGAGTGAGTTTCTGGGATCCAGACAGACTCTTGCAATTTTCATCGAGCCACTGAGGCTTCTGGATTGTGAGTCATGGGGAAAGCAAAAGAATTGTCAACAGATGTATGGGTAAAGGTAGATGTGCAGCGCCCCAGGGTCCTGGTCATCGCAGTGGTATTGCTTTCCTCTCGGGGAGAGTGTTGCTACATTTGGAGGCAATGAAGGAGAACTCTTTGTCAGGTAACACAATGCATGCAACATGTTCACACTCCAGACGAGAAGGGGGAGCTCTAAGCCTGTTTAAGGTGACCTCCCCTAAAAGAACATCCTGATCTGGAGGGAAAGGGTTCAGTTCCTGTCAGAAAGACAGAGGGAAAGGAGGAAGAGGAGCCCTGTGGCCTGAAGTGCTGCAGCTCCTAGGAAACAGACGGATAGAAAGCATATTGCAGCAAGCATGAAGGAAAGCAAAGCAAATGAGAGGATATCAGAGGGAGATCAGCCAGGAGCAGGCTGCTTCCTTCTGAGGCGCAGAAATCCGGTGGCCGGAACCGAGGGAGTAAGGATCTCTACGCTTTACTTCAGAGACCGGCAGGACAGCTATTTCCACGGTACCTGTCCGACCTATACCCAGGACGCACGGTGGCAACTCTCAGAGGCTGGGGCATGCTAGAGTCCCTATAAACCGCCTCAAGCCACCAGTCATACAGGTTTGTCCTATCCTATCTGGGGGACAGAGAGAGACATAACGTCTACAACAGTTGTGAGGACCTTATGAGAAGCTTAGCAGTAAGGGACTACAACACTGCAGTGCAAAGGAAGGCTACTGATTTCCACCTGGATAAGGGGACTCTGGACTTGCCTCCAAACCGGCTGGACTCTGCCTGCCCTGTGGTCTGGTACCCTGGACTGTGGATGCTGAAGTCTTCAGTAAAGGTAAAGAGACTGCAACTTTGTGTCCTCGTTCTTCACTGCGCCTCTCACCATCCACCATCTACACACTGGGAAGCCGTGGGGATACACTTCACCTGTGGGAAGGTATACCATCTACTGTAGCTGCCATAACATCACCCCAGCGGACCCCTTAAAGCAGCGTCAGTCACCCTGACCGAATACCACAGGTGGCATCACGAACATATCCCTTTAAAGACCTTTCCCTTTAACTCGGACGTCCTGAGGGCCACGGACCGGGTCAGCCACCGTGACATCCCCCTGTGAACCGAAGGACCCCGCTGCCCTATGGGGGCGCTCCAGATATACTGTATAAAACAGGAAAGGGATACAGAAAGATATCCAAGGAATTGATAATGCCAGTCAGCAGCATTCAAACTGTGATTAACAAATGGAAAATCAGGGGCTCTATAAAAACAAAACCACGGTCAGGTAGACCAACAAAAATTTTGTCTGCAACCCACAAATAACATCAACTGTAATACTGTACTCTCTGAAAACTAGCAGTGTGGCTGTTTCAAGATGCACAATAAGGAGGCACTTGAAGAAAAATGGGCTGCATGGTCGAGTGGCCAGAAGAAAGCCATTACTGGGCAAATGCCACAAAGTATGTAGCCTACAATACGCAAAACAGCACAGAGACAAGCCTCAGAACTTCTGGAACAAGGTAATTTGGAGTGATGAGACCAAAATTAAACTTTTTGGCCACAACCATAAACGTTACAATTGGAGAGAGGTCAACAAGGCCTATGATGAAAGGAACACCATTGGATCACTCATATTTTGGGGATGTGTGAGCTACAAAGGCAAAGGAAAGAAAACGTTGTCAAAGTTGAAGGAAATATGAATGCAGCATGTTATCAGCAAATACTGGAGGCAAATTTGCACACATCAGCCCGGAAGCTGCGCATGGGATGTACTTGGACGTTTCAACATGACAACAATCCAAAACACAAGGCCAAGTTGACCTGTCATTGGCTACATCAGAACAAAGTGAAGGTTCTGGAGTGGCCATCTCCGTCTCCTGACCTCAATATCATTGAGCCACTATGGGAAGATCTCAAGCATGCAGTTCATGCTAGACAGCCCAGGAAGAGTGCCAAGAAGAGTGGGCAGCTTTACCATCTGAGAAAGTAAAGAACCTCATCCACAACTACCACAAAAGACTTCAAGCTGTCATTGATGTTAGAGGGGGCAATACACGGTATTAAGAAATGGGGTATGTGAATTTTTTATCAGGGTCATTTGGATGTTTTTGGTTGTCAATATGAGTTAAAAAGAGAAAACACAACAGATGGACAATAAATGGTTTCACCTAACCACTAACCATGAGTGGAGAAAAAGTTTTGGTTCTATTATTTATATTCTCTGAAAAAAGTCCAAGAAAGCAAAAATTCTACCGGGATATGTAAACTATTGAGCAAAACTGTGTATATTACAAAGAGAATTGTGTCTAATAAATGCGATCTAAATGTTAAACTTTTAGGCTAGGTGCACACGTTGCGGATTCTCTGCGGATCCGCAGCGTTTTTTGAGGTGCAGAAATGCTGCAGATCCGCAATTGATTTACAGTACAATGTAAATCAATGAGAAAAAATAAATGCTGTGCACACTTTGCGGAAAATCCGCTGCGGAAACGCTGCGATTTAAAAGAAGTGGCATGTCACTTCTCTTTTGGGAATCTGCAGCGTTCTTGTACCCATTCCATTATAGAAAACCGCAGAGGTAAAAAACGCAGCAAATCAGCAAGAAAACCACAGCAAAAATGCACAAAAAACGCGACAAATCCGCATGTGCGTTTTCTGCCAGGAGAGGCAGAATCCGCACCAGAAATTCCTAAGCCTAATCTGCAACATGTGCACATAGCCTTAAACTGTTCCCAATAAGAGCTTCAACTCAATCCACAAAAATAGGAAGTCCCCATTTAAGTCTGTCACCTGTCAATGGAAATATAGAGGGCCCTACAAAAGTGCTATGGCTCCTGGCACCCTAAAAAAAAAACCAACAAAATTTGTGCTCCCAAATCCAAATGACCCCATTTCTTCTGAGCCCCAGTGTCCCTAAACCCCACTTAACGTCCACATGTTTGTCAATTCTGTAGTGATGACTGTCTAATTTACTGATGCATTTCTCTGGAAGCATGAGCTGCGCATAACGTACTAGTCACTACAATGTACTGGTCTCTACAACGTACTGGTCTCTAGAACTTACTGGGTACTACAATGGCAGTTTGCAATTTATTCAGTTACATCCACTGCATCTTGTCGCTGGAAACACCCATGGAGTCAAAAATCGTCACTACATCTGTAGATAAATTTCCAAAGAGGTATAATTTCCAAAATGGGTCACTTGAGGGGGGAGTCTGCTTTCAAGGGCACTGTAAATGGAGCTCGCAAACTGTTCTAGGAAAATCTGCGCTCCAGGAGGAAAATAGCGCTCCATCGCTCCCGAGTCCCGCTGTATGGCTAAGCAGTAATATGCAGCCACATATGGGGTATTTCTACACTCAACAGAAATTGTAGGACACATTTTGGCTTCATTTTGCCCATTTCTCCTTGTAAAAATGTAAAATCTGGGTCTGAAACAACATTTTGGTGGTAAAAATGTAACTATTTTTTCTTCACTGCCTAATGGTATAAAATTCTGTGACACACCTGTGGTGTCAATATGATCACTGCAACTCTAGATTAATTCATCAAGAGGTGTAGTTTGTAAAATGGGGTCACTTATGAGGCGTTCTGCTGATCTGGCACCTCAGGGGCTCTCCTAGTGGGTCATGGCATCAGCAGATCATAACAATAAAATCTAAACTATAATATGGCGCACTATGCCTGAAAAGTATTTCCCGTTTATATGTAGGAAATTGGTATACTCAGGAGAAATTTTAACAACAAAGAGGTCCACTTTTTCCTATTAGTCTTTAGAAAAATTAAAAACTTGAGGCTAAAACAACATTATAGTGGTGAAATGTAATTACTCTTTCTTCACTGCCCAATAGTATAAAATTCTGTGAGGTACATGTGGTGGCAATATGATCACTGCATCCATAAATGAATTCATTGAGGAGGGTAGTTTGTAAAATGAGGTCATATAAGGGGGGGGGGGGGTTCTTCTGTGCTGACACCTCAGGGGCTCTGCCAATGTGACATGGCACCCTCAAAGCATTCAAGCAAAATCTGAACTCCAATATGGCGTTTCTTCCCTTCTGCGTTTTGCACTGTGCTTCAAAAGTAGTTTTCGGCCACATATGGGGTATCGGAGTACCCAGGAGAAATTGCACAGCACATTTTGGGTTCATTTTCTCCTGTTATCCTTGTAAATATGAAAAAATGGGAGCTCAAACAACAGTATTGTGGTGACTTTTTTTTTTTCATTTTCACGTATCAACGTTGTAAAATTCTGTGAAGCACCCCTGGGGGTTTTACACGGTTTAGGCACACCAGGTGTTCTGCAAACACTATATGACACCCGCACATAATTCCATCAAAGTCTGCATTCCAAAACATCACTCCTTCCTTTTTTTAAAAAATTCGTTATCACTCCTTCCTTTCTGAACCCTGCCGTGCGCACAAAGAGTTGTTTTCCCCCACATGTGGGGTATTGGCGTACTCAGGAGAAATTGCACAACAATCTCTATGGTGCAATTTCTCTTGTTACCCTTGTGAAAATAAAAAATATGTGGCTAAAATAACTTTGTTGTGGGAAAAATTAGATTTTTTATTTTCACAGCTTAACGTTATAAACTTCTGTGAAGCACCCGTTGGCTCAAAGTGTTCACCACACATCTACATACATTCCTTGAGGGGTCCAGTTTGTAAAATGGGTAACTTGTAGGAGATTTCAACTGCCTAGGCACATCAGGAGCTTTCCAAATGGGACATGGTGTTCACTAATGTTTCCGGCACATTTTGTGTTCAAATGTTGTATTCAAAAACTCAAATGATGCTCTTTCACTTCCGAGCTGTCCCGTGCTCCCAAACAGTAGTTTTCCTGCACATATAGGGTATTGGTGTACTCAAGAGAAATTGCACAACAATTTGTATGGTGCAATTTCTCCTGTTACCCTTATGAAAACAAAGAATTGGGGCTAAAATAACATTTTCGTGGGAAAAATGTGATTTTTTTATTTTCACAACTTAATGTTAGACATTTCTATGAAGCACCTGGGGGATCAAGGTGCTGACCATACATCTAGATAAGTTCCTTGAGGGATCTATTTAACAAAATGGGGTCACTTGTGGGGGATTTACACTGTTTAGGAACATCAGGGGCTTTCCAAATGGTACATGGAGTCCACTAATGATTCTAGCAAATTTTGAGTTCAAAAAGTCAAATGGCGCTCCTTCCCTTACGAACCCTACTGTGTGCCCAAACAGTAGTTTTCATCCACATACTGGGTATCGGTGTACGCAGGAAAAATTTCTCAATTTTCCCATGTTACAATTGTGAAAATAAAAAAATTGGAGCAAAAAGAAATTTTTTGTGGGAAAAATGTGTTTTTTTTATATTTTCACACCTCAATGTTATAAACTTCTGTGAAGCACCTTGAGGGTTCAAGATGCTCATTAGTCATTACACATCTAGATACATTCCTTGAGGCATCTAGTTTCCAAAATGGCACCACTTCTGGGTGGGTTTCCACTGTTTAGGCATATCAACAGCTCTCCAACAGGGACTTGGCATCCGCTAATGAATCCAATCAATTTTGCATTCAAAAAGTCAAGCACTGCTCCTTCTCTTTCAAGCCCTGCTGTGCGCACAAACAGTACTTTTCTCCCACATATCGTGTATCAGCATACTCGGGAGAAATTGAACAACAATTTTTGGGTAAATTTTCTCCTGTTACACTTGTGAAAATAAAACTAATTTGGGGATAAAAGAACATTTTTGTGGAAAAACGTGATTTTTTTTTCACAGCTCAACATTATACATTTCTGTGAAGCACCTGGGATTCAAAGTGCTCACCACACATGGAGATTAGTTCCTTGAGGGGTCTAGGTTGGGCTAAAGTTAGGGTTAGGGTTGGGGCTAAAGTTAAGGTAAGGGTTGGGGGCGGGGCTAAAGTTAGAGTTAGGATTGGGGTTAAAGTTAGAGTTAGGGTTTGGATTAGGGTTAGGGTTGGGATTAGGGTTAGGGTTAGAAGTGTGCTAGAGTTAGGTTTGTGGTTAGGGTTATGGTTAGGGTTGGGATTAGGGTTGGGGTGAGTTGGGGTTAGGGTTGGAATTAGAATTGGGGTCAACTATACAACGCACTGTGTTTTTTTGCCGCCATGCATAACGCCTTTTTGTATTACCAAACAACTCAATCTTGGTTTCATCAGTCCACAGGACCTTCTTCCAAAAAGAAATTGGCTTCTCCAAATGTGCTTTTGCATACCTCAGCCGACTCTGTTTGTGGCGTGCTTGCAGAAACGGCTTCTTTCGCATCACTCTCCCATACAGCTTCTCCTTGTGCAAAGTGCGTTGTATAGTTGACCGATGCACAGAGACACCATCTGCAGCAAGTTGATGCTGCAGATCTCTGGAGGTGGCCTGAGGATTGTCATTGACTGATCTCACCATTCTTCTTCTCTGCCTTTCTGATGTTTTTCTTGGCCTGCCACTTCTGGCCTTAACAAGAACTGTACCTGTGTTCTTCCATTTCCTTACTATGTTCCTCACAGTGGAAATTGACAGGTTAAACCTCTGAGACAGCTTTTTGTATCCTTCCCCTGAACAACTATGTTGAATAATCTTTGTTTTCAGATCATTTGACAGTTGCTTTGAAGAGCCCATGATGCCAGTCTTCGGAGGAGATTCAAACAGGAGAACAACTTGCAAGTGGCCACTTTAAGTAGCTTTTCTCATGATTGCATACACCTAGCTATGAAGTTCAAAGCTCAATGAGGTAACAAACCAAAAAAAGTTCTTTACTGTCAGTAAAAAGTAGGTAGGAGTATTTAAAACAAGAAAATGATAAGGGTGCCCATACTTATGCACCTGTCAAATTTTGTTTGAATGCAGATTGCACATTTTCTGTTAGTACAATAAACCTAATTTCAAGGCAGAAACATTACTGTGTCCAATAGTTATTAGATATATGAAACTGAAATAGCTGTTGCAAAAAAAATTTTTTTTATAAAACATTAAGCTTAAGATTAATAGGGGTGCCCAAACTTTTTCATATGACTGTATATATATTAGATAGATAGATAGATAGATAGATAGATAGATAGATAGATAGATAGATAGATAGATAGATAGATAGATAGTTGAAAACCGGAAAATTCAGCAGCCACAGAAGGCGCTGACAGGATAAAATAGATGGATTACACACAGTAAATACACATAGAATATGTAACGGGCTGGGTGGCGGAACCACTGTGCCAAAGCCCAAGGAAGATCTGGAGGGGCGTGACTAGGAGCCTCACCCAATCTGACCATGGACATGCAGCAGCTAATGACACCAGGGTCCGTGGAGAGACAAGGGAGGTCATCCAGGACTGATCTTTGGTAAATATCAGCTGACCCCTAGGAACAGATAACTGGGATGGCCCGGGGGAATATCCAACAGATGCAGGCAGGCAGGGAAGATGACAGGAACTGCAGGTGCAGACAGGACAGTCTAACGGAGAGATGAGCACTGGTAGGTGCAGCTGGCTCGGCTGCCATTGAGGAAAGTACTCAGGGCCGCCATCAGGGCATTACAGCCGTGACTGGCATATGGGGCCTGGAGGGCAGAGGGGGCCCGCATCAGGCCCCGTCTCATCTGCTCACCGGGCCCCTACCGGCAGCCGCAGGCTAAACCGGGCCCTTGGCGGCACTGCAGCTGTTTAAAGCTATTGATGTGTGGGCCCGCGCCCGCACGTCAATAGTTAACAGCCGCCAGCCAATCTGAGGCTGGCAGCTGACGTTAGCCGCAGCGTGCATGTCGCCGGCGTCTGACGTCAATGTCAGTTGCTGGGGAGTGCACGCTTCAGCTGCGTGGAGAGAGCAGGAGCGTGGCCAGGTAAGCAGAACTTTTTTTTTTTTTTTTTTTTTTTTATTCTGAGCGGCGATCCGGGGGGCCCATTGCAGAATGCTGGACACAGGGGCAGAAAGCTGGACACAGAGGCAGAACGTTGGACACAAGGGCAGAACGCTGGAAACAGGGGCAGAAAGCTGGACACAGGGGCAGAACACTGGACACAGAGGCAGAACGCTGGACACAGAGGCAGAACGCTGGACACAGAGGCAGAACGCTGGACACAGGGGCAGAACGCTGGACACAGGGGCAGAACGCTGGAAACAGGGGCAGAACGCTGGACACAGGGGCAGAACGCTGGACACAGGGGCAGAACGCTGGACACAGGGGCAGAAAGCTGGACACAGAGGCAGAATGCTGGACACGGGGCAGAATGGAGATACAGGGCATGATTGGAGACACAGGGGGCAGGATGAAAGACATGGTGGCATGACTGGAGACAGATGGGGCAGGATTGGAAAAAGTTGGGGCAGAATGGAGACACAGGGGGCATGATTGCAGACATGGGGGCATGATTGGAGACGGGGCAGAATGGTGATACGGGCATGATTGGAGACACTGGGGGCAGGATTGGAGACAGATGGGGCAGGATCATGGGGCAGGATGGATACGATGGAGACAGATGGGGCAGGATGGGGAGATCATATGGGGCAGAATGGATACTCATTAGGGCAGGATGGGAGAACATATGACTGACGCCAGGAATGAGACACACGGGGGCTAGGATGGCGAATATTATTACCATAGGGGCTAATTAAGGGATATTATTACTGCAGTGATGTATTTATTTTATTTTTTGAGTATACTGTTTTAAATGGAGGGACGGTCCTGTTACTCTGTAGAGTGATACTATGTTTCCTTCTTCATGTAGTGTAATGTAGAAGTTGGGAAAATTAAGTAATGTGTTCTGCAAGCGGAACTCGAGATAACGGTGTTATTTCCTGCAGAGATGAGCCCTGGCTGGATGAAGTGATGGCGGTCTGTGCTGGATGAAAGATGAAGGACTTCACCTAGAGACGTCACTGGTGAGTCAGTGTTTTACCTATACACTGACACTATACACTGTATACTATATACAGAGCTCCTGTGTATAATGTCACTGGTGATCACTGTATTACCTCTACACAGACACTGCATACTAAGTACAGATCTCCTGTGTATAATGGCACTGATGGTGATAGTATTGTGGGTTTTTTTTTTAATTACTGATCAGTCACTATGTGGTGGTAATATGTGGTCTGGTCATGATGTTGTGGTATTTGTTCCTTGTATGTGATATTATTCGATCACTGTGGTGATAATATGTCATCTGATCATGGTGCTGTGGTATTTGTTCCTTGTATGTGGTATTATAGGTCATTTTAAAAATTGAAAAATAAATAAAAATATACCTAAATAGTATTGCATATTTTAACAAATATTTAATAGGTTACAGCAGAGTAGGGCCTGGACAAAAGTGTCTACCTTGTCATTTTGGTGGCTTAAAAAATCTTTTGGCCAAAACAAAAGCTGCCGGCTATATGTGTGATCTGGTGATGGGAACTGTCAATGTGTGATAGGTGAGAAGTGGAGATTTTCCAAAAGAGAGCGGTGGGGCTCTGGACAGTTCGAGGGGTGGAGCGTGAAGGCAGGGCTGGGGTGGAGCCTGGGCGGAGTCTCAAGGGGGTCCTGAAAATTTTGCCAGTATGGGGCCCCGAAATTTCTAGTGGCAGTCCTGAAAGTACTGGCAGGTGCAGCTGGCTTGGCTGCCATTGAGGTGAGCCACTGGCGGGTGCAGCTGGCTCAGCTGCCATTGAGGAAAGCACTGGCGAGTGTAGCTGGCTCGGCTGCCATTGACTGAAGCACTGACAGGTGCAGCAGACTAGGCTACCACTGAAGGAAGCACTGGCGGGTGCAGCAGGCTGAGATGAAGGTACTTGGAAATAAGAACTGACAAGTGTGTTAGGAACAATCTCACAACATTGCGCAAGCACCTCTATGTTGGAGGAAGCGCTTTAAAGAGTAAGAGACCTCCAGCTATTGTCTCTGGACACTTTAGAGGAACACACGCAGCCCTTTTAAGGCTACGTTCACATTCGCAACTTTGGACGCAGCGTCGTCGACGCAACGCATGACGCAATGAAAACGCACGCAAAACGCAACATTTTTAGACGCATGCGTTCAACGCTTGAGTCAAAAAATGCAGCGTTATTTGTGCGTTTTTATTGCATTTTTTCAAAAACGCTGCGTTTTTGCACGCATGCGTTGTGACATTCTTTACCCAATTGCTGGGAAACAAAAGCTAAATTTTGTGTCTAGACAAGAGATAAGGACCACCGATGGATAGAAGAGAGTGGGTGCAATGGAATTTGTGTATATAGACCCTTGTAGAGATGAATTCCTCCCATTTTGCTTGTGTTTACAGCATCATGATGGAGCGTTCCATGGAGAGTATGTACATGAATATGGAGTTGGAGTTTGCCTTGGCTAATGCTTACGCTATTGCCTATTACGAGCAAAGGAAAAGAGAGAAACGGAGGAGTCTACACCCTATAGTGGAAGTCCGGGAGAGCCGTGGAGCCTACCATTGCTTGTTTGGCGAGCTAAATGACAACCTTGAAAAATATTTTGAATTTACCAGGATGTCTCGAGACAGCTTCCGATATCTACTTCGTCTTGTGGAAGGATCCATTACCAGGCAGGACACACAGCTCCGAAGATCAATTTCTGCTGAGGAATGGCTGCTGGTGACTCTACGGTACGTTATCTTGCAATGTAAAGGCCTGTCATATGTTCAGCAATGTTTCCTTTTTTTTGTTTGTTTTATTCTATTTTTATATTTCAATGTACTTAATTTAATTTTTAAATGTCTCTGTTTTGTAGTTTCCTGGCTCCCGGAGAGACCTTGAGATCCCTGCATTTCCAATTCAGGATTGGAGTCTCCACACTTTCGTGAATTATTGCCGACACATGCCGCGCTTTGTGGGACAATCTCCGTGAAGAATTTTTACCCCTCCCTACAACTGAATTATGGGAGGCTAACGCCCAAAAATTTGACCAAATTTGTTCTTTCCCGAACTGCATTGGAGCTGTGGATGGGAAGCATATTAGGATTACAAAGCCTGCAAGAAGTGGATCTCTGTTTTTTAATTATAAAAAATATTTTTCCACCGTGCTCATGGCAATTGCAGGTGCGGACTGCAGGTTTGTTGCCGTGGACATTGGAGCGTTTGGCCGTGCAAATGATTCACGGACATTTAAGGAGTGTGATATGGGCCAAAGATTATATCAGAACAATTTTAATTTCCCCCAGCCACGACCTCTTCCCAACACCAAAGGCCCGGCAATGCCATTTGTTGTGGTTGGGGATGAGGCATTTCAAATGTGTGCCAACCTATTAAAACCCTACTCCAGTCGGGGCTTGGACCACACAAAAAGTATTTTTAATTATAGACTGTCCAGGGCCAGAAGAACTGTGGAGTGCGCCTTTGGCATCCTGGTCTCCAAATGGCGTATTTTAGGATCCGCTATAAATCTGAAAATTGAGACAGTTGATGAGGTGGTGAAGCTTGTGTGGTTCTCCACAATTATATTATTGCTAAAGAGAGAGTCAACGTGGAACTAGATGAACCCATACCAAACCCATTGCCCGATTACCAAGATCATCTTCTGAGGACAACTTTGGAAATTGGGCAGATGAGGGATTGATTTGCTTCCTTTTTTGTTTCAGATGTTGGCCGTTTGTCATGGCAAGATCAAATGGTGTAGTGTTGATACAGTACTTTATCCTGCTGTTAACTGTAACTAAATTTATAGATTAATAAAAATCTAAAAAATGTCATTTAAAGAATTAAACACTATTGAGTCCATTACATTTTACCAGCCTAATGTAATGTTCTTTAAATGTTGTAATGTACCGTGATTTTCTACCGTGTTGTGTTTTGAAATAAAGTACTTTATTGTGCCTTTCCGTAAAAAAAAAAAAATGCTCCCCTATGTTACAATGTTGTTGTTAATAAAAAAAAGTTAAAACCAAGCCAATGTTCTAGAACCAAATGTGTGTACCACAAAATGTAGTAATGTGAGCACCAGTTCCCAAATTGACTCTGACAAAACAACCCAATTGTTCACATAGCCGTGTGTTCCATAGTTTTAAAAGCGAACATGATCGGCTCCCACCTTGTCAAGCAATTAATCTTGCAGACTATTTGCATATGGAACCTGGCATCATGGAGCGTGATGGCTGAAGCAGGTTTTCTGCCGTTGCCGCTGCATGTGCCGCGGCTGTGTGACAGGCACTACACATGCATGGCGAGGCCAACAAATAGGCCTTGGTTGTGCATGTGTTCTGCCTGTCACACAGCCTCTGAACATGCGGCTGCAGATCATAATCCGCACTCCATGAAGCCGGGGCCTATATGCTACTAGTCTGCAAGTGTTTTGCTTGACAAGGAGGGAGACGATCATCTTCGGTCAACTCTAGTGAGTCAAATAGTGGCGACACTTGTCCACGTGACCATTGCTACCACCTCATCTGACCCATAACCTTACAGTAGGTTTGAAAATTGTTATATTTTTTAATCCTCTTTGTGTTTGTAACACCTCATAGTACAATGAGAGACAGCACAAAAAAATTTAAAACAAACTGGATAAAATAGTGTAAGACATTGCAGATATGAGGTGTTAAAAACAAAAGATTTGTGTATACGGCGCACGGTGTGAGTTGGTGCAAACTTTATTTTAGACCAAGAAACTCCGAATTTGTTATCAAAATAACAATTTTAATAAGGGGGACACAAAAAGAAAAATGGGGAAAGGTTCTAAGGGGTAGGAACTTCAGCGATTAAGGGAGATTGATATCCACCAGTTTGGGAGTGGGTGGAGGGGGGGTGGAGGAGGAGGAGGAACCACCATACTGCAAAATACTGGAAGGTATGGCTACGTCTGACCACCCTGTGGTCGACGGTGGTGAGATTGCCAATGCAGGAGGGGAGGGAGTAGGCACGACCAGTCTCCTTGGCACTGTGGACTGGCTCTGGTTACTCCTGCTCCGGCTAGACCCCGGCTGAGAGCTCGGTGTTGGTATTGGAGCAGAGCAGAGCCGCTGTAGCTGTTCTTGTTTTTTGGCGTTTTCTCCTCTCTCCCTCTGGGTGTTGTTCTGCGTGGCGTCTTTGGGTCCTTGAAGGCCTGGCAGGAGCAGGACTTTGCGGCTCGGTTCTATGGTGTCGGTGGCGGCGGCGGCCCTCAGCACGCAGAGCTCTGTGTGGGTGCTCTGCAGCAGGAGTCGGAGTCATGCTAGCCAGCGATGGTACTACGGGCATTGTAGTCGCTGACTGCATGACCCGAGCCTGCTGCAGAGCAGTCAAGTAGGCATTGTTGCAGGCCTGCATCACCGAAATCTGGAGTTCCGGCGTAAGATGTTCCACCATGCCCTTCGCAATGGCACTAAAAAAATGTTTTGCCGGCCTCGAGAGCTCGGATTCCATTGTTTCAAGGCGCCGGTCGATATTGGACAGAGCAGTGTCCATTCTATTGCCCAGCGCCTTGAAACAATTCTGGAAGACCGTGCCCAAATGCAAAAATTCGGGCATTAGCGGCCTGTCCGAGGCCCACTGACGCTGTCGGGAATACCCGAAGGAAGGAGCGCCAGTGGCCTCGGCCAGGGGAACACCTGACAGACCGGCTGCCGGTTCTCCAGATGGTGGTGCAAGCCTGCTCTCGCTGTGGGATGGCTGTGACGGGTCAGAAGGCGATTCATGAAGGACCGCTCCAGATGGCCGAACAGGCTCGAGGGTGCTGCTGTGTGTTCTGTGAAAACAGAAGGAAAACATTAGTATACAAAATATAACATTTCACATTCGCCACCTCCTGTGTATAAAAAGTTAACATTGCATTGCATAATAGTAAAACAATTTTCAAAAATTGTAAAGGGCCAGTTCCGTCTGTCAGTCTGTCTGTCCTGCAGTAACGGTTTATTCATTTGCTGATTGTTCTAGCCAGCTGCCTGTCATGGCTGACGCGACCAATCATCGATGGGCAAAGTTCATAATAAAATGGCCGTTCCTTACTTCCCGCAGTGAATGGCTGTCGCCCGCATACTCCACTCTGTCACGATAAACAGTTACCGGCGGTACCCATTGCCGCCATGAAACCTTAATGTCACAATCTTTTTAAGCTGCCTATGCCTCATCAATATTTAAAAATATAAACAGTTTGATTTTAAAAATTACCATGCTACACTCAACCATGGTTGCCGTTTGTGACGGCCGCCATATCGTCGGACCTGCTCTGGCGTCACGGTCATGTGACCGAGACATCATCACAGGTCCTGCAATCATACCAACCCTGGGAATGGAACCTCCCGTGTACTGTAAGGTCTCCCGTGTCCAATTTATTTATTTATTTTTTTTTTTAAAAAGGTTGAAAAACCATGATGGGCAATATACAACGCCACTATGAAATATTGTACGTGGCTGTCCAATATACTATGTTTCTATGTGTTGTACTACGTCACTGGCCAATATACTAAATGGCTGGGCAATATACTACGTGGCTGTACAATATTGTACGTGAACATGCATGTTGTCCAATAGCCGATGTGTTTGAATAGGTACTAAATACTTACTGTCGGTGGCCAAGGACCGGTCTCAGGAACTGGAGAAGTCTGGTGTGCCTGTATGTAGATGTCCTGGCCGCAGCAGCACCACTACGAGCCTGTTCCACCTCCTGCCGCAGGCCACGATTGAAACGGTCCTTCATGGAACGCCATCTTGTCCTCAATTTTTTGACTGTGAAAAAACAACAAACAAAAAACATTTTTTGAGAAACATTTTCATATGATAACACAACAGTGTGCGATGCAACAAACTTGCAGGAGTTGATCGCATCACACACGGTGGTGTATCCTGGCCTGATATGTCAGAGTAGCATTTCAGCAATACTTACCAAAATTATCTTTGTCCGCGGATGAAGCGCTGTCAAAGCCATCCCACAGCGTTTTGGCAACCTCCCTCCACATACGCCTCAGAACAACCTGGTCCGCGTGCCGGGGGTCACGGCTGTCCCACAACGGGCCTCGCTCCTGGATAGAGGCGATCATGAGATCTACTGTATGTTTATATCCTCATCTTGGCCCCGTTGTGAAACCTATAATAATTGGAAAACATTAATGTTAGCAATCTAAATAAACATAGCTCTCTCCCCCCCCCTCTCTCCCCCCCCCCAAATAATAATAAAAAATTGGAATTAAAAAAAAAAAAAGGAGTGTTGTAAAAAATACTTACTCGCCGTCTTGCCACCACAGCTTCGCCCCGAGGTCGCTGCTCCTGCTGGCGCACTTCCTCCTCCTCACTTGAAGAAGCCTGGAAAATAGTTTTAACAAAATTGAGTGACACGTCTACAAATGACACAGAATAGTAAGCAACAGTAGATCATGGACTCACCTGACTCCCCTGCGGTGTGTTGTGGCTAGAATCGCTGGCCATGGTAAAGATAAAAATTCTGCAAGGAAAAAAAAATATATATACTTACATTATCAGAATGCACAATTATACACAGTCACACAGAGGAAAACAACAAAAAATCCATACATAAACATTACGAACACAACAAACAGTGCACTCATAGTACAATGCCAACTGAGCAAGCACTGAGCAAACAACACCGCCATACATTTACTACAATGGCAGAGACGACACAATGCCAGAGTACAGCAAAAGCTGAATAGGACAGTCCCAGAAAAGATAAGAAAACAAATAAACAACAGACCCTATGTACTAATCCAAAAAACACACAGATCTTTTTTTCAAAAATAACTAGTTTAGTTTATGAAAGGCACAAGAAAAGGCAAACCCCCCCAAAAAAAAGAAAAACAAAAAGGAAAAGAAAAGTCACTCCATAGACCACCATACTTTACAATAAAACCAACAAGGCCGGAGACATTGAAACGCCATCACATAACGCAAGAAATACATCAGAGCCATAATAAAAAACACCCCCAAACAATGGAAAAAAAACAATCCTGGATAGACCACCATACTTTACAATAAAACCAACAAGGCCGGAGACAATGAAACGCCATCATAACGCAAGAAATACATCTGAACCATAGTAAAAAACACCCCCAAAAAATGGAAAATAAAAGTCAAGCCTGGATAGACCACCATACAATAAAACCAAAAAGGCCGGAGACAATGAAACGCCATCATATAACGCCAGAAATACATCAGAACCAGAATAAAAAAACACCAATGTCCATTACACAACCACAGTATATAAAGTGCATAAAACAAATACACAACTTGCTATAAATTTTTAAAAATCAAAGACAAAGAAAATGCGCAGATCCATTCTATACTTACATCTCTTGAAAGCAGATGATGCAGATGAGAGCTTGTCTGTCTCTGTCCTATGCAGCAGCCAAGTGAAACAATGCAAACATTTTATTTATATATGGGGGATGTTTTTTCACTGTCTAGACACCGTCTAGACTCTTTTTTTTTATTTTATTAAACAACGCATGCGTCGCACAACGCAGTACGACGCACGCACTTGCATCCGTTGTGTTGTCAATTGTTTTCAATGGGGATTAAAACGCATTCATGACGCACAGGCGACGCATGCATTTTTTAAAAAATTTTCGATGCTACAAAAATGCAACATGTAGCGTCGGCCGCGCCCCCCCAGGTGTGGTCAAACGACGTATGCGTTGTGAAACGCAGCAAAACGCATGACAACGCATGTGCAGCGCCCCAGAGTCCTGGTCGTTGCAGTACTGATGCTCCGCCGCTAAGGGGGGCTATGGTACGTCTGATGGCACTGAAGGAGTCCACCTGACCAGGTATCACAGACACCAATACACTTCACAGTCCGGCCTCCAGGGGGAGCTAAGGGTGCTATGTATTAGGCCACTCCTCACAATCTGGTAAAACTGGGGGATAGGCAGGAAGTTAGAGAGAAGCTGACTGGGAATCGAACAGGCAACATCCTGTGGCAGAGGGTGTTGCGGGGAGAGACTCAGGGGGGTCCCTGTCAGGGGTGGGATCCTGACAGAGGCCTAGCGAACTGAGAGAACGTTACAGGACCGCGCCTGCACCTGATCGTGGCGGTACCCTAAGAAAGGACAAGAAGCGAGGTTATTGTGCTGAGTGAGAAACGAGATCAACGCAACAAGGAGAAACACCAGTAGGAGTCGTGCTGTAAGACGAGGCAACATCCTACTGAGGCGCGCAGCCGGTGGCCGGAACGCCGAGGAAGTATAGAGCTCCAGGCCTAACTCCAAACCTACGGCAGGACAGTCAGTTATAGGCGGGCTGTCTCACACAAATCACCTATGAAGACACAGGGGGCAACAACAGGAGAAGGGCGACACTAGGGTCCAGGAAGAGCTCCGAGCCTACCCGTCATACGGGTGCGTCCTAGCCATATCATCTGGGGGACGAAGCAGAACATCAGAATCGAGTTGTGAGGGAACTTCAGAAACAGACACAACAGTTGTGGGGACTATCCCGTAAGCACAGCAGGGGAGGACCACAACACACAAGCGCTAGAAGGTAGGCACAGATTTCCACCTGCAAAGGGAACTCTGGAGGTGTCATCGGACCGGCCGGACTTGCGCAGCCCGGTTAACCGTATTCCGGACTGAGGATCCTGAAGCCTTCAGTAAAGAGGTAAAGAGACTGCAACCTGGTGTCCTCGTTATTTACTGCGACCCGCACCGCACCATAACATCACCCCTACCAACACCTTCATTGTACGCCCCTCAGCAGGGTCACGGACCGGGTCTAGCCACCGTGACAACCCCAGAGCAGAGACTCAGAGGCCCGGTACCGGGTACCCATCGGCCCTGCGGCCGTGGGGGCGCTACAACTTGGCGTCACGAACAGGATCTACTTAAGCCTGAAGAATCAGGTCATGTGTGCCTTGGAACTGTGATTTATTATACTTGGACTGTGACTTATTGCAAAGACTGTGCATTGCCACTTGCCGCCAAAAGTTCCCGCCAAGAACAGCCGCCATTACAGCGCTAAGGAGAGCTCAGGAGAAGAAGAGGGGCGTGAAGTGGGCGTAAACAAGCTGAGGAGCGCGAAAGACAATGGCTGCCCAGTCTAAGTATTTCTGTCCCTTGATGACGTGTCCGTCAGCAGCTGAGATCCGCCTCATAATCCTTAATGGAGGGCGGAGGCAAAGAAAGCGAAACCGCCCATGAAGGAGAGAGCGGGAAAAGGACGAGGAAGAAGAAGCGAACCACGTGGAGGACGCCATGGCCAGCCGCCCGGAGCCGGAGCGTGGGGTCGGAGCCGAGGACTCCCCCAGCTACCCGAAGAGGCACCGCAGCCAGACCTCCACAGTTGATGCTGACCTCCTGCAGACCGGAGCGGACGAGCTGATCCACCAACTCCTGCAGATGCAGCTGAGCACTGAGGCCGGGTGGAAGAAGACCATCATCGGGAGCCTCACCAGACATCCGTCGGCAGCCTCATCTGGTCCCGACCCGATCTCTGTGTGGGGTCGGCCATGCGGTACGCGACTTTCGCGCCAAATCGCGTTTCAATGACGCTAAAAGCACCATTTCTCAGCCAATGAAGGTGGACGCAGAGTGTGGGCAGCGTGATGACATAGATCTCAGTCCCCACCATCTTAGAGAAGGGCATTGCAGTGATTGGCTTGCTTTCTGCCACGTCACAGGGGCTATAAAGGGGCGTTCCCGCCGACCGCCATCTTACTGCTGCTGATCTGAGCGTAGGGAGAGGTGCCGCTTCGTCAGAAGCAGGGATAGACAGTGTTAGGCAGGGTACATTCACCCCCAAACCGCTTGTGCTGTAGCGATTTCCACTGTCCAACACCACCTTTTGTTTGCAGGACAGTGGAAACTACATTTTTTTTTCCTCAGCGCTGTAGCTCACTGGGCTGCCCTAGAAGGCTCCCTGATAGCTGCGTTGCTGTGTGTGTACACCGCTGTGCAAACCAACTGCTTTTTTCAAAGCACAAATCCTGTTGTTCCTTCCTTTCTGCACAGCTATCTTGTTTGTTTGTCCACACTTTTGTGTGCAGCAGTCCTTTTTATAGCTGCCTGCCATACTTTTCTGAGATTACTGCAGGGAGATAAAGATTGGCAAGTCTGCCTCTGTGCCAGTGCTGTGTGTGGCATCTGTCTCTCATTGTGTGCCACAGAAAACCTAGTGTGTAATATTGTTTTTTTTTTTTTTTTTTTTAATTCTCCCTGAAAAAAAAAAAATAGTGGGAGATAAAGATTGGCAAGTCTGCCTCTGTGCCAGTGCTGTGTGTGGCATCTGTCTCTCATTGTGTGCCAACGAAAACCACTGTGTAATACTGGGCCATTTTTTTTTTTTCTAAATTCTCCCTGTAAAAAAAAAATAATTAGTGGGAGATAAAGATTGGCAAGTCTGCCTCTGTGCCATTGCTGTGTGTGGCATCTGTCTCATTGTGTGCCACCGAAAACCACTGTGTAATACTGGGCCATTTTTTTTTTTTCTAAATTCTCCCTGTAAAAAAAAAAAATTAGTGGGAGATAAAGATTGGCAAGTCTGCCTCTGTGCCATTGCTGTGTGTGGCATCTGTCTCATTGTGTGCCACCGAAAACCACTGTGTAATACTGGGCCATTTTTTTTGGGGGGGGAAATTCTCCCTGTAAAAAAAAAAATAATTAGTGGGAGATAAAGATTGGCAAGTCTGCCTCTGTGCCATTGCTGTGTGTGGCATCTGTCTCATTATGTGCCACCGAAAACCACTGTGTAATACTGAGCCATTTTTTTTGGGGGGGGGTAAATTCTCCCTGTAAAAAAAAAAATAATTAGTGGGAGATAAAGATTGGCAAGTCTGCCTCTGTGCCATTGCTGTGTGTGGCATCTGTCTCATTATGTGCCACCGAAAACCACTGTGTAATACTGAGCCATTTTTTTTTGGGGGGGGTAAATTCTCCCTGTAAAAAAAAAAATAATTAGTGGGAGATAAAGATTGGCAAGTCTGCCTCTGTGCCATTGCAGTGTGTGGCATCTGTCTCATTGTGTGCCACCGAAAACCACTGTGTAATACTGGGCCATTTTTTTTTGGGGGGGGGTAAACTCTCCCTGTAAAGAAAAAAATTAATAGTGGGAGTCTGGGAGATAAAGATTGGCAAGTCTGCCTTTGTGCCATTGCTGTGTGTGGCATCTGTCTCATTGTGTGCCACCGAAAACCACTGTGTAATACTGGGCCAATTTTTTTTTTTTCTAAATTCTCCCTGTAAAAAAAAAAAAATTAGTGGGAGATAAAGATTGGCAAGTCTGCCTCTGTGCCATTGCTGTGTGTGGCATCTGTCTCATTGTGTGCCACCGAAAACCACTGTGTAATACTGGGCCATTTTTTGGGGGGGGGGTAAATTCTCCCTAAAAAAAAAATAATTAATGGGAGATAAAGATTGGCAAGTCTGCCTCTGTGCCATTGCTGTGTGTGGCATCTGTCTCATTGTGTGCCACCAAAAACCACTGTGTAATACTGGGCCATTTTTTTTGGGAGGGGGGTAAATTCTCCCTGTAAAAAAAAAATAATTAGTGGGAGATAAAGATTGGCAAGTCTGCCTCTGTGCCATTGCTGTGTGTGGCATCTGTCTCATTGTGTGCCACCGAAAACCACTGTGTAATACTGGGCCATTTTTTTGGGGGGGTAAATTCTCCCTGTAAAAAAAAAAATAATTAATGGGAGATAAAGATTGGCAAGTCTGCCTCTGTGCCATTGCTGTGTGTGGCATCTGTCTCATTGTGTGCCACCGAAAACCACTGTGTAATATTGGGCCATTTTTTTTTCTAAATTCTCCCTGTAAAAAAAATAATAATTAGTGGGAGATAAAGATTGGCAAGTCTGCCTCTGTGCCATTGCTGGTTGTGGCATCTGTCTCATTGTGTGCCACCAAAAACCACTGTGTAATACTGGGCCATTTTTTTGGGGGGGGTAAATTCTCTCTGTAAAAAAAATAATAATTAGTGGGAGATAAAGATTGGCAAGTCTGCCTCTGTGCCATTGCTGTGTCTGGCATCTGTCTCATTGTGTGCCACCGAAAACCACTGTGTAATACTGGGCCATTTTTTGGGGGGGGTAAATTCTCCCTGTAAAAAAAAAAATAATTAGTGGGAGATAAAGATTGGCAAGTCTGCCTCTGTGCCATTGCTGTGTGTGGCATCTGTCTCATTGTGTGCCACCGAAAACCACTGTGTAATACTGGGCCATTTTTTTTTTTCTAAATTCTCCCTGTAAAAAAAAAATAATTAGTGGGAGATAAAGATTGGCAAGTTTGCCTCTGTGCCATTGCTGTGTGTGGCATCTGTCTCATTGTGTGCCACCGAAAACCACTGTGTAATACTGGGCCATTTTTTTTTTCTAAATTCTCCCTGTAAAAAAAAAAATTAGTGGGAGATAAAGATTGGCAAGTCTGCCTCTGTGCCATTGCTGTGTGTGGCATCTGTCTCATTCTGTGCCACTGAAAACCACTGTGTAATACTGGGCCATTTTTTTGGGGGGGGGTAAATTCTCCCTGTAAAAAAAAAAATAATCAGTGGGAGATAAAGATTGGCAAGTCTGCCTCTGTGCCATTGCTGTGTGTGGCATCTGTCTCATTGTGTGCCACCGAAAACCACTGTGTAATACTGGGCCAATTTTTTTTTTTTCTAAATTCTCCCTGTAAAAAAAATAATAATTAGTGGGAGATAAAGATTGGCAAGTCTGCCTCTGTGCCATTGCTGTGTGTGGCATCTGTCTTATTGTGTGCCACCGAAAACCACTGTGTAATACTGGGCCATTTTTTTGGGGGGGTAAATTCTCCCTGTAAAAAAAAAAATAATTAGTGGGAGATAAAGATTGGCAAGTCTGCCTCTGTGCCATTGCTGTGTGTGGCATCTGTCTCATTGTGTGCCACCGAAAACCACTGTGTAATACTGAGCCATTTTTTTGGGGGGGGGTAAATTCTCCCTGTAAAAAAAAAAATAATTAGTGGGAGATAAAGATTGGCAAGTCTGCCTCTGTGCCATTGCTGTGTGTGGCATCCGTCTCATTGTGTGCCACCGATAACCACTGTGTAATACTGGGCCATTTTTTTTTTTTCTAAATTCTCCCTGTAAAAAAAAAAAATTAGTGAGAGATAAAGATTGGCAAGTCTGCCTCTGTGCCATTGCTGTGTGTGGCATCTGTCTCATTGTGTGCCACCGAAAACCACTGTGTAATACTGGGCCATTTTTTTTTGGGGGGGGGGGTAAATTCTCCCTGTAAAAAAAAAAATAATTAGTGGGAGATAAAGATTGGCAAGTCTGCCTCTGTGCCATTGCTGTGTGTGGCATCTGTCTCATTGTGTGCCACCGAAAACCACTGTGTAATACTGGGCCATTTTTTTGGGGGGGGATAAATTGTCCCTGTAAAAAAAAAATAATTAGTGGGAGATAAAGATTGGCAAGTCTGCCTCTGTGCCATTGCTGTGTGTGGCATCTGTCTCATTGTGTGCCACCGAAAACCACTGTGTAATACTGGGCCATTTTTTGGGGGGGGTAAATTCTCCCTGTAAAAAAAAAATAATTAGTGGGAGATAAAGATTGGCAAGTCTGCCTCTGTGCCATTGCTGTGTGTGGCATCTGTTTCATTGTGTGCCACCGAAAACCACTGTGTAATACTGGGCCATTTTTTTTGGGGGGGGGGTAAACTCTCCCTGTAAAAAAAAAAATAATTAGTGGGAGATAAAGATTGGCAAGTCTGCCTCTGTGCCATTGCTGTGTGTGGCATCTGTCTCATTGTGTGCCACCGAAAACCACTGTGTAATATTGGGCCATTTTTTTTTTCTAAATTCTCCCTGTAAAAAAAAAATAATTAGTGGGAGATAAAGATTGGCAAGTCTGCCTCTGTGCCATTGCTGTGTGTGGCATCTGTCTCATTGTGTGCCACCAAAAACCACTGTGTAATACTGGGCCATTTTTTTTTGGGGGGGGGTAAATTCTCCCTGTAAAAAAAAAAATAATTAGTGGGAGATAAAGATTGGCAAGTCTGCCTCTGTGCCACTGCTGTGTGTGGCATCTGTCTCATTGTGTGCCACCGAAAACCACTGTGTAATACTGGGCCATTTTTTTTGGGGGGGGTCAATTCTCCCTGTAAAAAAAAAATATAATAGTGGGAATCTGGGAGATAAAGATTGGCAAGTCTGCCTCTGTGCCAGTGCTGTGTGTGGCATCTGTCTCTCATTGTGTGCCACAGAAAACCTAGTGTGTAATATTGTTTTTTTTTTTTTTGTTTTGTTTTTTTTTTTAATTCTCCCAGAAAAAAAAAAAATAGTGGGAGATTAAGATTGGCATTTCTGCTTGAGTGCTGGTCCTGTGTGTGCCATCTGTCTCAAATTATTGGGGCACAGAAAACCTAGTGTGTAACATTGGGCCTGATTTTCCTTTCAGTGTCAGGCACCTATAAAGGTATATATAAATCCAACAGAAGTTTGAATTCACCTTATAAGTTGTTTTACAGTAACAAATACCATTACTTTGGTTACGTTTTGCAAACAATGAGGAAGTCTAGTGGAAGAGGTTGTGGCCGTGGGCGGTCATTGTCAGCTGTTAATGATGGTAGTGGTGGTGGAGCATCAGGTGGTCGTGGTAAAAGCAGTACAGCACCTAAGTCTCGAGTTGTTGAGCCAGGTTCGTTGTCTGGCTACACAAGGCCTCGAACGCTCTCTTTTCTGGGAGTAGGAAAACCACTTTTGAAGCCGGAACAGGAGGAACAAGTATTGGCTTTCATTGCTGACTCTGCCTCTAGCTCTTTCGCCTCCTCCTTGGAAAGTGCCAAATGTCAGAGCAGTGCATCGTCAGTGGATGCTCCCGGTCAGGAACAAGTCGCTTCCTTGTGTCCTTCATCCAGAACAACAGAGAAGGATGCGTCAGTCGACACAACAGGTTACTCCATGGAGCTCTTTACACATACCGTTCCTGGGTTACACAGTGAAACAGTTAACAGGCCATGCCCATTAGAAGTTAAATCGGACATGGAGTGCACAGATGCACAGCCACAGCCAGATTACTATGCTGTTCCTTTGAGTCAGACCAGAACATTGCCCTCGCAGTGTACTGAGGCAGAATCAAACCCAGCGGAGACTATGGTGCCCCGTCACGAACGCTCTACCACCGGCTTACACGGTGACACAGACGAAGTTGCACACGACATAGAAGAGGAGGTCATAGATGACCCAGTTGTTGACCCCGATTGGCAGCCATTGGGGGAACAGGGTGCAGGCGGCAGTAGTTCTGAAGCGGAGGAGGAGGAGCCACAGCAGGCATCAACATCACAACAGGTTCCATCTGCCGGGCCCGTATCTGGCCAAAACCGCGTGGCAAAACCAAAACCAGTTGGAGGACAGCGTGGCCATCCGGTTAAAGAAGCTCAGTCTGCAATGCCTGAAAAGGTATCCGATAGTAGAAAGAGTGCAGTCTGGCATTTTTTTAAACAACATCCAAATGATCAGCGCAAAGTCATCTGTCAAAAATGTTCAACTACCTTAAGCAGAGGTCAGAATCTTAAGCAGAGGTCAGAATCTTAAAAGTCTAAATACAAGTTGCATGCATAAACATTTATCCACCATGCATTTGCAAGCCTGGACTAACTACCAAACGTCCCTAAAGGTTGCAGCACCCTCGTCCAATGAAGCTAGTCAGCAACGCTACATCCCTTCCCTCACTGTAAACCCACCATTTCCTGCACCACCTGCAGTATCAGTGCAGCTTTCGTCGCCAGGCCAAAGCAGTCAGGGAATCACCAGGTTCGCAGTAGGAAACACTGCATGTAGGGCACCGGCAAGAATACCATCTCCAACCCTCTCTCAGTCACCCATGTCCACCAGCACCCCGGCTAGTTCCACCTTATGCAGCTCTCCAGTCCAGCTCACCCTTCATGAGACTCTCGTTAGGAAAAGGAAGTACTCATCCTCGCATCCGCGTACACAGGGTTTGAACGCCCACATTGCTAGACTAATCTCATTAGAGATGATGCCCTACCGGTTAGTTGAAAGCGAAGCTTTCAAAGCGCTGATGGACTACGCTGTACCACGCTACGAGCTACCCAGTCGACACTTCTTTTCTAGAAAAGCCATCCCAGCCCTCCAACAGCATGTTAAAGACCGCATCGTCCATGCACTCAGGCAGTCTGTGACTACAAAGGAGCACCTGACAACAGATGCATGGACCAGTAGGCATGGCCAGGGACGTTACGTGTCCATCACGGCACACTGGGTGAATGTGGTGGATGCAGGGTAAACAGGGGACTGCAATATTGGGACAGTTCTGCCTAGCCCACGGTCAAGGAAAGAGTTGGCTGTAGGCATTTGCCCCCCCTCCTCCTCTTCCTCGTCCTCCTGCAGAAGCGAGAGCTCGTCCACAGACCGCAGTCGCACATCCACTCCATCCGCAGCTGCCACTGTTGCACACCAGGTGTGCCATTATGGGGCAGCTAGTGGCAAGCGTCAGCAGGCTGTATTGGCAATGAAGTGTTTGGGCGACAACAGACACACCGCGGAAGTTCTGTCCGAGTTCTTGCAGAAAGAAACTCAGTCATGGCTGGGCACTGTACATCTTGAGGCAGGCAAGGTAGTGAGTGATAACGGAAGGAATTTCATGGCTGCCATAGCCCTTTCCCAACTGAAACACATTCCTTGCCTGGCTCACACCTTAAACCTGGTGGTGCAGTGCTTCCTGAAAAGTTATCCGGGGTTACCCGACCTGCTCCTCAAAGTGCGCAGACTTTGCTCGCATATCCGCCGTTCGCCCGTACACTCCAGCTGCATGCAGAACTATCAGCGGTCTTTGAACCTTCCTCAGCATCGCCTAATCATCGACGTTGCAACAAGGTGGACCTCCACACTGCACATGCTTCAGAGACTGTGCGAACAGAGGCGTGCTGTTATGTTTCTGTGGGAGGATACACATACACGGGCAGGCAGTTGGATGGCAGACATGGAGTTGTCAGGTGTGCAGTGGTCGAAGCTACAAGACCTGTGTCAAGTCCTTCAGTGTTTTGAGGAATGCACACGGCTGGTTAGTGCAGACAACGCCATAATAAGCATGAGCATCCCCCTAATGCGTCTGCTGATGCAAAGTTTGACGCACATAAAGGAGCAGGCGTCTGCAGCCGAGGAAGAGGAAAGCCTTGATGACAGTCAGCCATTGTCTGGTCAGGGCCGTGTAGAGGACGCGGTAGCGGGCGAAGAGAAGGAGGAGGACGAGGAGGATGATGGGGATGAGTACTTTTTTAATGAGGAAGCTTCTCCTGGGCCAACAGAAATTAGTGGCGTTGCAAGGCCGGGTTCTGTTTTTTTAAGGGAGACAAGTGACGTAGATTTGCCTGTAACTGCCCCTCAAACCAGCACATCCGCAGATTTGACAACTGGAACTTTGGCCCACATGGCGGATTATGCCTTACGTATCCTCAAAAGGGACCCACGCATTATTAAAATGATGAGCGATGACGATTACTGGTTGGCCTGCATCCTTGACCCTCGCTATAAAGGCAAATTGCAAAATATTATGCCACATGAGAACCTCGAACAAATATTAGCAACCAAACAAGCAACTCTTGTAGACCGTTTGATTCAGGCATTCCCAGCACACAGCGCCGGTGATGGTTCTCACACGAGCTGCAGGGGGCTACAGGGCAGAGGTGTTAGAGGTGCACAGATCAGAAGTGGCGTTGGACAGAGGGGTTTTCTGACCAGGTTGTGGAGTGATTTCGCAATGACCGCAGACAGGACAGGTACTGCAACATCTATTCAAAGTGACAGGAGACAACATTTGTCCAGTATGGTTACTAACTATTTTTCATCCCTTATCGATGTTCTCCCTCAACCGTCATTCCCATTTGATTACTGGGCATCCAAATTAGACACCTGGCCTGAATTGGCAGAATATGAATTGCAGGAGCTTGCTTGCCCAGCAGCTAGTGTGCTATCAGAAAGAGTATTCAGTGCTGCTGGTTCAATATTAACTGAAAAAAGGACTCGTCTGGCTACCCAAAATGTGGATGATCTCACCTTCATTAAAATGAACCACTCCTGGATTTCAAATTATTTTGCCCCACCTTTCCCGGCTGACACCTAGCTTTCCTATAAAAAGGTCTTGCTTGTGGACTGGTCTTACTGAGTGTTCCAATCTCTTAATTTGCAGCAGCTGTTTGTCCAGCATACGACATGTTTACACCTCCCTCAATGGGAAAACTCCCCCCACGGGGCCGTGGTCTCGCCACTTGGTGCAAGCACCCGTTAGAGTGCCGTTTGTCTGAAGAGGTGGGTTTGCCCGCTTTTGGTCGACGGCACTGCCACCGGGTCCCTCATAGTACAATAAAGTGTCTCTGGCGGTGGTGGCACGCACTCAATGTCAGACACACCGTTGTAACATGAGGGGCCCTGGGACGATACCGTCGGCCACAAGAGAGTCCCCCCCCCCCAGCTCAAACTGTGCTCTACCCCGTGCAAAATTATCGCGCACAGCTCCACCAATGTTTAGTCTATGCGCTGACATCATTCAATGCCTGGCACTGACAATACCAATTTGTTAGATTCAACCAAAAGAATAGGTCAGACCGCACCCAATACCAACATTGTCTCCATGGACATCAGGGCGCACGTCCACACCAGGGGGTCCTCCCGGTCAAAGTCCACGATAAGAATAGAAGCAGAGGACAGCGCCACATCAAGGAGTGTTAGGCAATAACACACTTTATTCTGCCTCCTGTGGCAACGTTTCAGTCCGAGGACCTTTATCAAGCACAGTACAGTCACATTTTAACCACCATTATATACCATTAAAACCACCCCCATAGTTAACACATGACCAATAGGAGTGTCATGATCAAAATAGAAAAAGCGCCAATATAACAAACTTCACACAAATAAGTAAAAACATTACTATACATTACACAATCTATATAGCACCTACCCCCAAGTGAAACCGCACCCCTCGATCGCTCCTTTGATAATATATCAGCCCCCAAATGCAATATAAACAGTCCCGGTTATCCTGATGTAAACACAGTATGCCATCCTATCAGAGTCAGGCTTCGGCCGTTGCCATAGCTCAGTGGGCGTGTGCAGGACAGGCGCGGCCCAATAAGGCAACAGCGCCGGTCCCATGTGACCGCACTGTGTCATACAGGCAGCGCCCACCACCGCACACATCCACAGACGCTACTAATACCGCGCATGCCCGAATGGAGGATCATCCCACCCACAACATCGCCATAGAGACAAATCTAATAGTTGCGACGCTCCGCAGCGCTCCTTCAATGCGCCGATCCGGATGCAGTCCATTGTAGCCATAGAAACCAGCGCTAATAAACGCAATCCTCCATGATATTCCTTCAGAGCACAAGTTCGATTTTAGTTCATATGGGAAATCCACATATCTCCGGTCAGTAGCATTGTCCTAGTGTGCATATGTTCCAATGTCATCCCTTCAATAGAGGCCAGCGCACACATCATGGCTCCAATTCTCCAGTGGGTCCCCTGTGCCTCTCACATTATGTCCATAGATCCATAGCTTTTGCTTCACACATCCATATGAGCACAAAGGGCCATCAGAGATATCTCTTACTCCCAGGATCAAATAATATATAAACCGACAAATATAATCACGGATATATTATCCACTGTGTCAAATGTTCAGCCTAATAATCACTATGAAACATCCACTTATTTCTTAGACCTTAAACCAACCCTGTAAAAACATACAAAAACACAAAAGGAGGACTGTTCCGATCGCACACTATATACATTGATATCAAACTTGACACAAAAATTTTTTTTCATATCACATCTAACACAGAGCATATAGACATCTTATTTAGATCACTATGGCATATATATCCATATATCATTACATTGTAAATGTGGACCCAAGATAACCAAAAAATAAAAGTAAAAGATAACATCTGGGGTACCCTTTATACATATCATAGCTGCTAGGTCCCTCCCAACTGGGAAATATAGAGAACATGGAACTCCCATATAACATTAAATAGTGGGGGTAAATGAGGATATACGATCACATAGGGGTATAATATCAAATAACATCATAAGACCTAAAAACATGGTTAAAAACAATACACCAACGAGGAGCCACAACCAATCCACATGGACGCTAGAGAAGACAACTCTGTTGGTACTCTATATTCATACCTCTTGGAAAGAGCGTGTCAAGCTCGAATATCCATTGAAGTTCCTTTTTCTTCAAAACAGAGACCCGGTCCCCACCCCGTCTACATACAGGGACGTCATCTATAACCCTATATCTAAGTTGATTAACTGAATGTCCCATCTCATGGAAATGTCTGGGTACCGGAAGCTCAGTACGTTTAGTCCTAATAGTGCTCTTATGCTTGCTGATCCTAGTCCTAACTTCCATTGTGGTCTCTCCAACATAGTAGAGACCACATGGACAGCTAAGGACATAGATCACAAAGCTGCTTTTACACGTATATCGTCTCCGTATGTCATACTTTCTACCCGTATGGGCTGTTCCATCATCCCCATACGGGTAGAAAGTATGACATACGGAGACGATATACGTGTAAAAGCAGCTTTGTGAGCACTATTAGGACTAAACGTACTGAGCTTCCGGTACCCAGACATTTCCATGAGATGGGACATTCAGTTAATCAACTTAGATATAGGGTTATAGATGGCGTCCCTGTATGTAGACGGGGTGGGGACCGGGTCTCTGTTTTGAAGAAAAAGGAACTTCAATGGATATTCGAGCTTGACACGCTCTTTCCAAGAGGTATGAATATAGAGTACCAACAGAGTTGTCTTCTCTAGCGTCCATGTGGATTGGTTGTGGCTCCTCGTTGGTGTATTGTTTTTAACCATGTTTTTAGGTCTTATGATGTTATTTGATATTATACCCCTATGTGATCGTATATCCTCATTTACCCCCACTATTTAATGTTATATGGGAGTTCCATGTTCTCTATATTTCCCGGTTGGGAGGGACCTAGCAGCTATGATATGTATAAAGGGTACCCCAGATGTTATCTTTTACTTTCATTTTTTGGTTATCTTGGGTCCACATTTACAATGTAATGATATATGGATATATATGCCATAGTGATCTAAATAAGATGTCTATATGCTCTGTGTTAGATGTGATATGAAAAAAAAATTTTGTGTCAAGTTTGATATCAATGTATATAGTGTGCGATCGGAACAGTCCTCCTTTTGTGTTTTTGTATGTTTTTACAGGGTTGGTTTAAGGTCTAAGGAATAAGTGGATGTTTCATAGTGCTTATTAAGCTGAACATTTGACACAGTGGATAATATATCCGTGATTATATTTGTCGGTTTATATATTATTTGATCCTGGGAGTAAGAGATATCTCTGATGGCCCTTTGTGCTCATATGGATGTGTGAAGCAAAAGCTATGGATCTATGGACATAATGTGAGAGGCACAGGGGACCCACTGGAGAATTGGAGCCATGATGTGTGCGCTGGCCTCTATTGAAGGGATGACATTGGAACATATGCACACTAGGACAATGCTACTGACCGGAGATATGTGGATTTCCCATATGAACTAAAATCGAACTTGTGCTCTGAAGGAATATCATGGAGGATTGCGTTTATTAGCGCTGGTTTCTATGGCTACAATGGACTGCATCCGGATCGGCGCATTGAAGGAGCGCTGCGGAGCGTCGCAACTATTAGATTTGTCTCTATGGCGATCTTGTGGGTGGGATGATCCTCCATTCGGGCATGCGCGGTATTAGTAGCGTCTGTGGATGTGTGCGGTGGTGGGCGCTGCCTGTATGACACAGTGCGGTCGCATGGGACCGGCGCTGTTGCCTTATTGGGCCGCGCCTGTCCTGCACACGCCCACTGAGCTATGGCAACGGCCGAAGCCTGACTCTGATAGGATGGCATACTGTGTTTACATCAGGATAACCGGGACTGTTTATATTGCATTTGGGGGCTGATATATTATCAAAGGAGCGATCGAGGGGTGCGGTTTCACTTGGGGGTAGGTGCTATATAGATTGTGTAATGTATAGTAATGTTTTTACTTATTTGTGTGAAGTTTGTTATATTGGCGCTTTTTCTATTTTGATCATGACACTCCTATTGGTCATGTGTTAACTATGGGGGTGGTTTTAATGGTATATAATGGTGGTTAAAATGTGACTGTACTGTGCTTGATAAAGGTCCTCGGACCGAAACGTTGCCACAGGAGGCAGAATAAAGTGTGTTATTGCCTAATACTAATTTGTTGACATCTATGATGCTAGTTAAAGTAGTCTGGGTCAGTGTCCTATATTGACACCAGTAAATACTTACTGCCAAATTACTTTGTCAGAAACTCAGCAGATGAGCCCACCTCTGTTCCTAAGTATGCCACACTTTTTTTGTTGTTGTTGTTTTGCGAGACATTAACATCTATTTATTTTTTGTGACAGTACTAACTGTGTCAGACACTCCTTGCAATCCTTCTCCTCCGCTGACCACAATGCTGCCTGTGTATCCATGTAACCGATTTAAAACTGCCTTGAGCCTATTTTAAGTTATTTTAGGCCTAGTACGCCTGTCTGCGGTCCCTCCTTGCAATCCTCCTCCTCCGCTGACCACAATGCTGCCTGTGTATCCATATAACCGATTTAAAACTGCCTTGAGCCTATTTTTTTTTATTTTAGGCCTTCGTTAGCCTGTCTGCGGTCCCTCCTTGCAATCCTCATCCACTGACCACAATGCTGCCTGTGTATCCATATAACCGATTTAAAACTGCCTTGAGCCTATTTTTTGTTATTTTAGGCCTTCGTTAGCCTGTCTGCGGTCCCTCCTTGCAATCGTCCTCCTCCGCTGACCACAATGCTGCCTGTGTATCCATATAACCGATTTAAAACTGCCTTGAGCCTATTTTTTTTTATTTTAGGCCTTCGTTAGCCTGTCTGCGGTCCCTCCTTGCAATCCTCATCCACTGACCACAATGCTGCCTGTGTATCCATATAACCGATTTAAAACTGCCTTGAGCCTATTTTTTGTTATTTTAGGCCTTCGTTAGCCTGTCTGCGGTCCCTCCTTGCAATCCTCATCCACTGACCACAATGCTGCCTGTGTATCCATATAACCGATTTAAAACTGCCTTGAGCCTATTTTAAGTTATTTTAGGCCTAGTACGCCTGTCTGCGGTCCCTCCTTGCAATCCTCCTCCTCTGCTGACCACAATGCTGCCTGTGTATCCATATAACCGATTTAAAACTGCCTTGAGCCTATTTTTTGTTATTTTAGGCCTTCGTTAGCCTGTCTGCGGTCCCTCCTTGCAATCCTCATCCACTGACCACAATGCTGCCTGTGTATCCATGTAACCGATTTAAAATTGCCTTGAGCCTATTTTTTGTTATTCTAGGCCTTCGTTAGCTTGTCTGCGGTCCCTCTTTGCAATCCTCATCCACTGACCACAATGCTGCCTGTGTATCCATATAACCGATTTAAAACTGCCTTGAGCCTATTTTAAGTTATTTTAGGCCTAGTACGCCTGTCTGCGGTCCCTCCTTGCAATCCTCCTACTCCGCTGACCACAATGCTGCCTGTGTATCCATATAACCGATTTAAAACTGCCTTGAGCCTATTTTTTGTTATTTTAGGCCTTCGTTAGCCTGTCTGCGGTCCCTCCTTGCAATCCTCATCCACTGACCACAATGCTGCCTGTGTATCCATATAACCGATTTAAAACTGCCTTGAGCCTATTTTAAGTTATTTTAGGCCTAGTACGCCTGTCTGCGGTCCCTCCTTGCAATCCTCCTCCTCCGCTGACCACAATGCTGCCTGTGTATCCATATAACCGATTTAAAACTGCCTTGAGCCTATTTTTTGTTATTTTAGGCCTTCGTTAGCCTGTCTGCGGTCCCTCCTTGCAATCCTCATCCACTGACCACAGTGCTGCCTGTGTATCCATATAACCGATTTAAAACTGCCTTGAGCCTATTTTTTGCTATTATAGGCTTTCGTTAGCCTGTCTGGGGTCCCTCCTTGCAATCCTCATCCACTGACCACAATGCTGCCTGTGTATCCATATAACCGATTTAAAACTGCCTTGAGCCTATTTTAAGTTATTTTAGGCCTAGTACGCCTGTCTGCGGTCCCTCCTTGCAATCCTCCTCCTCCGCTGACCACAATGCTGCCTGTGTATCCATATAACCGATTTAAAACTGCCTTGAGCCTATTTTTTGTTATTTTAGGCCTTCGTTAGCCTGTCTGCGGTCCCTCCTTGCAATCCTCATCCACTGACCACAATGCTGCCTGTGTATCCATGTAACCTATTTAAAACTGCATTGAGCCTATTTATATATTTTATTTAATATTAATAAAGCCATGATGGACTACGCTGTACCACGCTACAAGCTAACCAGTCGACACTTCTTTTGCGAGAAAAGCCATCCCAACCCTCCACCAGCATGTAAAAGACCGCATTGTCCATGCACTCTGGCAATCTGTGAGTACAAAGGTGCACCTGACAACAGACGCATGGACCTGTAGGCATGGCCACGGAAGGTTACGTGTCCATTACGGCGCAATGGGTTAATGTGGTGGATGCATGGTCCACAGGGGACAGCCTACTAAGTCTGTCTGCAGTCCCTAATTCAAATTGTCCTCTACTGTCTAAATCTGAGCTTCAACCTTCTGGCTCTCATTAAGTGCTGTTTTTTAAAAAACTTGGTGGTTACGGCCTACTAACGGTGTCTGCCGCTCCCTGGTGTTGTCCTTAACTGAATAAATCTGAGCTTCAACCTTCTGGCTCTCATTAAGTGCTGTTTTTTAAAAAACTTGGTGGTTACGGCCTACTAACGGTGTCTGCCGCTCCCTGGTGTTGTCCTCAACTGAATAAAGCTGAGCTTCAGTCTTTAGGCTTTCGGCCTATAGTATCAGATATTAAACTGCATTTGGCCTTCAACTTTGGTTACGGCCTACTAACGGTGTCTGCCGCTCCCTGGTGTTGTCCTCCACTGTATAAATCTGAGCTTCAACCTTCTGGCTCTCATTAAGTGTTTTTAAAAAAAAATGGTGGTTAGGGACTACTAACGGTGTCTGCCGCTCCCTGGTGTTGTCCTTAACTGAATAAATCTGAGCTTCAACCTTCTGGCTCTCATTAAGTGCTGTTTTTTAAAAAAATTGGATGGTTATGGCCTACTAACGGTGTCTGCCGCTCCCTGGTGTTGTCCTCAACTGAATAAATCTGGGCTTCAACCTTCTGGCTCTCATTAAGTGCTGTTTTTTAAAAAACTTGGTGGTTACGGCCTACTAACGGTGTCTGCCACTCCCTGGTGTTGTCCTCAACTGAATAAATCTGAGCTTCAACCTTCTGGCTCTCATTAAGTGCTGTTTTTTAAAAAACTTGGTGGTTACGGCCTACTAACGGTGTCTGCCGCTCCCTGGTGTTGTCCTCAACTGAATAAATCTGAGCTTCAACCTTCTGGCTCTCATTAAGTGCTGTTTTTTAAAAAACTTGGTGGTTACGGCCTACTAACGGTGTCTGCCGCTCCCTGGTGTTGTCCTCAACTGTATAAAGCTGAGCTTCAACCTTCTGGCTGTCATTAAGTGCTGTTTTTTAAAAAACTTGGTGGTTACGGCCTACTAACGGTGTCTGCCGCTCCCTGGTGTTGTCCACAACTGAATAAATCTGAGCTTCAGCCTTCTGGCTCTCATTAAGTGCTGTTTTTTAGAAAACTTGGTGGTTACGGCCTACTAACGGTGTCTGCCGCTCCCTGATGTTGTCCTCAACTGAATAAAGCTGAGCTTCAGTCTTTAGGCTTTCGGCCTATAGTATCAGATATTAAACTGCATTTGGCCTTCAACTTTGGTTACGGCCTACTAACGGTGTCTGCCGCTCCCTGGTGTTGTCCTCAACTGTATAAATCTGAGCTTCAACCTTCTGGCTCTCATTAAGTGTTTTTTTTTTTTTTAAATGGTGGTTAGGGACTACTAACCGTGTCTGCCGCTCCCTGGTGTCGTCCTCAAGTGAATAAATCTGAGCTTCAACCTTCTGGCTCTCATTAAGTGCTTTTTTTAAAAAAATTGGTGGTTGGGGCCTAATAACTCTGTTTGCCGCTCCCTGGTGTTGTCCTCAACTGTATAAAGCTGAGCTTGAGTCTTTAGGCTTTCGGCCTAAGGTATCAGATATTAAACTGCATTTGGCCTTCAACTTTGGCCTACTAACGGTGTCTGCCGCTCCCTGGTGTTGTCCTCAACTGTATAAAGCTGAGCTTCAACCTTCTGGCTGTCATTAAGTGCTATTTTAAACAAAAATTGGTGGTTACGGCCTACTAACGGTGTCTGCCGCTCCCTGGTGTTGTCCTCCACTGTATAAAGCTGAGCTTCAGTCTTTAGGCTTTTGGCCTATAGTAGCAGATATTAAACTGCATTTGGCCTACTAGTGTGGTTGGGCCCTTAAAACAGTGTCTGCTGCTCCTGGGTTTGCTACTCCACTGAACAAAGCAATGCCGCCTGTTTAGTCCTGTTACCAATTTTGAACTGCATTTAGCCTACTTTATTCTTTGGCCCTATATCTGTGTTTCCTCCTCATCCTGCCCATTGCCCAGCCACTGCTAGATGAGTCTGCTGGTACATTGACCTAGACCACTACATTCCCCTTGCACTCTACACAGCCAGAATCTGACCCTGCTGAAAGTAAGGTTCCCCTTCCCGCATGTTATACCACCTTACACAGGGACAAAGAGGAAGGTGCAGATGAAAGTGCAGGTTCCTTCATCAGGTGGGGGGGCATACTCGTTGGCGACGTCACTGGCACAGGGCCCCTCAGAGTACGCAAAAGTGTCGCTGCTGGTGGGAGGCGCCCCCGCCGTGCAAACACACCGCTGTACTTTGAGGGGCCCTGTGCCAGTGCCAATGCCAACGAGTGGGCCCCCCTGCTTGCTTAGGATCACAGCACTTGCAAACTTGACATACTTACCTCTCACTGCTCCACCGCCGTGACGTAGTCCATGTTTCCTGGGCCCACTAAAACCTTGAACCAGCCCTATCCCCCACAACTTTTGCCAAATGACCCCCAATTTCCAATGCCCAACTATTATTATAAAGTTAATTAAGATTGACAAGCTTCAGAAACAAGAATGGATGTTTTTGGCATTAAAATGGGCACTGTAGGTGTTTTCCTGGCCTCCACTCACTGTCGACTATGCTTCCCCATTGACTTGCATTGGGTTTCGTGTTTCGGTCGATCCCCGACTTTTAGCGATAATCGGCCGACTGCACTCGACTCGACTCTGGACAAAGTCGGGTTTCGCAAAACCCGACTCGATCTTAAAAAAATGAAAGTCTCTCAACCCTACTTATAACCTCATAAAGGGACAGAATTGTAAAACCACCAATGACAGTTGTAATTAACATACAAACCACCCTCAGGTTAAGGGGTTAAAGGACTTTTTTTCTGTGTGTGTGTGTGTGTGTTTTTATATGATATGACTATGGGGTTAGTAATGGGGGTATCGTATTGATGCCTCTTCATTACTAACCTTGGGGCTTGATGTCACCTAACAATAAAAAGGTGACATCAACCCCTCCCAATTATCACTCCACTTGCTACCTCTACAGGGCAAGTGGGAAGAAGGAGGCTAAGTGCCAGAATTGGCACATTTTAGAGATGCACCTTTTCTGGGGCAGCTGAGAGCTGATGTTTTTAGCCTGGGGAGGGGGGCAGTATCCATAGCCCCTTCCTAGGCTATTAACATCAGCCCACAGCATTCTACCTAGCCTTTGCAGGTTATTAATTGTTGGGGGACCCTACATCATTTTTTTAGGGTCCCCATTTTAATAGCTAATAAAGGCTAAGTATACAGTTGTGAGCTGATATTAGTAGCCTTGGAAGCTCCATGGATATTACCCCCTTCCCAGGCTATAAACATCGGCCCCAAGCCATCTGCTTTCCCTCTGCTGGTTAAGAAAATTACACAGGAGCCCATGACATTTTTTTCAGAAAAATAATCTTTTATTAATTAAATACATGTACAGTAATCTGCATAAACACTGTACTAATTGTAAATGTAACTGACATCTACAGTGCCTACAAGTAGCATTCAACCCCCTGCAGATTTAGCAGGTTTAATAAGATGCAAATAAGTTAGAGCCTTCAAACTTCAAACAAGAGCAGGATTTATTAACAGATGCATAAATCTTACAAACCAAAAAGTTTTGTTGCTCAGTTAAATTTTTATAAATTTTAAACATAAAAGTGTGGGTCAATTATTCTTCAACCCCTAGGTTTAATATTTTGTGGAATAACCTTTGTTTGCAATTACAGCTAATAATCATCTTTTATAAGACCTGATCAGGCCGGCACAGGTCTCTGGAGTTATCTTGGCCCACTCCTCCATGCAGATCTTCTCCAAGTTATCTAGGTTCTTTGGGTGTCTCATGTGGACTTTAATCTTGAGCTCCTTCCACAAGTTTTCAATTGGGTTAAGGTCAGGAGACTGACTAGGCCACTGCAACAACTTGATTTTTTGCCTCTTGAACCAGGCCTTGGTTTTCTTGGCTGTATGCTTTGGGTCGTTGTCTTGTTGGAAGATGAAATGACGACCCATCTTAAGATCCTTGATGGAGGAGCGGAGGTTCTTGGCCAAAATCTCCAGGTAGGCAGTGCTATCCATCTTCCCATGGATGCGGACCAGATGGCCAGGCCCCTTGGCTGAGAAACAGCCCCACAGCATGATGCTGCCACCACCATGCTTGACTGTAGGGATGGTATTCTTGGGGTCGTATGCAGTGCCATCCAGTCTCCAAACGTCACGTGTGTGGTTGGCACCAAAGATCTCGATCTTGGTCTCATCAGACCAGAGAACCTTGAACCAGTCAGTCTCAGAGTCCTCCAAGTGATCATGAGCATACTGTAGACGTGCCTTGACATGACGCTTTGAAAGTAAAGGTACCTTACGGGCTCGTCTGGAACGGAGACCATTGCGGTGGAGTACGTTACTTATGGTATTGACTGAAACCAATGTCCCCACTGCCATGAGATCTTCCCGGAGCTCCTTCCTTATTGTCCTTGGGTTAGCCTTGACTCTTCGGACAAGCCTGGCCTCGGCACGGGAGGAAACTTTCAAAGGCTGTCCAGGCCGTGGAAGGCTAACAGTAGTTCCATAAGCCTTCCACTTCCGGATGATGCTCCCAACAGTGGAGACAGGTAGGCCCAACTCCTTGGAAAGGGTTTTGTACCCCTTGCCAGCCTTGTGACCCTCCACGATCTTGTCTCTGATGGCCTTGGAATGCTCCTTTGTCTTTCCCATGTTGACCATGTATGAGTGCTGTTCACAAGTTTGGGGAGGGTCTTAAATAGTCAGAAAAGGCTGGAAAAAGAGATAATTAATCCAAACATGTGAAGCTCATTGTTCTTTGTGCCTGAACTACTTCTTAATACTTTAGGGGAACCAAACAGAATTCTGGTGGGTTGAGGGGTTGAATAATAAATGACCCTCTGAAAAAACTTTTCACAATTTAAAAAAAAATAAACAAAGAAATAACATTCTTTTTCGCTGCAGTGCATTTCACACTTCCAGGCTGATCTACAGTCCAAATGTCACAATGCCAAGTTAATTCCAAATGTGTAAACCTGCTAAATCTGCAGGGGGTTGAATACTACTTGTAGGCACTGTATATATCTCTGCATTATCTGTCTATATATTGCATGTAATCCAGCTATTCTATGTTGTCGGCTCCTGCTGTGATTTTACACTACACAGCTACTGAATTACTGTCTTTTCTTCTTCCTATATATCTAGAAATAAAAAAAATGGAGGCAGCACACCATCTCAGGGAAAAAGGGAACTACTTTTATTAGCCCATCTTAGCAACATTGCTAAGATGGGCTAATAAAAGCAGCTAATTTTTTCACTGAGAATGGTGTGTTGCCTCCATTTTTTGGATTTTTACAATTGAGGTTTGTTCTGTGCCTTTTTCATATTTTGTGCTGCTCTAACTCTACTTTTTTTCTACCTATCTATGTAATATATATATGTGGCACCCCAGGAGTTCAGGTACCACAGTGGTATTGCCTTCCTCTCGGGGTGGGTAATGCCATGCCTGGAGACAGGAGGAATCCCTTTGGCAGGTAACCCTACATGCAACACATTCTGACTCAAGGCCAGAAAGAGGAGCTCTACACCAGACTTGAGGGGAGCTGCTCTGTCTGGTTGGGAGGATGAGGCAGTTGCTAGGCAGACAAGCAGACAGTTGACAGCTGGTAGCAGACAGTGAAGGAGCACAGAGGTACTTAGGAGCTAGAGAAAGACTGCTACTGGGCCTCTCTAAGCTGAGCGCAGAAACCGGATACCGAGAGCCCGAGGCTGAGGGGGTCTGCAAGCCCCACGGCAGAACCGGAGGGTAAGAAACTAAAAGGGACTTGCCCACATAATTCCTAGGGTACAGCAGTAATCAGAGTCCAGAGTCACCGTGAACAGAGACCCAAAAGAGACGGCTCAAGTTGCCTAACGTGTAGGTACTGTCCCTGGACAGGGAAGAAAGAGGGCCTTGTTAGAGATCTACAGGCAGCAAGGGACCACAGACCAGCGCATAGTGGAAGGCTCCCAAACTGACCTGTCAAGGGGATTCCCACCTGTCTTCAGGCTGCCTGGACTCCAGCTACACCTGTTACCGGTACCCTGGACTGAGGCTGAATACCATCTCAGTAAACCAGGTAAAGACTGCAACCCTGTGTCCTCCAATTATTTGCAGTATTCACCATCCCTGCCAAATACACCGGGAGCCCTGGGAACACCGCTTCACCTGTGGGAAGCGACTCCATCTTTGCTGCAGCACCATCGCCCCCAGAGGACCCCTTTAAGCAGCGTCGGTCACCTCTGACCGAGAACCACAGGTGGCGTCACGAACTTTCCTTATTTCCACAACCCCTTTAAAGACCGTCCCTTTTACTTGAGAGCCCAGAGCCACGGAATGGGTTGCCGCCATCGTGACCAGCCCTTTAATTGAGACCGGACCCGGTACCGAGTACCCCACGGCCCTGACGGGCGACTCTTTTACATATATATATGTGTGTCACTGACATCTACTGTATATATCTATGTATTCTACAGTATGTGTATATATCTATTCTATCTATTCTATTCTAACCTGTAACGCTGTGATTTTACTGTATGCGTCAGATGAATTGCCGGCTTTTCAAAAGCCATCGGTGCATAAAAATCAGACAGCACTCGGTGCCAATCGCAGCATGCTAAGATTTTACACTCACGCAGAATGCGGCGCCTGAGAAAATAAACGCTGATGTGAGCTGCCCCATAGATTAACACTGGGCCGAGTGCTATGCAATGTTTTCTCGGATAGTCCTTGGCCTTAAAAGTCAAACGGTGCTCCTTCTCTTTTGAGCCCTAACGTGCCCCCAACAGTGCTTTTACCACACATATGGGGTATCAGTGTGCTCAGGAGAAATGGCACAAAAAATTTTGGAGTCAATTTTCTCTTGTTTCCCTTGTGAAAATAAAGAAATGTGGGTCTAATTAAATATTATTTTTTCCTCCCACATTCCATTAATTCCTGTGAAGCACCTGAAGGGTTAATAAACTTCTTGAATGTGGTTTTGAGCATCTTAAGGTGTGCAGTTTTTAGAATGTTGTCACTTTTGCCCCTCAAAGTCTCTTCAAATGTGATGTGGTCCCTGAAAAAATGGTTTTGTAAATTTTGATGGAAGCAAAATAAGAAATTGCTATTCAACTTTTAACCCTTCTAACTTCCTAGCAAAAAAAAAATATGTTTAAAAAATTATGCTGATGTAGACATGTGATAAATGTTATTAACTATTTTGTGTGACATAACTCTGATTTAAGGGCATTGAAATTTTGAAACTCACTAAATTTAAAAATTGTTCACCAAATTTCTCATTTTTCACAAAATAAGTCATATAAAGAAATTTTATCACTGTTATGAAGCACAATGTGTCACAAAAAAACATTCTCAGAATCAGTGGGATCCGTTGAAGCGTTCCAGAGTTATTACCTCATAAAGTGAAACTGGTCAGAAGTGTAAAATTTGTCCTGGTGAAAACAGGCTTGGGGGTAAAGGGGTTAAGGATATAAAAACTGAAAGTTTGAAAATAGCTAACTTTTCAACATTTATCCAAAATGTCGATATTTTCACACATAAACTCAAAACATATGGACCACTAATATAAGACACAATATGTCACAAAAAAGCATTTCAGAATCACGGAGATACGTTGAAGCGTTCCAGGGTTGTTACCACATGAAGTGACAGTGGTCGGATTTAAAAAATTGGGTTTGGTCATTAAGGGGTTAATTAGCTTAGGTAAGTGGTTTAATGTTTTATTGTCCCAATATGCACTTAAAATCAGAGACACATTAAAAGGTATTACAACTACAAGATAACGATATTGTTTCTCCCACTGAGAGCAACTTATGAGCACACTAGAAGAACAGGCTGTTTGCTGCTTAGCTTTTTATTAGCTGTTGCTTAGAATTAGTGCTGTTTCTAAATTGTCTCTTAAGAGAGGAAGAGGACTCAAACTCTAGGGCCACCTATTACGATACTTGCTGTTTCTAGTGAGTGATGAAATGGTTCCCATTAAGGGAAGTGAAAGGGGTCATCTCTAGGACACGGATTAGGTAAAAAAAATGAGCAAGCTCTTAAAGATAGGCATTTATTTTGTAATTGCAGGACTTAAAGGGAGAGTAAACGTTATATGCATCCTAAAGTTTCAAGGTCAGTCAGTGATTATAAAAATATTTATCTGGTCATAAAATGGATTTTATGAATGCATACAGCAATAATTTTAAAAAGTTTTTCATTTTATGGTAGTAGGAAATAGCCCACACAGTCATTTAGGCTGTGTGTGTGTTGTCAGTAGAAATTAACAGAATGATTGATAATTTTGTACTTGAGTCATGCGAATGACAAAAAAAAAAGCATTAGCTAAAGAGCGGACTTATGATGTCAGACACAATCAGATATGCTTCCCCATAATGTCATATTGTCTAGTGAAGCCAACATGGGTAAACTATTGCAGCCACTATAAACGATGAAGGACCTCTGGGTCAGCAGATTGGACCAGTGGCAAGAATTGTCCAGTTTGCTAATGAGAGTACTGTAATGTCCCATTTCCACTGTAATGTCACAGGACGTATTTAGCGTGGCCGGTAGCTTTTTCACATGCAAATGTATCAGGTTATCCACTACATGTGTGGTGGCTCACCGGCTAGCGCTGTTGCTTTACAGCACTGGGGTCCTGCATCCAAATCCCTCTAAGAACAGCATCTTTTAAGGAGTTTGTATGTTCTCCCTATGTTTGCGTGGGTTTCCTCTGGGTACTTCAGTTTCCTCCCACATTCCAAATGCATACTAATAGGGAACTTAGATTGTGAGCCCCAATGGAGATGATGGCTGTAAAGCACTGTGGAATTAATGGTGCTATATAAGTCATATGACAAAGCTCATTAAAGGGTCAATGTTGACTTTTAGGATTGCTACTTCCAATATCTGCCACTAGAGTTCTAGTCCTCTTCCTCTCTGACGAGACAATTTGCATATTTAACTTCTCAAGAGGAGCATTGCATGGCTTGTAAGCCTCCTCATACTAGCATGGCAAGCTTGGCATGTCACTCTACACAAGGAAAAACATTACCCATTGACTTAAAAACAGCTAGTGTGTTCCTGCTCTCCAATAAAAACAGTTACTTTTTGTTCGGCATGATAAAAAGCCTTTCAAATTGATAAATCAGTTTGAGAATATTGGATCTCAAAAAAGGGATTTTATTTCACTTCTAGTTGAGAAGCCATTACTTCTTCACATTCTTCACTTAGAAAGGTAAAAAACTCTTCATACTTCTCAAACAGAGATAAGTTTTGCATCACTCAGTGTAAAAAAAGCCACAGGTTTTTTTTGTTTGCTCTGCCAACAAGGCAGGCATCTACCTCCAAAAGGGATAATATTTGGTATCTACATTTATGCAGCATATAAAGACTAAACTGCAGTGTGTTGATCAAATGACTGTTGGCTACCACAAGTTACTTTCCGTTTTACCCAACTCAGATATTCTGAGGCCACGTGTATGTTAATAAAGTTGTATTTGCTTTAAAGAGCTCAAACCAAAAAGGGGTTTAATACCATCCCAGAAACCTCAGAGTGTGATACACATATCATCCATGCAATTAGAGGTTTTTGTAGTATTGAGAGTCACACCAAATCAAGTATTTGAGGAAAATTTAGTGAAGCTGGCATGTTTGAATTTCAAATAATCCACTATCATTCTCAATAAGGCAAGGGAGCTATTAAAGAAGTAAAATTATATGAATCGTTTTCTGAGGTATAAACTAGAATGCAAATTTCAAACAATGTATGAAAATGCTGCAATATGGCCTAAAAATAAGTAAAAGGAATAATGAAAGGTAGATAAAGCTGCACCTGACAAATAATAGGACAGAGTAAATGGAAGATACAAAACCAACAAAAACAGAGATGACAGAACTAAAATACCCAAAGAAAAGTTGTTGTTGTGGCTCAGCAGAAAGAAGCACTGAACACAGAACCAGGAATTTGAATCCAGAAGCATGACAATTGGTACACAAATTTTAATACTGGTTCTTAGTACACACATGTATTCCACTCTAGGGTTGAGCGAAACGGATCGGACAAATTCAAAAATCGCCGACTTTCGGCAAAGTCGGGTTTCATGAAACCCGACCCGATCCCAGTGTGGGATCGGCCATGAGGTCGGCGATCTTCGTGCCAAAGTCGCGTTTCGTATGACGCTTTCAGCACCATTTCTCAGCCAATGAAGGAGGACGCAGAGTGTGGGCAGCGTGATGACATAGGTCTCGGTCCCCACCATCTTAGAGAAGGGCATGACAGTGATTGGCTTGCTTTCTGCGGCGTCACAGGGGCTATAAAGGGGCGTGCATGCCGACCGCTATATTACTTCTGCCGATCTCAGCATAGGGAGAGGTTGCTGCAGCTTCATCAGAAGAAGGGATATCGTTAGGGAGGGAAGATTAACCCCCAAACCGCTTGTGCTGTAGCGATTTCCACTGTCCAACACCACCTTTGTTTTGCAGGGACAGTGGAGGCTAGATTTTTGTGCATCAGCTCTGTAGCTTATTAGGCTGCCTTATAAGGCTCCCTGATAGCTGCATTGCTGTTTGTACGCCGCTGTGCAAACCAACTGCTTTTTTAAAAGCAAAAATCCTGTTGCTGCTTTCTGCACAGTTATCTTGTTTATTTGTCCACACTTTTGTGTGCAGCAGTCTTTTTTATTGCTGGCTGCCATACTTGTCCTGAGATCATTGTAGGGAGATTGAAATTGTAGTACAGTCCTTGTATTTTTTTATATATCTTCCAGCCACATTCTGCCACTTACATTGTATAGTGTAATACCCAGGGCCTGTTTTTTGCTGCAGTCTCCCCCCCAAAAAAGGGAGATTTAAATTGCCACTAAGTGGATCTATGTCAGTTCTGTTTGTCGTATATCTGCCAGCCACGTTCTGCCACTTACATTGTATAGTGTAATACCCAGGGCCTGTTTTTTGCTGCAGTCTCCCCCCCAATAAAGGGAGATTTAAATTGCCACTAAGTGGATCTACGTCAGTTCTGTTTGTCGTATATCTGCCAGCCACGTTCTGCCACTTACATTGTATAGTGTAATACCCAGGGCATGTTTTTTGCTGCAGTCTCCCCCCCAAAAAAGGGAGATTTAAATTGCCACTAAGTGGATCTACGTCAGTTCTGTTTGTCGTATATCTGCCAGCCACGTTCTGCCACTTACATTGTTTAGTGTAACACCCAGGGCCTGTTTTTTGCTGCAGTCTCCCCCCCAAAAAGGGAGATATAAATTGCCAACAAGTGGATCTACGTCAGTTCTGTTTGTTGTATATCTGCCAGCCACGTTCTGCCTTTTACATTGTATAGTGTAATACCCAGGGCCTATTTTTTGCTGCAGTCTCCCCCCCAGAAAAGGGAGATTTAAATTGCCACTAAGTGGATCTATGTCAGTTATGTTTGTCGTTTATCTGCCAGCCACGTTCTGCCACTTACATTGTGTAGTGTAATACACTGGGCCTGATTTTTGCTGCAGTCTCCCCCTCAAAAAGGGGAGATTTAAATTCTCAACAAGTTTAGATACACCTTCTACCTTGTTTTACAGTACCATATAACGGTTGTTATTTTGGTTACATTTTCCCAAAAATGAGGAAGTCTGGTGGAAGAGGCCGTGGGTAGATGTTGCCAGCTGGTACTGATGGTGGTGGTGGTGGAGCATCTGGTGGTAGTGGGAAAAGCAAAATAGCACCTAAGGCTCGAGTTGTTGAGCCAGCGTCATCGTCTGGCTACACAAGGCCTCGAAGGCTCCCTTATCTGGGAGTAGGAAAACCTCTTTTAAAGCCGGAGCAGCAGGAAAACGTTTTGGCTTTCATTGCTGACTCAGCCTCTAGCTTTTTCGCCTCCTCTTCAGAAAGTTTGAAATATAAAAGCAGCGAGTCGTCAGTGGATGCTCCCGGTCAGGAACAAGTCGCTTCCTTGTGTCCTTCACCCAAAGCAAAAGTGAAGGATGCAGCAGGCGACACTACAGTTTACTCCATGGAGCTCTTTACACATACCATGCCAGGGTTAGAAAGGGAAATAGTTAACAGCCCATTACAAGATGAATCGGACATGGAGTGCACAGATACACAGCCACAGCTAGATTATTATGCTGTTTCATTGACTCAGATCACTACATTGCCCTCGCAGTGTACTGAGCCAGAATCTGACCCTGATGACACTATGGTGCCCCGTCTCGAACACTATAGCACCTTACACGGTTACACAGAGGAAGGTGCACATGACATTGAAGAGGAGGTGATACATGACCCAGTTGTTGACCCAGATTGGCAGCCATTGGGGGAACAGGGTGCCGCTGGCAGTAGCTCTGAAGCGGAGGAGGATGATCCGCAGCAGGCATCTACATCGCAACAGCTTTCATCTGGCAGGCCCGTATCTGGCCAAAAACGTTTGACAAAACCAAAAACACTTTTAGGACAGCGTGGCCATCCAGTGAAAGTAGCACAGTGTGCAATGCCTGAAAAGGTATTCAATAGTAGGAAGAGTGCAGTGTAGGAATTTTTTAACCAAGATCCGAATGATCAGTGCAAAGTTATCTGTAAGAAATGCTCAAAGACCTTTAGCAGAGAGTAGAATCTTCAAAATTTAAATACAATGCGCATGCTTAGACATTTAACCATCATGCACTTGCAAGCCTGGACTAACTACGAAATGTCCTGTACCGTTGGTGCACCTGCTCGGAATGAAGGTAGTCAGCAATGCTACATTGCTTCCCTCACTGTAAGCCCACCGGTTAGGACACCACCAGCAGCAAATGTGGAGGTATCGTCGTAAGGCCAAAGCAGTCAGGGAATCACAAGGTTATTGGTAGGAAAGACTGTATGTAGGCCAACAACAAGAATACCATAACAAACTCTCTCTCAATCTGCCATGTCCACCACCACCACCGCTAGTTCCACCATATGCAGCTCTCCAGTCCAGCTCACCCTACAAGAGACTCTCGTTAGGAAAAGAAAGTACTCATCCTCTCATCCGCGTACACAGGATTTGAACGCCCACATTGCTATACTAATCTCATTACAGATGATGCCCTACCGTTTGGTTGAAAGCGAAGCTTTCAAAGACCTGATGGTACACGCAGTACCACGCTATGACCTACCCAGTCGACACTTCTTTGCGAGAAAAGCCATCCCAGCCCTCCACCAGCATGTCAAAGACCGCATTGTCCATGCCTTGAGGCAATCAGTCAGTGGAAAGGTGCACCTCACAACAGATGCATGGACCAGTAGGCATGGCCGGGGACGTTACGTGTCCATCACGGCGCACTGGGTTAATGTGTAGGATGCAGGGTCCACAGGGGGCAGCCATAGTGCGACAGTTCAGCCTATCCCACAGTCTCAGGAAAAAGTTGGCATAAGGCGTTCGCCACTCCTCCTCCTCCTCCAGAAGCGAAAGCTCGTGCACAGAGCGCAGTCGCCCTACCACTCCATCCGCAGCTGCCAGTGTTGCACACGGGGTGTCCCATTATCGAACAGCTAGTGGTAAGCGCCAGCAGGCTGTGTTTCAAATGAAGTGTTTGGGCGACAACAGACACACCGCGGAAGTACTGGTGGAGTACTTGCAGCAACAAACTCAGTCATGGCTGGGCAGTGTACATCTTGAGGCACGCAAGGTATTCAGTGATAACGGAAGGAATTTTATGGCTGCCATAGCCCTTTCAGAACTGAAACACATACCTTGCCTGGCTCACACCTTTAACCTGGTGGTGCAGGGCTTCCTCAAAAATTATCCAAAGTTACCAGCCCTGCTCCTGAAGGTGCGAAGACTTTGCTCGCACATCCGCTGGATGTGGAGCGCCCCCACTGTTGCAGGGCCGAGGGGTACCCGGTACCGGGGCTCTCTGTCTCAGTTATGGGATTGTAATGGTGGCTAGACCCGGTCCGTGACCCTGCTGAGGGGCGTCCAGTGAAAGTTGAGAATGAAGTGGTGTGGTGCAGGTCGCAGTTAATAACGAGGACACCAGGTTGCAGTCTCTTTACCTCTTTACTGAAGGCTTCAGGATCCTCAATCCGGAGTACAGTTAACAGGGCTGTCTGAGCCCGGCCGGCCCGATGGCACCTCCAGAGTTCCCTTTGCAGGTGGAAATCTGTGCCTACCTTCTAGCGCTTGTGTGTTGTAGTCCTTCCCTGCTTAGCACCACGGGATAGTCCTCACAACTGTTGTGTCTGTTTCTGAAGTTCCCTCACAACTGATTCTGATGTTCTTCTAAGTCCCCCAGATGATATGGCTAGGACGCACCCGTATGATGGGTAGGCCTGGAGTTCTTCCGGGACCCTAGAGTCGCCCCTCTCCAACTGTTGCCCCCTATGTCTGCTTAGGTGATTTGGGTGAGACAGCCCGCCTATAACTGACTGTCCTGCCGTAGGTTTAAAGTAAGGCCTGGAGCTCAATACTTCCTCGGCGTTTCCGGCCACCGGCTACGCGCCTCAGTAGGATGTTGCCTCGGTCTTACAGCACGACTCCTACTGGTGTTATCTCCTTGTTGCGTTGATCTCGTTTCTCACTCTTCACAATAAACCTCGCTTCTTGTCCTTTCATGGGGTACCGCCGCAATGAAGTTCAGGCGCGGTCCCGTAACGTTCTTTCTGTTCGCTAGGCCTCCGTCAGGATCCCACCCCTGACAGGGACCCCCCTGAATCTTCCCCTGCAACACCCTCTGCCACAGGATGTTGCCTGGTTCCAACCCAGTCAGCTTTCTGTCTAACTTCCTATCTAACCCCCAGTTTTACCAGATTGTGAGGAGTGGCCTAATACATAGCACCCTTAGCTCCCCCTGGAGGCCAGACTGTGAAGTGTATTGGTGTCTGTGATACCTGGTCAGGTGAACTCCTTCAGTGCCATCAGACGTACCAACACTCCCCTTAGCGGCGGAGCATCAGCACAGCAACGACCAGGACTCTGGGGAGCTGCACTCCCCCCCGGTTAAATCCAGTACTCCTGGACTGGGAAGAAAACAACAATACATGTCAGCAAAAAGACATACAATTTTCAGAAATGCAAAAACAAGTAAATTTGAACAGAGCTTCCCTTTATGGGAGGTGAGAACACTTGAACGTTACAAACATGGTTAAATACTTTAAATAACATACCATAAATAACTTCTATTACCCAACCGGGTATTCTACTTAGTGCAATTTCTGAACAATAATTTAACTTTGCCTCTAAGGACGTATAAGCTGAATCCACTAAAGGCTTACTATAAAACACTGCAAGGCTAATCAACTTTTCTTCATTTTTCCAACTTTACATTCGCAGGACCGCCTGTCTATCTGCCCCAGGCCTACTGCCTCTTGCTCTTCTGCAGGACCGCCCCATTCTCATCTGGGCCTACTGCCTTTCTCTTTCTATACACAGTATAGGACTTACCAACCTTCTCTCAGCACAAGATCACTGAGCCATCTCTATATGGCTCCTAGGAGGACTCACCAATTAACCCCGTACGGGTTCACTTCCTGTCCTCATTCTTTAACACATTGTTAAACATTTCCTACAAGCAACTAACTAACTACATATAACTTTTTCATATAAATACCATCATTACTTCTTTTAAGGCAACATTATGATTAAGTGCTATTGGTGAATGTTCCCTTTAAGAGGGGACCAAGTCTCTTGGAGGTAGTGCAACTTCTCAAGCTGCAAGTTCGTGTAAGGCAGGGACTCCTGTACTGTTTCCAGGAACAGTTTCTTCGCAAAGAGTCCTTTTCCTTGTAAAACCAGTAGGGAGCACCTTTAAGAAGGTGCAAACTATTTACAATAAGTTTGTAATCATGCAGTGTTCATGATCCAGCAGTTCTTTTCAACAGTGATAAACAGGAACCAATACAAAAAGGGAAAAATAGGGATCCCGGGTAAACTAAGGGATCCCTTTAAGAGTTAACCCTAGTCGGGTTGTAGCAGCAGAAAGACACATAGAGAGACGAACAGTTAACTATTTACAGCATATAAAGCACTTATGCTTACTCAGGTTCTGGCTGAGCAGGAGGTGGCCTCCTTGTCCCAGACAGGGGTCTGGGTGGTCACCGTTTTGGTTTCAACGCCAACTTGGGCACCAGCTACCGCCGCGGCCAGGCTTCCGGCCACCACAGTGGTGGTGGTAGCAACGGTGCAGGTGGTGGTCTTCACCACAGTGCAAGTGGGAGTAACCACCGTGGTCTTTGTAGTGACGGTGGATCGGTCACAGGAGGGTGTCTTCACCACAGGGGGCTGCTTTGCGGGCACCTTGGTTGGGGGTGTCATGGAATTTTCCTTATGGACGTTCAAAGCGAACCACCCCTTCTCCCCAAAGTGCCGGGTGTAGGTAACTTCGTCCCTGGGGTGGAGGTCCCGAGCCGGGTGACCCTCTCTCAGGTGGGACTCGACATCCCTCCGGTTAACAAACACCTCCACGTACAGGCCTGGCTCTTTAATAAAGCTCCAGCCTCTGCGGAGCTTGAAGGCGATGACGACACCCTGCCTGCGTGGGGCCTGATGAGTGGTGGGGTCCTTGCGGGCCCAATCCTTTACCGCCAAGTCTTTTTGGTGATGGGCTTCCAGCCCGGCCTGGTACGCCTTCTCCTTCTGTTCCCACTGCTGTTCTAGCTGGGCCTGGTATTCCTCCCAGCTAAGGGCCTGCACCATCTCACCCTCCTGGGTCGCCACCCCCGGGAACCCCATAAAGTTGGCCCCGGGGTTCACCCAGCGGCACACCATGCGCTCCGCATAGACCGCGCCCGGCATGGTGACTGGCGAGATCGGGGGCTTCAGGAGGTGCTCCATGCCTGTGGCCTGGTCCCAGGGAAGGAGGCGCTGGAGCCGATAGGTCCCAGGGGGAGGTGGCGCTGCAACTGGGCCTATCAGCAGGTCCTCTGCTAGCGGGGCAGGGTCGGCGGCCTTACCAGCCGGTGGATCGTCCTCCCTCGCAGTGGGTCCCGCCAGCGGTGACTGTTGTGTATCCGCTTTTTGGGCTCCCCTGGTGGTTGCTGGTGGTACTGGTGACTTGTTTGCACTTTGCTTCTTCTGTTCACCTGCTTCCATCAGTGTTTGGGAGTTTCCTATTTAGCCTTGCTCTCCAGTCATTTCCTTGCCGGTCATCATTGTAACCAGAGCCTTCGGTTGCATGTTCCTGCTACTAGTCTGCTGATCAGCTAAGTGGACTTTGTCCTTTTTGTTTTGTACCTTTTGTCCAGTTTGCAGTTTTTGTAATTCTCTGTAGCTGGAAGCTCTTGCGGGCTGAAATTGCCACTCCTGTGTCATGAGTTGACACAGGAGTCTTAAAGTAATTTCAGGATGGTTTTTGAAAGGGTTTTCAGTTGACCGTGAAGTCCTCTTTTGTATCCTTCTGCTATCTAGTAAGTGGACCTCTCTTTGCTAGATCTACTTTCATACTGTGTATGTCTTTTCCTCTTAATTCACCGTTATTACATGTGGGGGGCTGCTATCATCTTTTGGGGTATTTCCCTAGAGGTAAGCCAGGTCTGTTTCTTCCTCTACCAGGCGTAGTTAGTCCTCCGGCTGGCGCGTGGCATATAGGAAGCCGTAGGTATGCTCCCTGGCTACTGTTAGTTGTGTGGTAGATTTAGCTCACGGTCAACTCGAGTTTCCATCACCCGAGAGCTCGTTCGTTACTTATGTGTTTTTTACGTTCCCTTGCCATTGGGAACCATGACAGTATGACCGGCCCACAAAGTGTTAATTGTTTGGGCTGAAGCAGGAGAAAAAGAAGTGTTGAAGGGAGATTTTTTTTTTTTTTTTTTTCTTCTTTCCCTCAGAGTTTTGCTGCCTAGCCCTTAGTTGCTGTCTAGCTGCTTCTTACCTCCTCTTAACCCTTGAATGGCTCTGACCTTAGCTGTTTAACATGGATGTCCAGAGTTTGGCTACAGGTTTAAATAATCTTGTTACGAAGGTTCAAAATTTACAAGATTTTGTTATACATGCTCCTATTTCTGAACCTAAAATCCCTACACCAGAGGTGTTTTCCGGAGATAGATCTCGGTTTTTGAATTTCAAATATAATTGTAAATTATTCCTTTCTCTCAGACCTCACTCCTCAGGAGATCCTGTCCAGCAGGTTAAGATTGTAATCTCTTTGCTGCGAGGTGACCCTCAAAATTGGGCATTTTCATTGGCACCAGGGGATCCTGCGTTGCTCAATGTGGATGCGTTTTTCCTGGCTTTAGGGTTGCTTTATGAGGAACCTAATTTGGAGATTCAAGCTGAAAAAGCTTTGATAGCCCTATCTCAAGGGCAAGATGAAGCGGAGGTATACTGCCAAAAATTTCGTAGGTGGTCTGTGCTTACTCAGTGGAATGAGTGCGCCTTAGCGGCAAATTTCAGAGAGGGCCTTTCTGATGCCGTTAAAGATGTTATGGTCGGGTTGCCTGCGCCTACAGGTCTGAATGAGTCCATGACAATGGCAATTCAGATTGATCGGCGTTTGCGGGAGCGCAAACCCGTGCACCATTTGGCGGTATCTTCTGAAGAGACGCCAGAGAAAATGCAATGTGACAGAGTTATGTCCAGAAGCGAGCGGCAGAATTATAGGCGTAAAAATGGGTTATGCTTCTATTGTGGTGATTCTGCTCATGTTATATCGGCATGCTCTAAGCGTACTAGGAAGGTTGACAAGTCCATTTCAATTGGCACTTTACAGTCCAAATTTATTTTTTCTGTAACCTTGATTTGTTCATTATCAGTTATTACCGTGGATGCCTATGTGGACTCAGGCGCCGCTCTGAGTCTTATGGACTGGTCCTTTGCCAGGCGCTGTGGGTTTGATTTAGAGCCTCTGGAAGTCCCTATACCTCTGAAGGGTATTGATTCTACACCTTTGGCTTGTAATAAACCACAGTTCTGGACGCAAGTGACTATGCGTATGACTCCAGACCATCAGGAGGTGATTCGCTTCCTTGTGTTGTACAATTTACATGATGTTTTGGTGCTTGGATTACCATGGTTACAGTCTCATAACCCAGTCCTTGACTGGAAGGCTATGTCTGTGTTAAGCTGGGGATGTCGGGGGGCTCATGGGGACACTCCTATGGTGTCCATTTCGTCATCTATTCCATCTGAGATTCCGGCATTTTTGTCTGATTATCGTGATATTTTTGAAGAGCCTAAGATTGGTTCACTCCCTCCTCACAGAGATTGTGATTGCGCCATAGATCTGATTCCTGGTAGTAAATTTCCAAAGGGTCGTTTGTTTAACCTATCTGTACCTGAACATGCTGCTATGCGCGAGTATATTAAGGAGTCCCTGGAAAAGGGACATATTCGTCCTTCTTCATCACCTTTAGGAGCCGGTTTTTTCTTTGTCTCTAAAAAGGATGGCTCTCTGAGGCCTTGTATTGATTATCGTCTCCTGAATAAAATTACAGTCAAATATCAGTATCCGTTGCCTTTGCTGACTGATTTGTTTGCTCGCATAAGGGGGGCTAAGTGGTTCTCTAAGATTGATCTTCGTGGGGCGTATAATTTGGTGCGAATTAAGCAGGGGGATGAGTGGAAGACCGCATTTAATACGCCTGAGGGCCATTTTGAGTATTTGGTAATGCCTTTCGGCCTTTCTAATGCACCTTCTGTCTTTCAGTCCTTAATGCATGATATTTTCCGGGAATATTTGGATAAATTTATGATTGTGTACTTGGATGATATTTTGATTTTTTCTGATGACTGGGAGTCTCATGTTCAGCAGGTCAGGAGGGTTTTTCAGGTTTTGCGGGAGAATTCTTTGTGTGTAAAGGGTTCAAAGTGTGTTTTTGGGGTTCAAAAAATTTCATTTTTGGGGTATATTTTTTCCCCTTCTTCTATTGAGATGGACCCTGTCAAGGTTCGGGCTATTTACGACTGGACGCAGCCTACTTCTCTGAAGAGTCTCCAGAAATTCTTGGGCTTTGCTAATTTTTATCGTCGATTTATAGCTGGTTTTTCTGGCGTTGCTAAACCTCTGACGGATTTGACTAAAAAGGGTGCTGATGTTGCCAATTGGTCCCCTGCTGCCGTGGAGGCCTTTCGGGAGCTTAAGCGCCGCTTTTTGTCTGCCCCTGTGTTGCGCCAGCCTGATGTTTCTCTTCCCTTTCAGGTTGAGGTCGATGCTTCCGAGATCGGAGCGGGGGCGGTTTTGTCGCAGAAAAGTTCCGACTGCTCAGTGATGAGACCTTGTGCGTTCTTTTCGCGAAAATTTTCGGCCGCCGAGCGAAACTATGATGTTGGTAATCGGGAGCTTTTGGCCATGAAGTGGGCATTTGAGGAGTGGCGTCATTGGCTTGAGGGTGCCAGACATCAGGTGGTAGTTTTGACTGATCACAAGAATTTAATTTATTTGGAGTCTGCCAGGCGCCTGAATCCTAGACAGGCACGTTGGTCGTTGTTCTTTTCCCGGCTTAATTTTGTGGTCTCGTACTTACCGGGTTCTAGGAATGTGAAGGCAGATGCTCTTTCTAGGAGTTTTGAGCCTGACTCTCCTGGGAATTCTGAACCTGCTGGTGTCCTTAAGGATGGAGTGGTTTTGTCTGCTGTCTCTCCAGATTTGCGACGTGCTTTGCAAGAATTTCAGGCGGATAGACCTGATCGTTGTCCGTCTGGTAGACTGTTTGTTCCTGACGAGTGGACCACTAGAGTCATCTCGGAAGTTCATTCTTCTACTCTGGCAGGTCATCCGGGAATCTTTGGCACCAGAGATTTGGTGGCTAGATCCTTCTGGTGGCCTTCCCTGTCTCGAGATGTGCGTGTTTTTGTGCAGTCTTGCGATGTGTGTGCTCGGGCCAAGCCTTGTTGCTCTAGGGCTAGTGGGTTATTGTTGCCCTTGCCTATTCCGAAGAGGCCTTGGACGCACATCTCTATGGACTTTATCTCGGATCTCCCTGTTTCTCAGAAGATGTCAGTCATCTGGGTGGTGTGTGACCGTTTTTCTAAAATGGTTCATTTGGTGCCATTGCCTAAGTTGCCTTCCTCATCTGAGTTGGTCCCTCTGTTTTTTCAAAATGTGGTTCGCTTGCATGGTATTCCGGAAAACATCGTTTCTGACAGGGGTACCCAGTTCGTGTCTAGATTTTGGCGGGCAGTCTGTGCCAGGTTGGGCATTGATTTGTCCTTTTCGTCTGCATTCCATCCTCAGACCAATGGCCAGACGGAGCGAACTAATCAAACTTTGGAGACTTATTTGAGGTGTTTTGTGTCTGCGGATCAGGATGATTTGGTTGCCTTTCTGCCGTTGGCGGAGTTTGCTCTTAATAATCGGGCTAGTTCTGCCACTTTGGTTTCTCCTTTCTTTTGCAATTCAGGGTTTCATCCGCGTTTTTCATCTGGTCAGGTTGAATCTTCGGATTGTCCTGGAGTGGATGCGGTGGTGGATCGGTTGCATCGGATTTGGGGACAAGTGGTGGATAATTTGGAATTGTCCCAGGAGAGGACTCAGCAGTTTGCTAACCGTCGTCGTCGTGTTGGTCCCCACCTTCGCGTTGGGGACTTGGTGTGGTTGTCTTCCCGTTTTGTCCCTATGAGAGTTTCTTCTCCCAAATTTAAGCCTCGGTTCATCGGTCCTTATAGGATTTTGGAGATTCTTAACCCTGTTTCCTTTCGTTTGGACCTCCCGGCATCTTTCGCTATCCATAATGTGTTCCATCGGTCGTTGTTGCGGAGATATGAGGTACCGGTGGTTCCTTCTACTGAACCTCCTGCTCCTGTGCTGGTGGAGGGTGAATTGGAGTACGTCGTGGAGAAGATCTTGGACTCCCGTATTTCCAGACGGAGACTTCAATATCTGGTTAAATGGAAAGGCTATGGTCAGGAAGATAATTCTTGGGTAACTGCCTCTGATGTTCATGCCTCGGATTTGGTTCGTGCCTTTCATAGGGCTCATCCAGATCGCCCTGGCGGTTCTTGTGAGGGTTCGGTGCCCCCTCCTTAAGGGGAGGGTACTGTTGTGTATCCGCTTTTTGGGCTCCCCTGGTGGTTGCTGGTGGTACTGGTGACTTGTTTGCACTTTGCTTCTTCTGTTCACCTGCTTCCATCAGTGTTTGGGAGTTTCCTATTTAGCCTTGCTCTCCAGTCATTTCCTTGCCGGTCATCATTGTAACCAGAGCCTTCGGTTGCATGTTCCTGCTACTAGTCTGCTGATCAGCTAAGTGGACTTTGTCCTTTTTGTTTTGTACCTTTTGTCCAGTTTGCAGTTTTTGTAATTCTCTGTAGCTGGAAGCTCTTGCGGGCTGAAATTGCCACTCCTGTGTCATGAGTTGACACAGGAGTCTTAAAGTAATTTCAGGATGGTTTTTGAAAGGGTTTTCAGTTGACCGTGAAGTCCTCTTTTGTATCCTTCTGCTATCTAGTAAGTGGACCTCTCTTTGCTAGATCTACTTTCATACTGTGTATGTCTTTTCCTCTTAATTCACCGTTATTACATGTGGGGGGCTGCTATCATCTTTTGGGGTATTTCCCTAGAGGTAAGCCAGGTCTGTTTCTTCCTCTACCAGGCGTAGTTAGTCCTCCGGCTGGCGCGTGGCATATAGGAAGCCGTAGGTATGCTCCCTGGCTACTGTTAGTTGTGTGGTAGATTTAGCTCACGGTCAACTCGAGTTTCCATCACCCGAGAGCTCGTTCGTTACTTATGTGTTTTTTACGTTCCCTTGCCATTGGGAACCATGACAGGTGACATTGGTGGAGACGTCGGCAGCAAGTCGATCAGCGGTGCGGGAACCGAGGTCGGGGATTCCTGCGCTGGCATCTCCTGGGGTGCGGCCTTGGCTTCCATCCACAGCTGGAGAAGCTGTTCGATTAAGTCCTCCATCTTAAGTTGCAGGAGACCCACTTCAGCTGGGGAGACGAGACCGCTACACTCCTCCGGGTAGCTGGGGGAGTTCTCCACTTCCACCCCACACTCTGGGTCTGAGCGGTCAGCCATCGCGTCCTCCTAGTGGGTCACTTCCTGGCCTTTTTCCGCTCTCTCCTTCATGGGCGGTTTCTTTTTCGCTGTCTCCGCCCCCCATTGAGGATTAGGAGGCGGATCTCGGCCGCTGACGGACACCTCCCCATGGTACAAAAATATTTAGACTGGGCGGCCATTGTCTTTCGCGCTCTTCAGCGTGTCTACGCCCACTCCATGCTCTTCTTCTTCTCCTGCGCTCTCCTTAGCGCTGTAATGGCGGTGGTTTTGGCGGCAAGTGGCAATACACAGTCTTTGCAATAAGTCACAGTCCAAGCACAATAAATCACAGTTCCAAGGCACACATGACCTGATTCTTCAGGCTTAAGTAGATCCTGTTCGTGACGCCAAATTGGAGCGCCCCCACTGTCGCAGGGCCGATGGGTACCCGGTATCGGGGCTCTCTGTCTCGGTTCTGGGATTGTCACGGTGGCTAGACCCGGTCCATAACCCTGCTGAGGGGCGTCCAGTGAAAGTTGAGAATGAAGTGGTGTGGTGCAGGTCGCGGTTAATAACGAGGACACCAGGTTGCAGTCTCTTTACCTCTTTACTGAAGGCTTCAGGATCCTCAATCCGGAGTACGGTTAACAGGGCTGTCTGAGACCGGCCGGCCCGATGGCACCTCCAGAGTTCCCTTTGCAGGTGGAAATCTGTGCCTACCTTCTAGCGCTTGTGTGTTGTAGTCCTTCCCTGCTTAGCACCACGGGATAGTCCTCACAACTGTTGTGTCTGTTTCTGAAGTTCCCTCACAACTGATTCTGATGTTCTTCTCTGTTCCCCAGATGATATGGCTAGGACGCACCCGTATGACGGGTACGCCTGGAGTTCTTCCGGGACCCTAGAGTCGCCCCTCTCCAACTGTTGCCCCCTAAGTCTGCTTAGGTGATTTGGGTGAGACAGCCCGCCTATAACCGACTGTCCTGCCGTAGGTTTGAAGTAAGGCCTGGAGCTCAATACTTCCTCGGCGTTTCTGGCCACCGGCTACGCGCCTCAGTAGGATGTTGCCTCGGTCTTACAGCACGACTCCTACTGGTGTTATCTCCTTGTTGCGTTGATCTCGTTTCTCACTCTTCACAATAAACCTCGCTTCTTGTCCTTTCTTGGGGTACCGCCGCAATGAAGTGCAGGCGCGGTCCCGTAACGTTCTTTCTGTTCGCTAGGCCTCTGTCAGGATCTCACCCCTGACAGGGACCCCCCTGAGTCTTCCCCTGCAACACCCTCTGCCACAGGATGTTGCCTGGTTCCAACCCAGTCAGCTTTCTGTCTAACTGCCTATCTAACCCCCAGTTTTACCAGATTGTGAGGAGTGGCCTAATACATAGCACCCTTAGCTCCCCCTGGAGGCCAGACTGTGAAGTGTATTGGTGTCTGTGATACCTGGTCAGGTGAACTCCTTCAGTGCCATCAGACGTACCAACACTCCCCTTAGCGGCGGAGCATCAGCACTGCAACGACCAGGACTCTGGGGCGCTGCAGATGCCCATACACTCCAGCCGTATGCTGAACCATCAGCGATCACTGAATCTTCCCCAGCACCGCCTAATAATCGACGTTGCAACAAGGTGGAACTCCACACTGCACATGATTCTGAGGCTGTGCGAACAGAGGCGTGCTGTTATAAATTTGTGGGAGGATACACGGGCAGGCACTTGGATGGCAGACATGGAGTTGTCTGGTGTGCAGTGGTTGACGCCATCATAAGCATTAACATCCCACTTATGCGTCTGCTGATGCAAAGTTTGACGCACATTAAGGAGCAGGGGTCTGCAGCCGAGGAGGAGGGAAGCCTTGATGACAGTCAGCCATTGTCTGCTCAGGGAACTGTCCAGGACGAATTGGCGGACGAAGAGGATGAGGAGGAGGATGATAGGGATGAATATGTATGGGAGGAGGATGATTCTCAGGTGGCAATAGAAACTGGTGGCATTGCAAGGTCTGGTACAGGTTTATTGCGGGACACTTGTGATGTTGATTTGCAAGAAAGTGGGCCTCAACCCAGCAGAAACAGTTAATTCACACCTGGAACATTGGCCCACATGGCTGAGTATGCCTTGCATACCCTAAAAAGGGACCCCCGCATTGTTAAAATGATGACCGATGACGACAACCGGTTGGCCTGCCTCCTGGATACAAGATATAAAGGAAAACTGCAAAATATCATGCCACATGAGAACCTAGGTCAAATATTGGCTACCAAACAAGCAACTCTTGTAGACCGTTTGGTTCAGGCGTTCCCAGCACACAGCGGCGGTGATGGTTCTCACACGAGCTGCAGGGGGCAACATGGCAGAGGTGCTAGAGGTGCAGAAATCTGAAGTGGCGTTGGACAGAGGGGTTTTATGACAAGGTTGTGGAATGATTTCGCAATGACCGCTGACACGACAGGGACAGTTGCATCGATTCAAAGTGACAGGAGACAGCATTTGTCCAGTATGGTTGCAAACTACTTTTCCGCCCTTATCGATGTTCTCCCTCACAGGTCATTCCCCTTTGCTTACTGGGCATCTAAACTAGACACCTGGCCTGAATTGCCAGAATATGGATTACAGAACCTCGATTGCCCTGCTGTCAGTGTGCTTTCAGAAAGAGTGTTCAGTGCTGCTGGTTCAATACTGATCGAAAAAAGGACACGTCTGCCTACCAAAAATGTTGATTAGCTAACCTTCATTTAAATTAACCAATCATGAATTTCACATTCTTTTGCCCCACCTTCCCCTGCTGACACGTAGCTTGCCTGAAAGATGACTTGCTTTTGGGGGGAGACACAGAACCCCAACTCTGGCCCTGTGGTATAACACAACGCTATGAACGTGGCAGAAATTGTCTGCCTGATATACGACGCACTAGCAGTACAGCTGAATATACACTGTGTGAGAATTTGAATCTCCATTTTTGGGGGGGAGACACTGAACCCTAACTCTGGCCCTGTGGGATAACACAACACTATGAACGTGGCAGAAAGTGGCTGCCTGATATATGACACACTAGCAGTACAGCAGAATATAAACTGTGTGAGAATTACTATCTCACTTTTGGGGGGAGACACTGAACCACAACTCTGGCCCAGTGGTATAACACAACACTATGAACGTGGCAGAAAGTGGCTGCCTGATATATGACACACTAGCAGTACAGCAGAATATAAACTGTGTGAGAATTACTATCTCACTTTTGGGGGGAGACACTGAACCACAACTCTGGCCCAGTGGTATAACACAACACTATGAACGTGGCAGAAAGTGGCTGTAATTATTATAAAAAAAAACAAGTATGGCAGCAATAAAAAGGACTGCTGAACAAAAAAATTGGTAGACAAATACACAAGACAGGTAACTGTGCAGAAAGGAGCAACAGGATTTTTGCTTTGAAAAAAGCAGTTGGTTTGCACAGCACCGTGCACACAGCTATGCAGCTGCTGCACTAAAATACGACCTCCACTGTCCCTGCACAAAAAGGTGGTGTGGGACAGTGAAAATCGCTCCAGCACAAGCGGTTTGGGTTTTTTTATTTCCTCCCTAACTCTGTCCCTGCTTCTGACTAACTGCAGCAAACTCTCCCTATGCTCAGATCAGCAGAAGTAAGATGGCGGTCGGCGTGCATGCCCCTTTATAGCCCCTGTGACGCCGCAGACAGCAAGCCAATCACTGCCATGCCCTTGTCTAAGATGGTGGGGACAGAGACCTATGTCATCACGCTGCCCACACTCTGCATCCTCCTTCATTGGATGAAAAACGGCGGTAACAGCGTCATACGAAACGCGACTTTGGCGCTCTGATCGTGTACCGCATGGCCGATCCCACACTAGGATCGGTTCGGGTTTCGTGAAACCCGACTTTGCCTAAAAGTCGCCGATTTATGAAAATGACCGATCCGTTTCGCTCAACGCTAGTCTTCATATAGCCCCATCTGTCCCATGACCCTGCCCCATCTGTCCAATGATCCTGCCTCATCTGTGGCATCGTATTCATCCTGCCCCATGATCCTGCACCATGTGTTCATCCTGCCCCATCTGTCTCCACCCAGCCTCATGATCCTTCCCCATCTGTCTCCATCCTGCCCCATGATCCTGCACCATCTGTCTCCATCCTGTCCCATTTGTCTCCGTCCTGCCCCATGATCCTGTCCTGCCTCCATCCTGCCCCATTATCCTTCACCATCTATCCCTATCCTGCACCATGTGTATCCAACCTGCCCCATGATCCTGCACCATGAGTCTCCTTCCTGCCCCATCTGTTATGACCTGGTGGTTACGGAGCGGTACTGAGATGATCTGGGGGGGAAAACCAATCATGGACAAACTTAGAGGAGGTAGCAGCTCCACAGACAGTAATCACTGATATGACCTAGTGAATACGGAGCAGCACTAAAATGACCTGGTGGGTAAAACAAATAATGTACTAGCTCTGAGGAGGTGGTAACTCTACTGACCGCAATCCCTACTCCTAACACCAACACTAGAAATAGCCATGGAGCGTACCTAACTCTGCCTAGACGCCTCTGCACAGCCTAAGAACTAGCTACCCCTGAAGATGGAAACGGAAAACTATCTCGCCTCAGAAAACCCCCCAAAGGAAGACAGCCCCCCACAAATATTGATGGTGAGTGGAGAGGGAAATGACAAACTCAGAAATGAAACTAGATTTTTTAGCAAAGGAGGCCAATACTATCTAAATAGACAGAGATAGGAAAGGCTACTGTGCGGTCAGTATAAAAACTAAAAAGTCCACGCAGAGTTTACAAAAAATAACCACCACACCAACTCACGGTGTGGAGGGGCAAATCTGCGACCCCAGAGCTTCCAACTAGCCAGAATATTTCATAATGACAAGCTGGACAAAAGAGACAAAATTAAACTGAACAGAAGGTCATAAGCAGGGAAACACCCAAACACTAGCAGACTTATCTTAAGCTGAAAATGGACTGGCCAACAGAGAACTTCCAGGAAAGAACTGAATCCACAGAAAATACATTGACAGCTGGCATCCACTACAGCCAAAAGCCCAGTTAAATAACAAAGGCCAGGGAACCGATTAGAGAACGCAGCTACTAAGTTCCACTTGAAACCACCAGAGGGAGCCCAAGAGCAGAACTCCCAAAAATACCATTCGCAACCACAGGATGGAGCCCAAGAACGGAATTCACAACAGTACCCCCCCCCTTGAGGAGGGGTCACCAAACCCTCACCAGAGCCCCCAGGCTGATCGGGACAAGCCAAATGAAAAGCACGTACCAAATCGGCAGCATGGACATCGGAGGCAAAAACCCAAGAGTTATGCTCCTGGCCATAACCCTTCCACTTGACCAGATACTGAAGTTTCCGCCTTGAAAGACGAGAATCCAAAATCTTCTCCACCACATATTCCAGATCCCCCTCAACCAACACCGGAGCAGGAGGGTCAACGGAGGGAACCATGGGCACCACATATCTCCGCAACAAAGATCTATGGAACACATTATGAATGGAAAACGAAGCTGGAAGGGCCAAACGAAAAGACACCGGATTGATAATTTCCGAAATCCTATAAGGACCAATAAAACGAGGTTTGAACTTAGGGGAAGAGACCTTCATAGGAACATGACGAGTAGACAACCAGACCAAATCCCCAACCCGAAGCCGGGGACCAACGCACCGACGGCGGTTAGCAAAACGTTGAGCCTTTTCCTGAGACAATGTTAAATTGTCCACCACATGAGTCCAAATCTGCTGCAACCTGTCCACCACAGAATCTACCCCAGGACAGTCCGAAGGCTCAACCTGCCCTGAAGAAAAACGAGGATGAAAACCGAAATTACAAAAAAAAGGCAAAACCAAAGTAGCCGAACTAGCCCGATTATTAAGGGCAAACTCGGCCAACAGCAAGAAGGTAACCCAATCATCCTGATCAGCAGACACAAAGCATCTCAAATAGGTTTCCAAGGTCTGATTGGTTCGCTCCGTCTGTCCATTTGTCTGAGGGTGAAACGCCGAAGAAAAAGACAAATTAATGCCCATTCTAACACAAAAGGACCACCAAAACCTAGAAACAAACTGGGTACCTCTGTCAGACACAATATTCTCCGGAATACCATGCAAACGAACCACATGCTGGAAAAACAAAGGAACCAAATCAGAGGAGGAAGGCAACTTAGGCAAAGGTACCAAGTGGACCATTTTAGAAAACCGGTCACAAACCACCCAGATGACAGACATCTTCTGAGAAACAGGAAGATCAGAAATAAAATCCATGGAAATATGCGTCCAGGGCCTCTCAGGGATAGGCAAAGGCAAAAGCAACCCACTAGCACGAGAACAGCAGGGCTTAGCCCGGGCACAAATCCCACAGGACTGCATGAAGGAGCGCACATCCCGTGACAAAGAAGGCCACCAAAAGGACCTGGCAACCAAATCTCTGGTTCCAAAGATCCCAGGATGACCAGCCAACACCGAACAGTGAATCTCAGAAATCACCTTACTAGTCCATCTATCAGGAACAAACAATTTCCCCACAGGACAGCGGTCGGGTCTATCAGCCTGAAACTCCTGAAGCACCTGCCACAAATCAGGGGAGATAGCAGAAAGAATCACCCCCTCCTTGAGAATACCAGCCGGCTCACAGACTCCAGGAGAATCAGGCAAAAAACTCCTAGACAAGGCATCAGCCTTCACATTCTTAGATCCCGGAAGATACGAGACCACAAAATCAAAACGGGAGAAAAACAAAGACCACCGAGCCTGTCTAGGATTCAACCGCTTGGCCGACACAAGGTAAATCAGATTCTTATGGTCGGTCAAGACCACAACACGATGTTTGGCTCCCTCAAGCCAATGTCGCCACTCCTCGAATGCCCACTTCATAGCCAACAACTCCCGATTGCCGACATCTTAATTACGCTCAGCAGGCGAAAACTTTCTGGAGAAGAAAGCACACGGCTTCAACACAGAGCCATCAGAACCTCTCTGAGACAGAACAGCTCCTGCCCCAATCTCAGAAGCGTCAACCTCAACCTGAAAAGGGAGAGAAACATCTGGCTGACGCAACACAGGGGCAGAAGTAAAACGACGCTTAAGCTCCTGAAAGGCCTCCACAGCCGCAGAGGACCAATTCACCACATCTGCACCTTTCTTGGTCAAATCGGTCAAAGGTTTAACCACAGTAGAAAAATTAGCAATGAAGCGGCGATAACAATTAGCAAAGCCCAAAAATTTCTGAAGGCTCTTCACAGATGTGGGCTGAGTCCAAACATAAATAGCCTGGACCTTAACAGGGTCCATTTCAATAGCCGAGAGAGAAAAAATGAACCCCAGAAAAGAAACCTTCTGAACTCCAAAAAGGCACTTAGACCCCTTCACAAACAGTGTATTAGCACAAAGAATCTGAAATACCATCCTGACCTGCTTCACATGAGACTCCCAATCATCGGAAAAAACCAAAATATCATCCAAATATACAATCATAAATTTATCCAAATACTCCCGGAAAATAGCATGCATAAAGGACTGAAACACAGATGGAGCATTAGATAGCCCGAAAGGCATCACAAGATATTTAAAATGGCCTTCGGGCGTATTAAATGCTGTTTTCCATTCATCACCCTGTTTGATGCGGACCAGATTATACGCCCCTCGAAGGTCAATCTTGGTAAACCAGCTAGCCCCTTTAATCCGAGCAAATAAATCAGAGAGCAAAGGCAAAGGGTACTGGAATTTGACCGTGATCTTATTGAGAAGGCGATAATCTATACAGGGCCTCAAGGAGCCATCCTTCTTGGCAAGAAAAAAGAACCCCGCTCCCAACGGTGACGAAGACGGGCGAATATGCCCCTTCTCCAAGGACTCCTTTACATAAGTCCGCATAGCGGCATGCTCTGGCACAGACAAATTGAAAAGTCGACCCTTAGGGAACTTACAGCCAGGAATCAAATTAATAGCGCAATCACAGTCCCTATGAGGAGGCAGAGGACTGGATTTAGGCTCCTCAAATATATCCTGGAAATCCGACAAAAACTCAGGAACTTCAGAAGAAGGGGACGAGGAAATTGACATCAGAGGAATGTCACTATGTATCCCCTGACAACCCCAACTAGTCACGGACATAGATTTCCAATCCAGCACTGGATTATGTACCTGTAACCATGGAAACCCCAGCACAATCACATCATGCAAATTATGCAACACCAAAAAGCGAATATTTTCCTGATGTGCTGGAGCCATGTTCATGGCTAACTGTGTCCAGTACTGAGGTTTATTCTTGGCCAATGGCGTAGCGTCAATTCCCCTCAAGGGAATCGGACTCTGCAAAGGCTCCAAGGAAAAACCACAGCGCTTGGCAAATTCTAAGTCCATTAAGTTCAGGGCAGCGCCAGAATCCACAAATGCCATTACAGAAAAGGACGACAATGAGCAAATCAGGGTATTAGACAAGAGAAACTTAGGCTGTACAGTACTGATGGTAACCGACCTAGCAACCCTCTTAGTTCGCTTCGGGCAGTCAGAGATAGCATGAGTAGCATCACCACAGTAAAAACACAGCCCATTCTGACGTCTGAACTCCTGCCGTTCTGCTCTCGTCGAAACTCTATCACATTGCATAGGCTCAGAACTCTGCCCAGAGGACACTGCCATATGGTGCATCACCTTACGTTCACGTAGGCGCCGATCAATCTGAATGGCCAGAGACATTGATTCGTTCAAACCAGCAGGCGTGGGAAACCCCACCATAACATCTTTAAGAGCTTCAGAAAGACCCTTTCTGAAAATAGCCGCCAGGGCATCCTCATTCCATTTTGTAAGCACAGACTACTTTCTAAATTTCTGACAATATATCTCTGTCGCTTCCTGACCCTGACACAGAGCCAGCAAAATTTTTTCTGCCTGATTCACAGAATTGGGTTCGTCATAAAGCAGTCCAAGTGCTTGAAAAAATGAATCTACATTGAGCAATGCAGGATTCCCTTGCTCAAGGGAGAATGCCCAGTCCTGCGGGTCGCCACGCAACAGAGAAATAACAATCTTCACCTGCTGAATGGGGTCACCAGAGGAACGGGGTCTCAGAGCAAAAAATAATCTGCAATTATTTTTGAAGTTCAAAAACCTAGATCTATCCCCAGAAAACAAATCAGGAATAGGAATTCTAGGCTCAGAAACAGGAGTTTGGACAACATAGTCTTGGATACTCTGTACCCTAGCAGCGAGATGATCAACACGCGCAGACAGACCCTGAACCTCCATCTCAGTACCAAGCTCCTGCACCATCCAAAAATCAAGGGGAAAAGAAAGGACGAAACAAGCAACAAGAAAAAAAAAACAATGACTCAGAACTTTCTCTTCCCTCTTTTGAGATGCATTTAACACATTGTGGGCCAGCTGTACTGTTATGACCTGGTGGTTACGGAGCGGTACTGAGATGACCTGGTGGGTAAAACCAATCATGGACAAACTTAGAGGAGGTAGCAGCTCCACAGACAGTAATCACTGATATGACCTAGTGAATACGGAGCAGCACTAAATTGACCTGGTGGGCAAAACAAATAATGTACTAGCTCTGAGGAGGTGGTAACTCTACTGACCGCAATCCCTACTCCTAACACCAACACTAGAAATAGCTGTGGAGCGTACCTAACTCTGCCTAGACGCTTCTGCACAGCCTAAGAACTAGCTACCCCTGAAGATGGAAACGGAAAACTATCTCGCCTCAGAGAAACCCCCAAAGGAAGACAGCCCCCCACAAATATTGACGGTGAGTGGAGAGGGAAATGACAAACTCAGAAATGAAACTAGATTTTTTAGCAAAGGAGGCCAATACTATCTAAATAGACAGAGATAGGAAAGGCTACTGTGCGGTCAGTATAAAAACTAAAAAGTCCACGCAGAGTTTACAAAAAATAACCACCACACCGACTCACGGTGTGGAGGGGCAAATCTGCGACCCCAGATCTTCCAACTAGCCAGAATATTTCATAATGACAAGCTGGACAAAAGAGACAAAATTAAACTGAACAGAAGGTCATAAGCAGGGAAACACCCAAAAACTAGCAGACTTATCTTAAGCTGAAAATGGACTGGCCAACAGAGAACTTCCAGGAAAGAACTGAATCCACAGGAAATACATTGACAGCTGGCATCCACTACAGCCAAAAGCCCAGTTAAATAACAAAGGCCAGGGAACCGATTAGTGAACGCAGCTGCTAAGTTCCACTTGAAACCACCAGAGGGAGCCCAAGAGCAGTACTCCCAAAAATACCATTCGCAACCACAGGATGGAGCCCAAGAACGGAATTCACAACACCCATCTATCTCCATCCTGTTCCATCTGTCTCCATATCTCCCTATCTGTCTCCATCCTACCCATGATGCTGCATCACATGTCTGCATCCTGCACCATATCTTCATACTGCTCCATGATCCTTTACCATGTGTCTCTATCCTGCTCCATGATCCTGCACCATTTGTCTCCATCCTGCTCCATGATCCTGCACCATGTGTCTCCATCCTGCCCCATAATCCTGCACCATGTGTCTCCATCCTGCCCCATGATCCTGCAACATGTGTCGGCATTCTGCCCCATCTGTCTCCACCCAGCCCCATGATCCTGCCCCATCTGTCTCCAACCTGCCCCATGATTCTGCACCATCTCTCTCTATCCTGCCTCGTGATTCTGCACCATGTATCTCCATCCTGCCCCATGGTCATACACCATGAGTCTCCATCCTGTGCCATCTATCTCCATCCTGTTCCATCCGTCTCCATACCTCCCTGTCTGTCTCCATCCTGCCCATGATCCTGCACCACATGTCTGCATCCTGCCCCATGTCTCCATCTTGCCTCATGATCCTGCGCAATCTGTCTCCATCCTGCCTCATGTCTCCATCCTGCACCATGATCCTGCACAATGTGTCTCCATCCTGCCCCATCTGTCTCCATCCTGCCCCATGATCCTGCCCCATCTGTCTTCATCCTGCCCCATGTTCCTTCCCCATCCATCTCCATCCTGTCCCATGTCTTCATCCTGCCCATGATCTGGCACCATCTGTCTCCATCCTGCCCAATGTTCCTGCCCCATCTGGCTTTATCCTGCTCCATGTCTCTATCCTGCCCATGATCCTGCACCATCTGTCTCTCTGGGAAAGGTCAAAGAGGCCCAGTGCCTGGGCACTGCGGTACTTTGCTCTACCCTCAACAGGGCAGATAAGTACGCTGTCGAGGAGCCTGTGTGGATGATGCACTGATACATCATCCACATGGAACAAGGAGGACAGCATCGCAAGAAGATGGGAGGCACCGGACCAAGCAGAGCGACACCCCTCTGACTGGACCACCCCGCAGGTGAGTATAGTAAAAGTTATCTTTCTTCTCTTCCAGGTCAGATTGGGGGCTTATATACAGCATTATAGAGTTTAGTGATGTTTTCTGATGTAAGTTAGTGTCCATGAATATACAGAAACCTATGGAAAAAGGGGACAAGAGAACCATGAATAAACCAGCAATTGAGCGATCCTGCCCAGAACTGACCACAGAATCCTGAGAACAAGAACTCATCATTCAAACCATTGAAAGACATGCTGTTTAGATTGAAAATCCAGCGGGATTCCCTGCGAAGGAGTTCCTTCATTAGATTGCAACCCCGAATGCTGCCAGCACCCTGATCCACCACCATTATATGTATTCCTTGATGTCTACTCTCATGATATTCCATAAAATGGGATGCAACCGAAGAAATGGGCTTACCCTTTTCTTTGTCACTCCTCACCTTTCCAATGTTTGAGATGTGCTGCTCTATTCTTTGTCTGACCTCCTGGCTAGTTTGTCCTACATAAACTTTAGGACACTGGCAGATCAGGACATACACCACATCTTTCGATCGACAATTGGAGTAGAACTTGACTTGAATTTTCTCTGGAAGAGTAGGGAGAGTGACATTGTCAGCAGCAATCATGTAGGGGCAAACGTTACAGCCCCCACAAGGAAAACATCCTTTTAAACAACTGCTCGTGCCCAAACTGGTAGTTGGTCATTTAAAATGACTTGCTGTCAAGTGATCCTTTAGATTCTTTGCCCTCCTAGCTACCATTTTGGGGGTATCCGAAATAAACGGTCTTAATTTGGGTTCATACATTAGAATGCCCCAATATTTACCCAAAATATCATAGACATCCTGCCACTTGTTGTGATAAACAGTTATTAAGTTGGTAGTGCCCAGTTCATCTCATCTTCTAGGCTGCAACAAAGAACACCTATTGCTAGCCAATGAATGTTGAAAGACACTAGAAATAACCCTACGAGGGTATCCCCTCAGACAACCGATTGGTGAGATCCCGTGCTCCCTCCTTAAAATCAGTATGAGAACTGCAATTGCGTCTCACCCTTAAAAATTGTCCTCTTGGATGGTTCCTGCACAGGTGCTGAGGGTGAAAACTTGTGAAATGCAATAAAATGTTCCTGGCAGTTGTCTTTCGATAAAGTTTAGTTTGGATCTGGCAGCCCACCTTCATAATCTTGAGATCCAAGAAATCAACAGAGCTTGTGGAAAGCAGGGCTGTCAAAGAAATATTCAGTTGATTATTATTCAGTTCGGCAGTAAAGGTTTTAAATTCAGACTCAGAGCCCGTCCAAAAGACCAGAAGATCCTCGATAAAGCGAAACCAACGGAATACGTTAGTTTGAAAGGTCTGCAGGGGGCGCACCTGTGTCTCCTCCCACCAACCCATGAAAAGGTTAGCGTAGGAGGGCGCGCAGCGAGCCCCCATATCAGTACCCAACATCTGCTTGTAAAAAACCCGATCGAACACAAAGTAGCTATTGGTGAGAACAAACGATAGAAGAACCAATATGAAAGAATGGTGTCTACGATCACCTGATATTTGTTGGTCCAGGAAGAAGGAAACTGCTTCAATACTACCCATTGCGTGACTTATGCAGGTGCATAATGATTCGACATCCATTGTTATGAGGATAGTATGTTGAGGAACAATCATATCTTGCAACTGGCGAATCACATGGGAGGTGTCCTGAACGTATGAACCTAGGTGGGTGACAAGAGGCTGTAAAAATTGATCTAAATAGACAAAGGGTCTTTCAAAAAGATCACCAATCCCGGCCACAATGGGCCTGCCCTGTGGCTCATGGATAGATTTGTGGATCTTCGGAAGCAAATACAGGGTGGGAACAACTGGAAAAGATGTAGTCAGAAAATTGAACTCATTCTTGTTCAATATATTCTGACACCTGGCAGAAAGTAGTAGCCAATCTAATTTCTTCTTGAACACATCAGTAGGGTCAGATGGCAATACCTGATAACAATTGGCATTATTAAGCTGAAGTTGGGCTTCTCTTTTATACATATCAATTGGCCAAAGAACAATGTTCCCACCGTTATCAGCCTCTTTGATAGTAAATGATGGATTGTTTTTTAATTTAGACAGGACTTGTCACAGTACCACCTATATAATATGTAAATACAGCAGAGTTGCGGTATCACATATATTGTATATACAGCAGTCTATATACAGTATACAGGTGGTACTGCAAGTGCTGTATGTACATAAAACAAAGTTTCCATATTGGAACTCACCAGGGCTGGATTGGCCATCTGGCAATTCTGGCAAATGCCAGAAGGGCCTGTCTGGTCATGGGCTGCCTTGTCTGCTTCATTGTTAACAGAATCAGTGTTCTCAAGTCACCCATACTGTTAAGAGTTGTGAAAGAGCACAAAGTTGCTGACTCCATCACTCTCCCCAGCATGCCACTGGTATCATTAGAAATATTGGTCTTGATCTTCCTTTCCTCCATCCAGGGTAATAATAGTAATATATCCCATCTGATTCTTGGGGATGGGACAACATGGGCCTGTGTGATTTCAAATGCCAAGGCTGAATTTCTTCCCCAGTCGTATCTGGAACTCACCCAGGTCCCTGAGATGGGGGAAGGATGAAGAGCTGTGGTGGGTCCATCGTCGGGCGTACAGAGGATCCTTGGCTGGGACTGGTGGTAAGTAGCTCAGGAAACTAAACATATGCTCTGATGCTGGTACTGGCCAGCGTTAGACAGAAGAGCTCTGCGTGAGCCGTGGTGGCCCTTTCAAACTTGTTACTAATGCCCTGTGTGCGTGCACTCTCATGCTTGCACACAGTGACAGTGGCCGCAGCCACGCGCGCAAGCGCTGACCAAGGCTGCAGCGGCGAGCACATACTGTCAAGTGCTCCCGTGGTTCTTCTCAGCGCATGCAAGCAACACAGCATGCATGCACAGGGCCTCTAGTTAGGCGTTTTAAAAGGCTGGTGGCCCACTTTGTAGTATAGAACTGCCGGCCCGGCAGATTAGCAAGCCGGGACTGGGCCCTATGCAAGCCCCCTCTGCTCAGCGGGCCTCATACACCAGTCAGAGCAGTAATGCCTTGATAGCGGCCCTGGCTGGGACCACAGTCCCAAGCTCTACTGTAAGTAGCACACTATGCACTCATGGCTTAAAATCCTGCAGGGCACGCAAGGACCCCCTGCTCACTCCAGCACATAAAACCAAAGAAAAGACAATGTGTGCATGTACCCTAATGAAAATAAATAAGTAAAAAATCAAATGCATTAAATAACATGGGGTATTTAGTAAACACTGTTTTTGATTAAAAAAAAGCATAAAGTTGTCCCACCGCGACAAGGTATACCCAATCGGGACAGTACCTCCACTCAGTCATGGGGTCCCAACTGGACACCCAGCTTTGGAGGGACTATATTTGAAATGTCCAACTCAGTGAAAAGGGGGCCACACCCTATTTGTATTAAATACAAAAATACTGAAGAAAAACAAAAAACTGAGCCAGAGTATGACTTGAAAACATGCTTGATGTAAAAGCATGTTCACACTGGCCATGGAAGCAAACAAAACCAAAGAAAAGATAATGTATGCATATACCCTAATGAAAATAAATAAGTAAAAAAGCAAGCGCATTACATAACATAGAGTATTTAGTAAACACTGTTTTTGATTTTAAAAAAAGCATAAAGCCGTCCCACCGCGACAAGGTATACCCAGTTTGCGGCTGCATGTATTTCTATGCAGCCGCATGCTCAGGTCCCGCTCTCGCATTGAACTCGAAAGTGTGACCGTGGCCTTAGGCTGTAGACACAATAGTGATTTTAAAATCAGTCCGATTTTGATGCAGGAGAGTCAGACAAGTGTAATTTCGAGTGTCATGCGTTTTTTATGCAAGTACAATCCGATTTTTTACACCTAGCATCTGATTTACATCTGAATGCAGTGTGATTGCTATCCGATTGCAATGCAATTTTAACAGGAGCTTTTACATACAGCAATTCTCTGTCATTTACACATCGTTTTCAAAGGAAATATTTGAAAATACACACACACACATATACAGTATATATATATATACATATATATACATTAGATAGATAGATAGCCGGCAAATCATGTGCGCGTACAGTAAAATCACACTGGCAGGTTAAAATAGAATAGATAGAATAGATACATACACATAGAATACTGTACATAGATATATCTATGTCAGCGACACACATATATCTCTATATTGCATAGAGAGATAGATAGAAGAAAAGCTGGTAAATCATCTGCCGTGTTGTGTAAAATCACTGCAGGAGCCGACAGGTAAGAAGAGAAGGATTACATACAGTAAACACATATAGATTAGGTAGATATATAGATGTCAGTGACAAATACATTTAGTACAGTGTGCGTGCAAAATACTGTGAATGTATTTAATAAAAGATTATTTTTTGGGAAAAAAATGGCGTGGGCTGTTGCGCAATTTTTGTAACCAGCCTAGGTAAAGCCGATGACCGGGGGCAGATGATTATAGCCCGGGGAAGAGGGCAATACTCATGGAGTTTCTTTACTGGCTATTAAAGTCGGGGGCTCCCCAAAAAAATTATGTGGCTCCCCTCCATAAATAATAACCAGCAAAGGCTGTACAGACAGCTGCGGGCTGATATTAATAGCCTAGGAAGGGGCCATTGATACTGCCCCCCAGATAGAAACATCAGCTGTCAGCCACCCTAGAAAAGGCATATCTCTGCCAATTCTGGCACTTAGCCTTGCTCTTCCCACTAACCCTGTAATGGTGGCAAGTGGGGTAATAGTTGGGGGAGTAGATGTCACTGTCAGGTGACATCAAGCCCTGAGGTTAGAAATAGAGAGGCATCAATAAGACACCCCCATTACTAACCCCATAGTCATATTGTAAGAAAACAGACACCCAGAAAAAAGTCCTTTAATTGAAAGAAAAACACAAACCCCTTTAATATTCTTAATTAAACCATACTTACAACTACATCAAATTCCTGCGAAGCCCTCGATCTCCTGTAATAAAAGTAAAATAGCAAATCAACAATATATCCATACCTGTCTGTCATTGGGTCCCATGCAGTAATCCATATCTGAGTAATATACAATTTTCAACCTGGTGGCTGCCAAGGTGCGACCGTCCCAGCTGAAAACCACTGCTGATTGAGATGCAATTTGTTGTTTTGCAATTTGTCCTGAGAACGCTGATACCCCATATGTGGGGGTAAACCACTGTTTGGGCACATGGCAGAGCTCGGAAGGGAAGGAGCACTGTTTGACTTTTTCAACGCAGAATTGGCTGGAACTGAGATCAGACACCATGTTGTGTTTCGAGAGCCCCTGATGTGCTTAAACAGTGGAAACCTCTCAATTCTAACTCCAACCCTAACCCCAACACACTCCTAACCCTAATCCCAACCCTAACCATAACCCTAACCACAAACCTAACCCTAACACACCTCTAACCCTAATCCCAGCCTTAACCCTAATCCCAAACGTAACCGTAATCCTAACTTTAGCCAGAATCCTAACCTTAACCCTATGGGAAAATGGAAATAAATGCACTATTTTTATTTTATTATTTCTCCCTAACTAAGGGGTTGATAAAAGTGGGTTTGATTTACTATTTATAGCGGGTTTTTATGTTTGACAGCTGTCACACACTAAAAGATGCTTTTTATTGCAAAAAATGGTTTTTGCATCACCACATTTTGAGAGCTATAATTTTTCCATTCTTTGGGCCACAGAGTCATGTGAGGTCTTGTTTTTTGAGGGACGAGTTGACGTTTTTATTGGTACCCTTTTCGGGCACATGACATTTTTAGATCGCTTATTCCGATTTTCGTGAGGCAGAATGAACAAAAACCAGCAATTCATGAATTTCTTTTGGGGGTAGCGTTTGTACCGTTCCGCGTGTGGTAAAATTGATAAAGCAGTTTCATTCTTCAGGTCAGTATGATTACAGCAATACCTAATTTATATTTTTTTTATGTTTTGACGCTTTTATACAATAAAAACTATTTTATATAAAAAATAATTATTTTTGCATAGGATTATTCTGAGAGCTATAACTTTTTTATTTTCCTGTCATGGAGATATATGGCAGCTTGCTTTTTGCGGGACAAGATGATGTTTTCAGTGGTACCATGTTTATTTATATCTGTCTTTTTGATCGCGTGTTATTCCACTTTTTGTTCAGCAGTATGATGATAAAGCGTTGTTTTTTTGCCTTGGTTTTTTCTTAATGGTGTTCACTAAAGGGGTTAACTAGTAGAACAGTTTTATAGGTCAGGTCATTAAGGACACGGCGATACTAAATATGTGTACTTTTATTGTGTAGATTTTTTTTATTCAAATATTTATTTATTGATGGAATAAATATTGATTTTTTATTATTATTTTTTATAATTTTTTCTAAATATTTTTACAATTATTAATTTTTTTATTTTTATTAATTAATTCTTACTTTTACACTTTGCCCCACTATGGGTCACTCATTTTGTGCAGGCTGATCGCTTCTATAGCATGCAGATCTGCATGCTATAGAAGCTGTCAGCGCTGCAGTTTCTATTACACTGACCTGAGAGACTTCCTGGTCATCACTGCGCATGACAGAAAGTCTCTCAGGTCTGGAGACCCGGATGTCGTCATGCCGACATCGGGTCTCCATGGCAGCAATCGGGACCCCGAGTCATGTTGTGGGGTCTCTGATTCAAAGGCAGAGAGGCTGTCAGAACCCTGCGATCATGCTTCATCGCAGTGTATCGGGGGTTAAAGTGCCGGATGCGGTTCGTGACCGCACCTTGCCCTAAGTGTCGGGTGTCAGCACCCTATTTTTATTTTTCCCGTCTAGCAGCCATTTTTTTTACGCAAAATAATACTTGTCAGTGCCAGTATATAGTAACTTCCATTCTTTAATCTACTGTAATTGCTTAATAATATGCCTTGTCTATTGCTTAAATACTTAATGTTTGTCTAGCAATTATGCGACTGGCGCAAAACCTCTTTAGCTACAGAAATGTCACTATTTACCATAAATTTCCCACAGTCTGCTGTTGGCGTGCCTCATAAAGGCGATTTAAAAAAATCCCCCCCCAAAAAATATTTGTTTAAAAAATAGTGTTTCTTTATCTAGCAGTTGTGCGACTGGCGCAATCTGGGTAGAGATAATCTTACATGACAATTTAGCGGGGGCAATAATCTTCAATACTCCGCATTTGAGTGTGTCAGTAAGGCGATCGGTAAGAAGTACAAGTTGCACCATTGCACAATGTGCCAAGTTTTCACAAAGTACAAAACATTAGCCATGTGGGGTAAACCTACATGACCACTAAGTATTTAGGAGGAGAAGGTGGTGATTTCATGAACAAAATGGGTTTGGGTGGTAAGGGATGGAAGTTAAGACACCTTCCCCAAAAAAATATTTGGGCTGCTTTTACACTACATTGCTGTCATCCATAGGGCTTAAAATCAGAAACATAATTTGCAAAATTTTTTCAAGTACGGATTTTTCAGAAAAGGGCGTCCCAATATTCAATTAAAAATGACAATGACATGATTTCCTATTTTGTAAACATTCATTTTACAAACACAACACAAAAAATTGGACCTAAGTATAAAAATTATAATATCTTTGTTGCTAGAAGCTAAAGATTAGGCGTCCCAAAAAAAAGGACATTGGTTGATAATGGGTTAAAGGGAATTTGGTAATAAAGTCTATTCGTGATGCCACCTGTGGTTCTCGGTCAGAGGGGACCGATGCTCCTTAAAGGGGTCCTCTGGGGTGATGGTGTTGCAGCAAGATGGTGACCCTTGCCACAGGTGAAGCGGGGTCCCCAGGGCTCCCAAGCTGTATGGCAAGGATGGTGGGATGCCGCTAATAACGGAAGACATAGAGTTGTAAAGTCTGGTTTACTTGGTTGAAGCAGTCCACAGTCCAGGATACCAGGCACAGGTGGTGATGTGGTCCGGCCGGCCTGGAGGCAAAGGTGACCCCTCTCCCAGGTGAGGTCCGTAATCCTTCCTACTCACGCTAGTATTCAAGGTCCCTGCTGCCTATAGCTTGCTGACAAAGTCCTCTCACTCTTGTCCTAGAACAGGTACCCGTATGATGGGCAGCTTGAGCCGTTTTACAGGGTCTCTATCATGACCAGGGCTCTTCAGATGCTGCCTCACCTCCAGGTGTGGTGTGGGCAAATCCCATACAGTTCTAAGCCCTCCAGTTCTGCTAGGTGTACCACAAAACCCGCGGGCTCCCGGTACCCGGTTTCTGCACTTCGGCTCTGAGGGTGCCCAGTCACAGTTCCCCTCTGAGCCCTTTTCCACTCCTTTGCTCCTTCCCTCAATGGCTCCACTACATACAATAACCCCTCAGGTTCTCATCCTTACCTGGAGCTGCAGCTCAGTCCTGGCTGCACGGCTCCATAGTCTGCACTCTGTTCCAGACTTCCTTCTCTCTCAGTGTCTCTCTGCAACTGAACTAACTCTTCCTCCAGACCAGAATACTTAAAGCTGAGTGAAGCTCCCCTGAATCTGGGTCCTGAGCTCCCACTTCTGGCCTGGATTCAGAATGTCTTGTGCATAGGTGCTTACCTGGTAAAAAGAATCCTCCTTGCCTCCAAGCATGATATCACCCTCCCTGAAAGGAAGGTAACATCACTGTAACAACCGGTTACCTGGGGTGTTACATGTGCGCCTATCCGTTATGATTGAATCAGCCAAACTGAAAACCTGCGCAGACAACACATTTGCAGTAGCGCATGTCCACACTTCCAAGATGTAGAAGGAGAGGTCGGGCCAAATGTGGAGCTAGGACAAGGAGAAGACAGTAACTGTATTATGAGGAGACTGAAACCCTAATGGAAGTTTGGACCACTATTCTTGGTGTGGGTAAGATGTGTGATGTCCCAGCCTCTGACTCTGTCCCAAACTCCACCAGGTATAGCCAGTGTGCCATAAGAGAAATGTATCATCATTGTCCACAAGAACTTGTCTACATGTCTGTGGTAAAGTAGACCTTCCCTGTTACTGCATTGGCCACAGCATGGCTGATATTGTGTAACACGTGCTTGCTTATTTAACGCGTTGAGGGCACACCGTGAAAAATAGTGTCAGATGGGAATAGTGCGCTGGGGCAACGAACTGGACGTGGTTGCTGACTGCTGTATCTGTGCCACTGCAGATTATGGGCAGGAGGCATCAAGCTTCATGGAAAACAGGTTTGGAAGGCCATAACGCAGGGGAAGGGGCAGTGGTTTCATCATCAGACAAAGATTTTGTACCCAGGTGTTCCGCCCACCTACTGGGGTGCTTGGCTGCCATGTGCTTTTGCATGCTGGTGGTGCTCAGTTTGGCAATGTTCTTGCCCGTTCTTAACTTGGTTTGGCAGATGATGCAAATTACAGTTGTTTTTTCTGAAGGACTTTCAGAAAAAACTGCCATACAGGGGAACAACGCACCCTTGGCCTGTTATCTAGCCGAGTGCAGGGGGCTCTGTGGAACAGTTGACCGAGTTCTTCCTCTGGTCAAACCACTACCTCTTCTTTCCTGTTTTTGTGCTATGGATCCATCCCTGTCTGCACTGCTGTGCTTGCTAGGTGTGCCACCATGCCAGGTTGGATCAGTGGCCTCATCATCGATCACGCCATCTTCCAATTCCTCAATCTGATCCTCCTTCTGAGTTGCGATTTTAGGCTGAGTGACCTCATATCAACTCTGCGTCATGATTATCCTCCACCTATTCAGACATGAATTGACCTTCCCCATTGTGGCTTTCTCCTAGTTGTGGGTGCTAAAATGTTTGGGCATCACTTCACTCCAACTCTTCATGACCCTCTTTAATAGTGCACGTTGAGATGCGTGAAAAATTACAAGGGAACATAAACAGTTCCTCACAGTGGCCAGCATTGGGGTCATATGTCTCCTGGGACTCTTGATGGTGGGAGGAAGGAGGACCAGGTTGAGGATTCGGAGGCCCAGCCTCTTGGCTACTGAGAGTGGACTGTGTGGAAGACTACGTGATGCTGCTTGTCAACACACTGGAGCCTTTGTCTGCCATCCAACTCACAACATTCTGGTAATTGTCTGGGTTCGTCAGTGATGTACCACGCTAACCACATTTCAACAGGAAGTTCGAATGTGATCTAGTCACCTTCTATTCTGTAACACAGCATTGGCAGGTGCCACCACATCCATGTCGCTTAATGTCACCCTTTCTCATACTGTATTGAATGCTTTATGCTTATGAAGAAAAATTTCCTGGCTTTATTTTTGACAAGTACCCTCACAGAGGTGTTAGGTACAAATTCAATATATCTAGCAATGTGTGGCATTTTTTTTAAGATATCAGCTTTATAACACATGGCAACAGCAGACTCATGAAAATTAGAAATAAATAGTCATGTTTGTGTATCTCTGTAGGCTTTGCACCGGTCGCACAACTGCTAGATAAAACTACGCTATTTAGTAAACCAATAGAAAATGCATAGGCTTGTGCTGATTGGTCAATGGCACTCCTGTCTCTTTCCCTTGAGGAGGCTGCTTCCAAATAAAATAAGGCTTGTACATGTTCCTGACATGGGTTTCAGGCCTGACAGACTGACCACCACAATACAGGCCCTTGCTTGCATACACTGTATTCCAAATTGTATTCTAATGCTTTTGGTGTCTGGTGGAATCCAATTTACTGACATTGCTCATACAGTTCCCCCAACTCCTGTATTATATTCACCTTACAGCTGCTTCACCCACTATGACAGTTGTTCCATTTGTATCTGGTGGCAAAAATGAACTGTGGAGCTTACAAAATGCAGGTTTCACAGCACCTGCTGGCCCTCTGCATATTTTAAGCAAGGGCCACATAACGACATGGCGGTGGACATGGTAGTGGTGGAGGACAAAGCCCAAAATTCAAATGGGCATGTTTGAAATGGCATTGTAAAGGGATGGGGAATTCCACTATCTGGCTAACTATTTAGCATGAGGGAAGGCATGTCCCCGGTGCATGATGTCAAAGAAGGAGGACACCACGGCCAAGTAAGGAGAAACTTTTTTTTCTTTTGTTCTTAAATCAGACATATGGGGCTAGGATGGGTGACACATGGGGCAGGATACATGACACACGGGACAGGATGGATGACACATGGGGCAGGATGGATGAAACATGGGGCAGGATAGATGACACATGGGACAGGATGGAGACATCTGGGGCAGAATGAAGAAACCTGGGACAGGATGGAGACACCTGGGGAAGCGTGGATGACACCTGGGCAGAATGGATGACACCTGGGGCAGGACTGATGACACCTGGGGCAGGATGGATGATACATGGGGCAGGATGAATGACACATGGGTGCAGGATGGAGATGACATATGGGTGCAGGATGGAGATGACACATGGGTGGGGGATGGAGGTGTCACATGGAGGCAGGATAGAGACAGCACATGGGGCAGGATGGAGATGACACATGGGACATGATGGAGGCGACACATGGAGGCCGGATGAAGATGACAAGTGGGGGCAGGATGGAGATGACACATGGGGGCAGGATGGAGACAACACATGGGGGAAGGAAGAAGATGAAACATGGAGCAAGATGGGAGCTTATATGGTGGCAGGATGGAGGCACGTGGGGCCATGATGGGCAGACATGGCGGCATGATGGCAGGACATATGGGACCATGATGGGAGATCATATGGGGGCAGAATGGGAGATCATATGGGGGCCAGGATAGAGACACATTGGGGATATGATGGGAGAACAAATGGGAGCAGGATGAAGACAAATTGGGCCAGGATGGAAGAATATATGCAGCCAGGAATGAGACACATGGCGGCCAGGAATGAGACACATGGGGATGTTATTACAGGAATTGGCTTGGATGTGGGACATTATTACTGTAAGGTCGAATTAAGGGATATTATTACTGCTATAATGTATTTTATTTTTGAGAATACTGTTTTCAATGGGGTGATGTTGCTATCGTGCAAAGTAGCAACTATGTCGCTATTTTCTTCATCTTGCACAGTGCAGAAGTTGGGGAAAAGTTGGGGAATGTGCTCTGGAAGCGGTGCTCTGGAGCACTGTGTTTTTTTCTGCAGAGACGAGTCCTGGCTGGAACAAGTGATGGCAGCCTGTGCTGGATGAGAAAGGAAAGCAAAAATGAAGGACTTCATCTAGAGATGTCAATGGTGAGTCAGTGTGTTACCTGTGTACTTAGACTATATACTACATACTATATACAGACCTCCTATGTATAATGTCACTGGCGAGTCAGTGTGTTTCCAGTATGCTGACACTATACACTGTATACTATGTACAGAACTCCTGTGTATGATGAGACTTATGGTAATATTAGTATTTTTTTATTAATGATAAGCATTGTAGTATTCGGTCACTATGTGGTGGTAATATGTGAAATGGTCATGGTGTGGTGGTATTTGTCCCTAGTATGTGGTATTATTCGGCCATTATGTGGTGGTAATATGTTATCTGGTCATGGTGTGGCGGTTTTCATCTCTTGTGTGTGATATTATTCAGTTACTATGTGATGGTAATATGTGGTCTGGTCATGGTGTGGCAGTATTTGTTCCTTGTATGAGGTATTATTCAGTCACTGTGTGGTGGTAATATGTGATCTGGTCATTGTGTGGCTGCATTTGTCCCCTGTATATCGTGTTTTTGGGCATTAATAAAAATGTTTGTGACTCATTCCCTTAACCCTTTAACCTCCGGAGCTTTTTTCAGCTTTGCTTTTTCGCTTTTTGCTCCCATTCTTCTCAGAGCCATAACTTTTTTATTTTTCCATCAATATGGCCGTGTGAGGGCTTGGTTTCTGCAGAACAAGTTGTACTTTTGAATGACACCATTGGATTTACCATGTCATGTACAAGACAGCAGGAAAACAAAATCCAAGTGCGGTGAAATTGCAAAAAAAAGTGCAATGCCACACTTGTTTTTTTGTCTGGCTTTTTTTTACTAGATTCACTGAATGCTAAAACTAACCTGCCATTATGATTCTCCAGGTCATTATGAGTTCACAGACACCAAACATGTCTAAGTAAGTATTTTCTTTATTCCACCCCTGGCTATTGCGGGCACATGTCAACTGTTCAAAGCAGCTGACATGTCCCGGGAAAGATGTGGGCTCACCGCCGATGTCGGAAAGGGGTTAAGGAAAAAAAATAATATATACCTAAAAAGAGTATTGGGTATTAGGTTAGAGTATAGTAGTGCCCTACCAAAAAAGTCTACCTTGTAGTGGTGGCTACTTAAAAAAAATCTTTTGGTCAAAACAAAAGCTGATGGCTATGTATGTGATATGGTGTTCGATGGGAACTGTTAATGTGTGATTGGTGAGGACATCGTGCAGAAGTGGAGGTTATTCAAGAGTGGGCGGTGGGACTGTGGAAGGTTCGAGGGGTGATGGTGGATCTAAAGTGGAGCCTCAGCAGAGTCTCAATGGGGCCCCAAAATGTAGCCAGTATGGGCCCTAAAATTCCTGGTGGCAGCTGTCCTAGTCATGGCCTTGAAGTTATGTTGGTGAAAACTGTCAATGTAAATTTTTGTCTATGTGTCCAATTTTATGATCGATGTGTCATGTATGAGAAAAACTGATAGAAGTTTCCTAAGCTTATGCTACAAATCAGTCAATGACAAGTAGACAGCACATGGATGTCAACTGAATGCTATCCAGTTTTTTTTTGTAGACTATAGACTTACTGTAAATAGGTCATTCTTCAAATCATATGTAGATCAGACATGTCTCATACTTTTTCTTTTGCAGACCATCTGCTAGGACCTATAGACTATAATAATAACTATATAAAAAACCCGATAGAACTTTTATAAAGTCCTATTTTTCATCTGTGTTGTCTAAGAAAGCAATTGTAACATCAACTAATCTTAATGGTGCCTTCGAAGGAATAAAAGAATCCACACTATCTATAAACAGAGAGATAGTGTAGGAATACTTAGCTAATTTAAATGAATTTAAATCTTCTGGTCCAGATGAATTACATCTTAGGGTGCTGTAAGAGTTAAAAGAGGAAATTGCTGAACCACTTGCGAGAATCTTTGAAAAATCATAGAGAACAGGAGAAGTCCCAGAAGATTTGAGAGGGGTAAATGCCATCCCTATCTTCAAAAAAGGAAACAAAATGGATCCAGTAAATTACAAGCCAGTGAGCCTTACTCCTATACAGGAAAAATATTTGAACAAACTATTAACCCCTTAATCCCATATGACGTACTATCCCGTCGAGGTGGGGTGGGCCTTAATTCCCACCGATGGGATAGTACGGGGGGAGCGCGGCCGATCGCGGCCAGGTGTCAGCTGACTATCGCAGCTGACATCCGGCACTATGTGCCAGGAGCGGTCACGGACCGCCCCCGGCACACATTAACCCCCAGCACACCGCGATCAAACATGATCGCAGTGTTCCGGCGGTATAGGGAAGCATTGCGCAGGGAGGGGGCTCCCTGCGTGCTTCCCTGAGACCCTCGGAGCAACGCGATGTGATCGCGTTGCTCCGAGCGTCTCTTACCTCCTCTCCCTGCAGTCCCCAGATCCAAAATGGCCGCGGGGCTGCATCCGGGTCCTGCAGGGAGGTGGCTTACCAAGCGCCTGCTCAGTGCAGGCGCTGGTAAGCCTGCAGCGCTGGAAGTTAGATCACTGATCTGACAGAGTGCTGTGCAAACTGTCAGATCAGCGATCTGTGATGTCCCCCCCTGGGACAAAGTAAAAAAGTTAAAAAATAAATTACCACATGTGTAAAAAAAAAAAAAAATTCCTAAATAACCATGGTACCGCTGAAAACGTCATCTTGTCCCGGAAAAAACGAGCCGCCATACAGCATCATCAGCAAAAAAATAAAAAAAGTTATAGTTTTCAGAATAAAGCGATGCCAAAATAATTATTTTTTCTATAAAATAGTTTTTATCGTATAAAAGCGCCAAAACATAAAAAAAATGATATAAATGAGGTATCGCTGTAATCGTACTGACCCGAAGAATAAAACTGCTTTACCAATTTTACCAAACGTGGAACGGTATAAACGCCTCCCCCAAAAGAAATTCACGAACAGCTGGTTTTTGGTCATTCTGCCTAACAAAAATCGGAATAAAAAGCGATCAAAAAAGTCACGTGCCCGAAAATGTTACCAATAAAAACGTCAACTCGTCCCGCAAAAAACAAGACCTCACATGACTCTGTTGACCAAAATATGGAAAAATTCTCATTCTAGGTCTCAAAATGTGGAGACGCAAAACTTTTTTGCTATAAAAAGCGTCTTTTAGTGTGTGACAGCTGCCAATCATAAAAATCCGCTATAAAAAATGCTATAAAAGTAAACCCCCCCTTCATCACCCCCTTAGTTATGGAAAAATAATAAAATTTAAAAAAATGTATTTATTTCCATTTTCCCATTAGGATTAGGGCTAGGGTTAGGGTTAGGGCTAGGGTTAGGGCTAGGGTTAGGGCTAGGGTTAGGGTTAGGGCTAGGGTTAGGGTTAGGTTTAGGGCTAGGGTTAGGGCTAGGGTTAGGGTTAGGGCTAGGGTTAGGGTTGGGGGTAGGGTTGGAGCTAAAGTTAGGGTTAGGGTTGGGGCTAAAGTTAGGGTTAGGGCTAAAGTTAGGGTTAGGGTTGGGGCTAAAGTTAGGGTTGGGGCTAAATTTAGGGTTAGGGTTTGGATTACATTTACGGTTGGGATTAGGGTTGGGATTAGAGTTAGGGGTGTGTCAGGGTCAAGGGTGTCATTAGGGTTACCGTTGGGATTAGGGTTAGGAGTGTGTTTGGAATAGGGTTTCAGTTAGAATTGGGGAGTTTCCACTATTTAGTCACATCAAGGGCTTTCCAAACGCGACATGGCGTCCGATCTCAATTCCAGTCAATTCTGCGTTGAAAAAGTAAAACAGTGCTCCTTCCCTTCCAAGCTCTCCCGTGTGCGTTTACCCCAACATATGGGGTATCAGCGTACTTGGGACAAATTGGACAACAGCTTTTGGGGTCCAAGTTCTCTTGCTACCCTTGGTAAAATAAAAAGTTGGGGGGCTAAAAATCATTTTTGTGGGAGAAACAAGATTTTTTATTTTCATGGCTCTGTGTTGTAAACTGTAGTGAAACACTTGGGGGTTCAAAGTTCTCACAACACGTCTAGATAAGTTCCTTGGGAGGTCTAGTTTCCAATATGGGGTCACTTGTGGGGGTTTCTACTGTTTGGGTACATCAGGGGCTCTGCAAATGCAACGTGACGCCTGCAGACCAATCCATCTAAGTCTGCATTCCAAATGGCGCCTATTCCATTCCGAGCTCTGCCATGCGCCCAAACAGTGGTTCCCCCCACATATGGGGTATCAGCGTACTCAGGACAAATTGGACAACAACTTTTGGCATCCAATTTCTTCTGTTACCCTTGGGAAAATACAAAACTGGGGGCTAAAAAATAATTTTTGTGGAAAAAAAAATATTTTTTATTTTCACGGCTCTGCGTTATAAACTGTAGTGAAACACTTGGGGGTTCAAAGTTATCACAAAACATCTAGATAAGTTCCTTGGGAGGTCTAGTTTCCAATATGGGGTCACTTGTGGGGGTTTCTACTGTTTGGGTACATCAGGGGCTCTGCAAATGCAACGTGACGCCTGCAGACCAATCCATCTAAGTCTGCATTCCAAATGGCGCTCCTTCCCTTCCGAGCTCTGCCATGCTCCCAAATGGTGGTTCCCCCCACATATGGGGTATCAGCGTACTCAGGACAAATTGGACAACAACTTTTGGGGTCCAATTTATCCTGTTACCCTTGTGAAAATACAAAACTGGGGGCTAAAAAATCTATTTTGTGAAAAAAAAAGAATTTTTATTTTCACGGCTCTGCGTTATAAACTGTAGTGAAACACTTGGGGGTTCAAAGCTCTCAAAGCACATCTAGATAAGTTCCTTAGGGGGTCTACTTTCCAAAATGGTGTCACTTGTGGGGGTTTTTAATGTTTAGGCACATCAGGGGCTCTCCAAGCGCGACATGGTGTCCCATCTCAATTCCAGTCAATTTTGCATTGAAAAGTCAAACGGTGCTCCTTCCCTTCCGAGCTCTGCCATGCGCCAAAACAGTCATTTACCCCCACATATTGGGTATCAGCGTACTCAGGACAAATTGCACAACAACTTTTGTGGTCCAATTTCTTCTCTTACCCTTGGGAAAATGAAAAATTGGGGGTGAAAAATCATTTTTGTGAAAAAATATGATTTTTTATTTTTACGGCTCTGCATTATAAACTTCTGTGAAGCACTTGTTGGGTAAAAGTGCTCACCACACATCTAGATAAGTTCATTAAGGGGTCTACTTTACAATATGGTGTCACTTGTGGGGGGTTTCAGTGTTTAGGCACATCAGGGGCTTTCCAAACGCAACATGGCGTCCCATCTCAATTCCAGTCAATTTTGCATTGAAAAGTCAAATGGCGCTCCTTCCCTTCCGAGCTCTGCCATGCACCCAAACAGTGGTTTACACCCACATATGGGGTATCAGCGTACTCAGGACAAATTGCACAACAACTTTTGGGGTCCAATTTCTTCTCTTACGCTTGTGAAAATATAAAATAGGGGGCGAAAATATCATTTTTGTGAAAAAATATGATTTTTTATTTTTACGGCTCTGCATTATAAACTTCTGTGAAGCACTTGTTGGATCAAAGTGCTCACCACACATCTAGATAAGTTCCTTAAGGGGTCTACTTTCCAAAATGGTGTCACTTGTGGGGGGTTTCAATGTTTAGGCACATCAGGGGCTCTCCAAACGCAACATGGCGTCCCATCTCAATTCCAGTCAATTTTGCATTGAAAAGTCAAATGGCACTCTTTCCCTTCTGAGCTCTGCCATGCGCCCAAACAGTGGTTTACCCCCACATATGGGGTATCAGCATACTCAGGACAAATTGTACAACAACTTTTGAGGTCCATTTTCTCCTGTTACCCTTGGTAAAATAAAACAAATTGGAGCTGAAATTAATTTTGTGTGAAAAAAAGTTAAATGTTCATTTTTATTTAAACATTCCAAAAATTCCTGTGAAACACCTGAAGGGTTAATAAACTTCTTGAATGTGGTTTTGAGCACCTTGAGGGGTGCAGTTTTTAGAATGGTGTCACACTTGGGTATTTTCTATCATATAGACCCCTCAAAATGACTTCAAATGAGATATGGTCCCTAAAAAAAATGGTGTTGTAAAAATGAGAAATTGCTGGTCAACTTTTAACCCTTATAACTCTCTAACAAAAAAAAATGTTGGTTCCAAAATTGTGCTGATGTAGACATGTGGGAAATGTTACCTATTAAGTATTTTGTGTGACATATATCTGTGATTTAAGGGCATAAAAATTCAAATTTGGAAAATTGCGAAATTTTCAAAATTTTCGCCAAATTTCTGCTTTTTTCACAAATAAACGCAAGTTATATCGAAGAAATTTTACCACTATCATGAAGTACGATATGTCATGAGAAATCACTGTCAGAATCGACAAGATCCGTTGAAGCGTTCCAGAGTTATAACCTCATAAAGGGACAGTGGTCAGAATTATAAAAATCGGCCCGGTCATTAACGTGCAAACCACTCTCGGGGCTTAAGGGGTTAAACAACATGTATGTAACTACTTGCATAAGAATACAGTAGTTAACCATAGCCAGCATGGGTTTGTAGAAAACAAGTCATGCCAGACTTATGTAATTTCCTTTTATGATGCAATCACTAACTGGGTGGATCAGGGAAATGCGGTAGATATAGTATATCTTGACTTCAGAAAAGCATTTGATAAAGTATTTCATGCTATCCTTATTGAAAAAATGACAAAGTATGGGATTAGCAAGGCTTAAGTTAGGTGGATTCATAACTGGCTCAGTGATTGTACTCAAAGAGTGGTAATAAATGGTTGCACATCCAATTGGAAAAGTGTTTCAAGTGGGGTACCACAAGGCTCTGTCCTGGCCCCAGTGTTTAACAGTTTTATAAATGATCTAGGTAAGGGAACTAAAGATAAACTAATCAAATTTGTAAATGATGCAAAGCTAGGAAGTTTAGCTAACACTAGAGAAGACAGAAAAATAATTCAGAAGGATCTTGATAAGCTTGAACAATGGGCAGTGACTAATGGAATGGTATTTAACAGGGAGAAATGCAAGATTCTATATCTGGGCAAGAAAAACGAAAATTACATCTGCAGAATGGGAGGATTAGAACTAAGAAACAGCAAGTGGGAAAAAGACTTGGGTATACTAAAGGCCCCGTCACACACAGCGACGCTGCAGCGATACAGACAACGATGCTGATCGCTGCAGCGTCGCTGTTTTGTCGCTGTGTGGTCGCTGGGGAGCTGTCACACAGACAGCTCTCTCCAGCGACCAATGATCAGGGGAACGACTTCGGCATCATTGAAACTGTCTTCAACGATGCCGAAGTCCCCCTGCAGCACCCGGGTAACCAGGGTAAACATCGGGTTACTAAGCGCAGGGCCGCGCTTAGCAACCCGATGTTTACCCTGGTTACCAAAAAAAAAAAAACAGTACATACTCACCATCTGATGTCCATCAGGTCCCTTGCCATCTGCTTCCTGCTCTGACTGAGATCCGGCCGTACAGTGAGAGCAGAGCGCAGCGGTGACGTCACCGCTGTGTTGTACTTTCACTTTCACTTTGCGGCGCTCAGTCAGTGTGGGAAGCAGACGGCAAGGGACCTGACGGACATCAGATGGTGAGTATGTACTGTTTGGTTTTTTTTACATTTACGCTGGTAACCAGGGTAAACATCGGGTTACTAAGCGCGGCCCTGCGCTTAGTAACCCGATGTTTACCCTGGTTACCAGTGAAGACATCGCTGGATCGGTGTCACACACACCGATTCAGCGATGTCAGCGGGACCTCAACGATCAAAAAACGGCCCAGGCCATTCCGACACGACCAGCGATCTCGCAGCAGGGGCCTGATCGCTGGTACGTGTCACACATAGCGAGATCGCTACTGAGGTCGCTGTTGCGTCACAAAACTTGTGACTCAGCAGCGATCTCGCTAGCGATCTCGCTATGTGAGACGGGGCCTTTAGAGATCACAGACCACATGAGTCAATAGTGTGATGCAGAAGCAAAAAAGGCAAACACAGTTCTAGAATGTATTAAGAGAAGCATAGAGTCTAGATCACGTAATTATTTCTCCTCCTTCATCAGGTCGCATCTGGAATATTGTGTCTAGTTCTCGGCACCAAATTTTAAAAAAGACATTGAAAAACTGTACAAAGTTCTGAAGACATACCGAGGTGGTGAGCGGACAGCAAAGTATGTCCTATGAGGAACAATTAAAAGATCTGTGAATGTTTAGCTTGCAAAGAACAAAGGCTAAGAGGAGACTTAATAGCTGTCTACAAATATCTGAAGGGATGTCACAGTGTAAAGGGATCATCCTTATTCTCAGTTGCACATGGAAACATGAGAATCAATGGAATGAAACTGAAAGGGAGAAGATGCAGAACACAGTGGGTACCAAAAGTATTCAGACCCCTTTAAATTTTTTCACTCTTTGTTTCATTGCAGTCATTTCATAAATTCAAAAAAGTTCATTTTTTTCTCATTAATGTTCACTCTCCACCCCATCTAGACTGAAAAAAACAGAAATGTAGACATTTTTGCAAATTTATTACAAAAGAAAAGCTGAAATATCTCATGGTCATAAGTATTCAGACCCTTTGCTCAGACACTCATATTTAAGTCACATGCTGTCCATTTCCTTGTGATCCTCCTTAAGATGGTTCTACTCCTTCATTGGAGTCCAGCTGTGTTTAATTTAACTGATAGGACTTGATTTGGAAAGGCACACACCTGTATATATAAGACCTCACAGCTCACAGTGTATGTCAGACTAAATGAGAATCATGAGGTCAAAGAAATTGGCCAAGGACCTCAGAGACAGAATTGTGGCAAGGCACAGATCTGGCCTGGGTTACAAAAGAATTTCTGCAGTACTCAAGGTGCCTAAAAGCACATTGGCATCCACAATCCTTAAATGGAAGATGTTTGGGACAACCAGAAGTCTTCCTAGACCTGACCATCCAGCCAAACTGAGCAATCGTGGGAGAAGAGCCTTGGTGAGAGAGGTAAAAAAGATACCCAAGATCACTGTGGCTGAGAGAGATGGGAGAAAGTTCCACAAAGTCAACTATCACTGCAGCCCTCCAGCAGTCAGGCTTTTGTGGCACAGTGGCCCAATGGAAGCCTCTCCTCAGTGCAAGGCATATGATAGCCTGCAGAGAGTTTGCTAAAAAAAACACATGAAGGACTCCCAGGCTATGATAAATAAGATTCTCTGGTCTGATGAGATGAAGATAGACCTTTCTGGTGATAATTCTAAGCAGTATCTGTGGAGAAAACCTGGCACTGCTCATCACCTGCCCAATATAATCCCAACAGTGAAACATGGTGGTGGCAGCATCATGCTATGGGGGTGTTTTTCAGCTGCAGGGACAGGACGACTGGTTGTCATTGAAGGAAACATGAATGCAGCTAAGTACAGAGATATCCAGGATGAAAACCTCTTCTAGAGTGCTCTGGACCTCAGACTTGGCCGAAGGTTCACCTTCCAACAAAACAATGACCCTAAGCACACAGCTAAAATAACAAAGCAGTGGCTTCAGAACAACTGTGTAACCATTCTTGACTGGCCCAGCCAGAGCCCTGACCTAAACCCAATTGAGCATCTCTGGAGAGACCTGAAAATGGCTGTCCACCAACATTCACCATCCAACCTGACTGATCTGGAGAGGATCTGCAACGAAGAATGGCAGAGGATCCCCAAATCCAGGTGTGGAAAACTTGTTGCATCATTCCCAAGAAGACTCATGGCTGTACTAGCTCAAAAGGGTGTTTCTACTCAATACTGAGCAAAGGGTCTGAATACATATGACCATGTGATATTTCAGTTTTTCTCTTTTAATAAATTTGAAAAAACTTCTACATTTCTGTTTTTTCAGTCTAGATGGGGTGGAGGGTGAACATGAGAAAAAAAGATTTTTTTGAATTTACAAAATGGCTGCAATGAAACAAAGAGTGAAAAACTTAAAGAGGTCTGAATACTTTCCGTACCCACTGTAGATATTATAAAAAACTTTTTGACAGTGAGGCTGATCAATGAGTGTAATAGGATGCCATGAGAAGTGGTGAGTTCTCCTTCAAAGGAAGTCTTCAAACAGAGGCTGGACAGACATCTGTCTGAGATGTTTATGGAATCGTGCATTGCGCAGGGGGTTCGACACATTGACCCTTGAGGTCCCTTTCAACACCGTAAAATCTACCTGGACTATTTGTAGCTAAGCAACTTAACCCAAATTGAGTAACCATTACGATTTTGTTCCATTCATTTAGAAAACATAAATGTGTGTGCCACCTTTGGAGTCACATTTGTTCTACAGTTTAAACTGTTTTGTTAACACCATTCCATATTGTGTCCTCCACAGGCACTCACTGCAAGGCCTCACCAGTGCCACCACCTTTAGTTACGCCATACCTCAGATAATGATAACATAGTACCACTTTTTGCACCTAAAGCCAAGGGCACTATAAGGAATACTCTGCAAAGACACTAATAGGACCATGATAATTGATTTACAATTAATACAGGAGGTATTGTGTCTTATTGTTACTGGGGCCAATTAAGAATCGCAGCGAGGAAAGATTAAATATAAAGTTACTAGAAATATTGATCACCTGTATTCAGTGGTTAAATAGTGGGAACAGCATATTAGCTCCTGCATTTCAGGCATAACAATTTCTTAAGATATTGGTGTGCAAATTATTTCTTCTGGCATTTAAATAATTTAATCAAGTTTTTTGTACCACTGACCTCATCCTTGTCTTTAAATTTGCTACATGCAGGGTTGGGGCTCAATAACACTGCAGATTATATTATCATGCCATGCAGATGTATTTTAGAACACCTACTTAAACTGTATATAGTTTCTATGGCCCTTATAATTTAGGTTTGTTGGGTCTATGGTCATCTACCTAGGGGCCCAGAATTTTCATGCTGCACCTCGATACTTTTTTAGAATTGGAATTTAACCTGTAAGCAATTTTACAGGGAATATTGAATTGTGTGTATACGCATTTCTGACATTGAACTAAAACACTTGGAAATAGATAAGCAAGTCTGGAAAATGTCTACATTATAGCCAAAGTAAGGTCAAGACATTCAAGTGGGGTGGAACAAACAGTAATCACTCTGCCGCGTGCCTACGAAACACATGATCAGTTCGCAAATTGTTAAGCAATACCAGATCTCAGTATATGAAAAGCCTTGAGTGATTTTGTGCCAGGGTCTAACATTATACACATAAACAGTGTAATGTTGGGTTCACACAGGGAGCTTTTTCCAATGCAAGAGTTTTTCCACTGAGCTGTGTTTTCAAGGCCATTGGGAAAACCACAATATTGCACACTCCATGTAAAGTCAACATATGGGTTTTTTAGATTAGTCCTGCATATATGGAAACAGTCCTATGAAAATAAACTGTTTTACAAAATAAATTCCCCTCTGAATCACTAATGTACATAAGTTTTAAACTTAAAGGGATTGGCTACTAATACTGCTGTAGAATCTGCAGCCAGCCGGGCATTTTCTGTGCAGGTGCTACTGCAAAGGAGAAATAGTGTTACATGGTGGTTATTCATATGACATACAAACACAGCTCGACCATTTCTAGTATGCTAGATTGTTCTGGCGCGAAGATGGGGTGAAAAGAAGGGTACCCCTTCTTTGACTTCTATATTGCCGGTGGATGCATGGGACACGACCACACATAATGATAGTTACAGTTGCTTTTTCAATGGACACATAATAATTATCATTGCTATAGAGTCGCTAATATCACGTCTACAACAAGGAATTTCCTGGCTCTGATACTACGTGTAGAAAAAGTGAAATAATCAAATTGCTGGAACATTTCCCAGTGTTTATACTCCAGCGAAATACAAACAGTGCAAGAGGATAGAATGTATAAGACAGGACAGAAAAATAATATTTACATAAAATTCCTGTTCGGGAAACCAGTAAGAAACATGTGGAGATATTTAGCAAACTGTATAAAGCATTCATTAAATGCATTCCTCTCACAACCTGGCTACACAACTTACCACAGACCGAAAAGACAGGAAATTTCTGCATTCCCTCAAACACTTGTACCTGGACTGCAAGAAAGCGAGGAATCAGTGGAGCTGCTTCATGTAAGCGCATATGCAGGCAATGAAATGTTTTGGCTGTTGAATAGATAACTGCATATACAATTTGCCATATCCTAATATTGCCATTAGGCATCAATAGGCAGCATGTATCATGTCACCAGTGGCTAGAACAACATTGTTGGCTCAGAACTGATCCCTTTTGTCCTCTGTGGACAAAATGTCTTAATTAAGGATAGTCTGATAAGGGCTTCGGAAACGTTTTCTACTGACCAAGGTAATGTCTACACCCCACCTTCTGTTATCAAAGGTCATTAAAAAATTAAAAATACTGCTCAACTTGCATTTTATTTGTCTCCTGAACTGTGTATAACACAAAATAAACAGATAGGCAATTATGTTGCTAAGGCCGGGGTCACACTAGCGTATAACACGGATGAGTGCTATGCGAGAAAACATCGTGCAGCACTAACACCAGTGTTAATCTATGGGGCAGCTCACATCTGCGATTATTTTCTCATGCCGAATTGGCATGCGAGAATAATTACAGTACACTGTGATTCTCCCCGACACTTGGCTGAGTCTCGGATCACTCGCACCCATATAAGTCTATGGGTGCAAGTGACACAGCGCATATCACTCGGATATAATCCGAGTGCAGTGCGATATACGCCAACGACGGCAATGGAGGAGATGAAGAAATTAGTTTCTCCGCCTCCTCCGCAGCTGTGCTCCAATTTTCTCTGTGGGAGAGGCTCGGAGCACAGTAGTATGACACTTGGCTCCCTCTCGCAGCAGAGCAGGAGCCGAGGGTCATTAGCATATCGCATCCGATGCTCTCGCATCAGATGCTATATGCTAGTATGACCCCGACCTTAGGAAGAGAATGCGGCAGCCATATACAGGACTGTAAAATGTATAATCACTAGAGATGAGCGAACCCGTGGAAGTTCGGGTTAAGTCCAAAGTTCAGTTCAGGAACCCAAAGTTGACCCGATTTTGACCAATATATAGGCCCAAGCCCTATATAAGTTCATGGAGACCCAACATTAGTGCTGTAAAATGGTTGTAAAATGGACTATTAGGACTAGGGGGCTGCAAAAAGAAAGCAAAGTGGGGATAAGAGCAGGACAATTGCCTTGCAAACAAATGTGGATAGGAAAATAACTTAAAATAACATCAAATATAAAAAAATAATAATGTTCAATTAGGTGGATGGGATCCAAGTGGAGGAGTGGAGCAGTGCCTTGCGTATATAGTTTACTGTACTTGTTAATAAATAAATGAAAAAATGAGGTGGGGTCCTCCCTATTTTTAATAACCAACCAAGGCAAAGCAGACAACTGTGAGCTTGTCTTATTTGGGAAGGGGCCAATATCCTTTTAGTTTCCCAGCCTATTAACCCCTTTACCCCGAGGGTGGTTTGCATGTTAATGAGCGGGCCAATTTTTGCAATTCTGACCACTGTCATTTCTTGAGGTAATAACTCTGGAACGCTTCAATGGATCCTGGTGATTCTGAGACTGTTTTTTCATGACATATTGTACTTCATGATAGTGGTGACATTTCTTCGGTATGATTTGCATTTATTTGTGAAAAAAAACGACATTTGGTGAAAATTTTGCAATTTTCCAACTTTGATGCCCTTAAATCACAGAGATATGTCACACAAAATAGTTAATAAATAACACTTCCTACCAGGGCCGGTTTTAGGCAAAGTGGGGCCCTAGGCAAAGTTTAAAATGGGGCCCCAAATGCTAACATATTGCACGTCACACAGAAGCATTTCGGTTGTATTTACCTGCGCTGATCTCAGGCCGCTAAACGAGTGTGATCGACAATACTGAAGTCGTTGGACGCTTGTTTCCCGGCCTCTTTCCACCATCTGAGAAAGAATGATGGGACAGAACCATCACTAATAGATCACTAACAGATCACCATACAGTATCATGTTATCAACAGCACATCTACAGTTTACACTGGCTATGTGCTGCTGAGAACAATGATTTTTATTCCGGCATAAACAATCCAATCACCCAATGAATATGCAGCATGTTGCTTGTTTAGTATAATACACCCCATAGTCCTCCATATATTATAATGTGCACCACAGTCCTCCATATTGTAAAATGCACACGCCATAGTCCTCCATATAGTATACAGCAGAGCCCACAGTAGTATACAGCAGAGCCCCCAGTGGTATACAGCAGAGCCCACAGGGGTATACAGCAGAGCCCCCAGGGGTATACAGCACAGCCCCCAGTGGTATACAGCAGAGCCCCCAGGGGTATACAGCAGAGCCCCCAGTAGTATACAGCACAGCCCCCAGTAATATACAGCAGAGCCCCCAGGGGTATACAGCAGAGCCCCCAGGGGTATACAGCAGAGCCCCCAGTAGTATACAGCACAGCCCCCAGTGGTGTACAGCAGTGCCCCCAGGGGTATACAGCAGAGCCCCCAGTAGTATACAGCACAGCCCCCAGTAATATACAGCAGAGCCCCCAGGGGTATACAGCAGAGCCCCCAGGGGTATACAACAGAGCCCCCAGGGGTATACAGCAGAGCCCCCAGGGGTATACAGCACAGCCCCCAGTGGTATACAGCAGAGCCCCCAGTAGTATACAGCACAGCCCCCAGTGGTGTACAGCAGTGCCCCCAGGGGTATACAGCAGAGCCCCCAGTAGTATACAGCACAGCCCCCAGTAATATACAGCAGAGCCCCCAGTAATATACAGCAGAGCCCCCAGGGGTATACAGCAGAGCCCCCAGGGGTATACAGCACAGCCCCCAGTGGTGTACAGCAGTGCCCCCAGGGGTATACAGCAGAGCCCCCAGTAGTATACATCACAGCCCCCAGTAATATACAGCAGAGCCCCCAGTAATATACAGCAGAGCCCCCAGGGGTATACAGCAGAGCCCCCAGTAGTATACAGCACAGCCCCCAGTGGTGTACACCACAGCTCACATCCCCCCCTCTCCTCTCCTCTCCTCCCCTCCCCTCTCCTCTCCCCGTCCAGTAAAAAGAAAAAACAAAAACAAAACACAAGCTCCTCACCTCTCCACGCGTGCCCGCGCTGCTCCTGTGTCGGTGGCTGCAGCTGCTCTGCCTGGGACACAGTGAGTGCGCGTGCACCCGCTGTGTCAGAGGCAGAGCGGGGAATGATGGGAGAGGGGGCGTCAGGTGACGCTCTCTCCTCCATCATTGCTTTGAACTGTACCGGCAGACGCCGGTACAGTTCAATGCGGCGGGGGAGTCAGCGCTGGCGGCAGGCGGGCCCCCTGCCTCACAGGGGCCCCATAGCGGCTGCGTGATTTGCCGCTAGCTGGGGGCCCCTGGGGGAGTGGGGGCCCCAGGCAGCTGCCTGGTCTGCCTGCCCCTAACGCCGGCCCTGCTTCCTACATGTCTCCTTTACATCAGCACAATTTTGGAACCAATATTTTTTGTTAAGAAGTTATAACGGTTAAAAGTTGACTAGCGATTTTCATTTTTCCATCAAAATTTACAAAACTATTTTTTTTAGGGACCACATCACATTTGAAGGGGTCTATATGATAGAAGATACCCAAAAGTGACTCCATTCTAAACACTGCACCCCTCAAGGTGCGCAAAACCACATTAAAGAAGTTTATTAACCCTTTTAGGTGCTTCACAGGAATAAAAAAAAATAACATTTAACTTTTTTTCACAAAAAATTTACTTCAGATCTAAAAAAATTTTATTTTGACAAGGATAACAGGAAAAAATGGACATCAAGATTTGTTGGGTCATTTCTTCTGAGCATGCCGATACCCCATATGAGGGAGAAAACCACTGCTTGGGTGCATGGCAGAGCTCGGAAGGGAAGGAGAGCCATTTGACTTTTTTAATACAAAATTTGCTGGAACAATTGGCGGATGCCATGTCATGTTTGAAGAGCCCCTGATGTGCCTAAACAATGAAAATCCCCCACAATTACATCATTTTGGAAACTAGACCCCTCAGAGAACTAATCTAGATGTGTGGTGAGCACTTTGAGCCTTCAGGTGTTTCCCAGAAGTTTATAACGTTGAGCTGTAAAAATAAAAAAAAAATCTAATTTTCTTCATAAAAATGATGTTTTAGCCCCAAATTTTGCATTTTCTTAAGGGTAACAGGAGAAATTGCACCATACAATTTGTATTGCAATTTCTCCTGAGTACACCAATCTATATATATAATTGTCTAAGGGTTTTTCCGCCTTTCTGTCTGTCTGTCCTGGCAATCTCTCTGATTGGTCCAGCCGCCAGCATGGCGACGATGATGTCATAAAGGTTGCCTCGACCAATCAGCGATGGGCACAGTCTGCCACGAATTCGCCTCGACCAATCAGCGACGGGCACAGTATCGACGTAGATGTCATAATGGTTGCCATGGCGACGATGATGTCATAAAGGTTGCCTCGACCAATCAGCGACGGGCACAGTCTGCCGCGAATTCTGGAATCATCATTGTCCATATACTACGGGGACATGCATATTCTAGAATACCCGATGCATTAGAATCGGGCCACAATCTATCTATATATATAATTGTCTAAGGGTTTTTCCGTCTGTCTGTCTGTCTGTCTTTCTGTCTGTCTGTCTGTCCTGGAAATCCCGCGTCTCTGATTGGTCGAGATCTTGAATGGAAGAAAAGATCATGTCCATAAAGATGGGAGCAAAACCCAAAAATAATAAGATATTCACAAAAAGGTAAAGCTTTTATTCAATATAGCACAGCAAAAAACACTGACACATGAACAACACAATTTAAAATCAATTAAAATGCAAAATGCAACACACAAAAAACAAAGCAGTCATCTCCTAATATGGGGAAGATGGCAGACCACATCCCTGCCCTCTCCAACAGATGGTAATAAATATAAAGTGCAATAGACTGGACTGAGGTGTAACAGCCCAGGCCCCTAATGATTGAGAATGCAGACAGTCAAATAAATGTTGCCAATAAATAAGATAAATAGATATCTATATATATATTGGCCCTTAAGCATATAACTAAAAGCACAACACTGAGAGCAAAACCCGCCTGTTAGAAATTATGTAACAAGACCAACCTGTATCACAGTACCACCTTACTTACAGAATGGGTCAAGGAGGAAAGTATTTTCCTTGCAACAGGATAGACAAAGATACACAAAATGGTGATCCGAGCCTAGGTGGAAGTATGCATATGCCCTGTGGATCCCAAACTGGACATGGTAAGTAGGTTGTGCAGGCACCAATAGAGGACAAAGCAATCAATTGTAAATCATGGGAGAAGGAAAGGGGATGTGGGGTGCAAACCCACGCGTATCGCCGCAACTGTGGCGGCTTCCTCAGGGAAAAAATAGCATGCTGTAGTAGTACCTGTGCAGATCTTATATACAAATTAGTAATGGAATAAATGGTGTTCACCTGTGTAAAGCAATCGCAGAGGAACACGAGGAGTCAGCTGGCGGCCGCCATATTGTTGTATGCAGTGTATAACCGATAAAGTTTTCTTTGTTGTGCCAGTAGCCGGGCATGCGCATGCGCGGTGCAGGCACCGGCCACCGCACAGACAAAGTGTATTCACGGACCAAGGAGGCAGAGAAATAAATAAATAAAGCGCTAAGATGCCAAATAGAAGTCAAAGTGTGTGTGTATAGGTGATGAACATCCATATGTAAACGGGCAAGGTAAAATTGGAACGCCGACAAATGCGCATGCGCAATGGCATCAGTTTACTGAAAGGCACTTCACTTCAGTCCACATGAATGGAGAATCTGAGCATGCGCAGTGGGAGCAATACAAAGTAGAGATGAAAAAGATGCCCCATTAGCGCAACTGTCCAGTAAGAAGTGTGGATAGTGGTGGTGAGGAACCAAAATAAACTTACTGGGCACACATAATATGGTGCCAAATCAGTAATTATATTTATTAATCAGCAAAATACAAAGTGCACAAATGGTGCTATATAGAGGCTGATGTGATCAAACACCCGCACGAATACACTAGTAATATATTACAGTATAGAGCACTTATATGCCCATTATCTCTGATTACTGACGGAATCCAAGCATACACACTGGCTATCCCTTGGCTGAATATGTTCTGACCTAGTCATAATGGAATTTAAAATAAAAATATACACAAAAAATGAAAATAATAGATGATGGATAATAGATCGATAACTCAAAAGAGTGTCACCGCACCTACACAAAAAAGGGGGGAGGGGGCAGATATTGGAGATCACGAAAAATATGATAACAGCCCCTCAAAATGCAATGAAACTAAAACCTACTGCCAAGGCATGTATGTGCCAAGAAAATTGATAACCACACACGTGCCTGAGCAGATGTGGCAAAGTGTGGCAACGTAAGCCACACAAAGATGACAACAAAGTTTGAAAAAATGACGGTTATATAATTAAGGGTCAAAGACAGGTGAATGGACTCCAAAGGGGATACCCTGTGGTACTGTGATACATATCCAACTCACAAATGTATAACTACTACACCAACTTATCTAGAAAAAGTGAGGTCCAAAGAGAGTCCATTGGTAACTCAAGGGCAACAGATCAGGCATAAAAGCCATTAAACAAGAGCTCTTCGTTGAGTCCATTCGGTGACAAACTATTGAGATCAAAGATCCAGCGTGATTCCCGGCGCAGGAGTTCCTTAGTGGGATCTCCTCCCCGAATGCTGCTCAAGACCTGGTCAACCACCATGATCCGCATCTTCTGGTATTTGCTGTTATGGTGTGATAGAAAGTGGGATGCAACCGATGAGATGTTCTTTCCTTTGTCCATATCTGCCCTTGCATTCACAATGTTTGACATGTGTTGTTGAGTCCTCCGTCTTACTTCTTGAGATGTTTGTCCAACATAAAGTTTTGGACATGGACAGATCAGGACATAAATGACATTTTTTGACCTGCAATTGAAGTAATTCCTTGTCTTCAGTTCGCCTGGAAAAATTGACAAAGTCAGGGAGTCAGTGGCAGTCATATAAGGGCACACATTGCAATTTCCACACGGGAAAGAACCTTTCAACCTATGTCCTGACCCCAGGCTGACAGTGGGCCTTTTAAAATGGCTAGTGGTAAGGACATCCTTAAGGTTTTTGGCCCTCCTGGCAGTAATCCTAGGCCTGTCAGATAGAAAAGGCCGCAGCCTGGGTTCATTTAACAGTATCCCCCAATGCCTACCTAGGATGTTATAAACATCCCTCCATTGATTATTGTATGCCGTGATTAAGTTCAATGTTGGCATTCTATTGCGTATCTGTGGCTCCAAAAGGCTCCGTCTTTCCCTTTGTCGGGAATGCTCAAAGGCACGTGCTATAATCTTTTTTGGATATCCGCGTTTTGACAATCTACCAGTTAGATCAGAAGCCCCCTCCCGAAAATCTAAATCCAAGCTGCAGTTGCGTCTTACCCTCAAGAATTGTCCTTTCGGAAGGTTATTCCGTAAATGTTGAGGGTGAAAGCTGGAAAAATGGAGGAGGTTATTTGTGGCTGTGGTCTTGCGGAAAATCTTGGTTAGGATTTGGTTCCCCACTTTCATAACCTTTAAATCCAAAAAATCAACCGACGTTGTAGATAGAGAAGCTGTAAGAGAAATATTGAATGCATTGTCATTTAGTATGGAGATGAAATTCCTGCAATCATGTTCAGAACCTGTCCACAGGACAAGCAAATCGTCGATGTAACGAAACCAACGGAATACGTGGGCTTGGAAATCCTGCAATGGGCGCACCTGTGTCTCCTCCCACCACCCCATGAAGAGGTTGGCGTAGGAGGGTGCACAGCGGGCGCCCATTGCTGTCCCAGAGACTTGCTTGTAGAAGACTCTATCAAAAACAAAATAACTGTTGGATAATACAAAGGATAGGAGGTCCAAGATGAAAGAATGGTGTCTGCGGTCACCTGTGATCTGTTGGTTCAGGAAGAATGTGACCGCCTCTACGCCCAGTGCATGTTCAATGCAAGTATACAATGAAGTGACGTCCATCGTTACTAGAATGGTGTTCTCCGGGATGGTCAGATCTTGTAACTGCCGTATCAGATGAGAAGTGTCCTGGATAAATGAATCTAAATGAACAACAAATGGTTGCAAAAAGTGGTCCAAATAGATGCAAGGTCTCTCATACAAACCTCCAATCCCAGCCACAATCGGCCTACCAGGTGGTTCTTGAATGGACTTATGAACCTTCGGAAGAAGATACAGGGTAGGCACGATCGGGGACACTGTGGTAAGGAATTTGAGCTCTCTATTGTCCAAGATGTTATTGAGTCTGGCGGAAGTTAGGAGGCGATCCAGCTTCTTTTTAAAGGTGCCTGTGGGGTCAGAGGGCAGAACTTGATAACATTGGGTGTTACTTAACTGACGTCGGGCTTCCCTCAGATACATTTCGATGGGCCAGATAACAATATTCCCGCGCTTGTCCGCCTCTTTTATAATAAAGGACGGATTATCTTTCAGTCTGGTTAAGATTTGTCTCTCTCTTATCCCCAAATTTTCACCTTGATGTTTGTTAAGCTGAAGCCTAGCCACATCCCGACTTACCATGTCATAAAAAATTTGGACAGTTGGAGAAATAGAAAATGAGGGAGTGGCTTGTGAAGGCAGATGCCAAAGTCTTTGACCACCCCCAGGGCTTTCATTTTCATCCAGAAGTTGTACAAGGTCACTGAAGACCTGCCTCTCATCTTGAGGCATTGAGTCCATGATGGATGGCTGATGGTACATGAGTTTAAAGACCAATCTCCTGCAAAATAAATAAACATCCTTTATAAGGGTGAATTTGTCCAATTTATTCATAGGGGAGAAAGATAAACCCAGTGTCAAAACACGCCTTTCTTCATCTGTGAGTACATAGTCGGATAAATTTACAATTTGTAGATTACCTGCATCATTGGTATCCATTCCCAAGGTTACTTCCTCCTGCTCTGTCTCACTGGTCTCCTGTATGTTGGGGACCATGTTTGATACCTCCATCCCTTCTTTCTTGTGTTGGGCGGGTTTTCGGCGACCTCTTCTATCGCGCTTCCTGGATCGCTTGCGCTTGAAGATAAAAAATCACTAGTAGAAGAGTCACCGACCACTACAGGAATGGAGGGCTTCCTCTGGGGATGCTCTGAGCCATTGAATTTTCTAAACCGACCATTGCCTTGGTGTGACCATTTGAAGATCTGCTGGTTATCAAAATCATACTTATCCCGAAGGAACTTCCTCTTTTTCTTTATTATGATATCTTTCTCCAAAGTCTCAATTGTTTCTTTGAGCTTGAGCTGAAATGGTACAACAACGCTATGTGTGTCCAAAGTGCTCAATTGTGTCTCCTTTTCCTTAATACTTTCCTTAAGTTTTCCCATGAGCTTACGATCATGGTCTATCAGCAAATTAATCAAAATGGAGGAACACTTTAGAAGACCAGCCTCCGAGGTGCTCTTGAACTCCTTATCTGCCTCCCATGCTGGAAAGATCTTAACTCTCAAGCCCCTTGGGACAATGCCTAGTTTATTATATTCTTCTAGGCTCTTGATATTTAGCCACGTTTTTGTTAATGATTTATGAAGATCAGTAATTTCAGAGCATAAGCGACTAGCGGTGGCATCCGTAGTGGACACCAAGTTTGGAGGGCCAAAGATGTCCTCAGTCTGACCCCTCCATGCCAACTCCCTCGTCTCCAAATTCATGGCAGACACCAGAAACCACCAAATAATTAACCAGAAATAGCATAAAGACCAATCACAATACCCAACAATAAATATACTAGCTAATAACAACAATACAAAACATAGGTCTTGCGTGCCAACACTCCACTAGAAAGGCCTGGGAACTAACAACAGGCTAAAAACATGCAAATGTATAAGGGGAAGCGGAGGGCACCACTAAATGTAAGAGTTAGGGGCTCACCATGGACAAAAAAACACTGAAAACTTGAATGGAAGAAAAGATCACGTCCATAAAGATGGGAGCAAAACCCAAAAATAATAAGATATTCACAAAAAGGTAAAGCTTTTATTCAATATAGCACAGCAAAAAACACTGACACATGAACAACACAATTTAAAATCAATTAAAATGCAAAATGCAACACACAAAAAACAAAGCAGTCATCTCCTAATATGGGGAAGATGGCAGACCACATCCCTGCCCTCTCCAACAGATGGTAATAAATATAAAGTGCAATAGACTGGACTGAGGTGTAACAGCCCAGGCCCCTAATGATTGAGAATGCAGACAGTCAAATAAATGTTGCCAATAAATAAGATAAATAGATATCTATATATATATTGGCCCTTAAGCATATAACTAAAAGCACAACACTGAGAGCAAAACCCGCCTGTTAGAAATTATGTAACAAGACCAACCTGTATCACAGACCACCTTACTTACAGAATGGGTCAAGGAGGAAAGTATTTTCCTTGCAACAGGATAGACAAAGATACACAAAATGGTGATCCGAGCCTAGGTGGAAGTATGGATATGCCCTGTGGATCCCAAACTGGACATGGTAAGTAGGTTGTGCAGGCACCAATAGAGGACAAAGCAATCAATTGTAATTGTAATAAATGTGATACTGTTAAATGAACCCAGGCTGCGGCCTTTTCTATCTGACAGGCCTAGGATTACTGCCAGGAGGGCCAAAAACCTTAAGGATGTCCTTACCACTAGCCATTTTAAAAGGCCCACTGTCAGCCTGGGGTCAGGACATAGGTTGAAAGGTTCTTTCCCGTGTGGAAATTGCAATGTGTGCCCTTATATGACTGCCACTGACTCCCTGACTTTGTCAATTTTTCCAGGCGAACTGAAGACAAGGAATTACTTCAATTGCAGGTCAAAAAATGTCATTTATGTCCTGATCTGTCCATGTCCAAAACTTTATGTTGGACAAACATCTCAAGAAGTAAGACGGAGGACTCAACAACACATGTCAAACATTGTGAATGCAAGGGCAGATATGGACAAAGGAAAGAACATCTCATCGGTTGCATCCCACTTTCTATCACACCATAACAGCAAATACCAGAAGATGCGGATCATGGTGGTTGACCAGGTCTTGAGCAGCATTCGGGGAGGAGATCCCACTAAGGAACTCCTGCGCCGGGAATCACGCTGGATCTTTGATCTCAATAGTTTGTCACCGAATGGACTCAACGAAGAGCTCTTGTTTAATGGCTTTTATGCCTGATCTGTTGCCCTTGAGTTACCAAGGGACTCTCTTTGGACCTCTCTTTTTCTAGATAAGTTGGTGTAGTAGTTATACATTTGTGAGTTGGGTATGTATCACAGTACCACAGGGTATCCCCTTTGGAGTCCATTCACCTGTCTTTGACCCTTAATTATATAACCGTCATTTTTTCAAACTTTGTTGTCATCTTTGTGTGGCTTACGTTGCCACACTTTGCCACATCTGCTCAGGCACGTGTGTGGTTATCAATTTTCTTGGCACATACATGCCTTGGCAGTAGGTTTTAGTTTCATTGCATTTTGAGGGGCTGTTATCATATTTTTCGTGATCTCCAATATCTGCCCCCTCCCCCCTTTTTTGTGTAGGTGCGGTGACACTCTTTTGAGTTATCGATCTATTATCCATCATCTATTATTTTCATTTTTTGTGTATATTTTTATTTTAAATTCCATTATGACTAGGTCAGAACATATTCAGCCAAGGGATAGCCAGTGTGTATGCTTGGATTCCGTCAGTAATCAGAGATAATGGGCATATAAGTGCTCTATACTGTAATATATTACTAGTGTATTCGTGCGGGTGTTTGATCACATCAGCCTCTATATAGCACCATTTGTGCACTTTGTATTTTGCTGATTATTAAATATAATTACTGATTTGGCACCATATTATGTGTGCCCAGTAAGTTTATTTTGGTTCCTCACCACCACTATCCACACTTCTTACTGGACAGTTGCGCTAATGGGGCATCTTTTTCATCTCTACTTTGTATTGCTCCCACTGCGCATGCTCAGATTCTCCATTCATGTGGACTGAAGTGAAGTGCCTTTCAGTAAACTGATGCTATTGCGCATGCGCATTTGTCGGCGTTCCAATTTTACCTTGCCCGTTTTCATATGGATGTTCATCACCTATACACACACACTTTGACTTCTATTTGGCGTCTTAGCGCTTTATTTATTTATTTCTCTGCCTCCTTGGTCCGTGAATACACTTTGTCTGTGCGGTGGCCGGTGCCTGCACCGCGCATGCGCATGCCCGGCTACTGGCACAACAAAGAAAACTTTATCGGTTATACACTGCATACAACAATATGGCGGCCGCCAGCTGACTCCTCGTGTTCCTCTGCGATTGCTTTACACAGGTGAACACCATTTATTCCATTACTAATTTGTATATAAGATCTGCACAGCTACTACTACAGCATGCTATTTTTTCCCTGAGGAAGCCGCCACAGTTGCGGCGATACGCGTGGGTTTGCACCCCACATCCCCTTTCCTTCTCCCATGATTTACAATTGATTGCTTTGTCCTCTATTGGTGCCTGCACAACCTACTTACCATGTCCAGTTTGGGATCCACAGGGCATATGCATACTTCCACCTAGGCTCGGATCACCATTTTGTGTATCTTTGTCTATCCTGTTGCAAGGAAAATAATTTCCTCCTTGACCCATTCTGTAAGTAAGGTGGTACTGTGATACAGGTTGGTCTTGTTACATAATTTCTAACAGGCGGGTTTTGCTCTCAGTGTTGTGCTTTTAGTTATATGCTTAAGGCCCAATATATATATAGATATCTATTTATCTTATTTATTGGCAACATTTATTTGACTGTCTGCATTCTCAATCATTAGGGGCCTGGGCTGTTACACCTCAGTCCAGTCTATTGCACTTTATATTTATTACCATCTGTTGGAGAGGGCAGGGATGTGGTCTGCCATCTTCCCCATATTAGGAGATGACTGCTTTGTTTTTTGTGTGTTGCATTTTGCATTTTAATTGATTTTAAATTGTGTTGTTCATGTGTCAGTGTTTTTTGCTGTGCTATATTGAATAAAAGCTTTACCTTTTTGTGAATATCTTATTATTTTTGGGTTTTGCTCCCATCTTTATGGACATGATCTTTTCTTCCATTCAAGTTTTCAGTGTTTTTTTGTCCATGGTGAGCCCCTAACTCTTACATTTAGTGGTGCCCTCCGCTTCCCCTTATACATCTGATTGGTCGAGGCCGCCAGGCCTCGACCAATCAGAGACGGGCACAGCATGGCGATGATGATGTCATAATGGAAATCCCGCGTCTCTGATTGGTCGAGGCCGCTAGGCCTCGACCAATCAGCGACGGGCACAGTATCGACGTAGATGTCATAATGGTTGCCATGGCGACGATGATGTCATAAAGGTTGCCTCGACCAATCAGCGATGGGCACAGTCTGCCGCGAATTCGCCTCGACCAATCAGCGACGGGCACAGTATCAACGTAGGTGTCATAATGGTTGCCATAGCGACGATGATGTCATAAAGGTTGCCTCGACCAATCAGCGACGGGCACAGTCTGCCGCGAATTCTGGAATCATCATTGTCCATATACTACGGGGACATGCATATTCTAGAACACCCGATGCATTAGAATCGGGCCACAGTCTAGTCTATATATAATTGTCTAAGGGTTTTTCTGTCTGTCTGTCTGTCTGTCCTGGAAATCCCGCGTCTCTGATTGGTCGAGGCCGCCAGGCCTCGACCAATCAGCGACGGGCACAGCATGGCGACAATGATGTCATAGAGGTTGCCTCGACCAATCAGCGACGGGCACAGTCTGCCGCCAGGCCTCGACCAATCAGCGACGGGCACAGTATCGACGTAGATGTCATAATGGTTGCCATGGCGACGATGATGTCATAATGGTTGCCTCGACCAATCAGTGATGGGCACAGTCTGCCGCGAATTCTGGAATCATCATTGTCCATATACTACGGGGACATGCATATTCTAGAATACCCGATGTGTTTGAATCGGGCCACAATCTAGTATCCCATATGAAGGAGAAAACTACCGTTTGGGAGCACGGCAGGGCTCTGAAGGGAAGGAGCGTCATTTGACGTTTTGAATGTAAAATTTCCTGGAATCATTAGCGGAAGACATGTCGCATTTGGAGAGCCCCAATGTGCCTAAACAGTGGAAACCTCCCACAAGTGACCCCATTTTGGAAACTAGACACCTCAAGGAATGTACTTAGATGCGTGGTGAGCACCTTGAACTCCCAGGTGCCTCACAGAAGTTTATAACATTGAACCGTGAAAATAAAAAAATCACATTTTCCCCACAAAAATGTTATTTTTGCCCCATATTTTGCATTTTCATAAAGGTAACAGATGGAATTGCCCAATAAGGTTTGTTGCACAATTTCTCGTGAATGCACAGATACCCCATATATGGGGGAATACTAGTTTTGAGGCACAGTGTAAAGCTCAGAAGGGAGAGGCCCTGTTGGAGTTCAGATTTTGCTGGAATGGTTTGAGGGTGCCATGTCACATTGGCAGAGCCCCTGAGGTGCCAGAACAACAGAAACCCCCTATATCTGAACTCATTTTACAAACTACTCTCCCCAATGAATTCATCTAGTGGTGCAGTGTTCATATTGACACCACATGTGATTCACAGAATTTGATACCACACAGCTGTGTAAAAAGAATAAATTACATTTTTACCACTAAAATGTTGTTTTAGCCCCAAGGTTTACATTTTTCTAAGTGCTAATGGCAATTTTTTTTACAACAACCTGAGGTCCATTTTTTCCTGAGTGCACCAATACCCTACATGTAATCAGGAAATATTTTTCAGGCACAGTGCAAAGCTCAGAAGGCAAGGAGCGCAAGATTTTATTGTTATGTTTGCTGGTGCCATAACCCACTGGGAGAACCCATGAGGTGCCAGAAAAGCAGAGCTCCCCATAAGTGACCCAATTTTCCAAACTACACCTCTCAATGAATTCATCTAAGGGTGCAGAGATCATATTGACACCATGCGAGTCACAGAATTTTATACAATTGGGCAGTGAAGAAAAAATAACTACATTTTTACCACCAAAATTTTTTTTATCCCCAGATTTTACATTTTACACAAGAAGTGAGTAAAAATGGCACCAAAATTTGTCCCACAATTTCTACTGAACGTGGCAATACCCCATATGTAGCTATACAGCAGTACTACTTAGCATACTAAGGAATGGAGCGCTATTTGCCTTCTGGAGTGCAGATTTTCCTAGAACACTTTGCAGACTCCATAAACAGAGCCCCTAATTGCTAGAAAAGCAGAATCCCCTCCCAAGTGACCCCATTTTGGAAACTATACCCCTTGGGGAATTTATCTACAGGTGCTGTGATGATTTTGACTCCATGGGTATTTTCCTGAAACAAGCATAAATGAATGTTGGAGAGTAAAAATTAAAAACTGTCATTGTAGTGACCAGTGAGCTTAGAAGGGAGGGGGCATTTGGATTTAAAAACACAGAATTTGCTGAATTTCTTTTTGCCGGTGAGGAGCCATTTTCCACAGCCTTTGTACTACCAGTAACATGGAAGCCCACTATAGTTCCATTAACAGATGACAGACCTGAGTGGGGACCTACTTTTTTGTGTGGATTGAGTTGAAGTTTTTATTGGGAAGATTTTACATAAAGTTTTGGATCACCGTTATCCGGCGCTCTACACTGACCACTTACTTTGGGGTTTCCATCTAAATCTCCGAGTGACGTGACGGAAGAAACCCCCAATGGATCCATTCACTATAATGAGGCAGCAGAGTTACTCTGGACTCCATCTGGCCTTCGTTCACTGGTGTCCATCTATTCAGAAGTTCACAAAACTGGCCGACGGCACTGTTATGTAATCCTAAAAAGACGGACACCACTCACAGGTCAGACGGCATCCGCAGTACCTCCATCTGCCTCATTATAGGGAATTTACACCAGAGGTTCCATTTGAATCATGCATTTCAGAGATTTACACGGAAACCCCGTTGCAAGCGCTCAGCGCAGAACACAGGATAAATGTGCATGGACTCTTACTGCGATCTTTGTTAGGCAGAATGAAAAAATCAATAGCAGGTGAAGAATTGGTTTTATTTATTTTTTACGCCATTCCTCATGCGGCATAAGTGATTAGGCGACTTTATTCTTTGGGTCAGTGCGATTACAGCGATACCAGATTTATTTGGGGTTTTTATATTTGGCTGCTGTCACACACTAAAAGATGCTTTTCATTGCAAAAAATCAAAAAATTGTTTTTGCATCACCATATTTTGAGAACTATAATTTTTCCATATGTCGTCCCACAGAGTCATGTTATAGCTTGTTTTTTGTATGGCGATTTGACACTTTTATTGGTACCATTTTCAGGGCACATGACCTTTTTTGATCGCTTTCTATTCCAATTTTTAGGAGGCAGAAAGGCAGAATGAACAAAAACAAGCAATTCAGAATTTTTTTTGACGGGGGTTTATGCTGTTCCGTGTGTTAAAATTGATAAGGCAGTTTTATTCTTTGGGTCAGTACGATCATAGCGATACCCCACTTTTTCTTTTATGTTTCGGCGCTTTTACACAATAAAACTATTTTATAGACAGAATAATTAGTTTGCTTTATTTTTAGAGCTATAACTTTTTTATTTTTTCGCTGATTGAGCTGTATGGCTGCTTGTTTTTTGTGGGACAAGATCACGTTTTCAGTGGTACCATGTTTATTTATATCCTTTTTTGTGTGCTTTATTCTACATTTTATTCTGCTGTATGATGATAAAGCATTGTTTTTTGCCTGTTTTTTAATTTATTTTTTTAAGGGGTTAACTAGTGAGACAGTTTTATAGGTCGGATCATTGCAGACACGGCGATACCAAATATGTGTACTTTTATTGTTTATATTTTTTCATTCAAATATTTATTTATAGATACAATATCTTTTGATTTTTTATTATTATTTTAGATTTTTTTTTTTCATATTTTTACAATTATTAAAAAAAATTACTTTTTTAACTTTTTTACTTAGTCCCTCTATGGGACTATCATTTTTTGCAGGCTGATCACTTCAACAGAAAAGCTTGCTGATCATGAATATTATAATAATAATAATAATAATAATAATGTATTATAATATTAAGTCTAATATTTTCTTCCTTTTGGAAGTGCATTGAACAGCAAGGTGGATTGCTGCTGAGGGGAATAAGAAAAAAAATCTCTTTAAATCTTCAGCTTAGCGAGTGTGGCCTGAGCGTAAGTGCGAACGGCGGTAAGTATGTGACTTGTGATTCAGTGACTTTGGATTCAGGGAGTTTCCAAGGGAGGAATTACTGAATTGCTGTCTGTATTTTATGAATACTTTGCATTTATTTTTTAGTTAACTTTTCTGTCTGGTGCAATCCCCATTAGGAAATGTGCTCCACTATTGTTAATGCCATCCAGTGCACATCTTGCCACATGTATGCAATCCTTGAGCAGCCGGTCGAGGGTGCATACTGCTGTGCGAGATTTGAGCATGCTGTGCATTTGGAAGCCCAGATTCTGAATCTAAATGTGCAGCTGACAACAGTGAGATCCATTGACAATATGGAAAGGAGTCTTCTGCTCACTGAGCAGATGCTGAATGGGATAGATGAGGGGGGATGGTAGGATGGAGCTGCAGGACAGTGGAGTAGCAAGATGGGTGACAGTTAGAAGGCCGGGTAGAGGGAAGAGTGCCAGGGAGGCTAGTCCTGATCTGGCACACCCCAATAAGTTGCTAAGCAAGAAAATTCCATGGCAGACAATATGATCAGTGCTAACAAAAAATCCCCATTAAGTGTCACCTGCTTAACCCAGCAGGAAGTACGTCGGCGTCTAAAAATCACAAAAATTAACAAATCACCAGGCCCGGATGGGATACACCCCCGAGTACTTCAGGAATTAAGAACAGCCATTAATAGACCATTATTTTTAATCTTTAAAGAGTCCATAATAACAGGGTCTGTACCACAGGACTGGCGTATAGCAAATGTGATGCCAATATTCAAAAAGAGGACAAAAACTGAACTCGGTAATTATAGGCCAGTAAGCTTAACCTCTACTGTGGGTAAAATCCTGGAGGGCATTCTAAGGGATGCTATGCTAGAGTATCTGAAGAGGAATAACCTCGTCATGACCCAATATCAGCATGGGTTTACTAGGGACCGTTCCTGTCAGACAAATCTGATTAATTTATATGAAGAGGTAAGTTTCGGACTGGACCAAGGGAACCCAGTGAACGCAGTGTATATGGACTTTTCAAAAGCTTTTGATATGGTGCCACACAAAAGGTTGATACATAAAATGAGTGTCAGGACTCTGAACATTTTTTACCTTTTGTGCATTACTGCCCTTTTCCAACATGGCGTCTTTGGTCTCATGTGCACTTGTCTTCCTGCTATAAAACTCCACCCCAGCCTTCAGTCTGTGCTAGATTATTCTGCTTTGCATCCAGCTCCTGATTACTCCCTGGCTTTGCACCTGCACCTGCTCCTGTGAACCTGTGTTGGAGATCCTGCCACTCTGCTCTGAGTTCCTGCTGCATACACCAGTGTTCAGTAATCGGGTATTCTAGAATATGCATGTCCCCGTAGTATATGGACAATGATGATTCCAGAATTCGCGGCAGACTGTGCCCATCGCTGATTGGTCGAGGCAACCTTTATGACATCATCGCCATGGCAACCATTATGACATCTACATCGATACTGTGCCCGTCGCTGATTGGTCGAGGCCTGGCGGCAGACTGTGCCCGTCGCTGATTGGTCGAGGCAACCTCTATGACATCATCGTCGCCATGCTGTGCCCGTCGCTGATTGGTCGAGGCCTGGCGGCCTCGACCAATCAGAGACGCGGGATTTCCAGGACAAACAGACAGACAGACAGACAGACAGAAAAACCCTTAGACAATTATATATATAGATAGATTGTGGCCCGATTCTAATGCATCGGGTATTCTAGAATATGCATGTCCCCGTAGTATATGGACAATGATGATTCCAGAATTCGCGGCAGACTGTGCCCGTCGCTGATTGGTCGAGGCAACCTTTATGACATCATCGTCGCCATGGCAACCATTATGACATCTACGTCGATACTGTGCCCGTCGCTGATTGGTCGAGGCGAATTCGCGGCAGACTGTGCCCGTCGCTGATTGGTCGAGGCAACCTTTATGACATCATCGTCGCCATGCTGTGCCCGTCGCTGATTGGTCGAGGCCTGGCGGCCTCGACCAATCAGAGACGCGGGATTTCCAGGACAGACAGACAGAAAGACAGACAGACGGAAAAACCCTTAGACAATTATATATATAGATGGGTGCACAAAAATGGATCACATAGGGGTTTATCATCCATGAGTCATGTGTTTTTCACGGCTCCATTTATCAAGTTAGGAAACTGTATTTGACCTTTTATTACTTATTAAATTGTTCATGTAAAAAAATGTGTGCCATTAAGATGTTCAAAATGAACATACGGATAGCAAGATGGATGAAAAATGAATGATTTTCCATAGACTCATCTGAATCACTGGCCTAAGAAACACTGGTATACTTACTGGCCCTCTTCAGCTAATCACACTTCTCCAAAGAGACACCTAGAAAGCTAACACAAGTTGGTGAGACACAATGTTCGGGTGAAATAAACTATAGCTCCAAATTATTAAGACTTGAGTTTTTTCTGCCATTCTTAATGAAAAGAATTCACAAGTGAGATTTACCTATTCCATTAAGAGGTGCGTGTCTCTAATGAATTTGGCTCATCTTTTAACTGTCGTGCACCGCCGTCTGAAATGTATGCCATACATTTTTGTTGTAATTTATGCCACTCTTGAGGTGTAAACTATGATTAATTTTGACAGCCCACTTAACCTTTCTCTGTTTTCTCCAAGCTCCTCCCATTTTGAAAACGTTGGCACAACTGGATGAGACTGAAGTAAAAATGCCAAAAGTCACTACATTTTCCACAAAACATGTTATGTAATGACTGACAGTCTGCTCTCCTGATCTACATACAGTGGGGCAAAAAAGTATTTAGTCAGTCAGCAATAGTGCAAGTTCCACCACTTAAAAAGATGAGAGGCGTCTATAATTTACATCATAGGTAGACCTCAACTATGGGAGACAAACTGAGAAAAAAAAATCCAGAAAATCACATTGTCTGTTTTTTTATCATTTTATTTGCATATTATGGTGGAAAATAAGTATTTGGTCATAAACAAAATTTCATCTCAATACTTTGTAATATATCCTTTGTTAGCAATGACAGAGGTCAAACGTTTTCTGTAAGTCTTCACAAGGTTGCCACACACTGTTGTTGGTATGTTGGCCCATTCCTCCATGCAGATCTCCTCTAGAGCAGTGATGTTTTTGGCTTTTCGCTTGGCAACACGGACTTTCAACTCCCTCCAAAGGTTTTCTATAGGGTCGAGATCTGGAGACTGGCTAGGCCACTCCAGGACCTTGAAATGCTTCTTACGAAGCCACTCCTTCGTTGCCCTGGTGGTGTGCTTTGGATCATTGTCATGTTGAAAGACCCAGCCACGTTTCATCTTCAATGCCCTTGCTGATGGAAGGAGGTTTGCACTCAAAATCTCACGATACATGGCCCCATTTATTCTTTCATGTACCCGGATCAGTCGTCCTGGCCCCTTTGCAGAGAAACAGCCCCAAAGCATGATGTTTCCACCACCATGCTTTACAGTAGGTATGGTGTTTGATGGATGCAACTCAGTATTCTTTTTCCTCCAAACACGACAAGTTGTGTTTCTACCAAACAGTTCCAGTTTGGTTTCATCAGACCATAGGACATTCTCCCAAAACTCCTCTGGATCATCCAAATGCTCTCTAGCAAACTTCAGACGGGCCCGGACATGTACTGGCTTAAGCAGTGGGACACGTCTGGCACTGCAGGATCTGAGTCCATGGTGGCGTAGTGTGTTACTTATGGTAGGCCTTGTTACATTAGTCCCAGCTCTCTGCAGTTCATTCACTAGGTCCCCCCGCGTGGTTCTGGGATTTTTGCTCACCGTTCTTGTGATCATTCTGACCCCACGGGGTGGGATTTTGCGTGGAGCACCAGATCGAGGGAGATTATCAGTGGTCTTGAATGTCTTCCATTTTCTAATTATTGCTCCCACTGTTGATTTCTTCACTCCAAGCTGGTTGGCTATTGCAGATTCAGTCTTCCCAGCCTGGTGCAGGGCTACAATTTTGTTTCTGGTGTCCTTTGACAGCTCTTTGGTCTTCACCATAGTGGAGTTTGGAGTCAGACTGTTTGAGGGTGTGCACAGGTGTCTTTTTATACTGATAACAAGTTTAAACAGGTGCCATTACTACAGGTAATGAGTGGAGGAAAGAGGAGACTCTTAAAGAAGAAGTTACAGGTCTGTGAGAGCCAGAAATCTTGATTGTTTGTTTATGACCAAATACTTATTTTCCACCATAATATGCAAATAAAATGATAAAAAAACAGACAATGTGATTTTCTGGATTTTTTTTTCTCAGTTTGTCTCCCATAGTTGAGGTCTACCTATGATGTAAATTACAGACGCCTCTCATCTTTTTAAGTGGTGGAACTTGCACTATTGCTGACTGACTCAATACTTTTTTGCCCCACTGTATCTGACGCTGATAATGCCCTCTTTCATTTAAAATAAACTCTAGAGGCAGAGTCTCAGTGTCTGGCCCATTGATCTTAAGAGATCATTCACATATTAAGAAAACTGTGGATTTCTCTTGCCTAAAACATGAGATCACAGCCATCAAGGTATCATTTTATTTAACTTCCTGTGACGTACATGCTCATATTGACGGCTTAGGAGGGTTTAAGGTCAGTAGTCTTTCCAAATTGGCAGGTCTGTCCAGCACTCATTTAAGGCCTGGTTTCAGAACAAAACAGAACATTTTTCATCCACACAGATTCCATGTGTTATCTTTATGACATGTGTATGTATTATTTTAATTAAATTGATTTAATGGGCAAGTCTGACTCAAAAATCAGATCAAAATAGTGCATGACATGATTTTTTTTACATGAAGACCATTAGTCCATGCTTAAAAGGCTAGCGTCACACTATCGTAGAATATGGATGAGTGCTATGCGAGAAAACATCGCATTGCACTCGGATCAGTGTTCATCTATGGTTCAGCCCTCAGGCGTATTCAACATGTGTATAAAAATCGCAGCATGCTGCGATTGTACCTGTATATCATCCGAGACTTGTCAATGCAAGCTTATGAGTGCGACAAAAACTCGGACTTCACACGGACCATCTGTCTAGCTTGCAACAAATACACAAACATTTTCCTCATGTCAACCCATTGAGCAATATAATTCAATGGGGAAAATCAGTGAGAAATGTAAAGCCATACACATGTAATACGGATGCCATACGGATACATGGGTGGGAGAAAATCACATCATTGCATTGCAAATGCATTACACAAGGATGACCATAAGGAGAACACTCGTGTGACTCTCGGCAGGGAGACTTGTACCGATTTTCCATGTCTAGTGTCACAAATAGCAAAAGTACAAATAAAAAGTGCAAGCAAAAGAATAAAGCTCTTCACAGTTCTGCACCATCCTACATCTCCTCCCTCATCTCTCTCTACAACCCTTCCATTGCCCTCCATTCTGCTAATGACCTAAGACTAACATCCTCAATAATCCGAAACGCCCACTCCCATCTCCAAGACTTTTCATGTGGTGCACCAATTCTTTGGAATACACTATCCAGGGCAATTCTATTAATTCCCAATACCCACAGTTTTAAGCGTGCCCTAAAAATGCATTTCTTTAAACTGGCCTATCACATTTACAACAGTTCAACAACAATTCATTTTGTTCAACATAGAGAAGGAGATTTCCCTTCTCCGTGTATTTTGCAAATGTATGCTATATGTTTACACACTTGCCAGAGGAAAAGACAAACTTTACATGCCAGAAATGCAAGCTTGTAACTTTGTTAGATGAAAAGGTGCAAAGTCTTCAGGAAAGAATGGTTACAATGAAGCTCATCAAAGAAAATTAAGATTTCCTTGACAGGGCAGAAGAATCTCTTCAGAATGTTGCAAGAGAAGAACTTTTCAGTATTCCTGCAGAAGCAAGTGGCAGAGTAGAAATAACTATTCAGAATGTTTGAAGAGAAGCACTTTTCAAAGTACCTGCAGAAGAAGAGAAATGGAAGCATGTGACCCAAAGAAGCAAGAGGATGATGAGGAAGCCAGCACACATACCACTGAAGAACCACTACGAGGCTCTCAGGCAGGACAACTACAACTTCAACCTGGATTCATCTTCCAGGGTCGATTACCCCACCTGTGGCACACACGCAGAGAGGAGGTAGAACAAGTTTAGAAAATGACAGTCCATTGAGGTACAAGGCCAGTTGACCGGAGGGTCACAATCTGGCTTTTCCAAACATCTCCAATGAGCCATGAGACCGACAGGTCCCAATCCTGGCTTTTTCCTAATGTATCCATGGATCAGCGATGGTCAATGGAGCAGATCTGTATTCTTCCAACCAGGGCCAAGGTTGGCATTCTGTAGAATAATTAATCTGTGTCCCTCATGATGGACCTATGATGTATTGGTCCTGTAGTGTCCCTGGATGTTTGGATGTATTGGTTTAATGTCTGGCTGTCTCTCTGTGCAAAGGCATGTAGCCTATTTTTATACTTAACAAGTGTCCTTCATCCAGTATTTACATAAAGGGTAAGAATGGAGATGAGATGATGAAGCATTACTTGATTATTTAATCTATTTATATAGTTCTCCTGTATTTTCAAAGTCATCAAACTATCTGGCCTAGACAATGCACAATTAGCATATCAGTAAACATCACTTGTCATCAAGGATAAGAGCACAATATGTTATATCAAATGTCAACTTATAGGTCAATATTACAGGCCTAAACAAGCAAATGTCTGTTTTCTTGACCAACAAGAAAGAAGGGCTTAAATTCAAAAGTCAACATATAGATAACAGTCTATTCTTTCTGGCTTGCTAAAAATAGTTGTTTAACCGAGTGTCATGAAAGGGGGTGCGTAGTGATGAGCGAGTGTACTCGTTGCTCGGGTTTTCCCGAGCACGCTCAGGTGACCTCCGAGTATTTATGACTGCTCAGAGATTTAGTTTTCATCGCCTCATCTGAATGATTTACAGCTACTAGCCACGCTAAGTACATGTAGGGGTTGCCTGGTTGCTAGGGAATCCCCACATGTAATCAAGAAGGCTAGTAGCTGTAAATCATTCAGCTGCTGCAATGAAAACGAAATCTCCAAGCAGTTGGAGGCCAACTGAGCGTGCTCGGGAAAACCCGAGCAACAAGTACACTCGCTCATCACTAGTGGTGCGTTCTCCTTCAATGGAAGTCTTCAAACAGAGGCTGGATGAATGCAGCGCCCCAGAGTCCTGGTCGTTGCAGTACTGTGGCTCCGCCACTAAGGGGAGCCATGGTGCGTTCGATGGCACTGAAGGAGTTCCTCCAATCAGGTATCACAGACACCAATATGTTTCACAGCTGGGCCTCCGGGGGGAGCTAAGGGTGCTATTCATTAGGCCACTCCCCACCATAGTGGGTAAACTGGGGGTCAGGCAGGAAGTTAGTAGAGAAAGCTGACTGGATCGAACGAAGCAACACCTAGTGAGAGAGGGTGTTGTGGAGGAAGAGACAGTAGGGTCTCTGCCAGGGGTGGGATCCTGGCAGAGGCTTGGCATTGAAAGAACGTAACGGGACCGTGCCTGCTCAGAATAGCGGCGGTGCCCTAAGAAAGGATTAGAAGCGAGATAGATTGTGCTGAGTGAGAAACGAAATCAAGCAGAAGGAGAATACCAGCAGGGGTTTTGTTGAAAGAGGCAGCACCTTGCTGAGGCGCATTACCGGTGGCCGGAACGCCGAGGGAGTGGAATAATATACAGCTTTAAGCCATGCTCCAAACAGCGGCAGGACAGAGTCTCAGGCGGGCTGTCTACCACATATCACCTATGAAGTCTTGGGGGGCAATTGCGGGAGAGGGGCGTCTCTAGGGTCCCGGAAGAACTCCAGGCCTACCTGACAAACGGGTGCCGTTCTTACTGTAACATCAGGAAGGGACGGAAGATTAGCAGAAGATCAGTTAATCAAGTTGTGAGGGAACTTAAGAAACAGACACAACAGTTGTGGGGTACTTTCCGTAAGCACAGCAGGGAAGGACTACAACACAAAGCGCTAAGAAGGAAGGCACTGATTTCCACCTGTGAGGAGGACTCTGGAAGTGCCATTGGACCGGCCGGACTTGCGCAGCCTGGTGGACCGGATTCTGGACTGAGGACCGAGAGATCTCCAGTAAAGAGGTAAAGAGACTGCAACCTGGTGTCCTCGTTATTTACCGCGACCTGCACCCCACAACTGCACCGCTATACCACCGTTAACAGCACCTATTTGCAACGGACGTCCTCCACTGACAGACAGGGCCACGGACCGGGTCTAGCCACCGTGACAACCCCAGGACTGAGATCCCAGAGGCCCGGCTCCGGGTACCCCTCGGCCCTGCGGCGGTGTGGGGGCGCTCCAAATCTTGGCGTCACGAACAGGATCTACTTAAGCCTGAAGAATCAGGTCATGTGTGCCTAGAGACTGTGATTTGTTGTGCATGAACTGTAGCTTTATTGAGAGACTGTGTGCTACCACTGACCAATAGAAGTTCCCGCCAAAAGCCGCCGCCATTGCTACTTTGGAGAAGAAGGAGGGCGTGCTATGGGAGGAGACTACCAGAATGGCGTGAGAAATGGATACCGCCCTCTGCGCTTCGGGCTGCAAGGAGATGACCTGCCCCAAAGCAGAAGACAACCTCCTGATTTGCAACGGCGGGAAGCAGGAGATGGAGAAGCCCGATCTCGGAGAAATGGCGGAGTCAGGTGCATGCACTGCCACCGACTATCAGGCAGCGATGATGAACAGCAAGTGCCTGAGCGAGGAAGATGTGACTCCGGCTTGCCCCTCTTCACCGGAGACGGACTTATGTCCCCTGCAGCCGGAGGACCTGAAACTCCTGGAACAGATAGCAGAGCTGAGTCCACCAACCCTGACCTTGGAGTCCGTGGAGGAGGAACCACAGCGAGCGGAGCAGCGTTCGGGGGCCGCATCGGAAGAGCCGCGGTCCGAGCAGCAGCCGACTCCAGCGTTCTTGTCAGCGGACCGGATCGACATCGGTGGAACCACATCAGGCGTAGGTACGGAAGACGCCCCTGCTCCCCCTCACAAGTCCGCTTCCACGACCCACCTCCATCTCAGTAAAGGTCGACCCTTCTCGGCAGGGTTAATGGTGTTATCCCCTGGTGACCTAGGGAGGATGGTGCCACCGCTGTCGACTAGAGTGGGAGAGCCCGTGGATGTGAGTCTAGATGGAGTAGTTCTTCGGTGGGACAGCCCCTGGGTTGGGACAGATGGATCCCAGGAGAACGGGTCCACTCTTGCGGTGCTTACGTGGGAACAATATAGACAGTGCTTGATTCTACAGTGGAAAGGCCGGAAAGAGGCCGAGCCGATGGGTCCATCGAAAATACAACAATCCCCTCCGGCATGGGATGACAGAGACGTGATAAGACGGGGCACTGTGTTGGCCTACCATGCAAGAAGGGGGTGGGGCCTCATACACGAGCCGGGATTGGATACTGACGTTTTTGTTGCGCACTGTAACGTGAGGGCTCCCTGCTGTGGCCGAAGTGGAGAACCATTGCAAAAGGGGGATCAGGTGACCTACAGCCGCCACCAGAACCCGCTCGGGTGGTATGCACGGAATGTTCGGCGGTGTATGTTTGGAGCCGCGACCCTTACCACCTCGGACCTGGTCCCAGGAGCACCCGACCTTGTCACCATCGCGACAGTGCGCCTGGTAGCGGCCACCGAGTTGGCCAGTCGAGTTCATCTGCACGTTCGAACCGCGGACACTGGCACCACAGTGGCCGGGGGGCAGGAGCCCAAGCCACCTGAACAAGAGTAAACCTCGGAAACCTGAAAATGTAAATAGTTACTGTTTGTTCTTTAAGTTGCTGCTAAACCCGTCCAGGGTAAACTTTAAAAAGGTGACCCCTTTGTTGACCCGGGGTCACTATTGTTGTTTTCTTGAAGTTTTGCACAAAGTTACACAAACTGCGAAATCATGGACTGTGCATGATTTGAACTTTCTTGTAAATAGTTTGCACCTTCTTGAAGGTGCTTCCTACTGGTTTTGTTTAAAGACATTTTGCGAAGATACCATTCCGGAGCCTTTGCATGGACTGGTAGGCTGAGAAGAAGAGCTACCTCAGAAAGACTTGATCTCCTCTTAAAGGGGAGGTTAGAATTGAACTTGAAAGTGATACTGTTTTAGAACAGTAATGTCAAGATAATGCTTTGAAGGAAATGTAACTGTTTTTCATGGAAAAGTTATGTGTGTTTAATTTGTTTAAAATGTGAAACCTAGATAATGTTCTTTGAAGAGAAAGATGTAGAAAGCCCGTAGGGGTAGATGTAGAGTTCCGTTTAACTGAAAGTAAAGAAGTAATAACGAAGGTGAGGATAGAAGGTAAACCCTGCGTCCCCATAGAAAGTTAGTTTGTTACTAAGGACAGAAAGTAGACCCGTAGGGGTTAGTGAGTGAGTCCTTATAGGAGCCAAGCAGAGTGGGCTCCATGCTCTCAAATGGAAAGGAATGTTATGTCTATACTATGTATAGTAGAGAAAGGCAGTAGGCCCTGGCTGAACGGGGCGGTCCTGTAAAAGAAAGGAGAGGCAGTAGGTCTGGTGCCATAGGGACAGGCGGTCCTGCAGGTTCAAAGTAGGAGAATGTGAAGTTACCTTGCCCTGTAATGTGATTATAGGAAGGCCTTTGATAAACTAAGAGTGTATGTTTCTTAAAGGCAATGTTAATTTATTGTTCCAGCATTTGCACTTAGTAGAATACCCGGTTGGGTAATGAGAGTTAATTGTAGCCTGTTGCTATGATATTTGATTATGTTTTGTAACGTTAAAGTGTCCTCACCTCCCATAAAGGGAAGCCTGTTCAAGTATGCTTATTGTTTTGCACTCAACAAATTTGTATGTCTTTTTGCTAACCTGTATTGTTGTTTTCTTCCCAGTCCCGGAGTACTGTGTTTAACCAGGGGGGAGTGCAGCGCCCCAGAGTCCTGGTCGTTGCAGTACTGTGGCTCCGCCACTAAGGGGAGCCATGGTGCGTTCGATGGCACTGAAGGAGTTCCTCCAATCAGGTATCACAGACACCAATATGTTTCACAGCTGGGCCTCCGGGGGGAGCTAAGGGTGCTATTCATTAGGCCACTCCCCACCATAGTGGGTAAACTGGGGGTCAGGCAGGAAGTTAGTAGAGAAAGCTGACTGGATCGAACGAAGCAACACCTAGTGAGAGAGGGTGTTGTGGAGGAAGAGACAGTAGGGTCTCTGCCAGGGGTGGGATCCTGGCAGAGGCTTGGCATTGAAAGAACGTAACGGGACCGTGCCTGCTCAGAATAGCGGCGGTGCCCTAAGAAAGGATTAGAAGCGAGATAGATTGTGCTGAGTGAGAAACGAAATCAAGCAGAAGGAGAATACCAGCAGGGGTTTTGTTGAAAGAGGCAGCACCTTGCTGAGGCGCATTACCGGTGGCCGGAACGCCGAGGGAGTGGAATAATATACAGCTTTAAGCCATGCTCCAAACAGCGGCAGGACAGTCAGTCTCAGGCGGGCTGTCTACCACATATCACCTATGAAGTCTTGGGGGGCAATTGCGGGAGAGGGGCGTCTCTAGGGTCCCGGAAGAACTCCAGGCCTACCTGACAAACGGGTGCCGTTCTTACTGTAACATCAGGAAGGGACGGAAGATTAGCAGAAGATCAGTTAATCAAGTTGTGAGGGAACTTAAGAAACAGACACAACAGTTGTGGGGTACTTTCCGTAAGCACAGCAGGGAAGGACTACAACACAAAGCGCTAAGAAGGAAGGCACTGATTTCCACCTGTGAGGAGGACTCTGGAAGTGCCATTGGACCGGCCGGACTTGCGCAGCCTGGTGGACCGGATTCTGGACTGAGGACCGAGAGATCTCCAGTAAAGAGGTAAAGAGACTGCAACCTGGTGTCCTCGTTATTTACCGCGACCTGCACCCCACAACTGCACCGCTATACCACCGTTAACAGCACCTATTTGCAACGGACGTCCCCCACTGACAGACAGGGCCACGGACCGGGTCTAGCCACCGTGACAACCCCAGGACTGAGATCCCAGAGGCCCGGCTCCGGGTACCCCTCGGCCCTGCGGCGGTGTGGGGGCGCTCCATAAACATTTGACTGAAATAGTATAGTGACTCCTATATTGAGCAGGGGGTTGGACACAATGACTCTGGAGGTCCTTTCCATCTCTAACATTTTATGATTCTATGATTCTTTGTCCTCCCTATTTCCTCATAGATTGCAAGCTAGCAAGCAGGGCCCTCACTCCTATTGGTATGTGTTGAGTTATGTGTTATTCTGCAATGTCTTTATTGTCTGTACAAGTCCCCTCTAAAATGTAAAGTGCTGTGGAATATGATGACACTATAGAAATAAAAAATATTATTTATTATTATTATAAGGAAGGCCTGGATGCCTTTACTGAAAATATATCATTATAGGTTATCGGTACTATATTCTGTGGTGGGAAGTTGATCCTGGTAACTGGTCTAATTGGTGTATGTGAAGTCACAAAGGAATTTTTCACCTAATATGTGGAAATTAGCATTTGCCCCACAGCGTGTTTGCCTTCCTCTGGATCAATATGTTAGGCTATAGGTTGAACTCGATGGACTTGCGTCTACCTTTGACCTTTAAAAATGTGAAACTATGAAATGGGAACTACCATACTGACTTCCACTGGTCTGTATTCTATCTGTTTTCCATACGTACAGCACGTAGATGTAAAACACAATCGTTTGAACAATTGTTATGTGTAAGGCACCATAAAGGTATGTTCACACAATGTCTTTTACTGAAAACTGCCTCAAAAAAATATTCATTGCAATATCAAAATGACAAAGTGGTTAAAAGACATGAACTGACTATTCTTGCTAATTACTGTAAACACAAATTAAAAAACATGCTGCAAAAGACACCAGAAAAGAAAATGCACAGTCAGCATTTTCCTGAAACGACTTCCTCTTGCAAAACTAGCAAAGACGTCGTGTGCACATACAGAGATGGTATGTCACTCTCCGTAACGAGAAATGATACCCCTTAGACCCCAGTCCAGAGCCTCTCACCTAGCCAAATCAGTTCTCATGCTTCGCACTGACGAGGGCCAACTGCCCGAAACACCGTGTCTGCGAATTGAGATACTGATTTGGCTTTTATCCTAAGTCATATTGCACGACTCGTTAAAAGGTTGATTGTGACTTGTAGGATCGCTACTTCCAACAGGTGGCACTATAGAGTTTAAGTCCTCTTTTTCTCAGAAGAGGCAATTTGCATACCCTAATAAGTCATTTATGAATCAATCAACCAACCCAGAGGAAACATACCTTAATGGTAAGTGAATAAATAAAAACCTACATGTATCCTCAATAGCATAAATAATCCCTTAAGAAGGATGCGAGTATATAGAACTTACCGAAAAAATAATGGAATGATAATAGTGTAAATATATTAAGGTTTATTATATACAATGCAAAATCCCATAAAATACTATACATATTATATGAAGAAAAGGGGAGAAGGGAGAAGGAAAGCTTCCCACCAAGGGGGCATTGGACTGCTGTGTTAAACAAAGAATACAATTCAGAGGTGTCTCATATCATCCAAATACAGGAACTAGAAAAATGCAAATATGGATATACAGTAAAATGACAGTCTATTAGAAAATGCGAGCACTCGCCATCCGCTAAAATCCACTTTATTATGACATGCAGTCAAAAGGCAGGAAGAAGTGGATTTTAGCGGATGGTGAGTGCTCGCATTTTCTAATAGACTGTTGTACTTCAAGTTTGGATTTTTTCATGGAGAGCACCCGATATCTGCATGGGCATTTACGCATAGAATAAGTGTGTGCAGGTGACATAAACCAGCTGTTGGTGCGGCTTCTTGCTCTTTTTTTTTTTTTCCAGTTATACAGTAAAATGATATGACCAAAGGATATGGACTAGGTAAATAGCAATTTGTACACCATAATGTTGAATAACATACATATATCAAGGGCAAATCATTAAAGGGTATATTGCTCAAGAGACAGGGTCAATATATAAATATGTCACTAAAACCCCACAATAGAGCAATAGAAGAAAGGAGGTAAGATAGAAAATACCTTTAGCCATAGTGATAGACATGAGACCGTAACCTCAGAACCCCACATGCATAGTATTTTATTGGATTTTGCATTGAGTTTTAAAAACTTTAATAATATATTTACAATATTAGGATTCCCTTGTTTTTTCTGTAGGTTCTTAATGGTAAGTGATTGGTTCCAAAGACATCTCTAAGGTAGCCTTTGCTTTCCTGGTTCACATTTGCGTTGTGCGCCGCAGCGTCGGGCGCTGCAGTGTCGCCGCATGCGTCATGCGCCCCTATATTTAACATGGGGGCGCATGGACATGCGTTGTGTTGCGTTTTGTGACGCATGCGTCTTTTTGGGCGCACGTGTCAGGGCGCAGAGGACGCAGCAAGATGCATTTTTTTTGCGTCCAAAATCATGCAAAAAAAGGACGCATGCATCACAAAACAATGCGTTTTGCATGCGTTTTGCATGCGTTGTGCGTTGCGTCGCCGACGCAACACACAACAACGCAAATGTGAACGTAGCCTAAATAGGATTGTTATGTCTCAGGCCAATTTTGTCAGGCCAATTTTGTGTTAAAAAGTGGGCTGTCTGGAGAATTGTTTTCTTTACTTTGGCAGCTCACTCCAACATCTAAATGAATCATTCTATAAAAAAAAACATTGTTGCTCTGGAAAAAACTGAAATATGAGCCAATATGACCAGTGCTTTTATGGGAAAACAGAGTCATAGTGAATGGTGACATTTGCATATTACACTAGAGAACTAGTTCTGCTGCACCATCATAGGGCCAAATTCAGATGTCTGCATATCACTGTCCGGCTTCGATCCGCGATCCATGACCTGAGCGTGGCAGCCTCTTGGGCAAATATTGAGCTGTTGTGTTCGGATGAGGAGACCTGCGGCCAGTCGGTGCATTGTATTTCACATGCACACCTAATATACGGATTCCTGTATTTGGCCCCACACTGACATAGGCATAACTGAAATGTGAAATCCAGATGAAAAGAATTGAGACAAACAGTAGGATTGAGTTTGAACTGAATGAATTATTTTCCAAGAAAGTAAAAACTGAAATAACCATTAGCCTTTACCATTATGCAATGATAGTACTAAGGTGATCGTGACATAGCGTGGGAGGCCAGGCCTGATAGTAACGTGAGAGAGCATGTAGAGTGTGACAAAACATTATTCACCAGGACTATTCATCAAACAACTTGAAATATTTTTCTAATTTTAGGGTTAATACATTCTAGAAGTTTCCACCTACTCTCCTGATTTAGCCTGAGGTTTGAGTTCTCATCACATTCCCCCTTCTCCTCCCAACATACAGTAGGTTTCTTTTCTGTTCTTATGTAGAGAAATCTGTGTTATGTTATTTCATAGTGGAAGTTTTTTCTTCTTCTCATGAGGAACAAAAGAGTCTTTTTGAAAAAAGAGAGGAGGTGAAGGTAATTAAAGAGGCAGGGCAGACCAACACAGCCTTTCATCGTGTGCCGAGCAAGGCATTTTTAACGGGACTCACTCTGTTTGTGTTTATGAGCCAAGAACCAATGTGTGTTCTCTATCCAAAAGGGAGCTGACATTCTCAAGCAGCTTCAATGAAGGGAAATCTGAAGATTTCATGTATGCAAAAAAGAAGCAGAGACGTATGTGGAACAGATATGATGAGTCTATTAGCACCAGAAGTATTACAACCAGTGGTGTACCACGAATAACAGTAGACCACGCAGCTGCTAGGTAGCCCACAATTTGGAGTAGTCCAGTGGTAGACAGCACCGACCCCCCACATGAACTCTTGATTTCAATAGTATCTGCATCCTCAGGATGAAGATACAGTTGAATACAATGGCCTTCAGCTCTGTGTTCCTCCATTTAGCCTGTACGTGAGTCTCAGCACAGCAGGCTGGATGACATCACTAAATCGTTCTTGGCGCACGGAGCCTCTGTCTGCACACATCTCTGACTGGAGGAGGGCATCGGGGCAATGTGGCTAGGTGAGAAGTTTTTTTCTTTACTTTGTTAGCCACTACTTATGTTGGGCACAGTGCCGGCTCTTAATATAAGAGGCAACTGTGGGAGCCTCATAATGTATTGGAAACTGAGGGAGCATCATACTGTTTGTAAACTATTGGGGCACCATACTGTGTGGGAGAACTGTTGGGGGCATGATACTATACTTGGGGGGTTCACTGTGCTGGGGGCACTGTGGGAGTGTTGTGCTTTGCTAGGTGCACTGTAAGGGTATAATAATGTGTTGGGGCACTGTGGGGCTATCATACTGTGCATATGGGGGGCTTCAGTATGAGCACTATTTTAGGTACATGCATCAATAAATGTCCCTTTGCAGGTCTTTAAAAAGTTGGAAGGTATACACTTCTGTGACTAAGCCAATGCATTATGACCCTGCATACACTGACAATTTTTTATTTTATTTTTTTTGGATGGGGGACATTTTGCACTATTTCTATAGGGCCTCATGATTTTCATGTACAACTCTTATTACAACACCACGAAAAAAAATCATATTGTCACTATCAAATACCCAACCATATATGTACAGCACTTATCCCAGCAAGGTAAGTCAAGCACTTGTATCAAATACATTTCTCAATGAAGTAAAATATACACAGAGCCAGAAATGTAAACTTCATTGAGCCTTGTCATGTAAATTTAGGCTCACCTTTGATGTGGATGAGTTACTTAGTTACTACTCAGTGACAGTTTTGAGGATGTGAATTTAAACCTGACGGAGATTCATGCTGCTCGTATCACAGGCAGCATGAATCAGAGACTGGCTGTGTTATTGCGATTGTGCCAAGTGGCCTAAAGATAACATTGTTTGAAAAGCTTGAAGGAGACCTACGTCGTCCTAGTTATCAATTTTTTTGTACATGGCTTTTCAAAGTAAAACATACACATCTACAATAACACCGCCAGTGTCTGAGTCATGCTACTCCTGGTTTACCCTGAGCAAGGCACGGGAGTGCCGCTCCTACACTCCATCACATCGGACTCAGCAGTACACCGGGAGCCAGGACATTCATCATCCCCCGTCACCCTAGTACATCCTACCATACTGGGCATAGATGTACTCTGGCTCAAGGACAACACAGGTCCAGCACATCTAATCCTGCCTTACCAGTGAGGGTGTGTGGACTTGCTACCTCCCCTCTTTCTCTAGTACACTACATTGAGTTCCATACGGAAGTATTGCAGCTCCGAGCCTTAACAGGCACAACTTATGCGCTACAACGCTACCCCTGGCTATTCAATGAGTCGCCATTTGCCTTCATGCACTGTATTGTCGTTGACACCGATGCGCCTTCCTGTGACACCATAGTGACAGGATTTATACTAAAAGATTGCCTACCTGCTTTCCTCTTTTTGCCATTTGTGTACGCACTTCTGGAAACCAAGTAACCCCATGAATAAGACCCTTGTGGGTCAAACGTTGGGTTTGGTCCAATCTGAATTCATTGTGCTTCTGTTTATTCCATGGCAACTTTTCTTTTTTTGTAATAAACTTGTTGAACACTTTTTTGCATCATATCGAGTCAGAGTGTGTGGTAATTTTTGGTTACGTGACTCCTGGTTTAGGCAGCATGAATCACTTGTCAAATTCACTGTCAAGTTCATTGCTTTAACCATTTGGCAGCTGTCCTGGGTCCACTAAGGCTGTGAAAAGTGCAGGCATTGCTAATGGGATATTTCTTATATTTTGCCTATTTATTTTGAGTGGGTAATATACTGTACTTTTTGTAGTATAACGTCTTTAGAATAAAATATGAAACGATGATTATCTACATGGTATTGTCTTAAGCTTGCATATTGGCAAGATCCAGCCTTACACATTTCATTGGCACTCACTCGCTCACTGTTTCATTATTTTAAAGGGGTTATCCTTTATTTAAATTAAATAATAATATCCAATCCTGCGCTTGTTAAAAAATATCCCACCTCTTCTTTCTCTGCATATCCAATGCTAACTTTTCAAATGTCCTACCGGTCTTTGTCTACTGGGAGCTGGCATGCAGCTACTGCAGTCAATTAGTAGCCACAGTGGTCATAATTAGTGATGAGCGAACATGCTCGGATAACGAGTGTTATCCGAGTATCTTGGCCGTGCTCAGATAATTTATTCAAGTCTCTGTGGCTGCACGTTTTGCAGCGGTAGACAGCCGCAACACATGAGGGGATTGTATGTTTGTTTGGCAATCCCCACATTTGTTACTGCTGTCTAACATGCAGCCGCAGGGACTCGAATATATTATTCGAGCACGCCCAAGATACTCGGATAACACCCGAGCATGCTCGGATAAGACATTATTCGAACATGTTCGCTCATCACTGGTCACAATCTGTATGACTGCAATTACCACTTAACTATAGGAGCCATGATGCCAGTAATGTAGCACTTGAGACCATTGATTGGTTGTAGTAGTCAGGTGCCAGAACTTATTAAACAAAAAATGGGAGGGCTGCTAGAGTTTTAGTGCAGGATCGATGGGGGAACGAAGATGTGAGGAATGTTTTTGTCATAGCAACTCATGACACACTGTGATTGCATAGGGAGACCGATGGGGAGAAGATGGGCAAGGGAGCCCACATCTTCTGTTTAACTGCTTAGATGTCACTGTCTTTTCTGCACCAGCATGTCAGCCTCATTTATTGCAGGAAGTTGGATTGTACAAAGACCAGTAGAGAACCAGGAAAGCAAGCCAAGCAAGTACTGAGGAAGGTGGGTATAGCAGTTTTTATTTATTATTATTTTTCCTTGTCTGCTGTGGTAAAGCCACCAACAAATATGCACCAAAATCATGAGGACTTGATAAAGAAATTACTACGGTTTTTGACAGAATCGCTGCAGAAATTTTCTATAGCAATCCCATCACAAAAGTGCATAGTTTGTACTAATTGACATTAAATAATGCATGCAACCCCTGGCAAAAATTACACTGGCCAACAGTGAAAATGTGTCTGAAATGAAAATAGCTGGTTTGTAATAATTTTAGCATCCTAAAAACGAATATGTTACTTAAAAATCATTATTAGCTCTTGTTGCTGAGATACATGTCATCCCTTCACCCCCGGAGCTTTTTCCGTTTTTCCGTTTTCGTTTTTCGCTCCCCTCCTTCCCAGAGCCATAACTTTTTTATTTTTCCGTCAATTTGGCCATGTGAGGGCTTATTTTTTGCGGGACGAGTTGTACTTTTGAACGACATCATTGGTTTTACCATGTCGTGTACTAGAAAACGGGAAAAAAATTCCAAGTGCAGTGAAATTGCAAAAAAAGTGCAATCCCACACTTGTTTTTTGCTTGCCTATTTTGCTAGGTTCACTAAATGCTAAAACTGACCTGCCATTATGATTCTCCAGGTCATTACGAGTTCATAGACACCTAACATGACTAGGTTATTTTTCACCTAAGTGGTGAAAAAAAATTCCAAACTTTGCAAAAAACAAAACAAAACAAAATTGCGCCATTTTCCGATACCCGTAGCGTCTCCATTTTTCGTGATCTGGGGTCGGGTGAGGGTTTATTTTTTGCGTGCCGAGCTGGCGTTTTTAATGATAGCATTTTGGTGCAGATACGTTCTTTTGATCGCCCGTTATTGCATTTTAATGCAATGTCGTGGCGACCAAAAAAACGTAATTCTGGCGTTCCGATTTTTTTTCTCGTTACGCCGTTTTGCGATAAGGTTAATGCTTTTTTTTTATTGCTAGATCGGGCGATTCTGAACGCGGCGATACCAAATATGTGTAGGTTGGGGTTTTTTTTTATTGATTTATTTTGATTGGGGCGAAAGGGGGGTGATTTAAACTTTTATGTTTTTTTTATTTTTTTCACATTTTTAAAAACTTTTTTTTTTTACTTTTGCCATGCTTCTATAGCCTCCATGGGAGGCTAGAAGCAGGCACAGCCCGATCGGCTCTGCTATGCAGCAGCGATCATAAGATCGCTGTTACACAGCAGAATTGCAGGTGTGCTGTGAGCGCCGACCACAGGGGGGCGCTCACAGCCACCGGCAATCAGTAACCATAGAGGTCTCCAGGACCTCTATGGTTACCTTCCTGATGCATCGCCGACCCCCGATCATGTGACGGGGGTCGGCGATGCGCTCATATCCGGCCGCACGGCCGGATGCGGTAGTTAAATGCCGCTGTCTGTGTTTGACAGCGGCATTTAACTAGTTAATAGCGGCGGGTGATCGCGATTTCACCCGCCGCTATTGCGCGCACATGTCAGCTGTAAAAAACAGCTGACATGTCGCGACTTTGATGTGCGCTCACCGCCGGAGCGCACATCAAAGCGGGGGTCCCGACATGTGACATACTATACCGTCACATGTCGGGAAGGGGTTAAGATTATTATGCAGGAAAATAGGGAAATTTTGAATTTTCAACAAATGTGTATTGGTAAACCTGATTACAGACCTGTTGAACCAATGTCAGCCATTTTATTCATTGTGTCTGCATAGTTTGTACTAATTGAAGTCTCTTTCTCTTGTTGCAGTAATTTTGTGGAGAGAATTTACACTTTGAAAATGCCTCGTAAATGTGCAAATATTGTTAACAATTTTTGTTACGTGTGTGGTTATGTGACATTTGCCAACCAAAGAAGACCAATTACTCCACTTGTGAAGACTGCTTACCATCATTACTTTGGTGTAAAGGTTGGTGATCAGGAGAAGCCCTGGGCTCCACACATTTGCTGCAATAGTTGTTCAGTAAATCTGGTTGCATGGTTGAAGAATAAAGGACGTTCTATGCGTTTTGGTGTGCCAATGATTTGGAGGGAGCCAAGAAATCATGTAGACGACTGCTATTTCTGCATGGTTGCTCCTCTTCAGCATGGCATGTCAAGAAAAAAGAAGGGGACTATTGAGTACCCTAACATCCCCTCGGCTATAAGACCAGTCCCACATGGGAAAGATCTTCCCGTTCCTCGCCCTCCAAAGGAATATGTACTGGAATCAGATCAGGAGGAAGAATCGCCCGGAAGTTCATCACAAGATCTTGAATATGATTCACAGTCTGCATCAAATGAACCACATTTGCTTTCTCAGGGTGAACTCAATGATCTGATACGCGACCTGGACCTGTCGAAAGAAAAGGCAGAGCTTCTGGCTTCAAGATTAAAACAATGGAACTTTCTACTGTACAATGTTAAAGTGACTGCCTATAGGCATCGACAAAGAGATTTACATGTTTATTTTAAAAAGCAAGACAATCTCGTTTTCTGCACCAGTGTTGATGGTTTAATGTCCGCTATGAATGTTCAGTACAACCCACTAGATTGGAGACTTTTCATCGACGGTTCAAAGGTTAGTTTAAAAGCTGTACTATTGCACAATGGAAATGTTCTTCCTTCCGTTCCTGTAGGCCATGCTGTTTGCATGAAAGAAACCTACAACAATATGAAACTGCTTCTGGACGCAATAAAATACAGTGACCACAGTGCATCTCAAAAACATTTCCAGAATTCGCCCTTTTCTTACTTTCGACTCTGCAAAAACTCTTACTGTCTCACTTATTCATTCTCGTCTGGACTATTGTAACTCTCTACTAATTGGCCTACCTTTTACCAGACTCTCCCCGCTCCAATCTGTCCTGAATGCTGCTGCCAGGATCATATTCCTCGCCAACCGTTACACCGATGCCTCTACCTTGTGCCAGTCATTACACTGGCTACCCATCCAATCCAGAATCCAGTACAAAACTACTACCCTCATCCACAAAGCACTACATGGCTCAGCACCACCCTACATCTCCTCTCTGGTCTCAGTCTACCAACCTACCCGTGCCCTCCGCTCTGCTAATGACCTCAGGTTAGCATCCTCAATAATCAGAACCTCCCACTCCCGTCTCCAAGACTTTACACGTGCGGCGCCGATTCTTTGGAATGCACTACCTAGGTTAATACGATTAATCCCCAATCCCCACAGTTTTAAGCGTGCACTAAAAACTCATTTGTTCAGATTGGCCTACCGCCTCAACGCATTAACCTAATTATCCCTGTGTGGCCTATTAATAAAAAAACAACAACATAATCACGTTCCTTCATCATGTTCTCATACACTTTATGCAGTTAATAGCCTCTGTGTCTGTACTGTTACATACTTAGGCAGTTAACTGGTTCATGCAGCTTTACATGAACACCCGAGCCTTACACTATGGCTGGTCCAAATAACTAAAGCAATTGTTACCATCCACCTCTTGTGTCTCCCCTTTTCCTCATAGATTGTAAGCTTGCGAGCAGCAGGGCCCTCATTCCTCCTGGTATCTGTTTTGAACTGTGATTTCTGTTATGCTGTAATGTCTGTTGTCTGTATAAGTCCCCTCTATAAGTTGTAAAGCGCTGCGGAATATGTTGGCGCTATATAAATAAAATTATTATTATTATATTATTAATGGCAGATCTGTGCAGACTTGAAAGTGGTTGCAATATTGTTAGGCATGCAGTTGGGATACACAAAATATTGCTGTTTCCTATGTGAGTGGGACAGCCGTGCTAGATCTTCTCACTACAATATAAAAGTGTGGCCTACAAGGGACAAAATGTGTCCTGGAATTAAGAATGTTCAACACTGTCCACTTGTTGAACGCAGTAAAATCATTCTGCCGGCGCTACACATTAAACTTGGTCTTATGAAAAATTTTGTTAAGGGAATGAACCAAGAAGGAAATGCTTTTAAGTACCTCAGAGGGAAGTTTCCACAACTCAGTGATGCTAAAGTGAAAGAAGGTGTCTTCATTGGTCCTCAAATTCGTGACCTACTTAGGGATGGAAATTTTGACGAGATCCTACAAGGCAATGAGAAGGCGGCATGGCAAGCCTTCAGAGATGTTGTACGTGGCTTCTTGGGAAACAGACGAGTTGATAACTATGTTGATATTGTGAATAACCTTCTTACGAAGTATCATAAATTAGGCTGCAACATGTCATTAAAAATACACTTTCTGGACTCTCATCTGGATTTCTTCCCGGACAATTGTGGTGCAGTAAGCGATGAGCATGGTGAGCGATTCCACCAAGATATTTTAAATATGGAACAAAGATATCAGGGCAAGTGGAATGCTTCCATGCTTGCAGACTACTGTTGGACATTAATCAGAGATGTACCAGAAGAAAACTTCAATAGACAAGCAAAAAGAAAGCGTTCTCGTGAATAGGTCTTGTCTGAACTGTTGTGTTCAGTTAATGTATTGTGTTCTTGCTATTTTAATCATATTTTAAACAATATTTCAAGTTTGAACATGACATTTGTGTGCAATTTATACTCTTGTAATGAATGCTTCTCGCTACCTACAGCACATACATCCATGGCGTGTATCTAAAAAACGAGAGCTGATTAAACAATTCTGTGGGTATATTTGAGTTTCTCGACCCAAAATTAGTAATATTTGCCTATTTTCATCAAAGAAACATAAAAAAAGTTGTTTTTTGTTGGCCTGTGTTATGGAATCCCCGACCTTGGAGGATGTTAATTTAGTTGTTCAGTTTTGTAGAAAAAAAGTAGAAAAATATTTTTTGCCAGGGGTTGTACTTATATACATAATGTAGAATGGTATAACCTGGCACAAAATAACATAGCAAGGCAACCTGTGTGGCACATTAGCCCAAGAGGTAAGGGGGCCCATTTGTACCTCGAAAGCAGGTGCAATTTTGCATATTCAGGAGCTCTTGGGCTGCAAAATTCCCCAATATTGTTCTTCCACAGGGGCCCTTTATGGCGGTCAGTGTCCTCCAGCGTGGCAAGATGATCAATTACTTCACTACCGCTCTACACTTCATGAATACATTTGTAGAATGGATTTGGCTCAGTGCTCTGGCAACCCCTGATGGAGCACCCCCTTACAACCTGTGGATTATCACTGTGTAGAGCAGTTCACAGAAATTGAATAAAGTTCCACCCTGGACCCTGTTTATCAGTCCATTATCAGTCCATGGCTGCATTTACACACAGAGGTGATGTTGAGGCTTTTAACCACAGCTGTTTCATCTGCAAAACCGCAAACTGCACTGCCATTATTATAGGCCACATGGTTATCCAGGTGAAACAGCTGTTTCCCTGCAAGTTGCTGATGTTAACATTTGCAGCATGACCTCTGTGTATGAATGCAGTTAAATGCCAGAAAATGATGGCTTTAATTAATTACAATCACATTTGCCCGGAAATGATTATGAGGTCATATGACAGACCAATCAAATGTCAGTTTTGCACAGAAGCTGCAGTTAATAAATGATGTATTCTAATAGGCTGTAACCTCTACTAATTGTTAATCAGCAGCCTGACAGTTGGAGTCAGAACCAGGCAAGGTTGAAAGAGGAGACCACTAGTGATGAACAACTACATTCAACACTTTGCGTTATTCGCACTAATAGTACGCTATTCGAGCTATTCGTTACTCAGCAAATAATTAGGTATTTGCCTCGGTATATTAAAGTGACCCATCCAGCATGTTTGGCGCTTTATTTGCAGCCAATGAACATGCTAGGCTGGCTTGCCAATCGCAGTAATGACAGGTCATAGGAGATTTTTATTCCATGCCGGCGCCATTTTGTGCACATTGCAGCCAGAAACAGTGTAGGGAGAGCGTAGTGTGAGTGTAGGGAGACTAAAAGGAGCATATAGGAAGATTTATTAATACCAAAAAGCTGTTTTAAGAGCTCATGAGGGTGAAGATAAGTTCTTTGTTAGGTGGAGATAGTGTAGCGAGAGATTTAATAAGTAGGGAGAGTGAAAGGCAAGCACCTGGGTGTTATCAGTTCACATCATCATTGCAAGTACATGCTGGAGATCTCTGCTACTTTGCATTGTGTGTTGTATAGGTTAGGATTAGGAACAGACTTTGGCATTAGGGAGAGATAGGCAGGCTTTCTTCCACTACCATAATCTACAAATCAGCTCTTTTTAGAGGCAAATAATATAAGTTATTACCAGGGTATACAAAATCAGTTTTTTTGGAGCTACATAATCTTCCTGCGTAGCAGCATATATAAAATAAATTTCTTACAGCTAAGTAATATTCCTCAGTGCCGGCATATAGTAATATCCTTTTTAAAAGCTAATTGTTAAATAATATCCCTCACCTATTGCTTAAATAGCTAATATTTATCTAGGAGTTGTGCGACTGGTGCAAAACCTGCTGAGCTATGGAAATGTCACTATTTACCAGTAATTTCTCTGAGTCTGCTGTTGGCGAGTCTCATAAAGGCAATCTAAAAAAATCCACCCAAAATTCTATTGGTTAAATAAATAGCGCATCTTTATCTAGCAGTTGTGTGTTATGACCCCAATGGCAGAGGGTCTCAGGAATAAATACCAAGTCTGCAAACACAAAAAACCAGCTCATAGGGCAGTGGTAACTGGGCTGACCATATATCTAATCCTAGCACCACAAATTGAAGCAGCAGGGGAACGTGCCTACGTTGGTTCTAGACGTCTCGCGCCAGCCGGAGAACTAACTAACCCTAGAAGGGAAAAGAAAGACCTTTCTTGCCTCCAGAGAAAAGACCCCAAAAGTTGAATACAAGCCCCCAACAAATAATAACGGTGAGGTAAGAGGAAAAGACAAACATAAGAATGAGCTAGGTATTTAGCAAAGAGAGGCCCAATAGCTAATAGCAGAATATAGTAAGATGACTTATATGGTCAGCAAAAACCCTATTAAAATATCCACGCTGGATATTCAAGAACCCCCGAACCGTCTAACGGCCGGGGGGAGAACACCAGCCCCCTAGAGCTTCCAGCAAGGTCAGAAATCACATTTAGTACAAGCTGGACAAAAATAGTAGCAAAGCAAGTAACTCAAAAAACAAAGAAGCAAGACTTAGCTTAATTTTGCAAGAGCCAGGACCAGCAGACAGGAGCAACAGAAGGATCTGATTACAACGATGCCAGGCACTGGACTAAGGATCCAGGAAGTTAATATAGCGACACCCCTGGACTAACGACCCAGGTGAGTGCCAAACAGAAAAAAGACAATCCCAGAGTCATACCACTAGTGACCACAAGAGGGAGCCAAAAAGTCTAATTCACAACAGTTGTGCAACTGGCACAATCCTGGCCGAAGTAAGCAAACATCACAATTTACCAGTGCCTGTAATTTTCATTAGTCTGCTGTTATAGTGTGTCAGCAAGGTGATATAAAAAAATAATTTTCTATTGGTTTATAAATAAGTTATCTTTATCTAGCAGTTGTGTGACTGGCGCAATCCGGACAAAGATAAGCAAACATGACAACTTATCAGTGGCAATAATTTTCATTAATCCGATGTTGCAGTGTGTCAGCAAGGCGATATTAAAAAAAAAAATTCTATTGGTTTAATAAATAGCGTATCTTTATCTAGCAGTTGTGCAAAGCCTGTTGAGATATGCAAACGTGACTATTTGCCTGTAGTTTTCATGAGTCTGCTGTTGCAGTGCGTGATAAAGCTGATATCTGAAAAATATATAACACATTGCTAGATACAGTGAATTTTTACATAACACCTCTGTGAGAGTACTTGTCAAAAATAAAGCCAGAATTTTTTTTTTCAGAAGCATAACGCATGCAAGATGAGAAAGGGTGATGTTAAGGGATGTGGATGTGGTGGTGCCTGCCAAGGCCATGTGACAGATCACAAGGTGACTGTATCTCATTCTAGCTTCTTGTCAAAATTTGGTCAGCGCGCTACACCACTACTACACTGATGAACTAAGACAAGTGCGAGGATGTTGTGGGTTGTATGGCAGACAAAGGCTCTAGTGTGTTGACAAGCAGCACCACAAAGTCTGCCATATGGTCCAGTCTCAGTAGCCAAGAGGCTGGGCTTCTGAATCTTAAACCTGGTCCTCATTCCTCCAACCATCAAGAGTCCCAAGACACATATCACCCCAATTCTGGCCACTGTGAGGAACTGTTTATATTCCTTTGTAATTTTTCAGGTCTCTCAATGTGCACCATTAAAGAGGGTCATGAGGAGGTGGAGTGCAGTGATGCCCAAACATTTGAGCGCCCACGGCCAGGAGAAAGCCACATTGGAGAAGGTTAATTCATGTCTGAAGAGGTGGAGGATAATCATGACGCACAATCAGGTCAGCCTAAAGTCGCAACTCAGAAGGAGGATCAGATTGATGAATTGGAAGACAATGTGGTTGATGATAAGGCCACTGATCCAACCTAGCACAGTGGCACGCCTATCGAGCACAGCAGTGCAGAGAGTGATGGATCCATAGCATGAAAACAGTCAAGAAGAGGTAGTGGTTTGACCAGAGGTAGAACTGGGTCAACTGTTCCACAGAGAGCCCCCCCCCCCACACTCGGCTAGACAACAGGCCAAAGGAGCGCTGTTCCCATGTATGGCAGTTTTTTTCTGAAAGTCCTTCAGACCAAACAACTGTAATTTGCAGCATCTGCCAAACCAAGCAAAGAAGAGGCAAGAACACTGCCAACCTGAGCACCACCAGCATGCAAAAGCACGTGACAGCCAAGCACCCTAATAGGTGGGCGAAATGCCTGAGTACAAAATCTATGTCTGAGGGAGAAACCACAGCCCTTTCCCCTGTGTTATGGCCTTTCCAATCTGCTGACTATGAAACAGGCGCTGATGCCTCCTGCCCACAACCTGCAGTTGCACAGACACAACAGTAAGCAACCACATTCAGCTCCTTGTCTCAGTGCAGCGTTCAGTTGTCCCTGCTCCAGACATTTAACAGAAAGCAGAAATATCGACCCACCCACAGGTCCAAATGCTAAACATACACATTGCCAGATTGCTAGCCCTGGAAATGTAATTTTGACTTGTGGGAACTGAGTCTTTCTGCGACCTCTTGGTAGTGGCAGCCCCAGTGTGCCGTCCCTGCTTTACATAAGCAGGTGTTAAACAATATCAGCTGTGTTCTGGCCAACGCAGTCACAGGGAAGGTCCACCTAACCACAGACATGTGGACAAGATCTTGTGGACAGGGAAGCTACATTTTCCTGATGGCACACTGGTTTTACTTGGTGGAGTCTGGGATAGAATCAGACGCTGGGACATCACGCATCTTACCCACACCAAGAACAGTGGGCCTAACTTCCATCAGGGTTTCAGTCTCCTCGTATTCCTGTTCCTGTCTCTCCTCCTACTCATCCTTAGCGAAACTAGCCTCCCCATCACTCCCCAGCTGAGAAGTCTGCAGCACTACTTTGGCGAAGCAGCAGCACGCTCTGCTGAAGCTCATGTGTTTAGGTGATAAAGCTCACAATGCAGCCGAGCTGTTGAAAGGAATAAAAGAGCAGACCGATCAGTGGCTCTCCCCGCTGAGCCTCCAACCAAGTCTGGTTGTGTGCAATAATGGGCGTTACTTTGAGGAGGCTTCAAAGCTCGGGAATGGTACATGTTCCATGCATGGCCCACGTGCTGAACTTGGTTGTACAGCGGGTTTTAAAAACATATCCTGACTTGCCGGACATACTTGCCAAGGTAAAGCTGTGTCAGCGCATATTTCCGAAAGTCATCTCAGGCTTTTGCCAGTCTAGCTTCACTGCAGCAGCATTTTAATTTGCCTTGTCACCGACTGATTTGTGGCCTGCCCACATGCTGGAATTTGACCTTTCATATGTTGGCAAGGCTTAGTGAGCAAAGTAGCATTCTGCCCCCATACATAACAACTGCCAAGTCGGTGTGGATCGCTGACATATGTGAGGTTCTTCAAAACTTTGAGTACAGCACCAAGATGGTGAGTGATGATGATGCTATTATAAGCGTAACCATCCCGCTGCTCTGTCTCTTAAAACATTCTCTGCAGAATCTCAAAGAGGAAGCTTTAAATTCCAAGGAGGTGGCTCTGGAGCAAGATTTTACAGTGGCTGATATCACACAGCCCAGCCTCACACAATATTTTTCCGGCCACAATGGGTGATGGCGAGGAACAGGAGGAGGAGGAACAGGAGTTTTTGGTCTGCACTACAGAGGGGACTCCCAATCCCAGCTTTATACCTGTTCAGCATGGATGGTCAGCATGGATGTGGATGGCCTGAAGAGGAGGAGGAGGAGGAGGCTATGTGGAGGAGAGGATGGTTAGTGTTCTTCCTGGTGAGGACACTGAACATTTGAATTTTTGAAGTTCATGTCAAGATGCCTTGCCCAAGACCCTTGTGTGAAACACATTTTGTCCACCATGAAATACAGGCTGTACACCTTTCTTAACCCGTGGAACAAGGAGAAATTTCCTTCTCTCGTATCAGAGGTAGATGTGCCATTTTCAGTGCATGCATGCCAGAGGGCTGCTGTGGAAGACTTGCTAAAAAGATTACCCTCAGACAACGCTGCTGGCAGGTGTACCAACTCTTTTCACCCACAAGGATTACAGGGGAGGGCCACACACACCAGGTGCAACATGGGGGGGAATGTCCACCAACTGGGCAATTTTCTTGAAACCATTACATCAGCAAAAGCTATCTGTGGGTGTAACTATGACGAAGAGGGAGAAAATAACCATACCAGCGTCCTTCCTGATTCTTCAGTGCCCTTTAACTATTGGTTGCCCAGGCTGTACTCATGGCCCAACCTCTCCATGTATGCCTTGGAGGTGCTGCCATGCCCTGCTGCAAGTGTGTTGTTTGAGCGGGTTTTTAGATCGGCTGATGCAATCATAACAGATAGGCGCACATGGCTATCAACGGAAAATGCAGACAGGCTGACTCTTCTAAAATTGGACAAGTGCTGGATTTCCTCAGACTTTTTAAGCCCTATGGATGACAGCAGCATATTGTAAATGCAGCCCAAATGTTGTTTTGGGAAGTTGTCTTAACGTCCATTCCTTACCATCCAAACCCATTTTGTTCAGGAAATCACCTCCTCCTCTTGCTTCTGCAACAAGTATTCAGTGGTCATCTATGGATACCCCACGTGGGTAATGTTTTTTACATTGTGAAATGGTGAAACTTGTACTCCCTAACTCTACCTATTGTAATAACTGCAAAATGTATAGTTCGGTACCCATCAAGGCCTCTTTCAGCTAGTATAATAGAGACCCCTTGGGTAATGTTTTTAAAATTTTGCACATTGTGCAATGGTGAAACTTGTACTCCCTATGTCTCCCTCTTGGAATAACTGCAAAATGTATTGTGAGGTCCCCAGCATGGTCTCTTTCAGAGTGTATCTGTTAGCCTGATGTTGATTTTTGGGTCTGCACATGGACATTTTGGAACATCAGTGCATTAATATGCTCCACAAACTTCTTCATGTTTCAGCCTTACACAGAATAATAACATGAGTAATGAAACATGCTCTATATGCAGTTGTGCTCAAAAGTTTACATACCATGGCAGAATTTTTGCTTTCTTGGCCTTTTTTCAGAGAATATGAATGATAACACCAAAACTTTTTCTCCACTCATGGTTAGTGGTTGGGTAAATCCATTTATTGTCAAACTACTGTGTTTTCTCTTTTTAAATCATTATGACAATACAAAACATCCAAATGACCCTGATCAAAAGTTCACATACCCCATTTCTTAATACCGTGTATTGCCCCTTCTAAAATCAATGACAGCTTGAAGTCTTTTGTTGAAGTTGTGGATGAGGTTCTTTATTTTCTCAGATGGTAAAGCTGCCCACTCTTCTTGGCAAAAGCCTCCAGTTCCTGTAAATCCCTGGGCTGTCTAGCATGAACTGCACGCTTGAAATCTCCCCAGAGCGGCTCAATGATATTGCTCTCAGGAGACTGAGATGGCCACTCCAGAACCTTCACTTTATTCTGATGTAGCCAATGACAGGTCAACTTGGCATTGTGTTTTGGATCGTTGTCATGTTGAAACGTCCAAGTTTGTCCCATGCACAGCTTCAGGGCTGATAAGTGCCAATTTGCCTCCAGTATTTGCTGATAATGTGCTGCATTCATCTTTCTATCAACTTTGACCAAGTTTCCTGTGTCTTTGTAGCTTACACATCCCCAAAACATCAGCGATCCACCTCCATGCTTTACATTAGGAATGGTGTTCCTTTCATCATAGGACTTGTTGACCTCTCTCCAAATGTAGCGTTTATGGTTGTGGCCAAAAAGTTCAAATTGGTCTCATCACTCCAAATTACCTTGTTCCAGAAGTTTTGAGGCTTGTCTCTGTGCTGTTATGCATATTGTAGACATGATACTTTGTAGCAGTTGTGCAGTAATGGCTTTCTTCTGGCAACTCGACCATTCAGCCTATTTTTCTTCAAGTGCCTCCTTAGGCTTCTTTCACACTTCAGTTTTTTGGCGTCAGTCACTTCCGACATAATGACGGATCGACGGATCCGTCACAATAGTTGAAAAAACGGATGTAACGGATCCGTTTTTTTGACGGATCCGTTACTCGGGGGTTGTATATACTTTTTGGAGCATGCGCAATTGAAAAAAATTGAAAAAACAGATTGGGGCGACGGATCCGCCGAAATGACGGTCGCGACGGATCCGTCGCCCATAGGTGGCCATTCTATGAAATGACGGACGCGACGGATCTGTCGCGATCCGCCATTTCAACGCAGACAAAAAACGTTGCAATGACCGTCAATGTCTAGATGACGTCCGCCAAATTTTGACGGATCCGTCGCATGACGGATGGAACGGACGACCATCCGTCACAATCCGTCGCTAATGCAAGTCTATGGGGAAAAAAAACGGATCCGTTTTTTGAGGAAAATGGCGGATTTAGACTGACGCCAAACAACTGAAGTGTGAAAGAGGCCTTATTGTGCATCTTGAAACAACCACACCACTAGTTTTCAGAGAGTGCTGTATTTCAGCTGATGCTGTTTGTAGGTTTTTCTTTGCATCCTGAACAATTTTCCTGGCAGTTGTGGACAACATTTTTGTTGGTCTACCTGACCATGGTTTTGTTTTTACAGAGCCCCTGATTTTCCATTTGTTAATCACAGTTTGAACGCTGCTGACTGGCATTATCAATTCCTTGGATATCTTTTTGTATCCCTTTCCTGTTTTATACAGTTCAACTACCTTTTCCCGTAGATCCATTAACAATTCTTTTGCTTTCTCCAAGACTCACAATCCAGAAACATTAGTGGCTGGATGAAAGATGCAAGAGTCACTCAGCTTTTATGCACACACACTGATTACAAGCAAACAGGTCACAGGTGAGGATGTTGCCTTTAGTAGCCATTCAAACTCATTTGTGTCAACATATATGCATGTTATCAGGCCAAAATCACAAGGGTATGTGAACTTTTGATCGGGGTCATTTGGATATTTTGAGTTGTCATTAAGACTGAAAAAGAGAAAACCCAGTTTGACATTAAGTGGCTTCACCCAACCACTAACCATGAGCGGAGGAAAATTTTTGGTGTTCATATTCTCTGAAAAAAAAGGACAAGAAAGCAAAAATTGTGCCAGGGTATGTAAACTTTTGAGCACAACTGCATATGCTGCTAGTTTGAAAATCTTACACACACACACATCCCTTTATAAAGGGAAATTCTACATAATACCTTTGTTAACATACGCCATATACTGCTCACATATGCAGCACCCCCGTAGGTGGGAGGAATGCCCATGTACAAAATCTGTGTCTGTGGGTGAAACCACTGGCACTTCCCCTGTGTTATGGTCTTCCCAAGCTGAGGGTGGCAGTACTGGCACACCCTGGCCATCCATCTCATATTCATATTGCCCCTTCTGTGGTGCACTTGGTGGTCCACTTACTTGTATATTAGGGTCCTTGTCGGTCTGCTGTGGATCCTTTCCTTTAAGCACCTGGTAATGACAGGCAGAGTCCAATTCCAGTTTCAACAAAACAACTTTACTCAGTCCATCCAGTTCAGTCACAGAAGCAGCACAAGGTTTCTTACAGACCATCAACCTTCCGTTCCCTGTACTGTCCCTCACTTCTCCTGGAATATCGCAGGGTCATACCGTCACCATCGGTACCACAACTTCCTGACTGGCCAGCCTAACACACTTCAGGAGTTCTCCATCCGTTTCACCCTGAACATTTAGGATAGTTCCCACGAAATTAGCTGCTACCATTTTGATGCTGCCCTGTATTCCTCCACCACCGTGTGACTATCAGCCCATAGGCCCTGGACGGCTGGGCTCCCCAGCTTGAACTTTGCGGGACACAATTGTCCTGTCCTGTCATGGCTCCCAGCCTTCTCTGACTAACTCCAGGAAGCTCCCTAACTTACTCTCAGTTGGCCCCTCCTAATTACCTAGATCCTATTGCTCTATCTAATTCCTATTGTGCCCCCCCCCTCCCCGTGGACTAAAACTATATCCCACACTTTCCCTACATCTACACAATACAGGAACATATATACATTACAATACATTACATGACACATGAAATACACTGCTTCTGTCAGGCATATTTACACTCCAGGGACGTATGCAAGGAGTGTAGGGCATTGAACTGGCCCCATACCCCTTACACTTACACTGTATTCAGAATTTAATTCTAATGCTTTTGGGTGCTGGTAAAATCCAATTTACTGACATTTATCATACAGCTCCCCCAACTCCTGTATTATATTCACCTTACAGGGGCTTCACCCGCTATGACAGTGGCTCCATTGGGATCTGGTGGCCAAAATAAACTGTGGAGCTCACAAAACTCAGGTTTCACGGCACCCGGTCGCAATCTGAAGACGTGAAGCGAGGGCCACATAATGAAATGGTGGTGGTGGCAGGCGAAGCCCAAAATTCAAATGGGCATGTTTTAGCTGGAATTGTATAGTGATGGCAAATTTGTATTCCACTATCTAGCTAACAATTTGGAATGAGGAAAGGACCTCCCTAATATAGGAGTGAGCGCTCTCCCAAATGTATCATACAGGGCCCCCTGAGGGCCCTTCCCAAACTCAGGTTTCACGGGACCTGCTGTCTGTCAGGACTCTGATCATTTTTTACCTTTTGTGCATTACTGCCCTCTTCCAAGATGGCGTCTTTGGTCTCATGTGCACTGTGTCTTCCTGCTATAAAACTCCACCCCAGCCTTCAGTCTGTGCTAGAGTATTCTGCCTTGCATCCAGCTCCTGATATCTGATTACTCCCTGGCTATACACCTGCTCCTGTGAACCTGTGTGGTGATCCTGCTACTCTGCTCTGAGTTCCTGCTGCATACACAAGTTTCCAGTAATCCTCCTTCATCTGCTGCTCGTGTTTACTTCATCTGCATTTGCTGGACATGTAAGCTGCTGCAGCTTTGCTATAACCTGAGACTATTAACCAGGCATCCCTGGTTGAGCTAAGATATGATTTGAACTGCCTATAAGCATATCTATCTGTGTCTGGACTAAGACAAGGATTTATTCGTGTCAAGTATCCTCAAGAATAACTGTGCTTCATAGACTTTCTGCTTGATTGCATTTTTCTCTGAAGACTGCTAAGCTGCGTTTATTATTTGCACCAAGTGTTGTGGACTTGAGTTTCTCTCTGCACCTGTTTGAATCACCGTGTGATAGTATAGACTTTACCACTTATAAAACTGTGTCCTGTAGTTGTCTTGTTCCACGCAAAGAGTCTCCTGAGTTATCCCCTATAATTATTACACTGTCCCTCTGAAAATGTGAAGCGAGGGCTGCATAATGACATGGCTAGCTAACAATTTGGAATGAGGGAGGGACTCCCAAATGTAGGAGTGAGAGCCCTCACAAATGTTAGAGGAAAAAATAAAGCCAAAACGTTCCATGTGAACATATGCTAAAGGGAGGTATAATTTTTTAATTATTTTTTTTATTTTTATTCTGTGTTATATCAAGGAAAAAATGTTTGGTAGATCTTCTTATAAGGCTACGGTCACACTATCAGTATGTGGTCAGTATTTTGCATCAGTATTTGTAAGCCAAAACCAGGAGTGGAACAAACAGAGGGGGAAGCTATAATAGAAACACGTCACCAAGTCTGTATTTTTGACCCACTCCTGGTTTTGGCTTACAAATACTGATGTGAAATGCTGACCAAATACTGATAGTATGGCCATAGCCTAAATCTGTAAAACTGACGCAATAGTCTGACAACATTGTTCCCAGATACTATATGTGAGTCAGCAAGCCATGCAGGCATCTTCTTCATGCAGTTCCCATTTAGTTTTAGCTCTTTCCCATCCTTTTCTGCTTTTTTCTCATGCCACCTGACCTGTTTGTTGGGTCCAGCAGAAAAATAATCGGCTTTCACATTGACTTCCATAGGATTCGTTATTTGGCACGAATACACGGATATTAAAAATTATTTGTGCCGATTTTCCCGAATCTGAATATTTCACTATTCGATCATCACTAGAGACCACCTCTAATTTCTGCTCCCCTGCACCCTGTGCATTCTCTCTTATACATTGGTGAAACTACACAAGACTTGTCTATGTTCTTACATCCTGTGTAGTTTCTTATCCACAGGAGTTGGGTGTAACAATGAACCACCAACTGTACTGTTGTCTATGAAAGGATTTACTTTGATTCAAAATCTGAATAGTATTCTTTTTCACAGTCATAATATTCTGTTATATACAGATACATCTCTGTACAACTATATCATAAGTACAAAAAAAGGGAAAGAGGAAAGTTATATTTTATTTCTATAAAATGACTAAGAAATTACAGAAATCAGTTACAATTTAATAAACTTTGTTAGAGAAGTATTTCCAAAATCACACATTATCCCCTCTCCAAAGGATTTCTGATTAGTGGGGGTCTGACCATTGGGACTTTTAGTAATCCTAATAAAGTAGGTTCTGGGACCCCGAGAATGATCATGAAAGGAGCACAGGTGCAAAATCTAAACCTCCGCTTCATTAATTGTTTATAGGACTGCCAAAGTGTAGTACTGAGCGCGGTTTTCTCCAGCACTCCCACAGACAATGAATAGAGTGGAGGTGAAGTAAGCTCCGCTCCGATTTATTCAGGACAAGACAGTGGAGCCCTAATGTCAAGGCTGCAGCATCCTGATCTCAAGATTGCAGGGTGTCCCACTGGTGAGACCCTAAGCGATTAGTAAGTCAGATAACTTTGTGAATAAGCCTTTAAATATACATAACAGTATAACAACACAGACATATTTGCTTTCCATATAATTATAACATCCTGAACACATTTTTATGGTGATTAGTATATGAGTTAAATAAAATGCTATTGCTTTTTCATCTGCATTTAACCCATAATTAAAATTTATATAAATGAAATGCTTCAAAGGCAAAGTAAATTGAAATTCCCTTTGCAGAAACAACACATAAACTGATGATGCAAAAATTAAAAAGTTATGGCTAAGATGAAAGCAAGCACAACACCCATATTTTCTGACAATAAAACGATAAAATACAAACTTTGTGGCACAAAGGTATTCCACTCCTTCATACGGTATGTTCACAAGTGGCATATTTTTTCAGGTGTCAATATTATAAATGGTGGGCTTAGTAACCTTATTAGTGCAACCATATTGCAGCACAGAGAAGAAGTGGGTTTTTTACTTTCACAAAATTTATACCACATATTACCAGACGTGCCCATGTTCACACTCGAACATACATGATTCTTGTGTAGGCAATATATACTATATAATATATATTGGCATATATCCATACAAAATCAAAAAGTTTATTTATTTCAGTTCTTCAATAAACTCATATATTATATGAAACTCATGTATTACAGACAGAGTGATCTATTTCATATGTTTATTTCTGTTAATGTTCATGATTATGGCTCACAGCCAATGAAATCCCAAAAGTCACTATCTCAGTAAATTATGATAATTAATAAAAAAAAACACCTGTAAAGGCTTCCTAAGCATTTAAAAAGGTCCCTTAGTCTGTTTCAGTAGGCTCCACACTCCACAATCATAGGGAAGACTGTTGACTTGACAGATGTCTAGAATGCAGTCATTGACACACTCCACAAGGAGGGTAAGCCACAAAAGGTCATTGCTAAAGAAGCTGGCTGTTCACAAAGTGATAGCATATTAATGGAAAGTTGAGTGGAAGGAAAAAGTGTGGTAGAAAAAGGTGCACAAGCAACCGGGATAACCGCAGCCTTGAAAGGATTGTTAAGAAAAGGCCATTCAAAAATTTGGGGGAGATTCTCAAGGAGTGGACTGCTGCTGGAGTCATTGCTTCAAGAGCCACCACACACAGACCTATCCAGGACATGGGCTACAAGTGTCGCTTTCCTTGTGTCAAGACACTCATGACCTATAGACAACGTCAGAAGTGTCTTACCTTGGCCAAGGAGAAAAAGAACTGGACTGTTGCTCAGTGATCCAAAGTGTTGTTTTCATATGAAAATACATTTTGCATTTGATTTAGAAATCAAGGTCCCAGAGTCTGAAGAGTGGAGAGGCACAAAATCCAAGCTGCTTGAGGTCTAGTGTGAAGTTTCCACAATCAGTGATGGTTTGGGGAGCTATGTCATCTGCTGGTGTAGGTCCACTGTGTTTTATCAAGACCAAAGTCAGCGTAGCCATCTGCCAGGAAATTTTAGAGCACTTCCTGCTTCCCTCTGCCGACAAGCTTTTTGGAGATGGAAATGTCATTCTCCAGCAGGACTTGGCACCTGTCCACACTGCCAAAAGTACCAATACCTGGTTTAAAATTAACAGTATTACTGTGCTTGATTGGCCAGCAAACTCACCTGATCTTAACCCTAAAGAGAATCTATGGGGTATGGTCAAGAGGAAGATGAGACACCAGACCCAACAATGCAGACGAGCTGAAGGCTGCTATCAAAGCAACCTGGGCTTCCATAACACCTCAGCAGTGCCACAGGCTGATCGCCTCCATGGCACTCAGCATTGATGCAGTAATTGATGTAAAAAGAGCCCCGACCAAGTATTGAGTGCATTTACTGAACATACATTTCAGTAGGCCAACGTTTTGGATTTTAACCCCTTCGTCCCGAAGCCTGTTTTCACCTTCCTGACCAGGCCAATTTTTACAATTCTGACCACTGTCAGTTTATGAGGTCATAACTCTGTAATGCTTCAATGGAACCACACAGAGCTGACACCCACATGCAATTGCCGCGGCGCTCAACATGAGGCCGCACGATCGGTGTGCAGTACCTGTAATGCTGTTTGCAGGAATGCAGCTCACGTAAAGCAATACGGCGCATGTCGGGAAGGTGTTAAAATCATTTTTCAAGCTGGTGTTATAAAGCATTCTAATTTACTGAAATAATGACTTTTGGGTTTTCATTGGCTGCAAGCCATAATCCTCAACATTAACAGAAATAAACACTTGAAATAGATCACTCTGTTGGCAATGACTCTATATAATATATGAGTTTCACATTTTGTATTGAAGAACTGAAATAAATTAACTTTTTGATGATATTCTAATTTTGTGAAAAGCACCTGTAGGTCCTTTGCAGGTACTTTATATTGTCAGCCACAGCTATTGTAATGCTTGGTTTGATGATGGGGTCTTAAGGGGATTGTCCACCATTGTTGAAAGTATTCACAGAGGGATGATTGGGGTTGCTGTTGGAAGGGTGAGTGGGGAAAACTGTCAATCACTGTCACCCTCTGTGGACTCCTATGTGTACTTACCTTTCACAGCCATACATTTACAGTGCAGGGCGGAAGGGAGTTAATGTGCAGAACCACTATTGGCACATTGCTGTATGTATTTTGTCATGTGTACACCAATATTAACAGTTAAATACATCTACTATCTGAGAGTCTTTAAAAGCTTTCATTGTTTATTACAAGGCCAGAAATATCAAATTATCCATTCATTTCCACACCAGGAATGTCTTCTCTGTGTAGGTTTCACTTAATAGTGTTTGTGTATGCCAGTATTTTTCCTTTCTTTTTGAGCGGTATGATATTTCAAGGAGAAGTGGTACGACAAATGTTCAAAGCTGGAATAAAACGAGACTGTGTTTTCCTGACCGTTGAGTATTTTCGCAGCTGGGAGAGCTTCGTTCACAGACATAGAGAGAGCAACTTTGTGGTTTCTCCGTGGTATAAAAACATCACAGGTTTTAGCTCTGTCCGCCTTCTCCACCATTCCCTCCCCCATACATTTTCTCGGGCTCCAAATAAAAGAGAAGGCCTGTTCCAGGCTTGGGTATATCTGGATTTCTGTGGCTTTTTGCAGAGGCTCAAATTAAAGTCTGGAATGTTAAAAATGAGCCTTTTGCTGCCAGATATAAACAGGGAATAATTTCAGCTCACCCAAAACTGATCTGAAGTTTGGGCTTCAAGTCTCTTATTTGGAAAACCCATTTACTCCTAATTACAGTACTAATTTCAGAGGCAAATAAAAAGGTTTTACACATTCACATGCTTTGAGATGCTATGTTAAAGTAAAATATAGAGTGTAAAACCTAAAAGGATAGCAATGCATACACCCTTTATGTAAAACTGCTGTATATGGAATCATAAGTAGCGTGCCAATCTTTGCCAGGTCATCTAGAGACTCACAATAGGGCCACGATCACACTATCAGTATTTGATCAGTATTTTTCCTCAGTATCTGTGAGCCAAAACCAAGAGAGAGAGATAATACAGAAGTGGTGCATATGTTTCTATTTTACTTTCCCTCTGATTGTTCCACTCCTGGTTTTGGCTTACAAATACTGATGTAAAATACTGACCAAATACCGAACGTGTGAATGTAGCCTAATTTTCATTATTTCACTATTTCATTTGGAACAGAATTGTGGCGTAAAAGGCTTTGAAAAGTTGCTCAATTTTGGTGCAACACAAAGATGAACTAAAATTTTTTGAACTTTTGGGATTTCAAGCCATTTCTGACCAGCTCTGACAAACTGGGCGAAGCTGGGGCAGTACAGGGGAGTGACAACCCCAGCACCTCAAATTTATGACTAGCGGTGGCTTTCCTTATGCCAAAAATCTTACCCCAGTTCTTATGTGGAGTAAAATTAGTGGTGAAGCGCACACAACATATAAGCTTGGAAAGGCATGCACTAGCTACAATTGTCTAAATGACCTTTATATGACAAACCCCTCCAGTAATATTTTTGTTCCATCTTTGTATATTTTCTCCTGTTTAAGGCTGGCCTCAAACATCCAACATTTATGTTCAAACAAATGGAGAAAAAGCTAGCTCACCGCATCCAGCGTGCATGGAATAACGATCCGACAAGCGTGGAGACTTTTTCTCCAATTACTTATGGTCTAAGGACTTTAATGTATGAATTGTCTCCTGACCCAGAGCAAACAGTCCAATATATACCTATGAAATTGTTGCGTTTAAGACAGAAGACCAGCACCAGCAGACAGTCCTTACATTGCATTCTGTACTTGAACTGTGGATATTGGATGTGTGAATCCAGCCTAACTCTTTATTTTGGTTAGTGAAGTGTTCACAAAAACAGAAATTAGCACAATAAGTGGTAAACCTTTGCATTTAAATGGCTATACAGAAATGTAAAGACCCCTCTCAAGCTTATAATTTTTTCTTTGACTTTCTAGAGATGCACATTGGCGGAGTCACCAGAACAAAACATTTGGTGAGGGTCTTCTCTTCAATAATAGAGTTATACAGTATGTTCTATTAAGTGATACATTCTGAGGTTGACACAATATGGCTATGTGCACACTGTGCGGAATGGTTTGCGGATTTTTCCGCACTGTTTTTGCAAAATCCACAGGTAAACTGCACTGCGGATTTATCACGGTTTTTGTGCGGATTCCACCTGCGGTTTACACCTGTGGATTCCTATTGAGGAGCAGGTGTAAACCGCTGAGGAATCCGCACAAACAATTGACATGCTGCAGAAAATACAAAGCTGCGTTTCCGCGTGTTTTTTTCCACAGCATGGGCACTGCGGATTTTGTTTTCCATACATTTACATGGTACTGTACAACGCATGGAAAACAGCTGCAGATCCGCAGCGTCAAATCCGCTGCAGATCCACAGTAAAATCCACACCGTGTGCACATAGCCTATATATATTATTTGCATGCAGTTGCTCCTAAAATGTACGTCTGTAAGGACAGACTATTATAACAATGAACCAAAAACTGTACACAAGATTACAGGTGTCAGTATCGCCAATTCATAGAGTTGGTAATTTTTTTATTACGTAATTTGTTTACAATTTTGACACATTTAATTTATTATGCCACTTTCTGCCCAGTCCTAGAATTTTTAAAATCCATTATTATTCTTTTGTAGTGTTAAAATAATAATTCAATCTACATATGTTTCATGTTATCATGTGAATGTACTTCCTTATGTACCCTGTTAACATGCTTTTGCAAGTTCATATTACAAGATAGCGTTTCCAGCTTGCAAAACTTCTGAAGAATAGAGAGAACTAGTGACAATAAATGTTTCCCAAGGCATGCTCTACATGTGCCCTTGTATATTCTAACAATCTGGTTCCCAGACCTCCAATATCATAATCCCAATGCCATATATGATCCAAAGAGGTTTTTATAATAGGAAAACCCTTCAAATAGTATTTGTCAGTGTATCAATCTTACAGTTTCATTGCTTCTGCTCCTAAGATTGAATTAATCAACAATAAAGAGGGAGAGGGAACAAGTGAGAGTCACCGCAATCTGAATCCCCTTGTCAGCAGGATACACCGCACGGAGCCGCAATCGGCAGATATAATCCTGTAGAAAAAAAAGTGGTTCTCCAGCGCTGATGGAAAAATAGGGGTTGTATAAACTTTCACATTTATTTAAGTATATTTAAAAGTCCAACATGTCGGCATGACACAGTGCAAGTCTACTGATAAAAACAATGCGTTTCGCCTAGAGTGCCTTAGTCATGGTCTCAAGCTAGCCGAAATGCATTGTTTTTTTCAGGAGTGCTGCACTGTGTCATGCCAACATGTTGGACTTTTAAATATACGTACGGTAAATAAATGTGAAGTTTTATACTTACCCATTTTTCCATCATTGCTGGGGAACCACTTTTTTGCTACATGAATTAATTAACTGCTAAGGCTTTTTTTTTAGTGAGCATGAGTTTTTACAAAACATATCCAAATAAAATACATAAAATTCATTGTCATCTTGGGCAGATGGGAGAGAAATGCTCTGCTAGATGGCGAGACGGTCCGATAGACTAGAAGGAAATGATGATAGGTGATTTTATTAGAGGCATAAACCCTCCACTCCCTGGATCACGCAACTAATCAACACAAACTCGGTTCACCTCACCTCAAATCCAGATGCACTCAGGGCAATGTTTCTTAAGGGGAATCAAGGAATCCCAAGATTATGCAGTCTGAGATCCCCAAATCCACCATACACTGTTGCTTGTAAAAGTGGTAACCTTCATATACACTCTGATATAAAACTGTATGTAACTGTAAGATGCAAATTGCCTCTTCAGAGAAAAAGAGGACTTAAACTCTATAGCGCCACCTGCTGGAAGCAGCAATCCTACAAGTCACAACTGTAAGAGAAATTTATTGAGACGGTCACAATATGTTGTGCTTCCACCTTTTTCCCCTTTCAGATTTTGCGTGCAGCAGTACCATAATACCCTAGCAAAGTCATTGGACAGCAGGGAACCATAGTTAAAGGCATCCATCTTCTCAATGTCAGTGTTATTGTAAGGTGAGGGAGAGCCTATATTGTGCTCCTTTGTTCTGGCTCAGTATTCTTATACAAGGGTTTTAATAAAAGGAGGGTGGGTGTTTGGTGCTTGTGTATTTGTAGTTGACTATGTGAGGTGTTAGAGAGGCCTGCCCTTAGGATGCCGACAAACGGCTGTATAACACGGACCACAATCGCATCACAATGCTCAGACTGCCTGTCAGCTTTCCTGATCCGAGGGTGACAACATGTAATTCTATGCAGCTGTCACGCTCTGGTCAGGAGAGCAGCTGGCTAGTCCATGCACTGCGATGCGATCGTTGTCTGTGTTATATGGCTGTCTGACTGTGTCCTTATAATAATGCTGTAGGCCCGGATCTAACCAGTGAAAAGGGCTAAGAAAAGTGGGAATCTTAGAGTCTAAGAGGAGCTGCTCAGTGAGGAGCAATATTAGCACCAATGCAAGCTACAGAGGGAGAACTGAGAATCCAAAGTACTGTTGTGAAACAAGATCTAATTGTCGCCAAGAAAATCCAATGAGTTGTAAAGAGATTATCAGAGACTGATAGTACTGTACATGCATTACTACCACCAGTCCAGTACGAGAGATGGAGAGCAGCGAATAATTAGAAACTCACTGCCCTAGGGCCTAGGTCCATCCCAACGTTTTAAAGTGTGTAGACAAGTTTAATACAGAAGAACAGTGTTAGCTCACTGGGATCTTAGAAGTCAAGTGAGTGAGATAAATCCCTTATGCTGTGAATATACACTGACTGATAATTATCGGACAGTGTAAACAGGATGACGATCGTCTGAGGAATGAGAAAAGAGATTCTAAGCTTGCTTAAAAATAATCTTTATTTTGCAGCACATTGTTATGAGTAAACAGGTAAGGTCCTGCCAAAAACAATGATAATACAGTTAGCATGTCTACAAAACCTATTAATAAAGAGGCTACAGGCTTCTCTGTAGTGAATCGATAGTTGTTTAATGGGTTCGGCCACTTTCTCTTGTTAGTGCAGCTTTCTTCACAAGCTGACCAGCATTTCTGTTCATAATATAGTTGCTGGTGGAGAAGCTTGTGACCAGCCCAGTCCATGAGCTGCATCCAATTTAAAACATCTCACAATGGAAAGTTGCTTTTCTATTTGAGGAGGACGATGCTCTGGTCAGATGCTCCTCCACCATTTTATGGACAGTGCTGGCTAATTTTTGAGAAAAACTGCACTAACAAGAGGAAGTGGCCAACCCCATTAATTCTTTGAGCCAGCTAGTAAAAATCAACTGTAAGTATTACACTCTGTTTGATAATTAAGTTAAAATGTTTTGAGATAAAGTTGAATCGTATGGTTACTTTTACATATGAGCAAAAAAGAAAAAAGAAAGATAAGTCCGCACAATCAGCTCACTGAATCACCTGCACACACCACATCACAGCTGATGTTGCGTTATAATGCCACAGCGGACTCCGGGTGCTCATTCAGATAAAAGGTGAGTTCAAGCATATGTGTCAAATGTCAAGAAGAAGAGCACTCACCATCCGCATATTTTCCAGTCTTTATTATGACATTAAGTCAATAGCAGGACCATATTGGGAGAACAGTGGTTCCAAGAGACGACGGCCGTTTCGCGCTGCCACGCTTCTACGGGTCTAGAGTGCTCTTCTTCTTGACATTTGACACAATTACTATTACATATGTATTGCTTTATTGCTGCTTTTGCAAGTTTAAGTGCAGCGCCCCTAGAAACAGCATAACTTTTTGAAAAAGAACTATAAACTGTCCTGAATTGATTTAAACCAAAATATGGGGCTTGCTGCTTTGCAGCTTGAAGATACACTACTGTGGCTTTTGGGCAAGCCTGTGAAAAGCAATGGCATGGAGGTCCAAGACAAATAAGAGTGATTGGTACAACCAAAAAAGCAATGCCCAAGTGAAATAAAACAAACAATCTCTAGCGCACCTGTAAGGAGATGGACAAATTGCCACATTCCCCTTGCAACAGGACTTTGGTGTGTGACGTGAACTGCTGCAAGCATTATAGTGTTGGTATTGCTTTCTGCCTAACAATAAGGAGAGTTAGTGCTAATGATTTTGACTAGCCCCGAGTGTAAGGGGCTAAGGTGAAGGGACAGAAACAGTTTCCTTTCAGATAGGGCTCAGTGTGCGTAGAAAGCACTAAACTAAAGCACTGAACTAAGCAGTGCCTCATGATGTGGGTGTCCCTAATGTGACAAGGGTTAGCGAGATCTTAATAGAAGGAAAGAGAGAAGTGACCAAAAGTTAGAGTGATTGATCGGAGACAGGTCCAGGGGAAAGAAGCATGACAGTACAGCAGAGCAGAGTTTATAACACTCTCGCACCCCTGCAGTCCATCCTTAACTCTGCTGCCCGAGTAATTAATCTATCTCCTCACTACATTCCTTCTTCCCCTCTTTGCAAATCCCTTCACTGGCTCCCAATTTCCCAACGTATCCAGTTTAAACTACTAACACTGACCTACAAAGCCATCCATAACCTTTCTCCTCCGTATATTTCCAAACTACAGTAATTTTTCAATATCTTCCCTCACGTAATCTCCGGTCCTCCCAAGACCTCCTTCTCTCCTCCACACTTATTCGCTCCTCACCCAATCACCTCCAAGACTTCTCCCGAATATCCCCCATCCTCTGGAATTCTGTGCCCCAACACGTCCGGTTATCTACCACATTTGGATCCTTCAAAAGACACCTGAAAACACATCTCTTCAAAAATGCTTACAACCTGTAATGACCACACGGCCACCTCAACACCATCGTAGCTACTGCAAACCCCAACCTACTGTCTCCTTCCCCATAATCCTGTAGAATGTAAGCCCACAAGGGCAGGGTCCTCTTCCCACTGTACCAGTCTGTCATTGTTAGTTTGTTTACTGTAAGTGATATTTGTATTTTTATGTAACCCCCCTTCTCATGTACAGCACCATGGAATTAATGGTGCTATATAAATTAATAATAAAAATAATAATAACTCCGAGAGGTAACAGGCCAAGATGGAACAGAGTACGTGAGACAAAGAGAATGCCCCGGGCGGCAGTTCTAAGATGTCAGAAGCAGCAAAGATAAGTACCAACCATACTGGCAACGGGTTGAGAAGGAGGATTCTTGCTAACTGAACTGTAGTACTGAGCTGGGTTGTGGTGACATAGTGAGGACCAGTGAACATAAAGAACAAGTAATGAAAGAAGAGGAAGGAATTGAAATTGTGTGTAAAATGTTACGTACTGTGAAGGAGACATTCATCAAGATGTGTACCCACTATATACTACATATAATTTGCGCCCACTTTCATGTAACATGTCGGGGCTCAAGAGATAGGCACCTCGCCCATGGGCACCGCCCTGTGCCATATTACATACCTGCGGGAGTACATCACAATACAGTATGTACGGCCTTCTTATGAACCACCAAGAAACTGTTTCTGCCAATAAGTTTGTTCCTTTAACCATGAATATGCCACCAAATGTGTTTCGCAACCCTTAAGTGTACTGTGCCATAAATACCAACGGCAGAGCAGAACAGGGAAGTTCACAGTACAGGTGTGACTGCAGACTGATTTGAAATTTACAGTAATGTACTCCTTGAAAATATATATCTGTAACTTTGAAACATAAAATGTATTTGCCTTCCACTGTGGGAGCTTATGGCCTCCAGAATATTTGGCTTTCATTCTGTAAGTCAAAGTTCACTGGTTAAGGATTCCCGCTTTATTTAGACACATATGAGCGTTGGGGTGTGTGAGCTGACGATTCTTTTCCTCTCACACCTTCCTACCAAACATTCACTATACTAGCTTTACTGTTTCCCCACATGGCATCTCCCCCTACTTTGAAAATCATAAGATCTAAAAATAGAAACTTTTACACAAAAGGACTATTTTCTGTACAGGCCAGGACATAGAAAAGGGTGTACTGTTGTAGAGAGTTATGATTCAGGAGAAGGTAATTTACTTCTGTATTAATCTGATTTAGAACTGAAAACGTAGGAAAATAAAAGTTTTTTTTAACAAAATGAATATAGTACATGCGGCATAAAGATTAACAACTGCGTGCTGTAGACAAGCTTACTAACCAGTGCGATATCTTAGGCTTCGAAAGCGGTGAAGTGGCTATAATAGGTGACCTGACCATTCTTCTCTTTCTAGCTGAAAGCAGCCATTATTTAATACATAAATTTAAAAAATTAAAGACACGTCTAAAACATTGAAAAAGAGGTCAGGAAAAATCACCCGCATTTTCTTGAAGTGTCTTCTGCTTCAAAATTGAAGCTGTGTGGACATGCCCTAAAAGAACTTCTAGGAATAAAGAAACAACATAAAACCCTTTTCTTGGTTTTGGGTCACACTCACACTATCTTATATAGTGGTGCTTGAAAGTTTGTGAACCCTTCAGAATTTCCATAGTTCTGCATACATTTGACTCAAACTACATTAGATTTTAACACAAGTCTTAAACGTAGATAAAGTGACCTAATTTGAACAAAGGAGTAAAAAAAATATCTATTTTTGTTAGGCACCACTCCCATTTTAAAGGCATACCCATCTTAAACCACACTCATTTTCACACACATTATCTTCAAAATATAAGTAACGGAAGCTATAAGTAAAAGCGCTTTCCCCTACTTGCCTTGCATGTACCTTCATGTACAGTCTCCTTGCCTCCTGTCCAGTGTACATTGTTCCAGCCACTGTCAGTTACTTCTTGCTATGGTGAATGGTATTAAAGGATTTCCTACAAGTTATTAAAATTAGTACTACACATTGCCACCACAAAGTGACTGAACAACATCACTAAGGCTACGTTCACATTTGCGTTGTGCGCCGCAGCGTCGGCGCCGCAGCGCACAACGCAAACAAAAACGCGGCAAAACGCACGCTAAAACGCTGCGTTTTGCGCCGCATGCGTCGTTTTTGGCCGAAAGTTGGACGCAAAAAAAATGCAACTTGATGCGTTTCTTGCGTCCAACGCTTGCGGCCATGCGGCGCAAAACGCAGCACAACGCATGTCCATGCGCCCCCATGTTAAATATAGGGGCGCATGACGCATGCGGCGCCGCTGCGGCGCCCGACGCTGTGGCGCTGACCGCAAATGTGAACGTAGCCATACAAGGGACAAATACCCCTATACCATGACCAGACCACATGTTACCACAAAATAGTGACCAAACAAAGTGTAAATGTAGAGGTGGATCACATGGATCACCAGTGACATTATACATAGGAGCTCTGTATAGAGTGTCAATGAACAGGTTACAGTGATCACAGGTGATATTATACACAGGAGCTCTGTATATAGTGTCAGTGTTCAGCTAATACAGTGATAACCACTGATATTACGCACAGGAGCTCTGTAAATAATGTCATTGTACAGATAAAACAGTGATCACTGATGACATTATACACAGGAGCTCTGTTTATAGTGTATAGTGTACAGGTAATATGGCGATCATCAGTGACATTATACACAGGAGCTCTGTATGCAGTGTATAGTGTAGAGATAATACAAGGATCACTAGTGACATTACATACAGGAGCTCTGTATAAAGTGTCAGTGTACAAGTAATACAGGATCACCAGTGACATTATACACAGGAGCTCTGTATATAATGTCAGTGTACAGGTAATACAGAGATCACCAGTGACATTATAAATAAGTTCTGTATATAGTTTATAGTGTACAGGTAAAACAGTAATCCCCAGTGATACTATACTCAGGATCTCTGTCCATAGTGTCAGTGTACAGGTAATACAGTAATCACCAGTGACATTATACACAGGAGCTCTGTATACAGTTTCAGTGTACAGGTAATACAGAGATCACCAGTGACATTATAAATAAGCTCTGTATATAGTTTACAGTGTACAGGTAAAACAGTAATCCCCAGTGATATTATACACAGCAGCTCTGTGCATAGTTTCAGTGTACAGGTAATACAGTGATCACGAGTGAAATACACAGGAGCTCTGTATACAGTATATAGTGTATAGTGTGCATGTACATGTAATATAGTGACTTACCAGTTACGTCTCTATTTGAAGTAATTCATCTTCACTTTTCCTCTTCATCCGGCGCAGACAGCTATCACTTCTTCTAGCCAGGACTCATCTCTGTAGAAAATAACACACAGTCATCTATAACAGATTGTTTCTAGAAAGCATTCCCCCCTTTTCCCCCCAAATTCTACACTGCGCCAGATGAAGAAAAAGGCAACATACTGCTGCCCTACACAGTAATAGGACCTCTCTTTTGTTCTCCCCATGGAAAATAATATCCTCAAAAGTAAAATATATTATCGCAGTAATAATGTCCCCTTATTGGCCCATACAGTAATTATGTCCCAAACTTTCCATAATAAAGCAATAATCTATGCTCCTCAACCTCACACCAATACAGTAATTATGTCACCCATCCTGGCCTCTCCTGTAATTATGTCCCCTATCCTAGACCCCTTCCTGAAATGGCCCCTATCATGGGCCCTTTCCTGTAATAATGGCCCCCACCCTGGTCCCCATATAATATCCCCGATTCTGGGCCTCATATAATGTCCCCCATCCTGAGCCCATATAATGTCCCATCCTGGGCCCTATATAATGTCCCATCCTAGGCCCCATATAAAGTCTCATCCTGGGCCCAAAATAATGTCCCATCCTTGGCCCCATATGATGTCCAATCCTGGGTCCCATATAATATCCCATCCAAGGTCCTATATGTCTCCCATCGATTCTATAATTAATTAAAGTAAAAAAAGATTCTTCTTACCTATCCACAGACCAGCAGCGTTCTCTTCCTGCTTCATTTGTGGCTCAGACACGCTAGTGCATGACAGTGATCTCATGCGCTGGCAACATGAACGTTCGATGAAGCAAATTCAGTTCAAATTGGCGGGGTGGCCCCCATAACCATACCAGGGCACTGCTTCTTGCTGGTTCGGGGAACCGACTACAAATTTAACAATTGGTTCTCCCAAAACCATGGAGATCAGCTAAATCTTCATGGGAGTGCTTCTTTAAAGAACAAGGAGCTATCAAAGTCTGATCTTAATAACACGTTAGCGGAACTGTTTATTGACACAAACAAATTAGATTTCTGAGGGCCTCAAAGGAAGAGTTGTTGATCAGGCTAGAAAAGCTTACAAAACGATCTTTAAAGAATTTGGACTCCATCAATTCACAGTCAGGCTGGCAGAGGATGACATTCTGTAATCTCAAGGGAATGTAGGTCATGCAGCAAGACAAAAATCCAAAGTACACAAGTCTTTCCACAAAATAATCGTTAAAGAAGAATAAAATTAACATTTTGGAATAATGGCCAAGTCAAAGTGGTGACCTTTATCCTATAGATATGTACCTATTTCCTATAGAAATGTTGTGGAAGGACCTGTAGCAAGCAGTTCATGGGTGAAAACCAATCAACATAATAGAGTTTAAGTTGTTTTCTAGGGGAAAATGAGCAGGCAAAGTGCAGGACTAATCAACAATTACCGGATCACACCAGATACTGAAAGCAAAGGTTCACATTCTTTTCCCACTCACAGCCATTTGATATTGAATGACGTTCCTCATTTTTAAAAAATGTCAAATATTTGATTCATTTGTTTTATTTGGTAATGTGAAAAGTGCGGAAAATTCTGAATAGTTCTTAAACTTTCAAACACCACTGTATACTGATCTCATGACAAGTGCTTTCTTTGTATGATAGAGGAGCTGTACCTGTAAGAACGAGACTTTCTTGAGATGAGACCTCCAACACTTCAAGCCCCATTGCATTAACTAACTCAAATAATTTAGATTTAGTAGCCAGCATGGCTTGTATGTCAACTAGTGATTACTTGCCAATAGCTACATTTCTGCTAAATGTTACAGAAAAATAGCTCACTTGTATTAATGTCCTTAACTAACACATACATCAGCATCTATATATATCTATATATATAATTGTCTAAGGGTTTTTCTGTCTGTCTGTCTGTCTGTCCTGTTTATTCATTCGCTGATTGGTCGAGGCCGCCTGGGCCTTGACCAATCAGCGATGGGCACAGTATCGACGTAGAAATCCCGCGTCTCTGATTGGTCGAGGCCGCCAGGCCTCGACCAATCAGCGACGGGCACAGCATGGCGACGATGATGTCATAATGGAAATCCCGCATCTCTGATTGGTCGAGGCTGCCAGGCCTCGACCAATCAGCGACGGGCACAGTATCGACGTAGATGTCATAATGGTTGCCATGGTGACGATGATGTCAAAAAGGTTGCCTCGACCAATCAGCGACGGGCACAGTCGGAATCATCATTGTCCATATACTACGGGGACATGCATATTCTAGAATACCCGATGCGTTAGAATCGGGCCACAATCTAGTAATTTATAATTGTCTAAGGGTTTTTCCGTCTGTCTGTCTGTCTGTCTGTCTGTCTGTCCTGGAAATACCGCGTCTCTGATTGGTTGAGGCCGCCATAGCATGGCGACGATGATGTCATAAAGGTTGCCTCGACCAATCAGCGACGGGCACAGTATCGACGTAGATGTCATAATGGTTGCCATGGCGACGATGATGTCATAAAGGTTGCCGCGACCAATCAGCGACGGGCACAGTCTGCCGCGAATTCTGGAATCATCATTGTCCATATAGTACGGGGACATGCATATTGTAGAATACCCGATGCGTTAGAATCGGGCCACAATCTAGTACTGTATATACTTTCTCTCTCCATATATATACTTACATACATACATGTACACACACTACATAGCTATATACACCTAAAATTATTGGGACATATAGTTTAATGATTAAATTCAAGTTTTTCTTTTTGCCACGATTGTATAAAATCAAGTCCCTAGTGTTGGAATCTGTTTTGTTTGGACCATCCGCCATCTTGTTGTGGTTTTCTGGCTGCTGGTCTTTTTCCTCTGGTGCTGGGTTGTCTTGGTCAGGTGATTGTATCACCCTTTATTACCCAGCACCTGCCTCCCATTCCTTGCTGGACAAGGGGTAATCCGCTAGAGTTCTGGCTAGGTGCTTTGACAGCTTTCCGTGTTTGATATTGTGCAGTTCTGGGATCTCTGGTTCTGCTATCGTTTGTTTCTGTTTTCAGTTTGTTTCTGCAGCCTTCTCTGTGTTTCCTATTAGGAGGTGACCGGTATTTTGTACCCAGTCCTTAGATCTTTTAGGGACCTCCTTCCCCTTATTTATAGGTCTTCGCTGAGTTTAGACTAGGATCGTCGGTGGGTCTACTCGCAAGGAATGGGTCGCCCACTCCATCGTAGGGTTTCAGCCTAGTCTTAGTGAAGGGTCAGCTTTCCCCCTTTCTCTCCTAGTTCTGTGCTGTAGTTTCGTAACAGTTTGTCCAGCCACACATTTTAAAAAAAAATTCTGGATTCTGTCAATTTATGCAGCGTCCACGAACTTGCTCAACGCTTGCAAGGGTTAACTTTGGAAGTAACCAACCTTCAACAGCTTGTGAGTAATTGCTCTGGAGCACGCCCTGAAGAACCTAAGGTAGGATTACCTGAGGTTTTTTCTGGTAAACGGTAGGAATTTTTTACGTTTAAAAATGCATGTTTACTATATTTTCGGCTTAGACCCAGATCCTCAGGGAGTGAATTACAGCGTGTGGGGATTATTATGTCTTTATTGCGAAGTGAACCCCAAATCTGGGCATTTTCACTACATCCTTAAGATCCTTGTTTGACATCAGTAGAAGCATTTTTTTCTGCTATGGGGTTGTTATATGAGGATCCTGATCAGGTCACATCAGCTGAGGCAGAGCTCAGATGGCTTAAACAGGGCACTGTGGATGCCGAGAGGTATTGCACCCTGTTCAGATGACGGTCCGCAGACGTCAGGTGGAATGACCCAGCGCTCAAGAGTCAGTTTTTAGCAGGTTTGAGTGAAAGAGTTAAAGATTTGCTCATTGCATATCCTGCACCTGATACTTTGGAAACTGCTATGCAGTTAGCTATCCGTTTGGATAGAAGATTAAGAGATAGGCAGAGTGAAGAGAAGACTCTTATAATGCTGGACCCAGTCTCTCAGGATAGCCCCGTCGACAGCGGGGAACCAATGAAACTTGGGGCGATGTCCTCTTGTTCCCAGGATAGGGAAGATAGAAGAGGTTCGCTGAAGGGCTATGCTTGTATTGTAGTAAGGTTGACCATTTTATTAAGCAATGTGAGGTTTACATAAGGAAAGAAAAAAAAAAGGTTAGTGGGAGTAACACTCCAGTTCGCATTACGTTTTTACGGTCAGCAGGAGTTTTTTTTTCTGGTAATACCACATATCATGGTCATTCCATTGATTTTCAGGTAATGGTGGATTGTGGTTCTGCACTTAATTTGATTGATCAACAATTCCTAGACAAATGTAACTTTGATTCTGAACCATTGTCATCCCCTATTCCTGTTGTGGCTATTGATAACACTCCTCTGGAACAAGGGTGTATTTCTTGAAAGGTTACCGGGTTCCCACTTATTGTGAATATGGAACATCAGGAGTGTATAGACTTGTTTGTTCTTGCAAAATTACGTTGCCCAGTCATCCTGGGTTTACCCTGGTTAAAAATGCACAATCCTTTGCTGGACTGGTCGTCTAGTACTGTAAGGTCCTGGGGTCAGGGGTGTTATGGTAATTGTTGTAATGTTCGCATTGCTGCTGTTGTGAAGAAAGAGCTACCTGAAGCCATTCAGGATTTCTGGAGGGCATTTTTGGAGGTCGAGTCGCTAGTAGTGTTGAGCGATACCTTCCGATATTTGAAAGTATCGGTATCGGATTGTATCGGCCGATATCCGAAATATATCGGATATCGCCGATACCGATACCCGATACCAATACAAGTCAAATATCGGAAGTGCTCCTGGATGGTTCCCAGGGTCTGAAGGAGAGGAAACTCTCCTTCAGGCCCTGGGATCCATATTCATGTGTAAAATAAAGAATAAAAATAAAAAATAGGGATATACTCACCCTCTGACGCGCCCTGGTTGTAACAGCTGCAACCGGCAGCCTCCGTTGCTAAGAATGCAGTGAGTAAAGGACCTTCGATGACGTCGCTGCTTGTGATTGGTCGCGTGACCGCTCATGTGACCGCTCACACGACCAATCACAAGCCGCGATGTCATCGCAGGTCCTTCACTCGCTCATTCTTAGGAACGGAGGCTGCCGGTTGCAGCGGTTACAACCAGGGCGCGTCAGAGGGTGAGTATATCCCTATTTTTTATTTTTATTCTTTATTTTACACATGAATATGGATCCCAGGGCCTGAAGGAGAGTTTCCTCTCCTCCAGACCCTGGGAACCATACACTGGGAACTTCAGATTCTGATTTCCGATGTCACAAAAATATCGGAACTCGGTATCGGAATTCCGATACCGCAAATATCGGCCGATACCCGATACTTGCGGTATCGGAATGCTCAACACTAGTCGCTAGCTGTACCACCCCATAGAGATTACGACTGCGCTATTTAGTTCGTTAAAGGTGCCACACTTCCTAAGGCTGGTTTCACATTTGCGGTTGTGTACGCAACATTTCTTCCGCAATTATCCGCATGCGTCGTGTATTTCTATACTTAACATAAGGGACGCATGTGTCTGCGATCGGTTGCGTTTTGCCGCGTTTGACGACGCATGCGTCGTTTTGTCGTCTGCGGTTTGGCTCGGTAAACGCTACATGTAGTAATTTTAGAAGCGTGAATTTGTAGCCTAGAAACGTATGTGGTTGTTAGCGGAAGGAATGCAGCAAAAAAAACCGCATTGCTGTCTATGTGAACGCATACGTTCGCAAGCACATGCATTTGCTTGCGTTTGTGAACGCATGCGTTGCACCACAGGAAAGCATGTCTAGACACTGATTAGCCACCCCCCACATACAAGGTGATAAAGGGAGGGAGTGGACATTTGCAGGTCACTACTCAGCAGACTGGGAACAAGAGTAGACACAGCAGACCAGACACAGGAAGGAATCTACACTCTGAACAATGTGAGTATATCCTAGCCAATGTCTTTATTTTCTATTTTCTGTCTCTATATGTCCTGATTTCTGCCATTTCTTTCTTTCTGCGTGCATCAGAATGTCATCTTCTTCTGAGGAGGAGCAACAGCTTGGGCCTGCACAAGCCGAACATGTCAGTGAAGTGAGTACTCACCTCCTCAGATTGGTAAGTATTCACTGTCACATCTACACATATGACAATTTTTTTTCCCTTTTTTTAGAGCACTTCTTCCACTGCGGCAGAGGCTGAGCAGGAGCAGCGGGGTCACGGTCGGGTGGCAAGGCGGCAGCGTGTACATATACGTGGCTGACTGTTTATTGTATCCTCACTTTACTATTGGATGTTCATTTCTTTACTTTCCTCTTTCTTTCCCTTTTTCTTCTTGACTCCTTTTGCTTCTTGACTTTCAATATTCATGCCAGTTTTCTGTCTCTGTATTCTTTCTTTTCCTTATGTTAATGTATCCAACATTAATGTCTTTATTTATTTTTTAGGTTCCAGAGTGGGATGAGGTCCTCATTGAAAATGACCTCCTTATCTCCCTGGTCCATGAGCGAGTCCCGTTGTGGGACACTCGGACAACGTGACGATCCGGCGGCTATGGAATGAGGTGGTCAAAGCGATGTGGGATGGCTGGGACAATGCCCTGACTCGGGTCCAAAATGCATTTTGTAAGTATTGCAATGCAGTGTGATGCAGCAGTGACCTTGGCCGTGATCACACAACTGTGTGTGATGAGAGAAACTCTCAGGAGTTTCTCTCATCACACACAGTTGTGTGATCACGGCCAAAAGTCCATTGTCTAACCATTCTTTTTTGTTTTTTCAACAGTGCTCAAAGTCAAAACACGTTGGCGTTCGATGAAGGATCGCTTCAACAAGGACCTTCATCAAGAGAGCCGGGTTCCTAGTGGTTCTGGAGCAAGGATCTGAAAATATAAATACCACCGCATTCTGGCATTTTTGAGACCGGTCCTTGCCCAGAGAACGTAAGTATTTTTTTGGTTTATTAGGTCGTGTTGTATTGCCTTAATCTGTATGTTTCTATTCCACAGGCGTTGGCGCTTAACTTTTGTTTTGTTTTGGTAGTAATGTGGTTTTTTTCTTCTTTTTTCACAGCACATGGAGCAGCACTCTTGACCCTGGTTCTGGAGCGGTCCTTCATCAAACAGCCACGGACCCATCTCAGCCTTCCAGCAGCGCTGCAGCAAGTGGGCCTGCCACACAGACTGGAGACCAGGAAGCTGGTCCATCAGGCGTTCCCCTGTCCCAGTCCTCTGCCTCTTTTTTTGGGGGCTCTTCCCGGCAGCGGCAGAGGGCCTTGGACAGGTCACTCATGCCCGAGTTTTTGCACTTGAGCTCGGTCTTTCATGATGCACTCAAGGCGATGGGTGGCCGACTAGATACTGCCATTAGCCATATGAATACACGTATCCAGGAGGTCACCAAAAGTCTTGACCAAGTGAAAGCCAACCTCCAGAGGCCAGCACATCATTTTTTTAATCAAATTGAACAGGGCATGTCGGAACACCTTGCTCCTGATCTCCAGCTTAGTGTCATGCAGGCCTGCAATGCTGCTTACATGCAGGCTATGCAGCAGAGTCGGTATTTTCAGCAGACAGTGGTGGCATATCCACCTGTGCCCACACTGTCACGCTTGACCTCAATGCTGAGCTCTGCTGCATACCACTGCACGGCCACCTCCATTCCAAGCACTGCCGGACACCACTACAGCACCACCACCATGCCGAGTGCTGTTGGACAGCCCACCGCCACCACTATGACAACTGCTGCTCCTGATTGGACCTCCTCCACTGACACCACCATGCAGCAGCAGCAACAGCAGCAACCGGACCCTTGTATGGCCTTCCCCACCACCACAACCACACAGCAGCAGCAGCACACGGACCCTGGCATGGCCTTCCCCACCACCACAACCGTGCAGCAGTGGCACACGGACCCTGGCATGGCCTTCCCCACCACCACAACCATGCCGCTAGAAATGAGCCCAATGAAACTCCCCGTACCGCAGTGCCGATCCCAAAAAAGGGAAAGGAAAAAAGAAACAGAGGACTATCGCTATCCCTCCCCCCTCACCTCCCAATGTGTCTGTAATGTCTCACCTTCCAGTGAGTCTCTGCCCTCTTATGCGTCAAGCCTCATCCCCGAACTGCCAGACCCCAGTAATTTAATTGCCCCTTCTCCTGCCACCCCTGCATCATCCACAGTTAGTCAAGCTTCACAGCTACATACCCCCCATTTCCGGCACTCTACCCCAAGCAGGCGCAGTTAATTTTATTTTGTGTAAAAATAAATAATAATGTTTTTTGCCCCCAATAATGTTTGGTTAATTGTGTATTTCGCCACCGGCAACACACACCGTGCGCCGAATAAAACACTGCGCCGCACACTTTATTTTTTTGCCACCTCATAGCTCCAGTAGTTAGTAAGTACAAGACGGCAGCTTTGTGTGTGTTTGGTATAGAGATATGAGGTGGCCCAAAAAAATAATACTTGTATTTTCTCCATAATCTCTTCCTTCTGCTTACCCTGTGACTTAGTGTTGCAGACTGAAGAGAAAATGGCGGTAAGGCTGCCATCACACTAGCAGTATTTGGTCAGTATTTTACATCAGTATTTGTAAGCCAAAACCAGGAGTGGGTGATAAATGCAGAAGTGGTGCATATGTTTCTATTATACTTTTCCTCTATTTGTTCCACTCCTGATTTTGGCTTACAAATACTGATGTAAAATACTGACCAAATACTGCTAGTGTGACGGCAGCCTAATACAAAGCAGAACTATACTCAACAGGTCATGTGTCAAAAATTCATTAGTTATGACACCTGACCTGGTGAGTAGAGAACTGCCTTGTATAACCTCCATTTTCTCTTCTGTGTACATAAGCTATTTCACACAAAGAGAAGGGATGATGGAGGTCATACAAGGCATATCTATACTTACCTGGACATGTGTCAGAAATAGTGAATTCATGAGGCTGTTATTTGTGCTTCATGAATTCATTATTTCTGACACCTGACTTGATGAGTATAGATCTGTTTTGTAAATAGCCATCCTCTCTTCAGTCTGCGTCCAATAGATACTGCAGAACTGAATCAAGACGCAATGACGTCAACAACCTTACCACTAACAACCTAAGTGGTTTGTAGAGGAAATACATAGGAGACACAGTCAAGATAACAAAACAGGTAGTTTATTAACAACAAGTATTAGTAACATTTAAAACATAACTGGTACAGACCCAAACGCAACAGGACATTTTACACAATATTGTCCTGCCATGCCACACGTCCAATATCAGAATCAAAAAAGGCAGCAAATTGGTCCCGTATGTGGCCAACTTCAACAGTTGACGGCAGCGGGTGATGCTGGTAATCTGGCAATGGGTTTGCAACTGGTTCATCCAGTTCAATGTTGGGTCGCTCCTTAGCCATAATGTAATTGTGGAGAACCACACAGGCTTTGACCACCTCATCGACTGTTTCCATTTTTAGATTAATGGCTGTCGCAAGAATGCGCCATTTTGAGACAAGAATCCCAAAGGTACACTCTACTGTTCTTCGGGCCCTGGTCAGTCTGTAGTTAAAGATCCTTTTAGTGTGGTTCAAGTCCCGACTGGAATATGACTTCAGTAGGTTTTCACACATCTGAAAGGCCTCATCCCCAACCATAACAAATGGAATCGGTGGGCCTTGAATGTTGGGGAGAGGTCGTGGGCGTGGAAAATTAAAATTTTTGCCATACACACGTCGGCCCATATCCAAGTTCTTGAGAGTCTGGGAATCGTTGCCACGGCCAAAAGCTCCAATGTCCACGGCGATGAAGCAACAGTCTGCATTTGCTATTGCCATGAGCACAACAGAAAAATAGTTTTTGTAGTTGAAGTACTCCGATCCAGTTCTGGCGGGTTTGATAATGCGTATGTGCTTTCCATCCACGTCACCCAAACAGTTGGGGAAATCACACACACTCCAGAATTTCTCTGCAATTCCCATCCACATGTCCTCGGTGGGTATGGGTATAAATTCATCCCGGAGAACGTTCCACAAAGCCCAGCAGGTGTCCGCATCTATTCCAGACAGGGTGGAAATTCCAAGCCGGTACTGGAAGTGAAGGGATGATAAGCTCTCTCCGGTTGCCAGAAATCTGTAATAAAATACATAAAAAATAAATTACAATCAATTCTATTTATGGTGTTGTTCTGCTAAAGACATAAAGGAAAATACAAAGAACACATGTCAGACCAACAATAATTATGACTGGCATTTGTTTAGAATTATTACGTACCTTAAAGTAACGAGCAGACGTCCTCTGCAGGAATTGCTCTACGGAGCTGGGTGTCCTGTCTCCGGATGGCTCCTTGGACACGACCAAGTAAATCCAGAAAAGAGTCTTGCGACATCCGGGTATAATCCAGGAATTTGTCCGGGTTGGCATTAAGCTCGCCATATAGTGTGTGATAGGCTGCACGGCTCTCCCGGAGTTCGACAGTGGGGTGTCTCTAAAAACACCTACGCCGTGTCCTTCTCTGTCTTTCTCGATTTCTTTGTTGCTCCCAAGCAGACGCACAGGCAAGAAACAGCTTGATGCTCAAATCCAGGTTGAAATAAAAGCTCTCCATGTGAAGATCCATCATGACACAGGATTCAGTAGCACACTGTTAACATTTCAGCAGTCCTAGGGTCTATATATAGATATCCCATAATACACGCCCTCTGTAGTGCCATTGGCAGTGTTTGGTTATCTAGATTTTTCTCCTGTAAAATTTTCCACCATGCGCACAAAAAATGCAAACGCATGCAAAATGCATACAAAAGCATGAAAACGCCGCGTTTTTTAAATCGCATGCATTACCGTATGCGTCTAAAAAACGCTGTGTTTGTACGCGTTTCCATGCGGTTTTTCCTTCATTTGCGGTTGCGGATTAAACGGTGCGGATTCTAACACAAATGTGAAACTAGCCTAAGAGTCGTTTATTTAATCTGACGATTCCCCAGAGGGAGGCCTTAAAAGAATACCTACAGACTAGTTTAGCTGCAGGTCATATAAGACCCTCTAAATCCCCTCTGGCTGTAGGATTCTTTTTTGTCAAAAAGAAGGATGGGGGCCTTAGGCCGTGTCTGGATTTTCGGGAGATTAATAAGATCACTGTGCGCAATCCTTACCCATTACTGCTGATTCTGGATTTTCTTTAACCAACTAACAGGAGCGAAGGGGTTCTCTAAGATTGACCTTCGTGGGGCATATAATTTGCTGCGGGTGAAGGAGGGCGATGAATGGAAGACAGCCTTTAATACCCCGGAAGGCCATTTTGAGTGTCTGGTGATGCCTTTTGGCCTTACTAATGCGCTTGTGTTTTTTCAAAATTTCATTAATGACATTCTGAGGTCGGTGATCGGTAGGAGTGTTATTGTTTATTTGGATGATATTTTGATCTATTTACCTAATCTGGAGTCACATTGGCAGAGAGTCCGCGAAGTTCTACAGATTTTGAGTGAAAATTAGTTTTTTGGGGTATCTTGTCTCCAGTGATGGGTTTGAGATGGACCCGGTTAAGGCAGTGCTGGAGTGGCCTAGGCCTGAATGTTTGAAGTCGTTCAGAGATTTTTGGGGTTTGCCAGTTATTACAGAAAATTCATAAAGAATTTTTCTGTGATCGCTAAACCTATAACTGATCTCACCAAGAAGGGTTCTAATACTGTCCAATGGTCCTCTGAGGCTGTTAAGGCTTTTGAGCATCTCAAGGAGAGGTTTAGCTCTGCTCCTGTTTTGATCCAGATAGATGAGACCAAGCCATTTCTGGTAGAGGTTGATGCCTCTCCACTCCAGTAGTGGTGGGGGCACTACTGTCCCAGGAGGGAGAGGATGGGGTGCATCCTTGTGCTTTCTTTTCTAAAACATTTTCGGAGACTGAGCTCAACTATGATCTTGGGAACAGAGAGTTGCTGGCTATTAAACTCGCGTTTGAGCATTGGCGACATTTTTTGGAGGGGACTAGACATCTGATACAGGTTTTTACTGATCATAAGAATCTGATATATCTGGATGCTGCTAAACGTTTGAATGCCAGTCAAGCTAGGTGGGCACTGTTTTTTGCCCGGTTTCATTTCTCCGTCACATATATCCCTGGGACAAAGAATGTTAAAGCGCATGCTTTGTCTCGTAGTTTCTCTCCAGCAGTTAATACTGAGAAGGAGGAATGTATTTTGCAGAAATGGTGGTCGTGGCAGCATTGGGTTCTGAGTTGGAGATTAGCATCCTAGAGGCCCAAAATGCTGCACCAACTAACACTTCGTATGGTAAATTATTTGTGCCTAGAACCTTGCGGAGAGCTTTGTTTGCTGAATGTCATGTCAATGTCTCGGTTGGCTGGTCATCCAGGGATTTCAGAAACTAAAAACTCGATCGGTCGAAGTTTCTGGTGGCCAGGGTGGCAAAGAGAAATCATCAAGTGGGTGCGTCGGTGTACTGTGTGCGCTAGGTCGAAGGCCTCACATGCCCTTGCTGTGCCCTTTGGAGGTTCCTAGTTCGCCATGGTCACATCTTGCTATGGATTTTATCACCGATCTGCCGGTCTCTGAGGGTTTTTCTGTCATCTGGGTTGTTGTGGACCGGTTTAGTAAGATGTCATCTGGTCCCGTTCAATAAATTTCCCTGCACCAAGACTCTAGCTAAGGCATTTGTGAAAGAGATTGTCAGGCTCCATGGGGTTCCCACGGACATTGTCTCCGATAGAGGACCACAGTTTGTGGCTCACTTTTGGCGTGCTTTTAGTGACAGATTAAAGGTTCATTTGTCATTTTTGTCAGGTTATCATCTGGAGTCCAATGGACAGACCGAAAGGAAGAACCAGGACATTGAGCACTTTTTGAGATGTTTTGTAGCAGACAATCAGGATATGTGATAGGAATATCTACCACTAGCTGAGTTTGCTCTTAATAATCATACGTCTTCCTCCGCTGGGTGTTCTCCTTTTTTTTGCTGTACAGGGAGGCATCCATCTTTGGGTCCATTTTCTAAGATTGGGGCAGCGGTGCCTGAGGAGGAGAGTTTTTCTGGAAATTTGGACAGGGTTTGGACCAATGTACGCGATAATCTGAAGGAGTCAAATAGGAGGTCAAATAAATATTTTGACAAGAAAAGAAGGGAGGCGTTGTTTGCAGTTGGGGACATGGTCTGGTTGTCCTCCAGGAATCTGTGTTTGAAGATCCTTTCTAAAAAAAACTGGGGCCTAAGTTTTTAGGACCCTTCAAGGTGGTTCATGTGGTCAACTCGGCAGCGGTGAGATTAGACATCCCCTCTTCCTGGAGAATTAATTCAATTTTTCATGCATCTTTACTGAAGAAAGTTGACACACCAGATAAGGAGCCTATGCTGATTGTTCCGCCAGTTGATGACGGCGACGCATTTTAGATTCCAGGTGGCACAGAGGAAGTTTGCAGTACCTCGTGTCCTGGAAGGGTTTCGGTCCCGAGGATAATTCCTGGGTGAAAGCTGAGGACATCTCGGCCTCAAGGTTGATTAAGGCTTTTCACAGGAGATTTCCGAATAAGGCTTGGCCAAGAGGATCCGGAGGATCCTCGTAAAAGGGGAGGTACTGTTAGAATCTGTTTTGTTTTGACCATCCGCCATCTTGTTGTGGTTTTCTGGCTGCTTGTCTTTTTCCCCTGGTGCTGGGTTGTCTTGGTCAGGTGATTGTATCACCCTTTATTACCCAGCACCTGCCTCCCATTCCTTGTTGGACAACAGTGTTAATCCGCTAGAGTTCTGGCTATGTGCTTTGACAGCTTTCTGTGTTTGATATTGTGCAGTTCTGGGATCTCTGGTTCTGCTATCTTTTGTTTCTGTTTTCAGTATGTTTCTGCAGCCTTCTCTGTGTTTCCTATTAGGAGGTGACCAGTATTTTGTACCCAGTCCTTAGATCTTTTAGGGACCTCCTTCCCCTTATCTATAGGTCTTCGCTGAGTTTAGACTAGGATCGTCGGTGGGTCTATTCGCAAGGAATGGGTCGCCCACTCCATCATAGGGTTTCAGCCTAGTCTTAGTGCAGGGTCAGCTTTCCCCCTTTCTCTCCTAGTTCTGTGCTGCAGTTTTGTAACACCTAGGCCTGCAGTTTGCCTTTACAAACAAGTTTGAAAGTACAGGACATTCTACATAGCTCAATGAATATGAGCGTGGTACTATAGGATTCCATTGTTGCAACAACTCAGTTCAAGAAATCTCTATCCTCCTGAAGATTCCATGATGAACAGTGAGTGGTATCATTGAAAAGTAATAGGAACTACAGCAACTCAGCCACAAAGTAGCAGATGCTGTAACATTACAGAGTGCCCAGAGCTGAGGCAAACCGTGCATAGAAGTTGACAATGTTGTACTTACTCAGTAACTGCAGGGTCCCACATCCCCTCTGACACTAACTTCAGCACAAATATTTGCTCTGGAGCTTCAGGACATGGCTTTCCATAGCCATACAGTTGCATGTAAGTCTTAGGGTAAAGTCACACAGTGCCATTTTCATCGCTACGACGGTACGATTCGTGACGTTCTAGCAATATCGTTACGATATCGCAGTGTCTGACACGCAGCAGCGATCAGGGACCCTGCTGAGAATCGTACGTCGTAGCAGATAGTTTGGAACTTTCTTTCGTCGCTTGATCATCCGCTGACATCGCTGGATCGTTGTGTGTGACACCGATCCAGCGATGTGTTCGCTTGTAACCAGGGTAAACATCGGGTAACTAAGCGCAGGGCCGCGCTTAGTAACCCGATGTTTACCCTGGTTACCAGCGTAAACGTAAAAAAAACAAACAGTACATACTCACATTCCGGTGTCTGTCCTCCAGCGTCTCAGCTTCTCTGCACTGTGAGCGCCTGCCGGCCGGAAAGCGAGCACAGCGGTGACGCGGTGACGTCACCGCTGTGCTTTCCGGCTATGGTGCTTACACAGTGGAGAGAAGCAGAACGCCGGGGGACAGACACCGGAATGTGAGTATGTACTGTTTGTTTTTTTTACGTTTACGCTGGTAACCAGGGTAAACATCGGGTTACTAAGCGCGGCCCTGCGCTTAGTAACCCGATGTTTACCCTGGTTACCCGGGGACTTCGGCATCGCTCCAGCGCCGTGATTGCACAGTGTGACCGCAGTCTACAACGCTGGAGCGATAATCATACGACGCTGCGACGTCACGAATCGTGCCGTCGTAGCGATCAAAATTGCACTGTGTGACGGTACCCTTACATCACCAAGCATAACGCCAAGCTTCACCAAGCTTCAGATAAAGTGTTGTAGAACACTGGACTCTGGAGCAGTATAAATGTTTTCTGTGTAGTGATAAATCACACTTCTCTACCTAGCAATCTGATGGATGAGTCTGTAGGATGCCAACTGTAAAGTTTGATGGTGGAGAGATAATGCTATGGGGCTGTTTTTCAGAGGTTGGCCTAAGCAACCCACAGTAGTTGCAGTAAAGAAAAATCTTAGACCCTGATTCTTCAACGCAATTTCTGAAAAATTCTGGCATAAATTGCTTTTAAAAGTCACAAAATTTAGGCTCAGACTTCCGCAAAAATGTTTTGCCATTTTCATACCATTTTAGCAGACTGGGACGATGGCACAGTCAGGACATTAAACCATACTTTGTCTAATTCATGACAAGCTGTGGCATTCCTTATACCAAAGACTGGAATAAGATTTCTGGCATGGCGCACAGACGCACACACCACTCGTCAGACTCTCCAGATTCATGAAAAGACGTGCACCTCTTCATGACCAGAGTGTCTGACTGCACCATGCCCCTATTCAAGTGAGAAAATTGCTGGTCTTGATGAATCGGGGCCTTAATGCTCTAGCATACTAAGACATTTAGGATAGTTACAGTACAGACCAAAAGTTTGGACACACCTTCTCATTTAAAGATTTTTCTGTATTTTCATGACTATGAAAATTGTAAATTCACACTGAAGGCATCAAAACTATGAATTAACACATGTGGAATTATATACTTAACAAAAAAGTGTGAAACAACTGAAAATATGTCTTATATTCTAGGTTCTTTAAAGTAGCCACCTTTTGCTTTGATGACTGCTTTGCACATTCTCTTGATGAGCTTCAAGAGGTAGTCACTGGAAATGGTCTTCCAACAGTCTTGAAGGAGTTCCCAGAGATGCTTAGCACTTGTTGGCCCTTTTGCCTTCACTCTGCGGTCCAGCTCACCCCAAACCATCTCGATTGGGTTTAGGTCTGTTGACTGTGGAGGCCAGGTCATCTGGCATAGCACCCCATCACTCTCCTTCTTGGTCAAAGAGCCCTGGAGGTGTGTTTGGGGTCATTGTCCTGTTGAAAAATGAATGATGGTCCAACTAAACGCAAACCGGATGGAATAGCATGCCGCTGCAAGATGCTGTGGTAGCCATGCTGGTTCAGTTTGCCTTCAATTTTTAATAAATCCGCAACAATGTCACCAGCAAATCACCCCCACACCATCACACCTCCTCCTCCATGCATCACGGTGGGAACCAGGCATGTAGAGTCAATCCATTTACCTTTTCTGCGTCGCACAAAGACATAGTCGTTGGAACCAAAGATCTCAAATTTGGACTCATTAGACCAAAGCGCAGATTTTCACTGGTCTAATGTCCATTCCTTGTGTTCTTTAGCCCAAACAAGTATTTTCTGCTTGTTGCCTGTCCTTAGCAGAGGTTTCCTAGCAGCTATTTTACCATGAAGGCCTGCTGCACAAAGTCTCCTCTTAACAGTTGTAGAGATGTGTCTGCTGCAAGAACTCTGTGTGGCATTGACTTGGTCTCTAATCTGAGCTGCTGTTAACCTGCAATTTCTGAGGCTGGTGACTCAAATAAACTTATCCTCAGAAGCAGAGGTGACTTTTGGTCTTCCTTTCCTTGGGCGGTCCTCATGTGAGCAAGTTTCTTTGTAGCGCTTGATGGTTTTTGCAACTGCACTTGGGGACACTTTCAAAGTTTTCCCAATTTTTCGGACTGACTGACCTTCATTTCTTAAAGTAATGATGGCCACTCGTTTTTCTTTACTTAACTGCTTTTTTCTTGCCATAATACAAATTCTAACAGTCTATTCAGTAGCACTATCAGCTGTGTATCCAGCAGACTTTTGCTCAACACAACTGATGGTCCCAACCCCATTTATAAGGCAAGAAATCCCACTTATTAAACCTGACAGGGCACACCTGTGAAAACCATTTCCGGTGACTACCTCTTGAATTTAAAATTTTCATAGTCATGAAAATACAGAAAAATCTTTAAATGAGAAGGCGTGTCCAAACTTTTGGTCTGTACTGTATATGTTTCCAACTTTGTAGAAACAATTTGGGAAGACCCTTATCTGTTCCAGCATGACTGTCCTCCAGTGCACAAAGCAATGTCCATAAAGCCATATATGGAAGAATTTGTTGTGGAGAACTTGACTGACCAACACAGTCCTGATCTCATTAGGGATGAACTGAAAGGAGATTACGAGCCAGGCTCTCACATACAACATCAGTGTCCGACCACAAAACATCCTCTTCAGACTGCAAATTCCACCTGCAGGATCGTTTCTGCCTATGACTTTGGATTAAGTCTTGGAAGACTGTCGGCTCTATGACCTAACTGTATGTTGGTTATCTGCTAATTGATCATATGGGTAATTTTGGTGAAACTGAAGTGAAAAAAAGCCCAACACATTGTAGCAAGCAGATGCCAGTAGCAATGGAAATCTCATAGACACTTAGCCGCAGCAAGATTGATCAGTTGAATGCCTATATTGTAAAAATATACACTGCTCAAAAAAATAAAGGGAACTCTTAAACAACAGAATATAATTCCAGGTAAATCAAACTTCTGTGAAACCAAACTGTCCACTTAGGAAGCAACAATGTTTGACAATCAATTTCACATGCTATTGTGCAAATAGAATAGACAACAGATGGAAATTATTGGCAACTATCAAGGCACACTCAGTAAAGGAGTGGTTCTGCAAGTGGGGACCACAGACCACATCTCAGTACCATTGCTTTCTGGCTGATATTTTGGTCACTTTTGAACGTTGGTTGTGCATTCACACTCGTACTAGCATGAGGCGGACTCAACAACCCACACAAGTGGCTCAGGTAATGCAGCTCATCCAGGATGGCACATCAATGCAAGCTTTGGCAAGATGGTTTGCTGTGTCTGCCAGCGCAGTGTCCAGAGGCTGGAGGCGCTACCAGGAGACAGGCAAGTACACCAGGAGACAAGGAGGGGGCCGTAGGAGGGCAATAACCCAGCAGCAGGACCACTAACTCAGCCTTTGTGCAAGGAGGAACAGGAGGAGCACTGCCAGAGCCTTGCAAAATGACCTCCAGCAGGCTACAAATGTGCATGTGTCTACACAAACGGTTAGAAACCGACTCCATGAGGATGGTCTGAGTGCCCGACATCCACAGATGGGGGTTGTGCTCACAGCCCAACATCTTGCAGGACGCTTGGCATTTGCCACAGAACACCAGGATTGGCAAATACGCCACTGGTGCCCTGTGCTCTTCACAGATAAAAGCAGGTTCACTCTGAGCACATGTGACAGATGCGATGGAGTCTGGAGATGCAGTGGAGAGCGATCTGCTGCCTGCAACATCTATCAGCATGACCAGTTTGGCAGTGGGTCAGTAATGGTGTGGGGTGGCATTTCTTTGGAGGGCTGCACAGCCCTCCATGTGCTTGCCAGAGGTAGCCTGACTGCCATTAGGTACCGAGATGAGATCCTCAGACCCCTTGTGAGACCATATGCTGGGGGGTTGGCCCTGGGTTCCTCCTAATGCAGGACAATGCCAGACCACATATGGCTGGAGTGTGTCAGCAGTTCCTGCAAGATGAAGGCATTGAAGTGATGGACTGGCCTGCCCATTCACCAGACCTGAATCCGATTGAACACATCTGGGACATCATGTCTCGCACCATCCACCAAGATCACGTTGCACCACACACTGTCCAGGAGTTGGCGGATGCTTTAGTCCAGGTCTGGGAGGAGATCCCTCAGGAGACCATCTCCGCCTCATCAGGAACATGCCCAGGCATTGTAGGGAGGCCATACAGGCACGTGGAGGCCACACACACTACTGAGCATCATTTCCTTGTCTTGAGGCATTTCCACTGAAGTTGGATCAGCCTGCAACTTCATTTTCCACTTTGATTTTCATCATCATTCCAACTCCAGACCTCCGTGGGATATTAGTTGTGATTTACGTTGATCATTTTTAGGTTTTATTGTTCTCAACACATTCCACTATGTAATGAATAAAGATTTACAACTGGAAAATTTCATTAATTGATATCTAGGATGTGGGATTTTATCATTCCCTTAATTTGTTTGAGCAGTGTAGTTAAAGACTATCTGTGGCAGAACAGAGCTACCACACCGCAAAAAAAAACAGTTTGTAGGGGTACAAAATAAAAATCACTTCAAAATTGCAAAGCTAAGGAAAATTGAGAAGTTTTCAGTAAAGGAGGACACCTACAAACAGCCAAGTCAATCTCTATATATGAAACATAAATTGTGATGAGCCTAGCAACATAATATAAGGGTATGATGCAGAGCGTATAAATGGCAACACACTACGGTCCCTAATTCTGCTTTTAGAATTTAGGGTAAATCAATTGATTTGAGCCTCCTTAATGTTACCATGGCAAATTTAAGCTGGATATCCACATTGCATTGGACTATTGTTATTAGAAGCCTCTTAAATGTTGAACTAATTTTCTGATGATGGCTGTAAAAGCAATACCTTAATAACGTGCTTCTAAATTTGTTTCTCTCCAATTGGTTTCTTTTACTTTGTTCTGCTAGCACAGCAAAGTTTAGTCAGATTTCACTGCAAATACAGATGACTTGCAGAAAAATGTTTGCAACAATTTGGAAAAAACAACAACCAGCCATCATTGAAGCAAACTTCTGCATTTCCACTATGCCATGTTATTTAATAAATAACAAATTAAGCCTTGCACCAGTTATCTGTTAAGGCCCCGTCTCACACAGCGACGCTGCAGCGATACAGACAACGATGCTGATCGCTGCAGCGTCGCTGAGTGGTCGCTGTGTGGTCGCTGTGTGGTCGCTGGGGAGCTGTCACACAGACAGCTCTCTCCAGCGACCAACGATCAGGGGAACGACTTCGGCATCGTTGAAACTGTCTTCAACGATGCCGAAGTCCCCCTGCAGCAACCGGGTAACCAGGGTAAACATCGGGTTACTAAGCGCAGGGCCGCGCTTAGTAACCCGATGTTTACCCTGGTTACCAGCGTAAATGTAAAAAAAAACAAACACTACATACTCACCATCTGTTGCCCGTCAGGTCCCTTGGCGTCTGCTTCCTGCTCTGACTGAGCCGTACAGTGAGAGCAGAGCGCAGCGGTGACGTCACTGCTGTGCTCTCACTTTACGGCAGCAGTCAGAGCAGGAAGCAGACGGCAAGGGACCTGACAGGCAACAGATGGTGAGTATGTACTGTTTGTTTTTTTTTACATTTACGCTGGTAACCAGGGTAAACATCGGGTTACTAAGCGCAGCCCTGCGCTTAGTAACCCGATGTTTACCCTGGTTACCAGTGAAGACATCGCTGGATCGGTGTCACACACACCGATTCAGCGATGTCAGCGGGACCTCAACAACCAAAAAAAGGTCCAGGCCATTCTGACACGACCAGCGATCTCGCAGCAGGGGCCTGATCGCTGGTACGTGTCACACATAGCGAGATCGCTACTGAGGTCGCTGTTGCGTCACAAAACTTGTGACTCAGCAGCGATCTCTCTAGCGATCTCGCTATGTGAGACGGGGCCTTTACTGTGCTGTGGTCAGTAATGTTTATCAAGGTTTGTTTGAGCTTCATCTCCCTCCATAAGTGTTCTACAGGATTAAGGTCTGGAGAATGGCTAGGCCACTCCATGATCTTAATGTGCTTCTTTTTGAGCCACTCCTTTGTTGACTTGGCTGCATGTTTTGGATCATTGTCTTACTGGAAGACTCAGCCACGACCCATTTTTAATGTCCTGGTGGAGGGAAGGAGGTTGTCACTCAGGATTTTACGGTGCATGGCTCCATCCATTCTCCCATTGATGCGGTGAAGTAGTCCTGTGCCATTAGCAGAGAAACACCACCAAAACACAATGTTTCCACCTCCATGCTTGACAGTGAGGATAGTGTTCTTTGGGTCATAGGCAGCATTTATCTTCCTCCAAACACGGCGAGTTGAGTTAATGTCAAAGACCTCAATTTTTGTCTCATCTGACCACAGCACATTTTCCCAATCACTCACAGAATCATCCAGGTGTTCATTGACAAACTTCAGACGAGCCTGAACATGTGCCTTCTTGAGCAGGGCGAGCTTGTGGGCACTACAGGATTTTAAACCTTTATGGCGTAATGTGCTATCAGTGGTTTTCTTGTTGACTGTGGTCCCAGCTGCCTTGAGATCATTAACAAGTTCTCCCATGTGGTTTTAGGCTGATCTCTCACCTTCCTCATTATCAAGGATACCCCGTGAGGTGAGATTTTGCATGGTGCCCCAGATCGATGTCGATTGACAGTCATTTTGTACTTCTTCCATTTTCTTACTATTGCACCAACAGTTGTCTCCTTCTCACCTAGCATCTTACTTATGGTTTTGTAGCCCATTCCAGCTTTGTGCAGGTCTATGATCTTGTCCCTGACATCCTTATAAAGCTCGTTGGTCTTGCCCATGTTGTAGAGGTTAGAGTCTGGCTGATTAATTGAGTTTGTGGACAGGAGTCTTTTATAAAGGTGACTGTCATGGTTCCCAATGGCAAGGGAACGTCAGAGAACTTAAACGACAGACTAGCTCTTGGGTGATGGAATCTCGAGCTGACCGTGAGCTAAACCTACCACACAACTAACAGTGGCCGGGTGGCGTACCTACGTTTTATCCCTAGACGCCTAGCGCCAGCCGGAGGACTAACTAACCCTAATAGAGGAAAAGACAGACCTGGCTTACCTCTAGGGAAATTCCCCCAAAAAGGAGACAGAAGCCCCCCACATATATTGACGGTGAGTTCAGAGGAAAAGACATACGCAGTATGAAGGTAGGTTCAGCAAAGCGAGGTCCGCTTACTAGATAGCAAGAAGATACAATAGGGAACTTCACGGTCAGCTGAAAACCCTATTAAAATACCATCCCGAAATTACTTTAAGACTCATGTGTCAACTCATGACACCGGAGTGGCAATTTCGGCCCACAAGAGCTTCCAGCTACAGAAAAATAACATAACTGTGAACTGGAACAAAAATGCAAAACAAACTTAGGACTAAGAGTCCAACTTAGCTGATAGTAGTCTAGAAGCAGGAACATGCAACAGAAAGGCTCTGGTTACATTGATGGCCGGCACTAGAATAACTGAGCAGCAAGGCTAAATAGGATACACGAATATCCTGATGGAAACAGGTGAACAGAGAAAGTGAAGCACACAAGTCCAGTACCACCAGTGACCACCGGGGGAGCCCAAAAACCAAATTCACAACAGGTGACTATGTAAGACAGCTGTCTTTAAGGCAGGTAACAAGCTGATTAGGAGCGTCTAACTGGTCTGTAGGCGCCAGAACTCTTAATGGTTTGTAGGGGATCAAATAATTATTTCTCACTGCAAAATGTAAATAAATATATATAATTTATACAATGTGATTTTCTGGATTTTATTTTTGATATTCTATCTCTCAATGTTAAAAGTAACCTACGTTTAAAATTATAGACTGTTCATATCTTTGTCAGTGGGCAAACTTACAAAATCAGCAAGGGATCAAATACTTATTTCCCCTGTCATGGTTTGTCTGGGATGCTTAGGTCTGGAGCTGCTGGGGTTAATCTTGGGAGTCTCCCTTTGGTTTCACCGAGGCTTTTTATAGCCTCTTTGTTGGTCTAGGCGTCGTCGGTTATACTTTTGCCCTCTGCTGAGTACGTCGACCCCTGTGTGCCTGTACCTTAGTGCCTGAGTCCTCTTCTGTATGTTTGGTTTTGGCCTGGCTTGTTCCCCATTGTGATTTTGCCTACTGATTCTGTACCTCATCTGCTTCTCTGGTTTCTGACTTCAGCTGTGTCCTAGCGTTTTTGCTACTTGTCTTCTGATTCCGACCTGGCTTCCCTGACCTCGGCTTGCCTTGACTACTCTTCCCTGGTGCCCTTCCTTCCCTGGTGCCCCGTGGTTACCATTCCCCTCCGAACCTTGGGATTCTGCTGTGTGCTCCGCTGTATCCTTCAGCAGCTTTGCTCTAAGCCCCACCCCCTTCTCTTGTGACCTGCGGTCACGTGATCGTAGGTCCTGTTCCTGCATTCTACTCTCTCTCTTCTGGCTGCTCTGCCTGCACCGCGGCACCGCTGTCGCTGCCCTCAGTTCCTGGACAGCGTGGGTGCCGCCGTCCATCCTGGGGCATCTGTGGCTCTGCCCTCCCGTAGCTCGGACCGCTCAGGCTCCTGGTGAGTGTTCGCCTGACAGGTCCTGATACCCCCATTGTACTTGCTTTAGCAATTTTTATCTGATAACTCAATCCACATAAATATAAAGACATATGAACAGCCCAATAGAATATAATAGGTATGAGTACAATCCATGAAAAACACAGATAGAGCTCATATAAGAAAAACTGATTTCTGAAAAAGCACTTAAATTAATATTGCTATATGTTTACTTCCCTAACACCTTTGAAAAACAAACCTGTTCAAATCTGTCTTGGACAATGTAAGATAGCCTGCCAATACAATTGTCATACACATTTCTTATCTTACTACACTCTATGGATATGCATAGGGAAACTTGAAAGATTGTACTGAGCTTTCTAACAAGTCTTTTACCTCACCAAAGAACAGGATTCATATATACACTCCTACAGGCTGCTGCTGCTTCTATCTGTGTGCTAACTAAGGAATTGTGAATGGGAATATATCTCTGCGTGTTGTGCCATGTAGGCTTGAGCGACTTTTACTTTTTCAGGATCGAGTCGGGTTTCGCGAAACCCGACTTTGTCAAAAGTCGGGTCGGGTGAAATCGGCCGATTATTTCGAAAAGTCGGGGATCCGACCGAAACACGAAACCCAATGCAAGTCAATGGAGAATCAAAGTCGGCAGTGAGTGGAGGACAGGAAAACACCAACAGAGCCCATTTTAATGCCAAAAACATCAATTCTTCTTACTTAAGCTTGTCAATCTTAATTTACCTTATAATAATAGCTAGCCATTGAAAATTTATGGGGCCATTTGGCAACAGTTGTGGGGGGAGTAGGGCTGGCTCAAGTTTTTTGTGGGCCCAGGAAACGCGGACTACGTCACGGCGGTGGAGCAGGGAGAGGTAAGTATTTCAACTTTGCAAGTGCTGTGATCCTGAGCAAGCAGGGGGGGCACACTCGTTCGCATTGCCATTGGCACAGGGCCCCTCAAAGTATGGCGTTGTGATTGACGGCGGGGGCGCCTCCCACCGGCAGAGACACTTTTGCATACTATGAGGGGCCCTGTGCCAGTGACGTCGCCAATGAGTATGCCCCCCCATCTGTTGAAGGAACCTGCACTTTCATCTGCACCTTCCTCTGTCCCCATGTAAGGTGGTATAGTATGCGGGAAGGGGAACCTGAGTTTCAGCAGGGTCAGATTCAGGCTGTGTAGAGTGCAAGGGGAATGTAGTGGTCAACTAGGCCAAATGTAGTTTCATATTGTTGTTACAGGCCGAAAGCCTGAAGCTTCAAGCTCAGCTTTGTTTAGTAGAGGAAAACAAGAGGCGGCAGCAGACAATGTTACTAGGCCCAACCCAACAAGTAGGCCAAATGCAGTTTAATATAAAAAATATTTAAACGAAAGCCTGAAGATTGAAGAGCAAGAAAAATAAACCAGGAGAACACCAAGGAGCGGCAGACACCGTTAGTAGGCCCCAACCCAACAAGTAGGCCAAATGCAGTTTAATATTTGAAACGGGACAACAGTTGAAGTTCAACTTTGTTCAGTGAAGGAAAAAAAAGAAGCAGCGGCAGACACCGTTATTACGCCCAAATAATAAAGACAGTGGTAGTAGGCGCAAAGTATTAAATGGAGGCCAGGGCCCCTGTATATTTTAACTATCATCTATCATTTCAAATAATTCGTATTGGCAGTGACATTTAAGGTTTTAACCGCACAGACTACACAGTGGTGGAGCTGGGAGAGGTAGTATTGCAAGTGGTAGAGCACTGTTCAAGCTGGGGGGGGGAACACTCTCTCGTGGGCAGCGGTACTGGCACAGGGCCCCTCATATTACGACGGTGTAATATGAGTTTTGGTTCAGTGTCTCCCCCCAAAAAATGAGGAAGTCTGGTGGAAGAGGCCGTGGGCGGGGGTTGCCAGCTGGTACTGATGGTGCTGGTGGTGCTGCATCTCGTGGTAGTGGCAAAAGCACAGTAGCACCTAAGGCTGGAGGTGTTCAGCCTGCGTCATCATCTGGCTACACAAGGCCTCGAAGGCTCCCCTACCTGGGAGTAGGAAAACACCTTTTAAAGCCGGAGAAGCAGGAAAAAGTGTTGTCTTTCCTTGCTGACTCACCCTCTAGCTCTTTCGCCTCCTCTTCCCAAAGTTCTAAATGTAAGAGCAGCCAGTCGTCAGTGGATGCTCCCGGTCAGGAAAAAGACGTTTCCTTGTGTCCTTCTCCCAAACCAAAAGTGAAGGATGCATCAGGCGACACTACAGGTTACTCCATGGAGCTCTTTACACATACCGTGCCTGGGTTAGAAAGGGAAATTGTACACTGCCAATTACAAGAAGAATCGGACATGGAGTGCACTGATGCACAGCCACAGCTAGATTGTGATGCTGTTCCATTGACTCTGATCACTACATTGCCCTCGCAGTTTACTGAGCCAGAATGTGACCCTGATGAGACTATGGTGCCCTGTCCCGAACGCTATAGCACCTTACACGGTGACACTGAGGAAGGTGCACATGACATTGAGGAGGAGGTGATAGATGACCCAGTTGTTGACCCAGATTGGCAGCCATTGGGGGAAGAGGGTACCGCTGCCACTAGCTCAGAAGCGGAGGAGGATGATCCGCAGCAGCCATCTACATTGCAACAGCTGTCATCTGGCAGGCCCGTATCAGGCCAAAAATGTTTGCGAAAAACAAAAACAGTTTTAGGAGAGCGTGGCCATTCGGTGAAAGTAGCACAGTGCACAATGCCTGAAAAGGTTTTCGATAGTAGGAAGAGTGTAGTGTAGCAATTTTTTAACCAAGATCAGAATGATCAGTCAAAAGTTATCTGTAAGAAATGCTCAAAGACCTTTAGCAGAGAGAAGAATCTTCAAAATTTAAATACAATGTGCATGCTTAGACATTTAACCAGCATGCACTTGCAAGCCTGGACTAACTACCAAATGTCCCGTACCGTTGGTGCACCTGCTCGGAATGAAGGTAGTCAGCAATGCTACATTGCTTCCCTCACTGTAAGCCCACCGGTTAGGACACCACCAGCAGCAAATGTGGAGGTATCGTCGTAAGGCCAAAGCAGTCAGGGAATCACAAGGTTATTGGTAGGAAAGACTGTATGTAGGCCAACAACAAGAATACCATAACAAACTCTCTCTCAATCCACCATGTCCACCACCACCGCTAGTTCCACCATATGCAGCTCTCCAGTCCAGCTCACCCTACAAGAGACTCTCATTAGGAAAAGAAAGTACTCATCCTCTCATCCGCGTACACAGGATTTGAACGCCCACATTGCTATACTAATCTCATTACAGATGATGCCCTACCGTTTGGTTGAAAGCGAAGCTTTCAAAGACCTGATGGCCCACGCAGTACCACGCTATGACCTACCCAGTCGCCACTTCTTTGCGAGAAAAGCCATCCCAGCCCTCCACCAGCATGTCAAAGACCACATTGTCCATGCCTTGAGGCAATCAGTCAGTGGAAAGGTGCACCTCACAACAGATGCATGGACCAGTAGGCATGGCCGGGGACGTTACGTGTCCATCACGGCGCACTGGGTTAATGTGTAGGATGCAGGGTCCACAGGGGGCAGCCATAGTGGGACAGTTCAGCCTATCCCACAGTCTAAGGAAACAGTTGGCATAAGGCGTTCGCCACTCCTTCTCCTCCTCCTCCTCCAGAAGCGAAAGCTCGTGCACAGAGCGCAGTTGCCCTACCACTCCATCTGCAGCTGCCAGTGTTGCACACGGGGTGTCCCATTATCAAACAGCTAGTGGTAAGCGTCAGCAGGCTGTGTTTCAAATGAAGTGTTTGGGCGACAACAGACACACCGCGGAAGTACTGGTGGAGTACTTGCAGCAACAAACTCAGTCATGGCTGGGCAGTGTACATCTTGAGGCAGGCAAGGTATTCAGTGATAACGGAAGGAATTTTATGGCTGCCATAGCCCTTTCAGAACTGAAACACATACCTTGCCTGGCTCACACCTTTAACCTGGTGGTGCAGGGCTTCCTCAAAAATTATCCAAAGTTACCAGCCCTGCTTATGAAGGTGCGAAGACTTTGCTCGCACATCCGCCGGATGCCCATACACTCCAGCCGTATGCTGAACCATCAGCGATCGCTGAATCTTCCCCAGCACCGCCTAATAATCGACGTTGCAACAAGGTGGAACTCCACACTGCACATGATTCAGAGGCTGAACGAACAGAGGCATGCTGTAATTAATTTTTGGGAGGATACACGGGCAGGCACTTGGATGGCAGACATGGAGTTGTCTGGTGTGCAGTGGTCGACGCCATCATAAGCATTGACATCCCACTTATGCGTCTGCTGATGCAAAGTTTGACGCACATTAAGGAGCAGGCGTCTGCAGCCGAGGAGGAGGGAAGCCTTGATGACAGTCAGCCATTGTCTGCTCAGGGAACTGTCCAGGACGAATTGGCGGACGAAGAGGATGAGGAGGAGGATGATGGGGATGAATATGTATGGGAGGAGGATGATTCTCAGGTGGCAATAGAAACTGGTGGCATTGCAAGGTCTGGTACAGGTTTATTGAGGGACACTTGTGATGTTGATTTGCAAGAAAGTGGTCCTCAACCCAGCAGAAACAGTTAAGTCACACCTGGAACATTGGCCCACATGGCTGAGTATGCCTTGCGTACCCTAAAAAGGGACCCCCGCATTGTTAAAATGATGACCGATGACGACAACTGGTTGGCCTGCCTCCTGGATCCACGATATAAAGGAAAACTGCAAAATATCATGCCACATGAGAACCTAGGTCAAATATTGGCTACCAAACAAGCAACTCTTGTAGACCGTTTGGTTCAGGCATTCCCAGCACACAGCGGCGGTTATGGTTCTCACACGAGCTGCAGGGGGCAACATGGCAGAGGTGCTAGAGGTGCAGAAATCTGAAGTGGCGTTGGACAGAGGGGTTTTATGACAAGGTTGTGGAATGATTTCGCAATGACCGCTGACACGACAGGGACAGCTGCATTGATTCAAAGTGACAGGAGACAGCATTTGTCCAGTATGGTTTCAAACTACTTTTCCGCCCTTATCGATGTTCTCCCTCACAGGTCATTCCCCTTTGATTACTGGGCATCTAAACTAGACACCTGGCCTGAATTGCCAGAATATGGATTACAGGACCTCGATTGCCCTGCTGTCAGTGTGCTTTCAGAAAGAGTGTTCAGTGCTGCTGGTTCAATACTGACCGAAAAAAGGACATGTCTGGCTACCAAAAATGTTGATTAGCTAACCTTCATTTAAATTAACCAATCATGGATTTCACATTCTTTTGCCCCACCTTCCCCTGCTGACACGTAGCTTGCCTGAAAGATGACTTGCTTTTGGGGGGAGACACAGAACCCCAACTCTGGTCCTGTGGTATAACACAACACTATGAACGTGGCAGAAAGTGGCTGCCTGATATACGACGCACTAGCAGTACAGCTGAATATACACTGTGTGAGAATTTGAATCTCCATTTTTTGGGGGGAGACACTGAACCCTAACTCTGGCCCTGTGGTATAACACAACACTATGAACGTGGCAGAAAGTGGCTGCCTGATATACGACGCACTAGCAGTACAGCTGAATATACACTGTGTGAGAATTTGAATCTCCATTTTTTGGGGGGAGACACTGAACCCTAACTCTGGCCCTGTGGTATAACACAACACTATGAACGTGGCAGAAAGTGGCTGGAATTATTATAAAGAAAAAAAAAAAGGTACTGCAATAACACGCTCCCTAGTCCCTACAATGATCTCAGGACAAGTATGGCAGCAATAAAAAGGACTTCAGAACAAAAAAGTGTGGACAAATAAACAAGACAGGTAACTTTGCAGAAAGGAGCAACAGGATTTTTGCTTTCAAAAAAGCAGTTGGTTTGCACAGCACCGTGCACACAGCTATGCAGCTGATGCACTAAAATACGACCTCCACTGTCCCTGGACAAAAAGGTGGTGTTGGACAGTGGAAATCGCTACAGCACAAGCGGTTTGGGGGTTAATCTTCCCTCCCTAACTCTGTCCCTTCTTCTGATGAAGCTGCAGCAACCTCTTCCTATGCTAAGATCGGCAGAAGTAAGATGGCGGTCGGCGTGCACGCCCCTTTATAGCCCCTGTGACGCCGCAGAAAGCAAGCCAATCACTGTCATGCACTTCTCTAAGATGGTGGGGACCGAGACCTATGTCATCACGCTGCCCACACTCTGCGTCCTCCTTCATTGGATGAAAAACGGCGGTAACAGCATCATACGAAACGCGACTTTGGCGCTCTGATCGCCGACCGCGTGGCCGATCCCACACTAGGACCGGTTCGGGTTTCATGAACCCTGACTTTGCCTAAAAGTCGGCGATTTATGAAAATGACCGATCCGTTTCGCTCAACCCTAGTGCCATGTATGGGAGATATCATACCTGTATGTCTCATAGCCACCATCTAAACGTCAAATACCAAGTAAAGATAGAGCTTGCAGAGGTGAAAACTGTTGAAAATGCAGGCTATGAGTCACATAATAATCAGAAATAGTTTTACTGCTCATGAACACACAGAGGACAGCCTATTCTGAAAAGTTATTTGAAAGTACAGTTAACCTTGAAGTAGTCAAGCCTACCGAATATAACTTAGCTTGCTGTAGTTTATAGCATTCTTACACATTTATGGTGTATGTTTATAGTACCTAGGACTGGTTGTGCTCTGTGTGTGGTCTTTGGGATCTTTAAAAATCAGTAGCACCAGCATGAAAGTTACATTTTTGTTATCTACTAAGCCATATCCCAGATCAAGTAAGCGAGAATAATACTTTTCTGACCAGCAAAAGTTTACATTCGTTACTAGATTTCAGCCTCACAATTCCGTCCAGCTTTGTGGCTCCTAGCCAGATGTTGGATCTGTTACAGCAGTGTTTTTTATAATGTTTCCTCTCAGTACAGCCGTTAACCATGTAAATTTGCACTTTTCTGCTGTGTGTTTTCTTTTATTCATCTAATGTCTCAGTCCCAGCCAAGATTTTGCTTGTTCACAGGAATTGGGGCCAATAAGGCCTTCCTGAATGTCTGAGAGAGGAAATCTTACTAGTAGTGTGCAAGCCGAGGATAAAAATAACTCCCCTATATAAGAGCAGTGGTTTTCCCTCGTACGGCCTCATTTTCTCTCTTGCTGATGTCCCGTACACTACTCAAACTCCGCTCTTCAAACCTTTCTAGGATCCACCTAATCCTGGAAATGAAATCTTTGTTGTAACATAGGGGAGATCTGAATTATCTTTATGCTGGGGGCTATTGATCAATTAGGCAGAAAAGTGTTAAAGCTTAAGTCACTCTTAATTTCACTTTTTCATAGCAGTTTGCTGTGTAACTCTGTTTCTCAGCGTTCATTGTGCAATCTTCAGTTCTAGCTTTTGTTGTGAAATGGTGTTAAGCTGGTTTTGGAAAGTGTCCAGGAAACTGATTTTTATCTTTTTTAACAAATTGCTACATTTTTGCATCTATAAAGTGTGTGAAAAGAAATGAAAAATGTACAATGTGTTCTACACCAATGTAATTCTTTCAACATTTCATACTGCTTTGTGAAACACACAACTTCTCAAATGTAACAAAGTATTTGATCCCTGCTCTAATGCTCTAAGGAAATCACATGTCGTTGTTGTTATTATTATTATTTTTATTATATGTGGCTTTTTTACTTACTGATTTACTCTGTTTCTGACTTCACCCTTACAAGATTTGTACTGCTTTTAATACTGATCTTTCTTGATTATGTCAAATGTGTGTGAAGTGATGGAAAACATATTTTTTATTACGATAGATGAATATCAGACATAGTTGTAATAAACTCATAAACATATTTCACATATCAGGCACAGCACATATATAATAATGTTAGCCGTAATGCACAGGTAAAAATGTCAGCTCTAGTGCATGTACATTATAATCTATAAAGAGCATATAATTACAATAACCATAGTGAATATACAATATTAACCTTAGTCTAGGTGCATATATGATAACATCAGTAAGCATTGTCTTAATTCATTTTTTATTCTAAAGCATCCATAGTTCTAATACAATAAAGTAATAAAAGCCATGGACCCCATAATATCAGGAAAATTTGAAGTTAAAATGTTAAGATATTGCCACATATCACATTTAACCTTATTCCCACAGCAGAATTTGTGGCTGTTTTTCATCCGTATTTGCAGTCCCAAAACACAGAACAGTTGTGAAACTTTTAGTTTGAGCTCATTCACATGTCCTATTTTTCCACATATGCGAAAAACGTCTGGTCAGACTTTGATCAGAGTGGTATCGAAGTGTCATTTGTTTATCTTATACGTAGAGACAGGGGATGACTGGCAAATTTTGGCCTGGGGGGCAAGCACACAGCAGTGGCCCATAAGTAGTGGCTCATCCTTAAAGGGGTTGTCGGATCTTATGCTACATGTCTACAGACACTATGTGTGAATCCTCATATCGTGCGCACTGTGTGCTGTGAAGATTCTCTGGTGCCGGCAACAGGTGGTCTTGTGACTGCAAGCATGCAATATATATATTCCCAGCCACATTTCGACTAGACTGTTTTAGACCTTGTTCAATACAGTTGCATTAGGCCATGCAAGTCTAGTCGACATGTGACCGCATGTATGCAAATCACAAACTTACAGCCACCCACCCGCCAAATGACCACAGCACTGCGAGCAATGTGAGAAGCACAAGTCTGCAGTCCATAGAATGACACAGAGTGAATGCACCAATGACACACACACACGCACAGCCCCACTGTATTATGACAGACACACGCACAGCCCCACTGCATAATGACACACGCACAGCCCCACTGTATAATGACACACACACACGCACAGCCCCACTGTATAATGACACACACACACGCACAGCCCCACTGTATAATGACCCACACACACAGCCCCACTGTATAATGACAGGCACATGCACAGCCCCACTGTATAATGACAGGCACACGCACAGCCCCACTGTATAATGATGCACACGCACAGCCCCACTGTATAATGACAAACACACACAGCCCCACTGTATAATGACATACACACACCCACAGCCCCACTGTATAATGACACACACGCACAACCCCATTATATAATGACAGGCACACACATCCCCACTGTATAATGACAGGCACATGCACAGCCCCACTGTATAATGACACACACGCACCACAGCCCCACTGTATAATGATACACATGCACAGCCCCACTGTATAATGACACACACGCACAGCCCCACTGTATAATGACAGGCACAGCCCCACTGTATAATGACACATACGCACAGCCTTACTGTATAATGACACACACAGCCCCACTGTATAATGACAGGCACACGCACAGCCCCACTGTTTAATGACAGGCACACGCACAGCCCCACTGTATAATGACATACACACACAGCCCCACTGTATAATGACACACACACGCACAGCCCCACTGTATAATGACACACACACAGGCCCACTGTATAATGACAGGCACACGCACAGCCCCACTGTATAATGACACATACGCACAGCACTACTGTATGACACACACGCACAGCCCCACTGTATAATGACACACACACGCACAGCCCCACTGTATAATGACATACCCACACAGCCCCACTGTATAATGACACACACACACGCACAGCCCCACTGTATAATGACACACACACACACAGGCCCACTGTATAATGACAGGCACATGCACAGCCCCACTGTATAATGACAGGCACACGCACGGCCCCACTGTATAATGACACACATGCAGCTCACACACACGCACGCAGCTCACACACACGCAGCTCACACACACACAGCTCACACACGCAGCTCACACACACACGCAGCTCACACACACACGCAGCTCACACACACATGCAGCTCACACACACGCGCAGCTCTCACACACACAGCTCACACACACAGCTCACACACACACACGCAGCTCACGCACACACACATGCAGCTCACACACACACACGCAGCTCACACACATGCATGCAGCTCACACACAGCTCACACACACACAGGTCACACACACGCAGCTCACACACACATGCAGCTCACACACACGCAGCTCACACACATGCACGCAGCTCACACACACACAGCTCACACACACAGCTCACACACGCACAGCTCACACACACACAGCTCACACACACAGCTCACACACGCAGCTCACACACACACACTCAGCTCACACACACATGCAGCTCACACACACGCACAGCCCCACTGTATAATGACATACCCACACAGCCCCACTGTATAATGACACACACACATGCACAGCCCCACTGTATAATGACACACACACACAGCCCCACTGTATAATGACAGGCACATGCACAGCCCCACTGTATAATGACAGGCACACGCACAACCCCACTGTATAATGACAGGCAAATGCACAGCCCCACTGTATAATGACAGGCACACGCACGGCCCCACTGTATAATGACACACACATGCAGCTCACACACACGCTCGCAGCTCACACACACTCGCAGCTCACACACACGCACGCAGCTCACACACACACAGCTCACACACACACACAGCTAACACACACACACAGCTCACACACACACACAGCTCACACACACACACAGCTCACACACACGCACAGCCCCACTGTATAATGACATACCCACATAGCCCCACTGTATGACGCACATGTACAGCCCCACTGTATAATGGCACACACACACACAGCCCCACTGTATAATGACAGGCACACGCACAGCCCCACTGTATAATGACAGGCACACGCACAGCCCCACTGTATAATGACAGGCACACGCACAGCCCCACTGTATAATGACAGGCACATGCACAGCCCCACTGTATAATGACACACACATGCAGCTCACACACACGCACGCAGCTCACACACACGCAGCTCACACACACACAGCTCACACCCACACGCAGCTCACACACACACGCAGCTCACACACACACGCAGCTCACACACACATGCAGCTCACACACACGCGCAGCTCTCACACACACAGCTCACACACACAGCTCACACACACACACGCAGCTCACGCACACACACATGCAGCTCACACACACACACGCAGCTCACACACATGCATGCAGCTCACACACAGCTCACACACACACAGGTCACACACACGCAGCTCACACACACATGCAGCTCACACACACGCAGCTCACACACATGCACGCAGCTCACACACAGCTCACACACACAGCTCACACACACAGCTCACACACACACAGCTCACACACACACAGCTCACACACACAGCTCACACACGCAGCTCACACACACACACTCAGCTCACACACACATGCAGCTCACACACACGCACAGCCCCACTGTATAATGACATACCCACACAGCCCCACTGTATAATGACACACACACATGCACAGCCCCACTGTATAATGACACACACACAGCCCCACTGTATAATGACAGGCACATGCACAGCCCCACTGTATAATGACAGGCACACGCACAACCCCACTGTATAATGACAGGCAAATGCACAGCCCCACTGTATAATGACAGGCACACGCACGGCCCCACTGTATAATGACACACACATGCAGCTCACACACACGCTCGCAGCTCACACACACTCGCAGCTCACACACACGCACGCAGCTCACACACACACAGCTCACACACACAGCTAACACACACACACAGCTCACACACACACACAGCTCACACACACACACACAGCTCACACACACGCACAGCCCCACTGTATAATGACATACCCACATAGCCCCACTGTATGACGCACATGTACAGCCCCACTGTATAATGGCACACACACACACAGCCCCACTGTATAATGACAGGCACACGCACAGCCCCACTGTATAATGACAGGCACACTCACAGCCCCACTGTATAATGACAGGCACATGCACAGCCCCACCCTATAATGACAGGCACATGCACAACCCCACTGTATGTAACACCCCACACACATGAAGCTCACACGCATGCAGCTCACACACACATGCACGCAGCTTACACACACGCACGCAGCTCACACACACGCAGCTCACACACGCAGCTCACACACACGCAGCTCACACACATGCAGCTCACACACACATGCAGCTCACACACACGCAGCTCACACGCACACACAGCTCACACACACACGCAGCTCACACACACATGCAGCTCACACACATGCAGCTCACACACACACACAGCTCACACACGCAGCTCACACACACACACAGCTCACACACACACGCAGCTCACACAAACGCAGCTCACACACACACAGCTCACACACACATGCAGCTCACACACACAAACAGCTCACACACACATGCAGCTCACACACACAGCTCACACACACACACCAGTTACCTCATACACACATCACACACTCTCCTCTGTGGTGCAGGGGCGGCTGATGTCCATGTTCAGTTTCTCCTGCTCACAGCTCTGCACTGTCCCGTCACCTCCCCGTCTCTCCTTCTCTGCCGGGATAGCAGATAAGAGCAGGAGAAGCCGGAGCTCCGTGCACACACAGGCCGGTATGCTGACCTTTCATCTTGGCTGCTGGCTCTCTCCCTCAGAGTGGCAGTGGCGCATAGGAGCTTGCTCATCACAAACCCCTGCAGCCTGCATGTCAGGGCTGCTGGTGGGATGACACCACCGTGCACTACAGGTGCGCTATGTATTTCAGTCACTGCCAGTCCTCCAGCGGCCCTGTGCAGCTGCTTAGACACCGGCCCGGGGGGCATATGCATTTCTGCCACTCAGCCCAGCCCGCCCCTGCGTAGAGAGAAAAAAATTCTCCATTCTGACAGTCCATGAAAATCGGAACGTACTCGGATGTCAAGCAAATGTTATCTGATTTTTTCACGGACCCATAGATTTGCATTGTTGACTTTGAGCAGATCCTTGGATCAAAATCAGACATACCTTTGATATTTTCCACAGATCAATAACCAAGGTAGGCATGAGTACTATCCGTGAAAACTACGGATAGCACTCTAGAATGAGCACTGTCGAAATGAATCTTTCTGCACACCCCTTATTAAGACTGAGGTATGAAACGCCAGTTTCAATGAATCGGGGCCATAGTGTCCAGAAATAAGACATATTGCCTATGGCTATCTTACCCACATATCACTTATAGAGTTGCATAAATCTAGCTATAGTGCCACAGGCAATGTGTCCCTTAATGCCAGTAATAGTGCTTCACAGTACCACCATAGTGCTACTCACAATGTAGCCATAATGCTTCATAGTGCTGTTTATTTTGCTCACAGCAACCACTCATGATTATTTAGTATTTGTGAGTATTTGTCACAGATTTGATATTAATTTGTGCAATATTGATAACAATTCTATTACTTATTAGGGCTGATAAAAGTAACATTTCATGTACTGTAGATCCTGATGCAATGTACTGCACTGGTCATTAGTATTGCATATACCATGCAGAGACATCACTGCACTTACAGCACAGGGATACTTGGCTGTTTGAGCATACCTGCATTGCCAGGAGGCAGGAACCAACGTCCCAAAAATGGTTAAGAAAGGATTTCTAGAAGGGATTGGAAGTGATCATTGATGGTCACCTTTTGTGTCTCCCCTACGTCCTCGTAGCTTGGAGCAGGGCCCTCATTCCTCTTGGTATGCGTTGGGTTATGTGTTACTTTGTAATATCTGATATTGTCTGTACAAGTCCCATCTGAAGTGTAAAGTGCTGTGGAATATGTTGGCGATATAGAAATAAAAATTATTATTATTATAAGTTTCTCAAGCAATGAAAGTGAAAAAGTAAAGTGTAACTTTAAGGTGAGTTGCCTAGTCCTCCGAGATGCTTTGCTCAGCAAAAGAGAGACTCAGATGGAAAACCGTACATCTAGGTGGCACGGAATTGAGAAAGGTTACTGCAACAGGCGTATCGGTTGTGTGCTAGGAGGCCCGTCACTATCAAAAGCTAACAGAGGCCAAGCCAGTAGCAGAAACCAAGTGGAGAGCGCAGCAGCAGCTGCCAAAAAACAAGAGCAACTGGTTCCCAGTATTGGCCAGCAACGATTGAACTGATGAGACCATTGCCCTAGTTACAAAAACTTCAGGTGCATGAGAGACTGATTCTAGTTACTGTTATATGCACAGAAAAAGACTGTTTTCAGTTATTTCTACAAACTGTTGCTTGATGTATGGTGTTAATATCACAGTAGGTTCAGGTCATGTTCTTGTTGCCCCTCAAGCAGCTATTGACAGAATAAACTTCAGCTGGGAGCATCTTCCTACTGCTGTGGTTTTAGTCGCCATTCACCCACAATCTTACAAAGGAACAGTATTACTGGTACTTTTTCAGGGGAAAAACATGCTTATAGCTATCTAGCACCATTATATGGGTTTTTCTTTGCGAGCAAGATCACCTTTATGATATTACTCTCTATTTCTTGAATACAGCCCCATTATAATAAAGCAAAATAGGTGCCCAGTTTCCCATCTTCTGTTCTTCATGCTCCTTTTCCATTAATATCCATTCATAAACTGTAAACTATTGCAAAGAAGAATATCTCAAGAAGCTCATCATATGTAACATCTACTAATATACTGTATTACTACTTTGTTGTTACTGTAATGTACCCTGCGGGTCTAATGTAGTTCCCGTGCTACTATGTCTTGGCACTGCTCAGAAAGTAATGCATTGAAAAAACAAAAAAGTTACACAATACTGATTGTCATAAAAGGGGCTTTTTTTATGATGACAAGGCATTCTTTAAGGGGACCCCAAAGGTTTATTCCAATTTGGAGAAGTGTATTATGGCAATACAGAGTTGAAGAATATGAAAAGTTCACTATGATCATTTGATTGTTGCATGATATTCTCCTAAACCTGATATAGTTCTCTGTTCATTAGTCACACAGTATTTACGAGTCTTGCAGACAGGGCTGGCCATAGAGAACATCCTGGGAACATGCAGTATAGTCCTAGATGGAGGAGAAATACAGGTAAGGACAAAAGATTGCATAATGTGTGTCATTAGTACAGAATGTATTCTTGCACTATTTTTATGAAGATTAGCAGGCAACTAAGGCTAGCTACGTAAGCATGTCCATATGGTGACATTGCCTTTTGACAGACCACATATAGCACTTTTTTATACTTTCATACATGCAGAGCCAGTGTTAGGGGCAGGCAGACCAAGCAGCTGCCTAAGGCCCCCAGCCACTGGCATGCCTCTAATAGCTCAACACCATAAGAGGGAACCGGTGTCGCATTCCCCCATCGCGCATTAAACTTATCGGCCTCATAAATGCCAATACAGTTGAAAGCACTGTTGGAGGAGAGAGCGTCAGCTGATGCTCTCTCTTCCATCACTCCCGCTCTGTTTGTTACTCAGCGGGTGCACGATGATGTCACATCATTGTGTGCCATCATCGTGTGCCACACTGTGCCAGCAGTGGAGCTGCTGAGACCAGAGCAGAGCCTGCAGCTGCATGGAGAACAAGGAGGAAAGGTGAGTATTGTGTGTGTGTCTCTGTATATGTGTGTACTGTGTGGGCTGCACTACACTGTGTGTGGGGGCTTCATTATAGTGTGTGTGTGTGTGTGGGGGGGCTGCATTATAGTGTGTGTGTGTCTGTGTGTTTCTGCATTATACTATGTGTGTGGGGGCTGCATTATACTGTGAGTGGTGGGCTGCACTATGCTGTGCGGAGGGCTGCATTATACTGTGTGTGCGTGGAGGCTGCACTATATTGTGAGGGGTTGCACTATACTGTGTGTGTCTAGAGGCCTGCATTATACTGTGGGGGGCTGCCCTAAACTGTGTGTGGGGGGCTGCACTACACTGTGTGGGGCTGCACTATACTGTGCATGAGGGGCTTCATTATACTGTGTCACACTGTGTGTGGGGCTGCACTATGCTGTGTATGTGTGTCTGCATTATACTGCATGTGTGTGTGTGGAGGGCTGCATTACACTCTGAGGGGGCTGCATTATACTCTGAGGGGGACTGCATTATACGCTGAGGGGGCTGCATTATACTGTGTGTGTGGGACTGCATTATGTGCTATAAGATGGCTGTATTATACTCTGAGGGGGCTGCAGTATACTTTGAGGAGGGCTGCATTATACTCTGAGGGGGCTACAATATACTGTGTGTGGGGCTGCATTATACTCTACTAGATGGTGGCCCGATTCTAACTCATCGGGTATTCTAGAATATGCATGTATGAGCCACGCAGTATATAACACTGGCCACATAGTATATAGCACAGCTCATGTAGTATATAGCAGTGTGAGCACTATATCCCTGTTAAAAAAAAAAAAAAATAGTTATATACTCACCCTCCGTCGTCCAGCGAAGCTGTCCCGGACTTTTGGCCGGACTGTGCCCGTCGCTGATTGGTCGAGGCCTAGCGGCCTCGACCAATCAGAGACCCGGGATTTCCAGGACAGTCAGACGGAAGTGACCCTTAGACAATTATATATATAGATGAGGGGGCTGCAGTATACTCTATGAAGAGGTCTGAAGTATACTCTGAGGGGGCTGCATTATACTCCATCAAGGACAATGGGGAGTGCATTATACTATATGTAATATATGGGACCTGCATTATACTGTATCGAGGACTATCTGTCCCCATCATTCTTCCTTAGCTGGAGTAGAGAAACTCAAGAACAAGCGTGAAATAACTTCAATATTGTCGATCGCACTCGTTTAGCAGCCTGAACTCAGCGCATGTAAATACAACAGAAATGTTTCTGTGAGATAGAGCAATATGTTAGCATTTGGGGCCACACTTTTAACTTTTGCCCAGGGCCCCACTTTGTCAAAAACCATCCCTGTCTACATGTTCTGTATGGACAACGTATTTATTATTCTTCAGCTATATTTCTGTAGCTGTAAGGCAGTCTGTTTTAAAGCATTTCACTACTTTACATGGGGAGAAGCCTTTCTAAAGTGCTGGAAGGTAACTATGTGTACGAGTGCTCACACCACAGTGTGTTCTGCACAGTATTTTGTTTAAACAGATTTCTATGCACAATATGTCCTAAACATTTTTCCTTGGGGTACAACTCGAAGCAGTAGAATTTCATTATATACACCTACTCCCACCTTCCTCTACTACTTTCTCTTACATTCCAAAGACTTGTATGTTGAAAGATAAAAGTCTGCAGTTTAGAGCTGTTCGTACATGACTGCTGGTAAATAAGTACAATTTTATATTAAAGTCTAAGTTTTTTGCACATAACAAGCACAATATGAAAATAGAATATATTTATTTAGTAAGAGTTTTTTTGTAAAGTATTTGTGAAATAATTCAAGGTATTCAATTAACTCAGCACTCAGTAGACAACTGATAACTAGAATCTCTCAAAGGTGGTTAAAGCTTCATTTTTAGAATGACTTTTACTTTTAAATATTAACCATATCAAGACTTTGTGGAGTTTTACCCTTTACAGCTAGAGCCTATATGTTCCAAGCTCCTAAACCTAGCTCCACTATGGTGATTGCACTTCTCCACAGGTCATGGCTGAGCCTACAGATATAGCAGGCACTGAAATTAAACTTGACATGTAAGGCCAGTTCCAGTAGCACCAAGGCCCTGGAGTGTAGAAGGGGCCCGAAAGGACAATTTGGCCCACATGAGAAAACCAATACTATTAAAGACCAATGTTGGGGGTCCTGTTGGAGATTTTGCAGTGGGACCCAAAAGCTTCATGTTACCCCACTGTTCACATGCTAGTTCAAAATGGTGACCTGTTGCATAGCTTGAGTCCCCACTCCCCACTTCACTGATGAAAACATTTTCAATAGCAGAGCTAATGGAGAGCAACAATTTTATTTTTACACACATGTGCAGTGTTTTGATCAGTCTTGTCCATAGGTTCTGAACCTGTGATAGATGTACCCTAGGTGGTATGTGCCATGGGCCATGTGCACAGTGCTCAAGCTATGCTTTTAAAAGGCAGCCCAATATGTATGATCATAGTCTTAACAATACTGTACAGTTTATTGCTTAATTAAAGGGCACTTGCTATTTGTAGTGCATAAAATGTAATTTTATTTCAGTGTGCCCCTTCAAGACTTCCCCCTTTCATTTCTTCTAGGTTATTATCATGTTATTGTGGTATCATGCATTAGTTGGACTGCTAAACAATAATCCTACTACTTTTTGTATACAGCTCCTCTGCAGACCTAGGCATGTCATGTGTTATTTCCTTCTTTCAGTCACCACCCTGCTGACTGTAAACCCACTTTTCTTCCGCATTGCCATTGCTGCCCTTATTGATCTGCTAAATTGACTTGATTTCCACTGACCAGTATAACCCAAGCTGTTCAGATCCATTTTCAATGTAGCAGAGAACCTCATAGTTTAATATTTCTGCTTAAGTCCTAGGTTGAAGACGATGCAAATATATCCATGCCCTGATTTTTTTCAATATCAAGTATGTCCTCTAAATATTATTGTTTTAAAATGCTTTGGGGGAAATCTTGAAATAATTACGTGTATAAGAATATAGCCCTAAACCTGTGTCTGTCTCTAACATCCACCAGAGCTTCCTTCTTCATGTATCTTCTGCACCTTGCACAGGTGTGTATGTCCTCAGGCTTTTCTGCTGTACAGTTCTCCCTGTACTGTGTGCGTCCTTGACTCTGTCCCTACATCACAGACTTCCCTCCCATTGCAGTTGCTTGCATCAGTAAATTCTTTGGACACACAGAACGCTTGCACACAGCTCAGGAATGCACCCAAACCACAAAACTTACAGGTTTTATAAAGGGTTTTCCTCATTGCCTACTATGACGCAGGGGATCCCTCTGTTTCTGTGACAACCATACATATACAGTATATCTGTTTGTATGCTGAGATAATTCTGTCTTCAGAAACAACTCTTTTTTTCCATTTTTATATGACTACTAAATTTACAGAGTTGCAAAAAACAAATTAAAGAATGGTTTACCATGACTAGTTAGAGTAATAATGCTGTAGACCAAGTAAAGAAGATTTTAGTATAAGTGGGGACAGAATATAGGGCTTCCACAGCGGTACAAGAAGAAGTGATGCAAGTAACACACTGCTGCTAATTTTTGCTGCCCCATTAAGAGTGTTAATCACTGCGTCTGTAAGCAATGCCCCAAAGTCTCCCATAATGTACCTATATCAGATGATGCACCCAATGTCTCCCATAACGTACCTATATCAGATGATGCACCCAATGTCTCCCATAATGTACCTATATCAGATGATACACCCAATGTCTCCCATAATGTACCTATATCAGATGATGCACCCAATGTCTCCCATAACGTACCTATATCAGATGATGCACCCAATGTCTCCCATAACGTACCTATATCAGATGATGCACCCAATATCTCCCATAACGTACCTATATCAGATGATGCACCCAAAGTCTCCCATAACGTACCTATATCATATGATGCACCCAATGTCTCCCATAATGTACCTATATCATATGATGCACCCAATGTCTCCCATAATATACCTATATCAGATGATACACCCAATGTCTCCCATAACGTACCTATATCAGATGATGCACCCAATATCTCCCATAACGTACCTATATCATATGATGCACCCAATGTCTCCCATAATATACCTATATCAGATGATACACCCAATGTCTCCCATAATATACCTATATCAGATGATACACCCAATGTCTCCCATAATGTACCTATATCAGATGATGCACCCAATGTCTCCCATAATGTACCTATATCAGATGATGCACCCAATGTCTCCCCTAATGTACATATGACCCCAGTTATAGGTACCCTCCCCAGTGTTAAAGTGATCTTGTAGTGATACCTGAAGTCACAATGCTGCGTTTTTAGTGCAAGTCACAATGCCCCAATATCAAGAACACCCAATAATAGTGCGCTCAGTGCCTGCTAGAAAATGCCCCAATATCAGCAGTGAAACCGAATACATCTTATAAATAGCATGCAATTATTTATTTCACATTAAAGTGTTTCTCCATCATATTTTTATTTTACTCATTTATATAGTGCCATTAATTCCACAGCGCTTTACAGACATTATCATCACTGTCCCCATTGGGGCTCACAATCTACATTCCCTATCAGTATGTCTTTGGAGTGGAAACCACGCATGAAGAGAAGATACAAACTCCTTGCAGATGTTGTTCTTGGTAGGATTTGAACCCAAGACTCCAGTGCTGCAAAGCAACAGTGCTAACCACTGAGCCACCGTGCTGCCTGTATATTTATTACCTATCCACAACAGAAATGAAAAAGGTAAATGGTATGGAGGGAAAATGCATTGAAAGAATCATTACAATCTGTTGGGGTGAGCTTTTAGTACTAACCTCACTGAGATAGAAATTCAGTGGGAAGGGACATGGAGCCACGCAATTGTTCAGGAGTCTTGACCTTTAAATGATTGCACCCTACATTTGTAAAATTAGCCCCTATGAAATTTATAAAGATTACATGCTTTGCTAATATTGACTTAGTATGTTGAGTTTCATAGCAAGTGACACTGAAAGTCCTGTAAAGTCTAGATATACCAAGGGAGTTGCCAGCTTTCCTCAATCCTTTGTTGATTTTGCAGAGTTCAAAGCATAACAAGGCATATTACCCTTCTGTCTCTTCAATAATACAAACTTGCTGGACTGGATTCTAAGTACATGCCAGAAGTATTTGGCAAAGTTTAATGAGGAATCCCTTTAACAAGTTATAAATAGCCTGAGAAATGCCAAGCAGTGTACCATAGGAATTCAATAGAAAGAAAAAACCCGCGGGTAATTGCGTTTTCTGTGGCATGACGTTCAAGGGAATCTGTTTGCATTTCACAGGGTGACCTGTATACACTAAAACAATCTACAACCTCCTTATGACATTCATTCTTTGACACATTAACTTTTTCATTGTTGTCAATGACTCAGTTTTTGCTATCTTGCAGAGGCAACCACTGTTTGTGATGCACGTAGCCCGCAGTGGTAACCACAATAACCAGGAACTTTGCCCTACTGCTCTATACTATTTCTAGTTCTTGCCTTTTAAAAATATAATAATTCTTAGTAAAACTGACCTTAGGTTTCTATGATGTGGTGAGGATGGATCATGAAATATTCTTTAAGAGGTGAACATTTGGAACCCTTTTCTGCAAAGTCGAATGTGTACTGAGGTTATATTGCTCAAAATCAAAATATATTTGAAGTGTGGTTTCTGATTTAGTATTTAAGGTCTCATGTACAGATCTACAAAATGCTAATTTCTGGAGAAAAAAATATGGTATGTTACATCATGTGCTTAATGCAGGGGTGCTTCTCTCTAGAAAAGATGAAAAAATAAGGACTGGGTGTGTGGTCATACGAGGTCCGCACACATGGCAATACCATATGTGTGGCTAGCATTTAAAGGTGCTTCTCACAAAATTAGAATATCATCAAAAAGTTACTTTATTTCAGTTCTTCAATACAAAGAGTGAAACTCATTATACAGAGTCATTACAAGCAGAGTGATCTATTTCAATTGTTTATTTCTGTTAATGTTGATGATTATGGCTTACAGCCAATGGAAACCCAAAAGTCATTATCACAGCAAATTAGAATACTTTGTAACACCAGCTTGAAAAATGATTTCAAACTCCAAATTGTTGGCCTACTGAAATGAATGTTCAGTAAATGCACTCAATACTTGGTCGGGGCTCCTTTTGCATCAATTACTGCATCAACACAGAGTGGCATGGAGGCGATCAGCCTGTGGGACTGCTGAGGTGTTGTGGAAGCCCAGGTTGCTTTGATAGCAGCCTTCAGCTCGTCTGCATTGTTATGGCAGGTGTCTCTCATCTTCCTCTTGACAATACCGCATAGATTCTCTATGGGGTTAAGATCAGGTGAATTTGCTGGCCAATCAAGCACAGTGATACTGTTGTTTTTAAACCAGGTATTGGTACTTTTGGCAGTGTGGACAGGTGCCAAGTCCTGCTGGAGAATTAAATTTCCATCCCCAAAAAGCTTGTCAGCAGAGGGAAGCATGAAGTGCTCTAAAATTTCCTGGTAGATGCCTGGGATGACTTTGGTCTTGATAAAACACAGTGGACCTGCACCAGCAGATGACATGGCTCCCCAAACCATCACTGATTGTGGAAACTTCCCACTAGACCTCAAGCAACTTGGATTGTGGCCTCTCCACTCTTCCTCCAGACTCTGGGACCTTGATTTCAAAATGAAATCCAAAATTTACTTTCATCTGAAAACAACACCTTGGACCACTGAGCAACAGTCCAGTTCTTTTTCTCCTTGGTCCAGGTAAGATGCTTCTGGCGTTGTCTATTGGTCATGAGTGACTTCACACAAGGAATGCGACACTTGTAGCCCATGTTCTGGATACGTCTGTGTGTGGTGGCTCTTGAAGCAATGACTCCAGCAGCAGTCCACTCCTTGTGAATCTCCCTCAAATTTTTGAATGCCCTTTTCTTAACAATCCTTTCAAGGCTGCTGTTATCCTGGTTACTTGTGCACCTTTTTCTACCACACTTTTTCCTTCCACTCAACTTTTCCTTAATATGCTTGGATACAGCACTCTGTGAACAGCCAGCTTCTTTAGCAATGACCTTTTATGGCTTACCCTCCTTGTGGAGTGTGTCAATGACTGCCTTCTGGACATCTGTCAAGTCAGCAGTCTTCCCCATAATTGTGGAGCCTACTGAAACAGACTAAGGGACCGTTTTGAAACCCTTAGGAAGCCTTTGCACGTGTTTATTCTTAATTATTCTAATTTACTGAGATAATGACTTTTGGGTTTTCATTGGCTGTAAGCCATAATCATCAACATTAACAGAAATAAACACTTGAAATAAATCACTCTGTTTGTAATGACTCTATATAATATATGAGTTACACTTTTTGTGTTGAAGAACTGAAATAAATTAACTTTTTGATGATATTCTAATTTTGTGAGAAGCACCTGTACAGTATATAGTCAAAACTAGAGGTGGGTCATAAACATAGTAAATGTGGGATAGAATAGATTTGATTATTTCCTTTCTAAACTGCACAAATACATGCACAAACTGTGTGATTATAACCTAACACTCCCTGTAGAAGTTTATTGTAACATTCTGCATTTAGATCATTTACAAATGTCAAAACTTTCCTCCAAGTTTTAAGACCTTGGTTGTTTCACAATTTTCATTGCCACCAATATTCCAATTTAGAAGTCTGTTAGAAACTCAAACATTGCTATCGTTTATGGGTGGCCCCAATGAATGTTTGAGTAAAGGGTAGTCACTGTGCCCAACCTAAACTATGTCCATCACAGAACTAACACAATAGGCGTGGACACTTATCCTTTCCACATTTATCTCCCAGACCAACAGGTACTTGGCACGTGAAAGACATGTAGAAAAAAATTGAGAAACGGAAAGCCAGAGACATATTCATTGTATCTGAGATAGGACCTATGTCACCACAGTGTTCTAATAGTCACCTACCACAAAAGAAGCTTAACACTTTAAAGGTCTGTACATCCTATGAATTACGATACGGGGGCCCCTTGCATTAAAATTTCATAAAAATACTGCTTTACTACTGTTTAATTGTAAAATAGTACCATAATGCCAAAGAAATATAGGAAATTAAATGTCAAAAACTACAACAAGCAAGGAATTATGGGCCCTATTCATTATTGCATTTTAAAAAAATTTTGTCTAGTTGTTGGTGTTTTTTGCCTATTTATCATTTGCAACTTATTTTTCTTTTAATTTATACCTTTTTCTAAAGTCTCTTTTATGCTTGCCTGTTTATTTTTAGGTTTGCCATTGGAGTTGGAGTTTATAAGGATATTCCAATCTACAAGATCATATCCCAATATATTGCAGGTGTAATAATAATAATAATAATATTAGTAAAAACCTCCAATCAGAAATATAGTAGTTTTTCTGCTTCGCTATGTCTCTTTCCTCATGTGTAGGTATTGCAGGGCCTTAGGTATCCATGGTTACAACCACTGGCAACTGGCTGTCACTATGTCAGTGGTTGTAACCATGGATACCTAAGGTCCTGCAATGCCTGCACATAAGGAAAGAGTCATAGTGAATCAGAACAACTATACCACATTTCCAATTGGATATTTGCTAATATTATTATTACACATACTACATATTGGGATAAGATCTTGAAGATAGGAATACCCATTTAAGGCTTCCAGATATTTTCACCTGATTCATCATTTGTGACTTTTCAAAAAGCTGCAAATTGTGTGGCAAATGTACTCAGTTCTGCCCTGCAGAGATTTGATGTATGTCAGAGTTTTTTGTGCCATGTTACGAGCTGTTTTGGTTATTCCATGTAATCTTTATGTTTTTTGGTGTGCTGAATCTGAAAATGACCTCCGTTTTGTCATAGGACATCACGTTTCCTGACAATTGAGGTAACTATGTTAAATAAGACAATACCGTGAAATAAATGAAAATAGACTTATAAAATTATTTTTTTTATTACACATTTTTCATGAAAATCATTTTTGAACTGAAAAGAGTTCACTAACACACATTAAAATCGATTTTTTTTTTTCCCTGTGAGACTTCTCTTGGTACATTTAATCCTGTGAGTACCATCTGGTATGTCTCTCTGAAGCATCCAACAGTAGTCTGTTTGCCATCATTGTAATGCTCCATCTTCCCTGGTATCTTCTTTCCATCTCTTTAATGTCCTGGTGGAATCGTTCACCTTGCTCTTCACTGACAGCTCCCACATTTTCAGGAAAGTAGTCAAGGTGGGAATGGAGGAAATGCACTTTCGAACTCATCAGGCAACCTAAAGCTTGAAATTCTTTCAACATTTGTCCGATGATCTTTTTGTAGTTAGGATCTTTTTTATTGCCTAAAAATTTCTCTACGACTTCCTTAAATGCAATCCACCCTTCTTTTTGAGGATCCGTCATGGTATTGACAAACTCTTAATCAGCTATAAGTCTTCTAATGTCTGGTCCGACGAACACACCTTCCCTTAATTTTGCCTCCAAGAGGCTTAGAAACTTGGTGTCCAAGTACAGTATTTGAAGCATTCCAATCTCTTGGAAGTGATTTTACATATTGCTTCATTGAGCCCACTTTTATGTGGAGAGGTAGTAGAACTTTATAGGGAGGTACTAAAGTTTCTCGGAGGGCATTTATCTCAATGACTGTGAGCACCCTCGGCTGCCAACTCTTCTTGGTCCAGTGATTTTGTCGGTCTCCACTGTCCCACAAACACAGAAAACAAGGGTATTTGGTATACCCAGCATGTTGCCTGAGCAGCATGTACAAGACCTTCAAATCCCCACACACTTGCCAACCGTGGTCTTCATATTTAAGTTTCCGAAGAACCAATTCCAAGTTCTCGTAGATTTCCTTCAAGTTTACGGCATGACCTTCAGGGATGGAAGCGTAAAAAATGCTGTTGCGGCGTAAAACAGCTTTGAAACTTCTTTTTGAGGACTCTATAAAAAGACGCCATTGCGCTGAATCATATTGGATTTTGAATTGACCCATCAAACCTTTGACATTGATGCAATAAACCAACTTGTCTTCCTGGGCAAAGTAAGAAATTAACTCCTTTTCACAATGTCTGAACTATGAAAAAGACACTCCTGGTAACATTAAATTCCTGCTTTTAAGCCTTAATCCGAATAACTCAGCCACATCTTTGGAAAGATTCAAGTCTCTTTCTAAATCCTCCATTTCCTCCTGGGAAAAAAAATTTGGCCTTGTATCATTTTCAAAGTCAGAACTTGATTTGTCATCTGGTTCAGGTATGATTCCGCCTTCATTGGAGCTAGGTATCTCTTCCAAGGTAGCAAGGGCCTTGGGTACTGATATATTTGTGCCATGGGGGATGGGATGAATTGCTGAGTGAAGATTGGGGTATGAAATGGAATGCTTCCATTTGGAATCATACCCTTTCACATTGCATGAACAAAATTAACAGTCATCACTATGGTTCTTTTGCTCCCGCCATACCATAGGAATCCCATAACGGAAAGCTTTTTTCTTACCCTTGAACTAATTTCAGAGATCCTCAACACACCATTTGCACACTTTATGAGGCACCCAAACTTTATCTTGCTCTCCAAATTTTAGTCCGCAGTGTGCAAAGTATACTTTTTACACAAGTCTGTAATATTCAGCTATTGATTCAACACTATATTCACCACAAATGAAATAGAAAGGGTCAGGCGAATGAATACACTTCCACAAAGCCATAACGCTAATTTGGGGAAAAGCGGTTGGTGAATGAAATTCCAATGCAAGTTTCTTGAAAGCATAAGGACCTTTCATTATGTCACTAACCACCTGACTGCCACCAGCCAGCGCAGTTCCTATTGATGTTAATGGGGAAAGAAAATAAGCCGCCTGCCGATGATTCACACCAGAGTTTGCAGAAGAACCTATATGTTTGTGGCAAGTCCTGATGTTTAGGATTTTTTTCAATATGTTTTTCGTTATCAAAACACCAAAATACATGGAAATTCTATGAAAATAATCAAATAGCTTTTTAGTCACAGACCTGCGTTACCGGTACTTAAAAAACATACAAATGATGAATTAGGGTTCATGGGTTTATCTTCTGGACATTGTGAAATATATTGGTGCTATGCAAGCATCAGGAAATCTAATAATATTATATAGATGATGAAAGCATAGATGGGAATGCATATTCTGTGTGTATTCAGCATTCATGGACAAGATAAACTAATACCGCCAGTCCCTGCTGAGATCACTGTTTTGAGAGTAAATTGAAACAGACAATTTAGAGCAGTTAGAGCATGACAGAACAATGATTAATGATGCCGATTTCTACTGACTCGTATCTTACATGCGTATATCTAGGAAAACAACAGACATTTCACATAGGACAAATGTTACTAGGTGTTAGAAACAATGATAACATTTTTATAGTTAGACATTGTTGAAAGTTCTCAGTTAAAGTTTCCCTGTGATATTTCTATACCGCACGGTGCGTACATAGGGCAGCCAACACAGGAAGGACAGACAGACGTTTCTGGCTTCTTCTATTACTTAAGCATTCAATTAAACTTTCATAGTGAACTTCCCACATTCAAAAAGGCAGACATGGTTTCTAGTCTGACGAGGGAACGTATTCTTCACAAACCACAACAAAGCAAAACCTTGACCATTGTGGTCTTTTATGGCTCGATTATACAGCACGAGTGGTTCTGAATTTCTTCACTACTAGCAATATTAGCAGAATAAAGAAAAACCTCCAAGACTTTTATGGTAATAATATAACACAACGAATACCTTTGTCTTTGTGACACTCATATTACAGTTTAAAGGTAAATAGTATTAAAGCTCAAATGTGGGAGTCTAAATGCCCCCATACACATTAGAATAATGTTGGTGAACCTGCCTCTATCATCAGCCTAATGTGTATGGGTGTCTCCTGACTCTCTCCCAATTATGTCGGGGAGAAGGATCCGGTGTGAACGATTTCAGTTGTGAAATACATTCAAGAAAAACTGACGCCTGAATAAGCTATTTTTCAATACAAAATAGAAAGTATTGTCCTTTTGGTGTACCTAGCCTTCTTCTGTATTCCTTTCTTCTATTTCTGACCCCTTCCCACTGGGCAATTGTAATATAAATCAGATTGTCCATTTTCTTCAGAGACTACATGCTAATGCTAAAATCTTTATACAAGAAAATTGAATTGAATTGAATTGTACTCCTATTGAATTGTAATGCACAACATCAATGTATACAAACAAAACATATGGATGCACAGAGCCCCTATTCTTTTAAAACAAATGTTAGCTGGTCTAAGCATAATGTACACTTGGCTATAATTGCCATTCTTTGTGACTATTTATTTTTATGTTACTTTGAAGTTTGGAGGATGTTCTTCTGTGCTTTGATTTCTTCATGGATGTTTATAAATAAAGAATTTAAAGCGAAAAAAATTAAGTTTTGTCCATTTCACAACATTATTTGGGAACTTCTGTTAAGTTTGTACATTTGAAGCAGCATTTAGATGACCATGAACATATTGATCTCTATGATGGCCAATGAGAACTGTCATTTGATCATTAGTGATTGTGGTCAATAAAATATTGTTTCATATCTACATTGCATTTTACTTACATTGATGACAAATTGTTAGACAACTATTTACTAAATGCTAATGAGCCATGATAAAAAAATAACTTTCAAACAGCAGCAGAAACTCCATTTATTAATAATTAAAACATTTATCTATATACTGTATCTGTATCTATATTGCTACTTGTTAAGACACACGCATTGAGGATGATTCTAACTACATTCCTTTAAAGGGACTATCCAGGACTATTTTCTTTTTTGCTATAAACCTAAGCACTTACAGGCAGTATTTGCCACCTACCAGCCTGTTGTGCCCAGCGCTGATCTCCGCTAGCACTACTATTTGTTTTATTGTTACTTTCTATTCCCCTTACCATATTCACAATTTATCTGCTCTATACATAAACATGTTAATTGTTCCAATCTCATGTCTTATGTGTATACGGAGTGTGAGAGGCGTATCTAGGGAGGGCAGACACATTATCTGCCTCGGGTGCAGCCGGCGGGGGGGGGGGGACGCCATCGGGCCGCCTAATGCCACAGTACGAGTGTCTCTCCTGGCATTTGCATTTTGTTGCCCACCCCGGACTGTGAGTCAGCTATTCTCTGAGCCGGCTGTCAAGCTGACAGCTGGCTCACAGAACATGCAGAGATGCGACTCCCAGTGATGAATCGTACTCATGTCTGAAAGATGCGAGTACAATTGAAGCTCTGACCACTGGGTCAGAGCGACGTCAGCAGTGTGATCAGGTCAACGTAATAACGGACACAATATGGGGAGCCAAGCGGGATATGTGAGGAGGCAGTATGTAGAATGAGGAGGTAAATATGTGAGGAGACAGTTTGAACAAGGAGGGGGAAACATGTAGGAGACAGTATGAGGGCAGAAAAGTGTCAGTGGGCACAGAATAGAGACGGAGTAGGGTGGGGGTAGCATGAGGGGACATACTGGTATTTTACATACATGCGGTCACGTGCCGACTTGACATGCGTGGCCTCATTCAATGAAAATGCATTGAACGAGGCTGGACACATCTAGTCGGAGTGTGGCCAGAAGTATACAAATCTCATACTTGTGCTGACATGACTGTCCACTCTTGTCACCGGCAAGGGAGAATCCTAAAAGTGTGCAGTGCATGTGCTGTGAGAATTCAGAAGCCTGCAGAACTTTCATTTCAACCCTAGACAAGCCTTTTAATTATAAAATAAAGCCCTTTAGCATGCCAATGTACTCACTGTCAGGATTCACATGACAACGAGCTTCTCTTCCTACTTCTCTCAGTTTTTCACTGAACATTGAGAGAATTAGGGAGAGCAGCTCGTCAGCCGTGACTAAATGAGTGAATCGCATATGAGCTTAGGAGGGGGCCAAACTGAATTCTTGCCCTGTGTGCCATAAAACCTAGATAAACCTCTGGGTAAAGTGGACAGGGCTTTCCCAACTTAACCCCCAGCAGAAGAGTAAGACCATAACATTACAGTTCTCAGCAAGATTCGGGTGGAGGCACTGCACCACATTGAGGAGAGAACTACTGGACACCCTGCCAACAGAGGTGTTATATACCTAAAGGTTAATAGTGATGAGTGATGAGTGAGTGTACTCGTCACTACTCTTTACTCGCTCGAGCATCAGTGTGTTCGGGATGCTCGTTACTCGGCAAGCATTTTTTTAATGTTCGAGCTAGAGCTCGAGTCCATGCCCTGCATGTTTGGTGCTTTTTAGACAGCCAATGAACATGTGCGGATTGCCTGCCAGTCACTGTAATGCCATAGCCATCTTGGTTGTTGCATTACTGTGATTGGCTGTCCGCATATTATCAGGTCTATATAATACCAATAGAAAACATATGAAAAAAACAGAGCTTTTAAATTCCAAAACATAGCAAAAATGCTACAAAAAAATTAAATGAACTAGTATAAGGCAAGAAAGAGGTGTACAGTATAAAAATGTATAACTTTATTATATTACAAATATTAAAGCCAAACACACAAGTACAAAACATAAAAACAAAGAAAACGAACAAAACTGGACAGGTCTACAGAATGATGATACAAACTGGCAGGGGCCGGCAATCCAATAGAACAGAGGCGCTCACAAATATATGATAAGTCTACATACCAAAAAAATGCACAATAAATATAAAGGCAGAATGTCATATCACATGGCATGTATGGAGGACAGAGCAACCTAATGGAAATCCACTAAGATAAATGGGAATAGAGTACGCCACATATCACAGGCAAACACAGACCAGGATGTGAGTGGGAAGAAACATGTAATAACCCGGCCACATTATAATAAAGCTGACAGTGCAGCGCCAAAAATACATAGGGATGAAATGATAGGCAAATCTTACCCTTGGACGCTGTGACCCACCGCACGCCCCTTGAAAAAGCAGCAGCGAAACGCGCGTTGGGGTATCTGTGCGGTGGGTCACGGCGTCCACGGGTAAGATATGCCTATCATTTCATCCCTATGTATTTTTGGCGCTGCACTGTCAGCTTTATTATAATGTGGCCGGGTTATCCGGACAATCTCGGATCGTGTGTGGAACTATGATGTGAACACAGCACCTCAGAGAGAAAGAAAAGCGTATATGGACTGTTATTCTCTGTCTGATGGATTGTTGGACTCTCATCTCCCAGGGCTTTTATCCTCTTATTGAACTGCATTCAGGTTATGAACTATCTTATCCTTTGTGTGGTGAATTGTATATGGACCTTTCCTATTTTTGCCTAAATAAAGGTCTTGGGATTTTTCACTCTTCTCTTGCTCTGTAGATTCTGTGATACCGGAGAAGGACCCCGTGACACATGGGTTTCTTTCCTTTTGCTGAGACAAACACACCTAGAAATTTAACCTCTGACTACATCAATTGTACTTTATCTAGGATCATTTTGATTCCTGCATCTTGTAAAGCCTCACAAACATTTTCAAGGGTCTTTTTGTGTTCAAATTCATCTACAGTTTAAATTAATAAATCAACATATTGTAGGACATTATCTCCATAGCCAAAGGGTTTTAACAGCTGAGAAAAATGCCTTATGGAAATACACAGGAGAACTGTGAAATCCCATGGGCAACCGCGTGTACTGGTAAAAGTACTGCACATTCCTAAAAGTGCATGCAAAGCGGAGGGCATATTCAGGTGTTTGGGTCTACTGAGAAAAATCCATTTGCAATGTCCAAACAGGAAAACACTTTACAATCACTCCTCAGCTGTGACATTACTTCAGGGACAGATGCAACAAGGTGAGCTAATAAAGGAGTGTACTTATTTACAAGTCTCAAGTCCACAACCATTCAAAAACTGTCATCTTCCTTTTTTACAGGTAAAATGGGACTGTTACATGGAGAATTGCCTTTCACAACAACACCTTGTTTTTCTAATTCACTGACCACAACCCTTATGTAAAGGATTGCGTCTTCAGGAATTGGGTACTAGCGCTGGAAAGGTGGCAGCCATTCACTATCAATTTTAACTTGAGTTTGCATTAACCCACAATCAGTTTTCTTTGAGATCCACAATTCAGGGAACCTTTGCATCAATTAATTTTTTAAAACATCATTGTCAACATTTTCAATATTTTCATTAGTACATGAGCCTAGACTGGCAATGGGTAATTTGTGACTCTCCTCTTCCTCCTCCACAGGTACAATTACAGAACAAATAGTCGCTTCGTTGTTCCACCACAAGACTTTCTTACACAAATCAACAATAATTCCCATTTCTCCCAAAACATCAGTACCCAAAATAGTGGACCATAACTGTGAGTTTACCCATAAAGCGCATCGAAGACCCCTTTTTTTCGATCCCACTGCGTTCTGAAATCTCAGGTTCACTGGATGACTTTTTTATGCTTGAATACAGGGGCCCTCAAATCTTACCAAAGTGGTAGTCTCAGGCAGTCCAGGGGGTGACTGCAATTTGTGTCCGGTTACTGAAACTGAGGCTCCTGTATCGATAAGGATGTCTTCCCACGGCAGTCCCTCTGTTCTCCCTTTGACATAAGGGCGTCCGTCCCTGCTCATGGAAAGAGGGACAAGGAGGGCAAGGGGAACAGGGGGAGCACCCCATCAGTCGGTGTTTCCTGTGGTGGGAAGCCCCAAAAATCAATCATCCTCATCTAGACGCGGCTTCAGGTCCTCATGTTCCCGCAAATCCATTTTCAAAGGAGCGTAGGGATGAGGAGTGACCCCTCCCTGAATGGCATGGATCTCTGAGCATGAATGATTGTGAGCTACTGGGGAGGGACCAAGAGCAGAAGGCTCCTGAGAGACTGGGTTAACTATTTGAAGACCGTTATACTGCTGATACTGCCTAGGGTCATTCATCACTGGATACGGAGTTCCAACTCCGGAAGGGGGTTTGGAGAGCTCCTTGGCTGCTGGGGGTTAAATGGTGCCCAGGATTCTCGAGGTTCAGTCCCTGGCACAAAAGTTGGGACAAAAACGTCTAAAATGCCCAAGCTACCCACAAAAGTAACACATAGGCGGACCCCTTGTGGGATTCCAGGGGGGATCTACCAAATGGGACCTGCCCATTTTTGGCAGTTGTACAAAAACCCCAGGAATTCTTGGTCTTCTTGAATCAGCAGATGCACCTCAAGGTGAATGGTATGCAAAAACATTGGACTTATCACCCTTCACCTCGGACTGCATTGTCCTAACATTGGTCAACATAGCCTCCACAACATCTTCAATAGATTCTGCATTCTGCAAAACTCCTGATTTAAAAACTCCTTCCAAGGGCACCTTTTTGACAAATTGTTCCATCATAGCAAATTTATCACCCTGATCCATAGTATCTAAGGTCTTACCAAACACAATTTTTTAACAATTTTAAGATGGACCAGGGACATTTGGCCGGGGGCTGTTCCAGGGGTAGAAGCAGCATCAAACTTAAACTCCATCTGGGATGAATCATCTCTTTCCTCATCATCTGCCAAATCTTTCCTCAACAGTATATCTTGTTTTATTGTATACTCCCTCTTCCCATTCTCCTAACTCTCTTTACCAGTCTAAAACTGTATCTACATCAGCACCGTTTTATGAAGCGGCAGTGTCCATCTGTGACATAACTGCTCTCAGCTGCTGCAGCTCACATCCCTCCTTCTGAACTTCCCTGTCAGCTTGAGCCTCTCATTCAGCATTTCTAATCTCTCTTCATACACTGCCCCTCCCTGGGTGATCATGTTACCATATTGTCTTGCAGGCTGCCAATCAATAGCCCCATCAAAAGCTACAACTGTCTTAAGGTACCGTCACATTTAGCGACGCTGCAGCGATCTAGACAACGATGCCGATCGCTGCAGCGTCGCTGTGTGGTCGCTGGAGAGCTGTCACACAGACAGCTCTCCAGCGACCAACGATGCCGAAGTCCCCGGGTAACCAGGGTAAACATCGGGTTACTAAGCGCAGGGCCGCGCTTAGTAACCCGATGTTTACCCTGGTTACCATTGTAAATGTAAAAAAAAACAAACACTACATACTTACATTCCGGTGTCTGTCGGGTCCCCCGGCGTTCTGCTTCCCTGCACTGTAAGCGCCAGCCGTAAAGCAGAGCGGTGACGTCACCGCTGTGCCCTGCTTTATGGCCAGCCAGCGCTGACACAGTGCAGGGAAGCAGAACGCCGGGGGACCCGACAGACACCGGAATGTAAGTATGTAGCGTTTGGTTTTTTTTACATTTACAATGGTAACCAGGGTAAATATCGGGTTACTAAGTGCGGCCCTGCACTTAGTAACCCGATGTTTACCCTGGTTACCAGTGAAGACATCGCTGAATCGGCGTCACACACGCCGACTCAGCGATGTCTGTGGGAGATCCAGCGACGAAATAAGGTGCTGGCCTTCTAGCTCCAACCAACGATGTCACAGCAGGATCCTGATCGCTGCTGCGTGTCAAACACAACGATATCGCTATCCAGGACGCTGCAACGTCACGGATCGCTAGCGATATCGTTGTTAAGTTGTTCAGTGTGAAGGTACCTTTACACAAAGTCGCTACCCAGCTACTAGCTTTCCCTAGTAACTTTTTCTTATCTAGTTTCCTGTTTTCTTCTGTGAACCAATGCATAAAATTTAACCACGTGGCTTCAACATTAACACCCTACAGCCGGGGTGTACTAGCATGCTTCTCTGCCTGCTTCCGTAACCACTCCATACTAGTAGCCTACAAGGATGAGTTTTCTCTGTTCTGGTATCCACTAGTGCAATTCAAGCAAAAGTTAGATATTCACACCTCTCTGTCTGGAAGACCCGCACCCGCGTCTGCAGTCAACCAAAAGAGGTGTGGCTGTGTTTCCAGCCTCTCTTGCTACACTTGCCAGGCGTCTCCCCTCACCTTTTAAAGCGTCTTGCTACCGGGCACAAAACTTCTCATGTCCTTGTAGATAACTCACGTAGAGGTTTCTTCTTGGTAGCACATATATTTTTATAGTCATTTTTTGTAATTTTCTTATCAAAATCAGGCAGACTTGGAGCGCTTCATGAGAGTTTCTCCTCCTTCAAGCTGACTTACTTTGAGTGATTCACATGTGGCCACGCGCTTTTTTTACTTTTTCACCCTTCCAGCCTCAAGCCCTCATCAACAAATCCTTCCAATTGTTCATCTGGAGGCAGCTCTCCGTAGCCGCTCCTCCTGGCTGACTCGACACTTGTAAAAAAAAGTCCTTACTGAGAGCTGAAAGAAGAGGGAAAAATATGTAGACAATCCTCTAATCAAGCTGAGACTGAAGCTTATTCAGAGATTTCGCAGCAGAACAGTTTCATGGAAAGTCAGTGAGACAAAGCATGCAGGTACGAACGGGAGTCCAGACAGACAAAGTGACGCTGGGACATCTGGTGATGGTCCAGCCGTAGCCTGGCCATGGTGTGGCCTGGAGGCAGAATGGAGTTGTTATGGGGCCGAACAACAGTAACAGGGGCTTTATATACATGATACAGACAAAGAAAGCACATTGCCACAAAAAGGCGTATACATGATAACATCATACTGCGGAGAAAAACATATATTCAAGGACAAAGGATACAATGGTTAAATGTAATGATATCATGGCTCTTTTCGCCAAACTCCATTAGAACTCGTAAATCTCCATGTTCCTCTTAGCCACTGTCATTGATCACTTATGTAAACAAATAACATTTGGCAAAACATAAATACAGTTTATCATATCCCCTACATTCTTCTTAACCACTGTCATTGATCACTTAATATTTATTACCATATATTACCCTTTTTCTATTATCTCATTGCCCTATAGCTAATCCTATTAACCTGTGTGAATGTCCACTATACATGCTAATGGCTATGATCTCATCTTGTGCTACCAATCTGTCTGGGACTTTCAGTAGTACATCTTATTAACTTTTTAGAAGCAGAATTAGTTGGTATCTAATGTTGCACAAGATGGCTGCTAGAGCCAACATGGCTGTTCAATATATTACAATATATTATGGCTGCCCATTCTCTTACAGACTCTCAATAGCACTGCTGTATTGATACTACAGTCTCATACATCTATCTGAGATGTGCAAATTTGCCTGGCATTGTAATACTGCAATTTTTTCAGCAGTGATATTTTATATGCCATTTATCAGGACTGATAATATTCTTTTTGCTCTTAATCCTGCAAATTGTTCTGAGCAGGGAGATACTATACACCATTTTACTGTGACAGTTGTGCGTTAAAAGCATACAACCAGAATTGGTTGGATCTCAATAGCATCCCTATATTGATGCTGCAGTCCTATACGTCCATCGGAGATGTGCAAATTTGCCTGGTATTGTAATATTGCAATTTTTTTTCAGCAGTGAAATATATGGCATTTATAGTACTAGAGTTTGGCCTTAAAACACAAAAAAAATTTGGTTACAAATAGCATTACTATATTGATTCTGCAGTTTTATAGGTCCATCTGAAATGGGCATATTTTGCTGGCATTGTAATACTGCAATTTTTTTCATCAGTAATATTTTATATGGCATTTATCATGCTAGAGTTGAGTCTCAAAACCCCCGTAAAAAATAATTGTTTGCTAAAAAACTTTGCATTGCTATGTTGAAACTGCAGTCTTATACGTCCATCTGAAGTGCACATTTTGCTGGCACTGTAATACTGCAATTTTTTTGAGCAGTAACATTTTATATGGCATTGATCGTGCTACGGTTAGGACTCAAAACACCCAAAAAATTGCTTGGTTACAAATATCATCGCTATATTGATACTGCAGTCTTATACGTCCATCTGAAATGGGCAAATTTTGCTGGTATTGTAATACTGCAATTTTTTTCAGAAGTAACATTTTATACAGCATTTATCATGCTAAAGTTGAGCCTCAAAACACAAAAAATACCTTTGGTTGCAAATAGCATTATAATGATATTGCAGTCTTATACGTCCATCTGCAGTTGGCAAATGTTGCTGGCATTGTAATACTGTCTGCAACGTTTTCTCAACAAGGATATATCATGCATAATTTAAAATGGGCAAGGCATGTGGTAAGGGATGGGGAAGTGGACGAGATCCTAATGTTGAGTGCAGAGGCCGAGTCTTTGGGCAAGGTGGAACTGTGCCTGCCGCGGGAGCACAACAAACACACATCATGTTACTCTAGCTTCCTGTACCACTTTGTAGGGGGGCACGGAACTCGTGCACGGTCCAGTCTCAGTAGCTGTGATTCTGGTCCACATAATCCTCACCCTGATCTTCCTTTCTCCCACCATGCCAAGTGCCCAGAGACAAGTGATCTCACACTTGGACACTTGAAAGAGCCGTTCACATTTCCATTTATAGATCCTGGCCTCTCGCCATGCCCTTCTTTTCAAGTGGGACATGAGGAGATCACATGTAGCAATGCCCAAATATTTGAGCTGCCATGCTTGCAAGAAGGCGATTGTGGGAAAATGCAATTACTGCCACAAGAGGTGGGTGATGATGAGACAAAATGGCCAACAAGTGATGTTGTTACATCAGCAAGTCAGGAGGAGGACCAGGGTGCCGAAGTGGAAGATGAGGTTGCATGCGATGAAGCCACTGACCCAATCTGGGAAGATGACATGCAAAGCGAGCACAGCAGCACACAGGGGGAGGGATCCGCAGCACCAAAACAGGCAGGAAGAGGCGGTGGGGTGGCCAGAGACACAAGGCAGATGAAGTTGCCAAGCCAAGGTTTAAGTATTCCCAAGTCTGGTGCTTATTTTAAGACAGTCCAGTTAACCCAAAAAAAGGCCATTTGTAACATCTGACATACCAGCACCAGCAGAGTCAACACAACTACCAGCATGACCACCACCAGCATGCTCAGGCACAAGCAAGCAAAGCACCCAACTACTTGGGCCGAATGCCAGGGTACAGAAACCGTGTCAGAGGGTAAAGTAGGCGAAGAGGCTTCCCACCCTGCCCCTGTCATTGCACACTTGCAACCACCGTCCCCAACCATGTCCAGTGTAGCATTCAGTTGTCCCTACCCCAGTCCTTGGAACACAAGCGTAAATATGCAGCCACTCACCCACAGGCTACAATACTAAATGGCCACATTTCCAAACTGCTTTCCCTGGAAATGTTGCCATTTAGACTTGTGGAGACAGAACCTTTCCGACACTTCATAGCAATGGCTGTTCATCTGTACTTGATTCCCAGCTGCTACTATTTCTCCCGGTGTGCTGATCCCGTTTTATACAAGCACGTGTCCCATAACATTAGCCATGCCGTGACCAATGCTGTGACTGAGAAGGTCCACTTAACCTCAGACACCTGGATAAGTGCTAAGTTGGATCCTGGGATGGAATACGTGCTACTGACACCGAGGATTGCGAGCCTTGGTTCAATGAGGGTTGCACCCAACCTTCTTTAGCGGTTCCTGCACCTCCTCCTCCTCACCCTCCATCTAACAAACATTAACATCGTTGCAAGCTGGAAGCACTGCCTCTGCCAAGCGTCAACAAGCTCTGTTGAAGCTAAGCTGCTTAGGTGGCAAACCGCACACCGCCACGGAGTTGTTGAAAGGTCTAACAGATGAGATTGACCTGTGGCTCTCATCCCTGAACCTACAACCAGGCATGGTTGTTTGCGACAATGACCGTAAACCTGGTGGCAGCTCTGAAGCTTGGCAACCTCGCACACATACCATAACTGGCCCACGTGTTCAACTTAGTGGTTCAGAGGTTTTTCAAAACCTACCTAGATCAGCCTGAGCTTCTTGTGAAAGTATGGCGCATGTGAGACCATTTCCGCAAGTCGGCTACAGCTGCCACCGCCCTGGCAGTACTGCAGCAGCGTTTGCAACTTCCAGCTCACTGACTGGTGTGCTATGTCACCATGAGTTGGAACTCAACGTTAAATATCTTGGCAAGACTTTGTGAACAGCAGAGGGCAGTAGATGTATACCAGCTACACCATGCATGTTGGTATTCTGGTTAGCCTCTGCACATAAGAGCTGATGAGTGGGCAAGGATGTCTGACATCTGTGTGGTTCTCCAAAACTTTGAGGCTCGTCCAAGATGTTGAGCGACGATGACGCCATAATCAGCGTCATCATCCCGCTTCTCTGTCTACTGAAAGACTCGCTGCTCACAATTAAAGAGGAGGCTTTGCAGGTGGAGCAAGTTGAGACAGAGCAATAAAACTGTACTGGGTGATGCTACAAAACCCAGCCTCATCTCAACTTCTCAACATAAATTGGGTGATAATGAGGAAGAGGAGGAACAGGAGCTGGTTGCTTGCACTACAGAAGGTACTGTAGTACTGGAGTTGCCCTCTTTCTGAGTGTTGTCCTATTATTCGAACTGTATCTCCTATATGATATATCTCACAATATAATATGCCTTAATTGGTAATATGCACATAATATGTTTTTTGTGCCTCCCCAGGATACCCATGTGTATGGTATGCTTTATTGGCGCACATCTGTACGTTTCCTGAGGAGAAGGCAGCTGCACCTATAAGCAGGGTTGTAGACAAGGCCATTCTGAGTCTGGCTTATGGAAGGACGGCTCTTCTATGGAACGCGCATACGCAGTGGGCACGCTTGCGTTCCTTTGCGGTCCACGGACCGGAATTATTCATTACTTGCAGTTCATAGGCAGGAAATGATCCAGCCGTGAACTGGAATTGATGAACAGGGCGTGCGCTTTTAAGACAAACTGCAGAGCAGCCTCAGTAACGGCAATCTAACCCCACGATATGGTCGCATAATATCCCCTGAGACTCCCCTGATGAGTGAGGATGAAACACATGGGAAGAAAGGAGGCATACAGGAGAAGGGAGGCATATAGGAAAAGGTAATTCACCATTGAATCTAATATTTGGTGAGATCATTCCTTTCTGTCTTATTGTCGCATATGGCGTCTCTATTAGAATGGAAATTAAGTCTAGAGTGGCAATCAGATAAAATGATTGATAACATGCTACTTTCCGGGGGCTTTTTTCTTGAATTATAGTTTTCCTATATAAATCTTTTATGTGCTGCTGGTGACTGGTTGGTTATGGGCATGATCCCCTACAAAAGACATGCCAGACTACAAATAACCTAATCACTATAATTTGTTTAAAGGCAACCTATCACCCCCAAAATCGAAGATGAGCTAAACCCACTGGCATCAGGGGCTTATCTACAGCATTCTGTAATGCTGTAGATAAGCCCCCCCGATGTATCCTGAAAGATGAGAAAAAGAGGTTAGATTATAGTCACCCAGGGGAGGTCCTGCTGCGGTCTGGTCCGATGGGCGTCGCGGTCCGGTCCGGGGCCTCCCATCTTCTTACAATGACGTCCTCTTCTTGTCTTCATGCAGCGGCTCTGGCACAGGCGTACTTTGTCTGCCCTGTTGAGGGCAGAGCAAAGTACTGCAGTGCGCAGGCCCGGGAAAGGTCAGAGAGGCCCGGCGCCTGCGCACTGCAGTACTTTGCTCTGCCCTCAACAAGGCAGACAAAGTACGTCTGCGTCGGAGCCGCAGCGTGAAGACAAGAAGAGGACGTCATCCTATGAAGATGGAAGGCCCCGGACTGGACCGCGACGCCCATCGGATCGGACTGCCCGCCCAGGTGAGTATAATCTAACCTCTTTATCTCATCTTTCAGGATACATCAGGGGCTTATCTACAGCATTACAGAATGCTGTAGATAAGCCCCTGATGCAGGTGGGCTTAGCTCACCATCGATTTTGGGGGTGACAGGTTCCCTTTAAGCACACAGTGTTCCTTGTGCAAATGCACCACTGTATTTTATGAACATTGTGATGTGCTTTTGCAGGCACTAACTGCATTAGATAACTAGAGGGTTAAAATTGAGATTAAATATAACCCATTCTGAGTTCAGTAGCTGAATCGGTTCCTTCTTTGGCCTATGTGCCTATATGTATTGCACAATTGCTTTTTGTCCAATGGTGGTTTGGTCAGAGGTTGACCTTGTACAGTACATCTGGTTTAGGCAACACTGCAATCTGTGACACCAGTAGGATTGGACTTTTAGGGGCATTTAATTTACCCTTTGACTATTAAGTGTGCAGTACTATTTTACTGTGTTTGTCTTTGCACGTGCATTTTTTTCTTGTCTAGTGTTTTTAATGCTTAGTAATAAAGTACCGTATATACTCGTGTACAAGCTGAGATTTTCAGCACATTTTCTGTGTGCTGAAAATGCCCCCCTCGGCTTATACACAAGTCATTGTCCAGAAAGCTGGCAGAGGAGGGGGAGTGAGGGAGCAGCAGCAGGAGCCGGCTAACAGAAGACATCATACTCACCCTCCTTGCGTCGTTGCTGCATCCCCGTCCCTGCATCTCCGTCCCAGCGCCAGCGGCTCTTCCTGTGCTGAGTGGTCACGTGATACCACTCATTAAGGTAATGAATATGCACGTGTCTCCACTCCCATATCCGTGGAGCGCATATTCATTATCTTAATGAGCGGTACCACATGATCGCTCAGCACAGGAGAGCTGCCGCTTCAGGACATGCAGCGATGGCGCGAGGAGGGTGAGTGGGACGGGGGGTTGTGAGCCATGCATGCAAAGATGGGACGTGGGGGGGTGAGCAATGTGGGACCGGGGGAGCCATGCATACAACAGGGGGAGCCACATATACCAGGACAAAATGGGGGAGCCACATACCAGGACAGGATGGGGGAGCCACACATACCAGGACGGGGGAGTCACACATACCAGGACAGGATGGGGGAGCCACACATACCAGGACAGGACGGGGGAGCCACACATAGCAGGACAAGACGGGGGGAGCTACACACAGCAGGACAGGATGGGGGAGCCACACGTACCAGGACAGTGGGGGGAGCCAGGCATAGCAGGACAGGGATGAGCGGACAATGCATAACCCGGCTTATTCTCAAGTCTAAGCTTACCCAGTTTTCCGTGGCAAAATTAGGTGCCTCGGCTTATACTTGGGTCAGCTTATATATGGTTTATTAGGTTTAAATCTAGTTCTATTCCAATACGCTAATCCCTATCTATTTAGATTGGATTTAATGTATCCATTTACAGCTTCTCTGTAGCACCTGTACGTAAGAGGTAGTGGTGGGATACTTTACACTGCTGAAGCTGGAATTACCACTTCTGAATTTTTGAGTGCTTTGTTTCCATCTATTTCTGGGTACTTTTTTAAGTATGTTTGGGGTCATTGTCCTGCTGAAAGACCCATGACCTGGGACGCAAACCCAGCTTTCAGAGCCTGGGCACTACAGTACAACCCAAAATCCTTTGGGGAAATCTTCACATTTCATGAAGCCTTGCACATAGTCAAGACACCCAAAAAAACTCTATCTTGGTTTAATTTGTCCACAAGACCCCTGCTGACCCTCTAAATATAGTGCAGGCCACCTGCTGTCCCTCTATAAATTGTGAGGGCTGCCGTTATCTGTTAAAAAGATACCTAAAATTATGAGACACTGCTGCAACAAGGGCCAGATGGGGTCCAAAGTGACTATATCAGCCTCAGTATAGGGAGTGGTTCTATCCGGGTTACGTCTAAATTACATTTTTGTGGGAATTTACTTGGAAACCCCAGCATAAGCGCTCAGCAGAGAGCACAGGATAAATGTTAATCGAGCTTTATTATGATTTTTGAGATGCAGAATGAACAAATAAACAGTAGTAGAATAATAGTTTTTATTTTGATGCCATTATCCATTTGGTATGTGATGATGGCTTAATTCTTCAGGTCAGTATGACTACAGCGATACCAGATTTATATTTGTTTTTTATGTGTTGCTTTTATCACACACTAAAAATGCTTCTTTATAAAGAACTAGATGGTGGCCCGATTCTAACGCATCGGGTATTCTAGAATATGTATGTATGTATATAGCAGCCACATAGTATATAGCACAGGCCACGTAGTATATAGGAACTATGTAGTATATAGCAGACAAATAGTACGTGGCCTGTGCTATATAATATGTGGCTGCTATATACTACATGGCTCCTATATACTACGTGGCCTGTGCTATATACTATGTGGCTGCTATATACATACATATATATTGTAGCATACCCGATGCGTTAATACAGGCCACGCAATATATAACAGTGGCCACGCAGTATATAACACAGCCCAAACAGTATATAACACAGCCCACGTGCTATATAACACAGCCCACACAGTATATAGCAGCTACGCAGTATATAACACTGGCCACGTAATATATAGCACAGCCCACGCAGTACAAAACACAGCCCACATAGTATCTAATACTGGCCACGTAGTATATAGCACAGCTCACATAGTATATAGCACAGAGATGTATATAACACAGCCCACATAGTATCTAACACTGGCCACGTAGTATATAGCACAGCCCATGCAGTACAAAACACAGCCCACATAGTATCTAACACTGGCCACGTAGTATATAGCACAGCCCACATAGTATATAGCACAGAGATGTAGTACAAAACACAGCCCACATAGTATCTAACACAGGCCACGCAGTATATCACACAGCCAACGCAGTATATAACACTGCCCACGTAATATATAGCACAGCCCACGCAGTACAAAACACAGCCCACATAGTATCTAACACTGGCCACGTAGTATATAGCAGCCACGCGATATATAACTCAGCCCACGTAGTATACAGCAGTGTGGGCGCCATATCCCTGTTTTAAAAAATTATTAAAATAAAGAATAGTTATATACTCACCCGCCGGGATCCATCGAGGCTCTGGAGATGCGCGCGCGGCTGCCGCCATCTTCCGTTCCCAGGATGCATTGCGAAATTACCCATATGACTTAGCGGTCTCGCGAGACCGCTAAGTCTTCTGGGTAATTTCGCAAGGCATCTCTGGGAACGGAAGATGGCGGGAGCTGCGCGTGCCTCGGCTGACTACGGAGGGTGAGAATAGCAGGTTTTTTTTTTTATTATTATTTTTAACATTACATCTTTTTACTATTGATGCTGCATAGGCAGCATCAATAGTAAAAAGTTGGGGACACACAGGGTTAATAGCAGCGATAATGGAGTGCGTTATCCGTGGCATAACGCGGTCCGTTACCGCTGGCATTAACCCTGTGTGAGCGGTGACCGGAGGGGAGTATGCGGACGCCGGGCACTGACTGCAGGGGAGTAGGGAGGGACTAATCGGACTGTGCCCGTTGCTGATTGGTCGCGGCAGCCATGACAGGCAGCCGGTGATACCAATCAGCGACGCGGGATTTCCGTTACGGAAGTTGAGGACAGAAAGACGGAAGTAACACTTAGACAATTATATATATATATATATATATATATATATATATATATATATATATATATAGATTTTTCTTTGACATATTCTGAGAGCTATAGCTTTTTTATTTTTTTGCAAAAAGAGCTACAAGTATACGATGGCTTATTTTTTGAGGGAAAAGTTGAAAAAAAATTAGCACCATTTTGCGGTACATTATATTTTTATTTTAATTGTTTTATATTCAGATTTTTAATATGCAAAATGAACAAAACCCAGCGATTCAATTATTGTTTTGTAAAAACAACTTGTGCGTTTCACCTTGCAGTAAAAATTATTGGACCAATTTATTCTTCAGTTTAGTACAATAATAGAAATACCAGCTTTATATATTTTTTTATGCTTCGCTACTGTTGCACACTAAAAACAATATTTTACAAAAAATTAATTGGTGTTTGCATCACCCTATTCTGAGGGTTGTATCTTTTTTATTTTTTGCACAAAAGAGCCATATTAGAGCTTATTTTTGGTGTTTTAATTTATACATTTGTTATCATATGACTTTTTGATTGCTTTTTAGTCTTTTTTTTGTGTGTCCATATGATGAAAAAGCTCAATTTTTGGCATTTTTTCTTTTAGTTATATGGTATCTGCCATACGGAATAAATAAAGTCACAGTTTTATAATTTCGGTCGTTCTGAATGTGACAATAATAATTATGTGTACATTTTAGTTTATTTTTGTTTTCAGACAAAAGCTTTCTAATAGGCCACCATAGCCCTGGGACACCAGATGACCTTGGTGTGCGATTTTACCATACCTCATACACACGCTGCTAAAAAAAAAATTAGGCAGAATTCTATATGTGGTCCAGATTTTAAAGTGAGCCTGTAAGCACAAAACAAGTTTTGAAACAAAGGACAGTCACTTAGTGCATCTTTGGCATGGCAGAGAAGTTCAATGCACCTTCCCACCAACTTGTTTTCAATCTTTCAGACAGAAAGAGAGATAGATGGAAAACCAATAGGTGGGAAGGTGCACTAAACTTTTCGGCCACGTCAAGGATGGACAGTTTTTTTGTGCTGACAGTCTCCCTTTAAATTCTCTGGTTGTCAATTATTTCTAAAGATTTTCACACATAGTATGAATTATCCAGGAAGGATACAAAAAAACCACATTACATGCAGATTATGCTGGGGATCCGCAACAGTTTTTTTCTGTGAAATGTTGATGTACTTTTTAATTCTGCTGGCCAATCTGACTCTAAATGGATCTTGCTTTTACTACAAATGGACTACAGAATAAGTTTACATTAAAAGGGCTGACCACTACTAGGACGACCCTTTCTCATTCTCCATGTTTGCCTCCACTAAAATAAAATCACTTATACTCACCTCCGGTGCCGGCGCTGTTCCAGCTTTCCCCTGACATAAAAGTTATCAAGAGAAAGTCAGGGCTGCGGCTGCTTTCTCAACTCCTCTTGATTACTTATGTCCGAAGGCGGACGAGTGATGCCAAGGCTGATTGGGCACAGGGCTCATGTGTCGTAACAGCCTCGGGTGAGCCCTAGGAACGCAAGTGTTGACACCGCTGGAACGTCACCAGCTCCTGATAGGAGTATAACTTTTCTTATTTTAATAGTAGTAATGAAGCTTGGCACTCAAAAGGATATGTTGCAAAACAAGGTGAATTTATTTAGAGTCTGTGGATCAACAGCTAGTGGATAGCTTTAACTTTCAGCCACCACACCCAAGAGAAGACTACAGTACCTCTTACCACCTTCAGTCTATTTAAAGTGTTATCCCCTATGAGTGTTGACTACTTCCACTTCAACAACACAGCATTTATCTGATGAAGGTCCACACGACCCGAAATATTATCCACTAGCATGTGACTAACTTCATATGCAAATGAATGAGTCAGTCATTTAACAGACAGCACACAGATGCCACCCCTTTAGCATACATGTACTGTCCGCTAAGGAAACACGGATGTGTGAAGTCGACCTAATAGAGGTCATAGAGCTTTCTATTACAAACATGGCCCAGTCTCCGGTAAAGAGTAGTTAGCATTTTCATGGAGGTAGACTCATATTCCACATGGTGCTGCTTCAGTTTTGCCTGTATATGACAAGGTGCACTTTGCAGCATCTTATGTTCTGTAGATGTGATATACCCCTACTACCTAGCAGTGCACGAATATATTTCACATTCACCGCACAACAACAAGGCTTGTATGCTTTCAAACTCCAGGGCTGAGTTTCAGTCTGAATATTGTCCTGCTGTGCAATAATGTCAGCATAATGTCTGACTAGTGGGGGTGTCTACTGTTTGCACTTGAAATATTGCATTTGTTTCTCTTATTACTTGTCCTTCAGGGGAGAAATAGATTTATTTGTCCCCATCATTAATGTTAGACTGGTCTTATACAAAATATGTTAGTGTTTCAAGAGATATTTTTGCCTACAATTTGAAAACACCTTCTTCAGGAATTATTTGAGGAATCTGAAACATGAACCAAGTCTGTTTTTCATCAAAATATTTACCACAGTAGAAGATTTTGCCAAAGAATGTATTTCTGGCACTAGGTATTTCAACAATGTCTGCTATTATATGAGACTTAAAATTCCCAATAAACCAACTGTACCAAAATGTAAGGACAATATTGGTGTTATGAGGGTTATGTGATAGAAGTAACACACAGCACTTAAATAAAACTTGGATAGTTTGTGTAAATACATACGTGACGTGACAGCATACTTATACACTGTGAGGAAGAGGTTAAGATTACAAATACAGAGCTGAGTTTGAGCTTTCACAGTAAATGAATATTCTTTATGATCTAAGAAAGTTAAAATAAAAGTTCATCAAAGTTTAAAGGAAGCCTGTCATTAGATTCATGCTGCCTGAACCAAGGGTAGTATGAATCAGAGCCTATATTATACTCCGAGACATTTACAGATCTCTCCTTATGTATTTACATGGGAGCATCCTGTCAATCAAGTGAAGTGCGGTGGGGGAAGAGGGTGGTCACCAACCAGTATGTGTAAAAGTACAGACACAGAGGGCTATTAATTGCATGAAGGGTGTGAGCTCACGCCTTTCAGAGATCAATTCATCTTCAACTTGCTTAACTCTTCACAATAACAGCAATTTTGAACAGGGGCGCCCAAACTTTTACATGCCACTGTACTGTATTCAATTTTTGAAAGGATGATTACTAAATATGTAAACTTAGACTTAGCCGAACAAAAAAGTTGTGTCTGCAAAACTTTTTTTTCCTGCTAAGATAACTGATTGCTGCTGGATCCTTATCAAACAGATGATTACTCTCATTCTCCTGGACGCGAACCCTTATTTTTGTATTTTGTGGCCGGCTTCACATTCCGCCTAGCTGCAGGAGACACACCTTTTCTCTGGGTGTTTGGGTTCTGCTATTATGGCTGCACTCTGTCTAGCTTATTACAGGTGTTTTCATTTCTCTGCCTATCACCTTTTTGATGCAGCTTTATATTCTGTCCTCTTGCTGGTGTTTCCTGCTGGTGATAGATTCATTCGGATTTTCTGACATTTGATTGATGTTTGGAGCTAGTCTGTGAGCTTTCAGGTAAGGATTTTCCTTTTGCTTTTTTTTTGCTATACTTTCCAACTATCTTTTGTTTATCTTTAGTAAGTAGGCTGTATTTTTGCTAACAGTTCTTGCTTTATTTTTTACTTGTTATTTTGTCACTTACTTTACTCACTGTAACATCTTTCCTTTGTTCAACACACTACTCTTGTAGTTAATTCACACTTTGCTCTGCCCTCCAGTTCTTTAGGAGGAACGTGAAGCAACTTGACAGCCATTTAGGTCCAAGTTGACATCCCCTAGTGTGTGGTTAGGGCTATCTCTCCACTCACAAGCACCACTAGGGACTGCAGAGTCAGAATATCTAGTCTGTACAGGAACATGCAGGGTGAGTTGCAGTTTTTTTGGGAATAACCTAAAGATCATCGTTTTCAGCAGCACATCATCCTGTGTAAACAGGATTTGTGCTGCCAAGAACACAGGCAGACTATGCGCACTGAACAAGTTTTTATAGGTTCTCGGTGCACATTGTTTACTACTGTCTGCTTCTATAGACAGGCTATTAAGTGGCCGCTGACTGGCAAATGTGTATGATCGGCATTCATTTAGTGCCGCTGCACGGTCTGTATAAGCAGAAAGTGAAGGAAATGACAAAAGGTATGACAGAAAAGGTAATATCAAAGAAGAGGTTTTACGCAGTGGCGTCTTACAATGAAAATCTATATCTGTAGAAAAAAAGAGGTTTGTTGAAATGTGGCGTGGGCTTCAAAGATTCTGATCACAATGTTAACGAAGAACCTTGTGTTCTGTTTTGTTCACTTTTGTTGCAATATATCTATATGTAATATTTTAATGTGCAGTCTAGCAAAATACAGTCAAATCATGTGTTACGTCTCTCTTTCATTGTGATCTAAGATGTTGCTGGATTACTAGTAAAGATCCCCTAGTGAAACCCAGAGTTAAGCTTCCAGATCATTTTTATCATTGCCTCTTGTTAATCTGTTCAAAGGACAGCTTGAAACTTATTTTACAACTATTATTCATAAAATACTGCTTAGGAGAACATTTCGAACTAATGTAACCACTAACATCCAGTATCTATTTATTTATGATTGACTTACCATTTGATACAAATATTCAATGTGGTCCATACAGTAGATTAAATATTGCATAATGTAATCATAAATCAATTCAGCTATAGAACTTTCTGCGACTCTCATTTATCTGCGTGGGGCTTGCAGCAATTCATCTCCTTTCATTTGCAACAACCCTATTCAGATGAATAGAATCGATTTTGAGTCTCAGAAATTTGAGCAACCAATCTGCTGTATGTGAAAATAACCAAAATGTTATTAAATGTAACGAAACGACCGAGACAAACGCTTCTCTGATACTGTAGACAGCTAAGCTTGTATTTGCAATAAAAAGATGGTTTAACTGTTCCTCTGCCTGTGGTTCTGAAATCAAGTGGTCACGGGTCATTTTATTTCTCTGATCAAAATGCAAAAATGCTGCCAATCAAGAGGAAAAGATCTTCCTACAATTACTAGCCCAGCAGAATCAGCCCTGTCTGTACTTAAAATGGCTCATGCACTGATTACATATGCATTGGCCACTTATTCCCTTATTTGACTACTTAGTGCTTCAGAGCTAAATGGCCGAGGGCACAGATAATACTTCATTTGCTAGTAATAATTTTCCAAACATTATCCATGGTATAAGATCATTAATCCCATGTTCCTAAATTAGCAGTGGAAATTCTACTTTCATCTACAGATGGAACATATGATTTTTCTTTCCATTAACTCACCTACAACTGTTTACACAATGTAATACAGACTGTCGTATTTCGAACTGTGTAAATGATGCAAATACTCCATTTGCACATTTGATTTGTTTTTATAAGAAGGTTTAGCAATTTGGTTCAGACTGAAGATCGGGGAATGATTTCATCAATTTAATAATAGCACATTTAGACTTTTAGTCATCAGAGCATAAGTTTCTTGTAGACATTTGAAGTAGAAACTATTAACTACCGGTAAATTCAATGTGAAATTTGCACACGTTGCTAACCAGGATTCATGTAACATACCGAAAATTGGTGTTACTAAATTGATTCTAAAAGCCAAGTCTTACAAGCAAATACTGAGATTATGTACACTGTCCAAGTTCTGTTAAGAAACCTTTCGGGAAATTATTACTCTAGTTGCTATTCCCAAAATTGTAACTGTTAATTAATAATATGGAAAAAATGGAACGCACAACCCAAAGCAGAGTATTTTTTCTGTTCACATTCCGTATGGTAACTATGCCTGCTAAAAAAAGTTCCAGATGGACGTATTTGGCCCAGGACACCTAGGCTTGTAAGGGGCAGATATATATCATCAGAAGAAGTCATAACTATTACAGTGTTTCACAATATTGGTATGTTATTGCTTCCATTTTTACAAAGGTTAATAAAACTACCTGGTCCAAACTTGGTGTGAATTTATTATTAGGCTATGTTGTCACCTGCATCAGAGGATGTATTTAGGGCCTCTGTCAGATTACATCATGTCTAATCTGAAAAACAGCACGCAGCATTTATATTTCACCAATAAAATGATTGACACCTAGATGTCACTCAACCAATCCCAATTTATAAGGGTTATACAATTTGAAAAAATGGCTTTAAATGTGTAAAAGGCAAGATATCCAATGTACTTCAATTAAAAAGACGCCCCAGTAGGTCCCTGAAGATTCACTCTCATCTTATATATTCCACACCGAAGAGATCTTCAAAGCTGTGTGTGTGAAGGAAGCTGGCTGACTGCCTTATTTCAATAGCTAAGTCAGACCACATGTCTGTGTCTCTGGACCAGCAGTGACAATGAAGGGGGCTGGCTTAGGTACTGAAATTAGCTAGTCAGCCAGCTACCTTCACAAACAGCACTGTCGGACACACATTGGAAAGTGAAGCAGCTTGAACTGACACTAATATAGGAAAATCAGAGCACCTTTCTTAAACAAATTATATGAAAAAGCTGTATATGTTGCTTTTTACACACATTTAAAAACATTTTTCAAATTCGGCAAACCATTTAAGTCGATAGGGTTCATCAACTGCTGCTAGTTCCATTGTGTAATACATACTACAACTATAACATAAGCGTGAACAGCTTTACATGTATAATGTTAATTTGGCCCATTAGACCCATGAGTTCTGAATTAACATTGACAAATAGATGAGACTTTAAGTGTTGGATTTTCATGTACATATAAAGACTAGGTTTGGATATGTGATACAGTAGTTTCCCTTACAGATGTCTCCCACAGTTGTGATATACTGCTTTCCCTCAGATGACGAATGCAGTCCAATCAGTGTACACATGATAACCATATCTATGCTGAAGTCTAATAAAAGCAGTCCCAACCAGCTGACCATCACGGCTAATCAATTTTCTCCTTTGGCCCACTCTGCTGATCAATGCCTTTCTCTTGTGTACCTTTCAAACTAAGAAAGACAGATCAGCTGTACTACTGGTGGAAAAGGCCAGCTGCTCTGCACAACTCTAAAACTGCTTAGCACAATTTTAAAGGGGTTGTTTCCTCTTTAAATGCTAGGTTATTGACGCAGTTTGTTGCAAGAAGACAAACCCTACTTTACACACAGTCCATCAGTAAGTCTCCACCACTGCTTCGCGTATCTGATATTGGCTGCAGCGTTCACGTCAAGACGACAGAGCGGCAGACAATCAGTGAGCATTCTGTCTACACGGGCAGAGCAGGTGAGCTTAGTGATTGGCTTCTGCGCTGTGAAGTCAGATACCGGGAGCAGTGGTGGAGATTCAGCAGTGAACCCACAGAAGGTGAGTAGAGCAAAATATGTTTGTTTTATAACAAATTGCTACACAGATCTAGAATTTTCTCAAAGGGGACCACTGCTTTAAGGGATCCTTATCATTAGGGATTTTATATTCTTTTTTAATGTGGACTTTCTTTACTGTGTACCTTTAATTTGCCTCATCTAAATGAGGTTCACATCCATCCTGCGCATATCATCAACACTAGACAGTGTTCCCTGTCTTTTATGACTTGACCTGTATCTTCTAATATTTTTAAAACAAACTGAAGATTCTTTTCTCACAGCATTTATATCGTCGGTGCATATAAGGGCATGTGCAGATGACTGTATTATGAGTCTGATTGCAAAATATCTAATCGCACTTGGACCAATATTATTCTGCGCGGCAGTGCACATGTTCGATTCTTTCCTCTTTCAATAGAGCTAGGAATAATAATGAGTTCCACAATTGGATGTTATAAAAATATTTCCTGTGATGAGAATCTTAACAGATATGCCCCTGTTATGTACTGTATAATGTCTGTGTCTAACCGTGCAAGAACATGGTCTCATCATACAACATCTCCTGGGCAGCAGAGGAAACAAAAGAGTATACTGACAGGATGGTCTCACAGCTGCTGTTTTCTGTGAGGTAAAACATTACCCTTCCTGTTTTATCACATGAGCGAGTCTGTCGGCTCTGTCTCAAAGTTCTCTGAACTCATCATAAATCAGGTCACTAACTTAGCATCTCTGGCTGCCGTTGAGCTCATATGTCACTGACTTGATATATAGTGAGCTCAAGGTTCTGACGCTGTGGTAGAAACACTTGCTCATGTGATAAAACTGACAGGGAAATGTTTTACCTCACAGAAAGAATCAGCTTCCATCCCATGCTGTTCTGACATTTTTGTTAACACATGAAATTTTTGATCTTATTTTTATTTCAAGTTCTACTGATTAAAATGTACTTTGTTCACGGGAAAACCTCTTTAAAGGGAACCTGTCATGGAAAAAAAGCTATTAACCTGTACATAGGGGGTCAATCTGCAGGTTAATAGCATTCTAAAGCTTTCTGGTGCCCAGAAGAAAGTAACTTTAATCCTCCTGGAAGCCTCGGGCTTTCAGTCATATAGGTGGGCAAGAGTGACTTCAGTCACTGCTCAGTGCACACTGAGCGGCGACTGAAACCAAGCCCCAACACTGACTCACTGACAGTCTGCTCTGCATTAGGGCTGACAATCAGTCAGTGCCGGGGATGTTGTCACAGCTGCCGCTCCCTATGCACTGAGCAGTGACTGAAACTGCACCAGTCCACCCCTATGGCTGAAAGCCTAAGGCTGCTGGAAGGAATAAAGTTAATTTTCTCCAGTAGCTGGGCAGCTTCAGACCCTGCAGATAACCCCATATCTGCAAGTTTATTGCATTTTTTACACACAAAAAAAAAGCATCTCCAAATAATAATAAAAACCATCTTATTTCTTACTTTTGCACTTCTTTCTGCAAGTAGCACAAGTTTATTTCCTTATATATCAGTCAGGCTGAGAGGCTAAGTGATAATGCAAGTTGAAACTGGCATCCACCTTATATTCCAAGCCAGTGTGTGATTCATAGTAGTTACAAACGTGGATTTGCAAAACGGCAGAATGTGTTCAACAAAACATCCACAATACTTATCAAAACTGGCTGAAGCCATCCTCAGAAGATAACTACCCCAATTGCCACTTCCTCATAATCACACATATCTTCTCAGCAAATGCTGTCCATACAAGTCGCACATTCATTTTGTTAAACTTTTGCGTCATTTTTAATTATTTTTTTTATCTATGGAAACAGTTTCGTAAAACTTTGGTTTCACATGAAAACTCTCAAATCCTTCCTTTCAAAAAGGTTTCAAAAGACACCAAACGAATGAGTATCCAACTTGTAGACATTTAATTTGTTTCAACCAGGCATGAAAAAGCAATTACCAGATTTTGTTAAAACAAAAAATGTATGCACCTACCCTGAACCAATGTAAAGAGCCAACCAAAAACCATGTACCAACACACACGCTGACTGCTAGATGTGCCTGTGATATGTCACAATTTTTCCCTAAACTGAAGCACTTTTGGATTGAAGTGACCGCTTGTGAAAACAGGTTATCCACTGAAATTTTCTCACTCCCCTAACAGTAAAGAATCCTCTTCTGTGTTGGTGGAAAAACCTTCTCTCCTCCAGAGGCAAAGAATTCCCCCTTGTGACGTCACCTTCCTTGGTATAAACAGATCCTCAGCGAGATATTTGTATTGTCCCCTTATATACTTATACATGGTTATTAGATCGCCCCTCAGTCATCTTTTTTCTAGACTAAATAATCCTAATTTTGCTAATCTCTCTGGGTATTGTAGTTCCCCCATCCCCTTTATTAATTGTGTTGCCCTCCTTTGTACTCGCTCTAGTTCTATTATATCCTTCCTGAGCACCGGTGCCCAAAACTGTACACAGTACTCCATGTGCGGTCTAACCAGGAATTTGTACAGAGGCAGTATAATGCTGTCATCATGTATTTCCAGACATGTTTTAATGCACCCCATGATCCTGTTTGCCTTGGCAGCAGCTGCCTGGCACAGGCTGCTCCAGGTAAGATTATGATTAACTAGTATCCCCAAGTCCTTCTCCATGTCAGATTTACCCAGTGGTTTCCCGTTCAGTGTGTAATGGTGATATCGATTCCTTCTTCCCATGTGTATAACCTTACATTTATCATTATTAAACCACATCTGCCACCTCTCGGCCCACGTTTCCAACTTATCCAGATCCATCTATAGCAGAATACTTTCTTCTCTTTGGATCTCTCGTTCAGGAGGACTCATTGTGACACGAAGGCAGGAAGACACTGACAGCCTATTTATTTGAAAATAAACTGCATAAAGCTTAATTTGCCTTCTAGTTGCACTGGGGGGGGAATTTAACCTCTGCTGTCATGTTCCCATGGATTATTATTATTATTATACATTTATATAGCGCCATTTATTCCATGGCGCTTTACGTGTGAATAGGGGGCAAATATAGACAAGTACATTAAACATGAGCAAAAAAAAATCAAGGCACACAGGTACATAAGGAGGGAGGGTCCTGCCCGCAAGGGCTCACAGTCTGCAGGTTACAGATGAACCCTGGGCTTCCTAATAGTCACCTGGTCCAGCGCCTTCCTTCTTCTTGCGATGCCGACCTCCTTGTTGCTTTTGGGTGGATTTCGCATCCCTATATCATTCACAGAAGGTCCCGGCATTGCTCTCCTGCGTAGCCATATTTCTCTGCCCCAACAAGGGCAGAGTAAAGTAATACAGTGCACAGGTGCCAGGAATCATCAAAGAACCCTGGCGCAAGTTCACAGCAGTACTTTACTCTGCCCTAGTCAGGGCAGAGACATCCGCCTGTGCAGGAGCGTGATGTCGGGGAACATTGTTTGGATGACGTAGGGATGCGTCATCCACACAAAGCAAGAAGGAGGATGGCATCACAAGAAGAAGGGCAGCAGTGGACCAAGACCAGCAACACCCATCGGACCGTACTGCCCCCCAGGTGAGTATAATATAAGGTTGTTTTCTTGTCTTGCATGTTGGATTGGGGGCAGATATACAGCATTATAGAATGCTATATATCAGGTCTGAAAGGTGGTGGTCGTGTCTCATATCGGTCAAACCTAGTGACAGGTTCCTTTTAAGCATGACAGCTTGCCAATTATTTTGAATTTATACATTGTACAGTAATACCTGTTTGCATGATGTAAACAAAGTAGAATTAATTGGGTGTTAGCTGTACAATAGTTACTAGATTATTTGTCATACTCATGAAAAGCTAAAATACAGTGAATACATACTTAGTCATCTTGTTTCACCATTGTTTAAGATGTGTCTGATGTCAGAGAAGTAAAATTTTTCTACATGGATACCCGTTCAGTCTGGTCTCAAAGATGCACCAAAATAATTATTATAAAGGGTTTGTCCTTATTGACATTAGCAATATAGTTAGCAAATGTAAAAACTACATGGAAGCCACCTACAATCAGATGAATATTGAAAATATGTAATTGTACTAATTATGTTTATTTGTAGATTAATTAAAAATTCATACAATATGAGTACACAATGCTCATTTTTCCATAAACATTTAAATAGTCTAAGATATAAATTCTAAGGATATGCTGCAAATATGTTGTCATGAAAACGCAGCATAAAATACATGTGTTTTTGAGATGTTTTTTGCATGTGTTTTTTGTGCCTTTTTCCCATTCATTAGTATGTGTGAAATGTGCAGCAAAAACACTGACGAGCTGCAGATTGAAATCTGCTGCAAATCTGCAAGGAATAAGTAAGGAATGTGTGCATGAGACTTCAGGAATCTAATTCACTGTGCTGGTACTAGGAAATCCTTCTGGCTTTGTAGCAAAACTGAAAAAATTAGACAAAAACAACACAAAACTGCAATGTGTGCACAGATCCTTAGGCTATGTTCACATGTTGCTTTTTTGCTGCATTTAAAGCTGAACCTCTTGGCAGTAAAAAAGATGCAGCCAAAATGCAGGTTTTACTGCGTTTTTTTGCTGCTTTTCTTACTGTGATCTTTTGGTGCATTTTTTTCAGGATCTAAAAGATCAGCTCCGCTTCCACCTTGCAAAAATGAGCAATACAACGTGTTAATACATTAATGGAAGACATCGATTTGGAAACGAGAGAAGGCACAAACGCCCATCGGAATAGGCTATACTAATTTACATACAGAGCGGGAGAAATTCAAATTGTATTTTTAGAGATATCTAGAGGTAGTCAGTAGATGATATACTATTTTGTAGACTACAGTAAATGAGTAAGTAAAGGTGGTGGCATTTGTTTAGATACTCAAAAACTTGCTTTAAAAAAGAAACCACCGGAGACTAGACGGAGGTGGACATGACTTGGGGATAGGTGGACCGAGAACTCCTGCAGCTTTTGTTTGTATTGCGGTGTATATTTTAAACAAGAGTGTTGTTGCTTTAAGCGGAATGAGTTTAGATGTTTGTTCCTGGTGTATTACTGTGAGGAAGGTGGGGCTTATATAGGGGAGGCAACTCTGGCTCTCCCTCTTTCTCTCACAGGATGGACAGGAGGAAACATAACCCGCCCTCCCGCCCTGTTTATAATCTCTGTCCTAAAACTATTTAATTATTGCTTGCATAATGATAAATGTTTTATTGTATTTTTGAATTTGTCATTGTATATCTTGTACCAGGTTCAATTGTATATTGGCTATAAAGAATTATTATTTGCAGTAACCTTCTAAGCCCAAGGGAAGGGCAATCCTTCAGCCATGGTTCCCTAGAGGTTTCCTCCACAGGGGTTTTTTCCTCTCCTGAGCACTGTAGGATGACTCTTTGTGAGTCGGAGGTTTGCCAAGTTTAGTCCCATTAATGCTTTTGCAGGGACTTCAAGTTTTTAAGTTTACAAAAATGATTTAATTATAAAAAAAAGTGTCAAATGAGACTTGGAATTTATAACCCATCACGGCTTTGCGGTTTAGGAGTCATGTGGAAGTTGCAGACAAGGTGGACTCATTTTAACTAATAGAGGATGTAAAACCTCATGATGGTGAGCAGGCTCGGCTTTGGTGGCCAGCCTCAAGGATGTTGTAATGGTAACATCAATCAGGGGCGGCACAGTGGTTAAGCACAGGAGTGAGGATAATAGGGTCATTGGTGCCCTGAAAGTTTACTGGCTCTGCTTGAATGGCAAGCCAGTGCATGCCGCCCCTTTATGGCTGTCTGTCCTGGTGCTGTATGTCAGACAGCTGGGGATATCACAGTACTTGTGAATCCCAATGTACTAGTACTCAACCTGACTCCTACAGTGATTATTTAATCATGTGATTTGAATAAAAGCTATGGCCATTTTGACAACCAAAATAATGTGTTTTGTGTATTTATTTTAGTACCTAGGTTTACAGTAGTTATGGTGGTTTTAAGATGGAGTGGGGTCCATCCCATATCCAAAAGTCATGGCTTACTTGCCACTCTTCCATATAGGACAGATTAGTGGAGTATAAGACTGAGGGTATGCGCACACGCTGCGGATCCACAGCAAAATGCGAATTCGCAGCAATTTTCCATGAGTTTACAGAACCATGTAAACCAATGGAAAATAAAATCTGCGGTGCACATGCTGCGTAAACGCTGTGTTGTTTATTCAGCAGCATGTCAATTCTTTGTGCAGATTCTGCAGCAGTTTACACCTGCTCCTCAATAGGAATCCGCAGGTGTAAAACCGCAGGTGGAATCGGCACAAAAAACGCAAAAAAAACGTGGTAAATCCGCGGTAATTCTGCAGTAAATCCGCAGTGTGGATTTCCTGCGGATTTACCAAAATAAGTGCGGAAAAATCCGCACACCTTTCCGCAACATGTGCGCATACCCTCAGGGCTCATACTCATCTGCATGAAAATCAGACAAGTGAAATCCGATAAAAAATAGTATATTGCACTCTGACTAATGTTATTCTATGGGCTCATACTCACATGCGAGAAACCCGGATGAGTCTCGCACATCAATACCCGACACTGCACCTGGAACTCAGATCGGAGTGTGTGGCCGCATAGCAATACATGCAGCCACACGCTCCACTCCTGAGTACCGGGTGCAGTGTCGGGTATTGACGTGCAAGACTCATCCGAGTTTCTCGCATGTGAGTAAGAGCCCTATGATTCCCTGCTCATTTGCAATTTTTTTCTCAGCTCAGATCAGACTGAGAAAAAAAATCGCAGCATGCTGTGAGTGGTCATGTATATCGGACAAGACTCGCCAATGCAAGTCAATGTCTGTGAGAAAAAAAATCGCACGGCACAAGGACCAAGGGTGTGGCATCTGAATTTTACGCACCCATCTCCTAGAAAATCTGACATTTCATCAGTCGAATACAGTAAATTCATGGCGTGGCCTGTCAGAATAGAAAAGAGAGAATAGATATTTACATTGAATAGATAGAAAGATGTCAGTCACATTTATAATTAGTGCAGTGCCTGTGTAGTTTACTGTACATGTACAGTTGTGCTCAAACGTTTACATACACTGGCAGAATTTTTTGCTTTCTTGGCCTTTTTTCAGAGAATATGAATGATAACACCAAAACTTTTTCTCCACTCATGGTTAGTGGTTGGGTGAAGCCATTTATTGTCAAACAACTGGGTTTTCTCTTTTTAAATCATAATGCCAACCCAAAATATCCAAATTACCCTGATCAAAAGTTGACATACCCTATTTCTTAATACCGTTTATTGCCCCCTCTAACATCAATGACAGCTTGAAGTCTTTTGTGGTAGTTGTAGATGAGGTTCTTTATTTTCTGAGATGGTAATATTCTTGGCAAAAAGCCTCCAGTTCCTGTAAATTAATGGGCTGTCTAGCATGAACTGCGCACTTGAGATCTCCCCAGAGTGGCTCAATGATATTGAGGTCAGGAGACTGATATGGCCACTCCAGAACCTTCACTTTGTTCTGCTGTAGCCAATGACAGGTCGACTTGGCCTTGTGTTTTCAATCGGTCATGTTGGAACATCCAAGTACGTCCCATGAGCAGCTTCCAGGGTGATGAGTGCAAATTTGACTCCAGTATTTGCTGATAACATCCTTCATTCATATTTCCTTCAAATTTGACCAAGTTTTCTGTGCTTTTGTAGCTCACACATCCCAAAAACATCAGTGATTCATCTAGATGCTTTATTGTAGGAATGGTGTTCCTTTCATCATAGGCTTTGTGGACCTCTCTACAAATGTAACGTTAATGGTTGTGGCCAAAAAGTTCAATTTTGGTCTCATCACTCCAAATTACCTTGTTCCAGAAGTTTTGAGGCTTGTCACTGTGCTGTTTTGCATATTGTAGGCAAAATACTTTGTGGCATTTGCGCAGTAATGGCTTTCTTCTGGAGTCTCAACCATGCAGCCCATTTTTCTTCAAGTGCCTCCTTATTGTGCATCTTGAAACAGCCACACCACTAGTTTTCAGAGTGTCCAATTTTTCACATGATGTTATTTGTAGGTTTTTCTTTGCATCCGGAACAATTTTCCTGGCAGCTGTGGACACCATTTTTGTTGGTTTATCTGACCATGGTTTTGTTTTTACAGAGTCCCTGATTTTCCATTTGTTAATCACAGTTTGAACACTGCTGACTGGGATTATCTATTCATTGGATATCTTTTTGTATCCCTTTCCTGTTCTATACTGTTCAACTACCTTTTCCCGTAGATCCCTTGACAATACTTTTGCTTTCCTCATGACTCACAATCCAGAAGCGTCAGTGGCTGGATGAAAGATGAAAGAGTATGTCTGGATCCCAGAAACTCATTCAGCTTTTATGCACACACACTGATTACAAGCAAACAGGTCACAGGTGAGGAAGTTACCTTTAGTAGACATTCAAACCATTTGTGTCAACTTTTGTACATGTTATCAGGCCCAAATCACCAAGGTATGTGAACTTTTGATCAGGGTCATTTGGATGTTTTGGGTTGTCAATATGATTTAAAAAGAGAAAACACAGTTGTTTGACAATAAATGGCTTCACCCAACCACTAACCATGAATGGAAAAAACTTTGGGTGTTATCATTCATATTCTCTGAAAAAAGGACAAGAAAGCAAAATTTCTGCCGGGGTATGTAAACTTTTGAGCACAACTGTAATTAAAACCAAACAAATGGAGTACTATACAATAAATAAAATGTATCAAAAACTTTATTAACTTTCTTAAGTAGAGTCGGTAAAAGCACCATTAGAACAGCAATCGCAACAATAATAACAAGGATAAACCCCTAGTAAAAAGCATAGGTCCTGGGTATATATAACCAGTGGAGGACATACCGCATGTGCAGTTTAGGTACATGCACCAGGGCCTGGAGGTGGGTGGGGGCCCCTGCAGCGCGGCTACCACTAAGGGCAATCTGGCCTGTTTATCTGATCCCCATGCTCCGGGGGCCCCTTGGTCAGATTGCCATCATGTACGGTGGACATGGAGCAATAATTGCATTCCATCCTGTGCTTCCTGCCCATGCTTCCTGTCTCACACAGCAGAGCGGATGGATGACGTCAGCATTCAGCGCGCTTCTGTGTCAGAGAGAAAGCTGCCGGCGATGAAAATGCTGCAGCTGCAGGGAACGCGTGGTGTATGCGTGTGTGTGAGTGGTGTGTGTGTGTGGCGTTAGTGGAAAGGGCAATGATGGCTGTGGTGGGGGAGGAGACAATGATGGAGGTGGTGGAATGGGCAATGATGGGGTGGTGGTAAGGGCAATAATGGGAGTAGTGGGGGAGAAAGCAATGATAGAAGTGTTGGAAAAGGCAATGATGGGGTGGAGGGGAAAAGGTAATGATGGAGATGATGGAAAGGGCAATGAACGGGGAGGTGGGGGAGAAGGCAATGATGGAGGTGGTTGAAAGGGCAATGATGGGGGTGTTGGTGGAGAATGGCAATGTTGGAGGTCATGGAGAGGACAATTATGGGGTGGAGAGGGAGGACAGTGATGGGGTGGAGGGTGAAACAATGATGGAGGTGATGGAGAGGGCAATGATGGAGGTGATGGAGAGGGCAATGATGGGGGTGATGGAGAAGGAAATTATGGAGGTGATGGAGAGGGCAATGATGGGGATTGTGGAGAGGGCAATGATGGGGATGTTGGGGGAGATTAATGATGGAGGTGGTGGAGAGGGCAATGATGGGGTGGAGGGTGAAACAATGATGGAGGTGGCAGAGAGGGCAGTGATGAGGTGGTGGAGAGGACAATGATGGAGGTGATGGAGAGGGCAATGATGGGGTGATGGAGATGGCAATGATGGAGGTGATGGAGAGGGCAATGATGGGGATGGTGGAGAGGACAATGATGAAGATGGTGGGGAGAACAATGATGAAGGTGGTGGAGGGGGCAATGATGGAAGTGGTGGAGAGGATAATGATAGAGGTGGTGGGAAGAACAATGATTGGGGTAGTGGAGAGGGCAATGATGGAGGTGGGGAGAGGGCAATGATGGGATGCTGGGGAGAAGGACAATGAGGGATGTGGGGGATTGGGATGGGAGGAAGGGGGACTTATAATGGACTTACAAATGGGGGAGGTGGAGGAAGACATTAGATATGGATGTAAAATGAGTTGGGTGGTGGAGGAGGGTGCTAAGCCACTGATAGTGTCCTCCATCTCACAATTCATTGTGATGCTATCGGGGACTTAAAATTTATTGGGGAGAGGAAGATGAGGTGATAAGGTGCTTATGACCCTTTAGAATTAACTGAAAGGTGGGAGAAGACGCTTGTAATTGGACTTGTAATGACCTGGGAGGTGGTGGAGGATGCTCAGTACTTGATAGCGTCTTCTCCCACCCCTAAACTCATTATATTGCTATCAAATTTTTACAATGAATGATGGGGACACAGGACAGGGACTAAGGCTAACTACACACGTTCAATAATTCAAATAGGGATTAAAAATGTAGTATTCATATAGAACCCAAAAATATTTATTTCAACGATCTAAAATGCCACCAACCTGTGGCTACACCAAAACAAACAAAACACACCATGAAGAAAACTAGTGTTGGGGGAGGAAACCCTAATTGATATCTATACTGGTGGCTACCTATCAGTGGGGGTTGGCACCCTAGGGGGAACGTTGCGGCACCCCCACTCCTCGGCAGCTTGCCCTGGGGTCCCTAGCAATCCCTAGTGTTGCCAGTGGGTCCCTCTACCCACACAGTATTAGTGCACTAAAGGTACCCCAGGTGCTTTTGGATTGTCCGTCAATAGCCTACCACATGTTCTCAATTGTTTTTATATTCACGTTGTTGGGGTGCAGGATTCCCTATATATAGGAAATATATTGTTTAGCGATTCAGGGGTACCTTTAGTGCACTAATACTGTGTGGGTAGAGGGACCCACTGGCAACACTAGGGATTGCTAGGGACCCCAGGGCAAGCCGCCGAGGAGTGGGGGCGCCGCAACGTTCCCCCTAGGGCGCCAACCCCCACTGATAGGTAGCCACCAGTATAGATATCAATTAGGGTTTCCTCCCCCAACACTAGTTTTCTTCACGGTGTGTGTTTGTTTGTTTTGGTGTAGCCACAGGTTGGTGGCATTTTAGATCGTTGAAATAAATATTTTTGGGTTCTATATGAATACTAACTACACACGTTCAGGAATAAAACAAAATACATTTATTTTTTTCCACATTTTGCCATGCTTTTGTTACGTATTTTCCCCCATTAGTACAGGTGAAATACGCTGCAAGAATTGACATTATGCAGATTTTAATCTGCTGCAAATCTGCAAGGAAAAAATAAGCAGTGTGTGCATGAGATTTCAGGGATCTCATTCACTTCGCTTGCACTGTAAAACCTTGCATATATTCTGTGTACACATAGCCATAAGGTATGTGCACACATTGCAGATTTGCCCGTGGAATTTTCGGCGCAGATTCTGCATCTCTTGGCAGAAAATGCAGTTAAAAATCCGTGTGTTTTTTATGCGTTTTTGATGTGAATTTTCATGTGTTTTTTTTCATGCGGATTTGTCTGCATTTTTGTCAGCTAAATATATATTATTTAACAAAAAAAAGAATTGCGATGCAATTTCCTTGTCCAACCTCTTCTTTTACATACTCCATTGGATAATGTTTACACACACAGATAGATAGATAGATAGATAGATAGATAGACAGACAGACAGACAGACAGACAGACAGACAGACAGATAGATAGATAGATAGATAGATAGATAGATAGATCTATAGATAGATATATCTATAGATAGATACTGTACAGGTCCTTCTCAAAAAATTAGCATATAGTGTTAAATTTCATTATTTACCATAATGTAATGATTACAATTAAACTTTCATATATTATAGATTCATTATCCACCAACTGAAATTTGTCAGGTCTTTTATTGTTTTAATACTGATGATTTTGGCCTACAACTCCTGATAACCCAAAAAACCTGTCTCAATAAATTAGCATATTTCACCCGTCCAATCAAATAAAAGTGTTTTTTAATAACAAACAAAAAAAACCATCAAATAATAATGTTCAGTTATGCACTCAATACTTGGTCGGGAATCCTTTGGCAGAAATGACTGCTTCAATGCGGCGTGGCATGGAGGCAATCAGCCTGTGACACTGCTGAGATGTTATTGAGGCCCAGGATGCTTCAATAGCGGCCTTAAGCTCATCCAGAGTGTTGGGTCTTGCGTCTCTCAACTTTCTCTTCACAATATCCCACAGATTCTCTATGGGGTTCAGGTCAGGAGAGTTGGCAGGCCAATTGAGCACAGTAATACCATGGTCAGTAAACCATTTACCAGTGGTTTTGGCACTGTGAGCAGGTGCCAGGTCGTGCTGAAAAATGAAATCTTCATCTCCATAAAGCATTTCAGCCGATGGAAGCATGAAGTGCTCCAAAATCTCCTGATAGCTAGCTGCATTGACCCTGCCCTTGATGAAACACAGTGGACCAACACCAGCAGCTGACATGGCACCCCACACCATCACTGACTGTGGGTACTTGACACTGGACTTCAGGCATTTTGGCATTTCCTTCTCCCCAGTCTTCCTCCAGACTCTGGCACCTTGATTTCCGAATGACATGCAAAATTTGCTTTCATCAGAAAAAAGTACTTGGGACCACTTAGCAACAGTCCAGTGCTGCTTCTCTGTAGCCCAGGTCAGGCGCTTCTGCCGCTGTTTATGGTTCAAAAGTGGCTTTACCTGGGGAATGCGGCACCTGTAGCCCATTTCCTGCACACGCCTGTGCACGGTGGCTCTGGATGTTTCCACACCAGACTCAGTCCACTGCTTCCTCAGGTTCCCCAAGGTCTGGAATCGGTCCTTCTCCACAATCTTCCTCAGGGTCCGGTCACCTCTTCTCGTTGTACAGCGTTTTCTGCCACATTTTTGCCTTCCAACAGACTTACCATTGAGGTGCCTTGATACAGCACTCTGGGAACAGCCTATTTGTTGAGAAATTTCTTTCTGGGTCTTACCCTCTTGCTTGAGGGTGTCAATGATGGCCTTCTTGACATCTGTCAGGTCGCTAGTCTTACCCATGATGGGGGTTTTGAGTAATGAACCAGGCAGGGAGTTTTTAAAAGCCTCAGGTATCTTTTGCATGTGTTTAGAGTTAATTAGTTGATTCAGAAGATTAGGGTAATAGGTCGTTTAGAGAACCTTTTCTTGATATGCTAATTTATTGAGACAGGTTTTTTGGGTTATCAGGAGTTGTAGGCCAAAATCATCAGTATTAAAACAATAAAAGACCTGACAAATTTCAGTTGGTGGATAATGAATCTATAATATATGAAAGTTTAATTGTAATCATTACATTATGGTAAATAATGAAATTTAACACTATATGCTAATTTTTTGAGAAGGACCTGTATATATATATCTATAGATAGATACACTGTGTGCAGAATTATTATGCAAGTTGTATTTTAGAGGATTATTTTTATTATTGATCAACAACTATGTTCTCAATCAACCCAAAAACTCATAAATATCAAAGTTTAATATTTTTGGAAGTTGGAGTGTTTTTTTTTTTAGATTTGGCTATCTTAGGCAGATTAAAGAATGCCAAAGACCAGCAACAGCAGCGTGACACAAATATCTGTATACATCAAGAGTGTATATAAAACTAATTAATAATTATATGTGTTGCTGCTGTGATATCAAGACCCAAATGAGGACTGATCACCATTTAACTTGTATTGAAAAAAGGATGTGGAAACCACGAACACGAAAGTGACCATATAGTTCATTATATAAAACGCAAACTTTATTTAAGACATTAAATTGTAAGTAGACGACAAGGACGGTTAGGCTGGGTTCACACTGCGTTAGCAGCAGCCCGTTCAGCACATACACTAACGGGCTGCTGTTAACGCAAGTGTCGACGTTTACATTGCGCTAGAGCAGATAGAGTATCTGCTAGCTCTATCTGCACTAGCAGTGACGGACCCGGAAACGCTGCAGCCTGCGTCTCTGAGTCTGTCACTCAATGACGGCACATCCCTAGCGCACTCCTATTGTGGGCGTGCGCTAGCGATGCGTCCGACATTGCAGTGGCGTTATCTGGGCTTCATGGACCCTTATATTTCAATCTGGCTCCTTGAGCATATGTTGAGCCTACATACAGGGACTATTTAACTATATAGTTATATTCAGGTTCCATGCACCCACATCAGAAGTGGGGGACCCTTGAAATTATATTTGTATTACAAGTATTGGATTGCGTTTGATACATGTTATGTTAATTTTGTTTGTGTTAATTCCCATCTCACTTGTTTATTTTCACCAGGTAAACCAATATCACTGCACAAAATTTAGAAATAAACATTTCTGACATACAAAAACAAAACCCCAAAAAATTAGTGACCAATATAGCCACCTTTCTTTATGATGACACTCAACAGCCTTCCATCCATAGATTCTGTCAGTTGCTTGATCTGTTTAAGATCAACATTGCGTGCAGCAGCCACCACAGCCTCCCAGACACTGTTAAGAGAGGTGTACTGTTTTCCCTCCTTGTAGATCTCACATTTTATGAGGGACCACACGTTCTCTATGAGGTTCAGATCAGGTGAACAAGGGGGCCTTGTCATTATTTTTTCTTCTTTGTAGCATTGTCCTGCATGAAAATCATGTTTTTCTTGAACGATACCGACTTCTTCCTGTACCACTGCTTGGAGAAGTTGTCTTCCAGAAACTGGCAGTAGGTATGGGAGTTGAGCTTCACTCCATCCTCAATCCGAAAAGGTCCCGCAAGTTCATCTTTGATGATACCAGCCCATACCAGTACCCCACCTCCACCTTGCTGGCATCTGAGTCGGAGTGGAGCTCTCTGCCCTTTACTAATCCAGCCTCTGGCCCATCAAGAGTCACTCTCATTTCATCACTCCATAAAACATTTGAAAAGTCAGTCTTAAGATATTTCTTGGCCCAGTCTTGACGTTTTGTCTTGTGCTTTTTGTTACTCCAGTAACGTTGCAGCTCTGAATTATGGCAAAACTGGTGGCAAATGGCATCTTCACGCTTCATTTTCCTCAATTCTTGGGCAGTTATTTTGCGCCTTTTTTGCCCAACACGCTTCTTGCGACCCTGTTGGCTATTTGCCATAAAACGCTTGGTTGTTCTGTGATCACGCTTCAAAAGTTTGGCAATTTCAAGACTGCTGCATCCCTCTGCAAGACATCTCACAATTTTGGACTTTTCAGAGCCCGTCAAATCTCTCTTCTGACCAATTTTGCCAAAGAGAGGAAGTTGCTTAATAATTAAGCACACGTTATATAGGGTTTTGATGTCATTAGACAACACCCCTCCTCATTACTGAGATGCAGATCACCAGATTTACTTAATTGGTAGTTGGCTCTCAAGCCTGAACAGCTTAGAGTAGGACAACATGTGTAAAAAGTATCATGTGATCAAAATACAACTTGCCTAATAATTCTGCACACAGTGTAGATAGATATATCTATAGATAGATGGATAGACATATTAATAGATAGATACTGTAGATGATACCAATACCGATGTTTAGCAATAAACATAATAAAATGGTACATAAAGAGTTAAATAAAGACACACACACACACACACACACACACACACACGCACAAAATCTGCGTTAGGCCGGGTCACACTTGCGAGAAACTTGCACGAATCTCGCACCTCAGTACCCGGCACTGCCGCTAGCACTCAGACAGGAGCGTTCAGCTGCATAAAAATACATACAGCCGCACACTCCAGTCTCGAATGCCAGTGGCAGTGCTGGGTATTGAGGTGCAAGACTCGTGCGAGTTTCTCGCAAGTGTGACCCTGGCCTTAAATGCAATATCTGTTTATTTGAAAAAAAATGCCGTGGGCTCCAGCACAATTTTCTGCAATAGAGAGGGAAAGCCAGCGAATGGGGGCAGATGTTTATAGCCTAGGAAGGACTTCCCCTGACAAAGGAATTTTTATTCCGAAATGCGCATCGGGGTGCGCAGTATCTGGACCGGGCATATTGAAAGGTATAGTCTTATTCCCCCCGCTTCATAATCCTTTTATGCATCATGCACATGGCACTTTATTAGAATTTCTTTTACTCAATACACATTTTGTATATGGGCATAACTCAATATTTGGAGTTCCCTCTTCACCTTACCCACTAGTTTATATATATATTTTTTTTGTACACACCTGCACTAGCTTAGTAGCCATTTGGCTATACACAACCTTGGAGTTTGTTACACATTTTTTATGGTTTCACGTATACATGTGTGTTTCATCTATTTGTGAATCTATGAGGCTATAAATGTGGTGGGATATGAGATAAATTATATATTAGCTATACCTTGTCCGCTATTGGATAGATCGATCCTTGAATTTATATATATTTTATATATGGTTATTAATTTTTTTGCTGTAATTCGGATACGTGCACAATTTTATTATATGCTGTTCTATTGTCTTTTTAATATGAGATGAAATAAAATATACTTTTATTACTTATTATTCTCTGCTTTTGGTTTTCTTGGTCATATCCTTTTCGGAGCTTGGTTTTTCACATAGCCTAGGAAGGGTATAATACCCATGGATCTTCCCAGGCTATGAATATCAGCCTGCAGCTGTATATTTAGCCTTTGCTGGCTATTAAAATAGGGGAACCCCCCAAAAAAATATGATGTGGGTCCCCCTATAATTAATAGCCAGAAAGGCTGTGCAGACAGCTGCGGACTGATATTCATGGCCTAGGAAGGAGCCATGGATATTGCCCCCCCCCGGCTCCCCCGCAGGCTACAAACACCAGTTCACAGCCACCCCAGAAATGGCGCATCTCTAAGGTGCGCCAGTTCTGGCACTTAACCTCTCTCTTCCCACTGCTCTGTAGCGGTGGCATATGGGGTAATATTTGAGGGGTTGATGTCACCTTTGTATTGTAAGGTGACATCAAACCAGCTTAGTAAGGGAAAGGTGTCAATAAGACACCTATCCATTACTAATCCTATAGTTGTTAAAGGGTTAAATAAAGACACAGACAGAATAAATTATTTTAATGAAATAAAGCACTAAATACAGTTTCCCATATTTATTGTACTACTAATCCATGGGACGCCCTCGATGTCCTGCATAAAAATAAAATAATAAACCAACGCAAATACTCCCTGTTCCGATGTAATCCATTTAATAAAGAGTGTCCCACGACAATCTCCCCTATAGTGCAGTCACATCAGGAGATGTCACTGCTCTATAGGCCTCCCGCGATGCACTGACAGGAGGTAATGGCTCCTGCAGTGCATCACTGAAGAGGTTACCGGAGTTCAGGCTCTCACTTTCCGGCAACGCTGCATGAGAAAATTCTCATGCCAGAGTTGCCGGTGACAGCATGAGTGAACTCAGGTGACCTCTCTCCCGGCGGCGGAGGGATACACCGCAGAGGATTACCATCATTCAGTGCATCACCGGAGGGCCTTGTAGAACAGTGACATCTCCCAATGTTACTGTTCTACACGGGAGATCATCGTGGGACAATCGATATTAAATGGACTATGGCAGAACAGGGAGTATACTGTTTATTATTTTATTTTTGTTACTGGAGATCGAGGGCGTTGGGGACTAGGTGATTGGTGAGTATGTACTGTATGTTGTATGTTTATTTCTTGCTATTGAACACATGCGTCGTCTGATGGGACTACTGTCCCATCATCAGCAATGCTGTCACTGTTATATGTGACAGCATTCATAGCCGGATGGGAGCAGTAGTCCCATCAGACGATCCCCAGCTACACAGACCTGCACACACCAGCACACACACAGGGACACACGCTGACACACGCACACACATACAGACACACACGAGTCCAAAAATGCAGCGGAAATGCATCAAAATCCACAACGTGTGCACATAGCCTTACAGTTAATTGGTGAGAGTCAGAGACTGAATAATGGGGGCACATTGCTGCTTATCACTTTAAATTTTTAATGGTCCCTGGCTAATAGTATATTAATGCTGGGGTACATATCTGTATTCGGGGGGAGACACATGTATGTATACAATGTATGTGACTTTGTTATTTTGAGGGCTGCAACGATCATTGTGACAAGACGAGTCATGTCTTAAGGCCCCGTCACACTTAGCGACGCTGCAGCGATACAGACAAAAATGCCGATCGCTGCAGCGTCGCTGTTTAGTCGCTGTGTGGTCGCTGGGGAGCTGTCACACAGACAGCTCTCCAGCGACCAACGATGCCGAGGTCCCCGGGTAACCAGGGTAAACATCGGGTTGCTAGAAAAAAACAACAAGAGAAAGATCATGCCCACATGTAAAGGAACACCTCCAAACATATATTAATATCAAAAAATACTTTTTATTGACAATGAACCTCAAGAACTGCATATAGGTACATGCAAAGAATGACACCACAAAACACTTAAAAACACTTAAAAATTGCAATAATGCAAAAACAACATGCCTATACTGGAGTGTTTGTCAAATCCTGCAATAGGGAAGATGACAACCCACAGAAAGTATGCTTCCCTCAATGAAGTGATCACAAAGATCTAACCACACAGACAAAATGCAAGGGTTAATAACCGCTCAATAATGTGGTGTTAATGTTGCAATACCATAACTACCCAGCACAAAGTGCATAATTCATGTGCAGAAAAACTGCAACAATATTCAGATCCTGGTCATGTAGCACAAAATAAAGCCCTGATGAACATGTGCCAAGGATGGAGTACAGTTAGAAAAATAACTCAGAAATGTACACATGTGGCCTGCGAGGGGAAGGGAGAGGCAGAGCTAAAAAATGCAAAAGCCCAAAAACCTCAATCCCACAAAGAACCCCCATCATACCAATAGTCCAGAACCATGAAAAAGAGTCTGTGTGAAGTGGGGAAGCAACATGTGGGTAAGGCTCCCACGCGTATCGCCGCCCGGATAGCGGCTTCCTCAGGGCCGCGCTTAGTTACATAGTTACATAGTTATTAAGGTTGAAGGAAGACTTTAAGTCCATCTAGTTCAACCCATAGCCTAACCTAACATGCCCTAACATGTTGATCCAGGGGAAGGCAAAGCAAAAAAAACCCATGTGGTAAGAGTAAGCTCCATCATGGGGAAAAAAATTCCTTCCCGACCCCACATACGGCAATCAGACTAGTTCAAGGAATCTAATATATATACCCTGTAATATTATACTTTTCCAGAAAGGTATCCAGTCCCCTCTTAAATTGAAGCAATGAGTCACTCATTACAACATCATATGGCAGAGAGTTCCATAGTCTCACTGCTCTTACGGTAAAGAATCCGCGTCTGTTATTATGCTTAAACCTTCTTTCCTCCAGACGTAGAGGATGCCCCCTTGTCCCTGTCACCGGTCTATGATTAAAAAGATCAGCAGAAAGGTCTTTGTACTGTCCCCTCATATATTTATACATTAACATAAGATCACCCCTTAGTCTTCTTTTTTCCAAACTAAATAGCCCCAAGTGTAATAACCTATCTTGGTATGGCAGACCCCCCAGTCCTCTAATAACCTTGGTTGCTCTTCTCTGCACCCGCTCCAGTTCAGCTATGTCTTTCTTATACACCGGAGACCAGAACTGTGCACAGTATTCTAAGTGTGGTCGCACTAGTGACTTGTATAGAGGTAAAATTATGTTCTCCTCATGAGCATCTATGCCTCTTTTAATGCATCCCATTATTTTATTTGCCTTTGTAGCAGCTGCCTGACACTGGCCACTGAATATTAGTTTGTCATCCACCCATACACTCAGGTCTTTTTCATTGACGGTTTTGCCCAGAGTTTTAGAATTAAGCACATAGTTATACATCTTATTACTTCTACCCAAGTGCATGACCTTACATTTATCCCCATTAAAGCTCATTTGCCATTTATCAGCCCAAGCTTCTAGTTTACATAAATCAGCCTGTAATATAAAATTGTCCTCCCCTGTATTGATTACCCTGCAGAGTTTAGTGTCATCTGCAAATATTGAAATTCTACTCTGAATGCCCCCTACAAGGTAATTAATAAATATGTTAAAAAGAAGAGGGCCCAATACTGACCCCTGTGGTACCCCACTACTAACCGTGACCCAGTCCGAGTGTGCTCCATTAATAACCACCCTTTGTTTCCTATCCCTGAGCCAACTCTCAACCCACTTGCACATATTTTCTCCTATCCCCATTATTCTCATTTTATGTATCAACCTTTTGTGTGGTACCGTATCAAAAGCTTTTGAAAAGTCCATATACACTACATCCACTGGGCTCCCTTGGTCCAGTCCGGAACTTACCTCTTCATAGAAGCTGAACCTGATGTTTACCCTGGTTACCAGTATAAAATGTAAAAAAACAAACAGTACATACTCACCTTCGCGTCCCCCGGCGTCCGCTTCCTGCACTGACTGAGCGCCGGCCCTAACAGCAGAGCGGTGACGTCACCGCTGTGCTGTGCTTTCACTTTACGGCCGGCAGTCAGTCAGTGCGGGAAGCAGACGGCAAGGGACCTGACGGACACCGGAATGTGAGTATGTAGTGTTTGTTTTTTTTTACATTTACGATGGTAACCAGGGTAAACATCGGGTTACTAAGCGCGGCCCTGCGCTTAGTAACCCGATGTTTACCCTAGTTACCAGTGAAGACATCACTGAATCCGTGTCACACACACCGATTCAGCGATGTCAGCGGGACCTCAACGATCAAAAAAAGGTCCAGGCCATTCCGACACGACCAGCGATCTCAAAGCAGGGGCCTGGTCGCTGCTACGTGTCAAACATAGCGAGATCGCTACTGAGGTCGCTGTTGCGTCACAAAACTTGTGACTCAGCAGCGATCTCGCTAGCGACCTCGCTTAGTGTGACGGGGGCTTTAGAGATGTCGACATGAAGGTCTGACCAGATGGAGAAGAAACAGGAGAAAGCTGCTCTAATCAGATGAGACGTCAGCGGTAAGTACCTGGATGTAGATATTATTCTGTATCTGCACTGTGTGATGTGGAGTGATAATGTTATCTGTAAAATCCCTTATTCTACATTCTCACATTTGTGTGAAAATATCCGTGTGCTTCCAAGTTTTTTTTTATCGGATGGCACACGGACTAGAGATTTATAGGTCCATTCGCACATACATGAAAATCACAGATGTGAGAATGAGATCTGTGAGGGTCAGAGAATGTCCTGTTCTGATCTGATTTTGAGGATAAGAATAGGACATGCTCAATGCATCTGTAAAAGCTTGCAGCACACCAACACTGCACACAGATACAGGGATGTAGCCTTATTATGTATAGCACAGTCCCTTTGTATATACTGTACTCACTTATTATGCATGGCAGAGTCCCTTAGTATGTAGTGTACTCACTTGTGTATAACACCATCCTTAGTTACATAGTTTTCTATTTTATTATATATAACACTGTCCCTTATTACGTACCAGCTTCTCTAGTTATATATGGTGCCGTCTCTTATCATAAAGCTTCCTCTGCTGTTATGTACAGCACCATCTCTTAGGCTAGGTTCACATTAGCGTTTCTGTGCGCAGCGTATCAGCTGCATGTGCAAACGCATGCCAAAGCGCATGCAAAAGCATGCTTACGCCTGCACATCATTTTGAGCATGACGCAAACAAAAACGCTGCATGTGCATGCCTTTAACCCCTTAGTGACAGAGCCAATTTGGTACTTAATGACCGAGCCAATTTTTGCAATTCTGACCACTGTCACTTTATGAGGTTATAACTCTGGAACGCTTTAATGGATCCCGCTGATTCTGAGAATGTTTTTTCGTGACATATTTTACTTCATGTTAGTGGTAAAATTTGTTCGATGTTACTTGTGATTATTTATGAAAAAAACGGAAATATGGTGAAAATTTTTTACAATTTGCAATTTTCAAACTTTGAATTTTTATGCCCTTAAATCAGAGAGAGATGTCACACAATATAGTTAATAAATAACATTTCCCACATGTCTACTTTACATCAGCACCACTTTGGAAACAAAATTTTTTGGGGGTAGGAAGTTATGAGGGTTAAAAGTTGACCAGCGAATTCTCATTTTTACAACAAAATTTACAAAACCATTTTATTAGGGACCATCTCACATTTAAAGTCACGTTGAGGGGTGTACATGACAAAAAAATACCAAAACTTGACACGATTCTAAAAACTACACCCCTCAAGGTGCTCAAAACCACATTCATTAAGTTTATTAACCCTTTACGTGCTTCACAGGAACTCAAACAATGTGGAAGGAAAAAATGAACATTTAACTTTTTTTTGCAAACATTTTACTTCAGAACCAATTTTTTTATTTTCACAAGTGTAAAAAGAGAAAATGAACCACAAAATTTGTTGTGCAATTTGTCCTGAATATGCCGATACCCCAAATATAGGGGTAAACCACAGTTTGGGCACACAGCAGAGCTTGAAACAGAAGATGCGCCGTTTTAAAACGATACAGAATTGGCAGGAATTCAGATCGGACGCCATGTCGCGTTTGGAGAGCCCCTGATGTGCTTAAACAGTGGAAACCCCCCACAAGTGACACCATTTTGGAAACTAGACCCCTTAAGGAACTTATCTAGATGTGTGGTGAGCACTTTAAACCCCAAGGTGCTTCACAGAAGTTTATAACGTAGAGCCGTGAAAATAAAAAATCTAATTTTTTCTACAAAAATGATCTTTTTGCCCCAAAATTTTTATTTTCACAAGGGTAACAGGAGAAATTAGACCATGAAAGTTGTTGTGCAATTTATCCTGAGTACGTCGATACCCCATATGTGGGGGTAAACGACAGTTTGGGCGCATGGCAGAGCTTGGAAGAGAAGGAGTTCCGTTTGACTTTTTCAATGCAGAATTGGCTGGAATTGAGATCGGACATCATGTCGCGTTTGGAGAGCCCCTGATGTGCCTAAACAGTAGAAACCCCCCACAAGTGACCCCATTTTGGAACATAGACCCCCCCAAGGAATTTATCTAGATGTGTGGTGAGCTCTTTGAAAGCCCAAGTGCTTCACAGAAGCTTATAATGCAGAGTCGTGAAAATAAAAAATATTTTTTTTTCCACAAAAATGTTTTAGCCCCCAATTTTTTATTTTCCCAAGAGTAACAGGAGAAATTGGACCCCAAAAGTTGTTGGCCAATTTGTCCTGAGTACGCTGATACCCTATGTGTGGGGGGACCACTGTTTGGGCACACATCGGGGCTCAGAAGGGAAGTAGTGACGTTTTAAAATGCAGACTTTGATGGAATGGTCTGCGGGCGTCATGTTGCATTTGCAGAGCTCCTGATGTACCTAAACAGTAGAAACCCCCCACAAGTGACCCCATTTTGGAAACTAGACCCCACAAAGAGCTTATCTAGATGTGTGGTGAGCACTATGAACCCCCAACTGCTTCACAGATGTTTATAATGTAGAGCCATGACAATTAAAAATCATATTTTTTCCACAAAAATGATTTTTCACCCCCAAATTTTTACTTTTACAAGGGTAACAGGAGAAATTGGAACCCAAAATTTATTGGGCAATTTATCCTGAGTATGCTGATACCCCATATGTGGGGGGGGGGACCACTGTTTGGGTGCATGGCAGAGCTCGGAAGGGAAGGAGCACCGTTTTGGAATGCAGACTTTGATAGAATGGTCTGTGGGCGTTATGTTGCGTTTGCAGAGCCCCTGATGTACCTAAACAGTAGAAACCCCCCACAAGTGACCCCATTTTGGAAACTAGAGCCCCTAAGGAACTTATCTAGATGTGTGGTGAGCACTTTGAACCCACAAGTGCTTCACAGAAGCTTATAATGTAGAGTCGTGAAAATAAAAAATATTTTTTTTCCACAAAAATGAATTTTTTAGCCCCCAATTTTTATTTTCCCAAGGGAAACATGAGCAATTGGACCCCAGAAGTTGTTGTCCCATATGTCCTGAGTACGCTGATACCCCATGTGTGGGGGGACGACTCTTTGGGCATACATCGGGGCTCGGAAGGGAAGTAATGATGTTTTTAAATGCAGACTTTTATGGAATGGTCTGCTGGCGTCATGTTGCATTTGCAGAGCTCCTGACGTACCTAAACAGTAGAAACCCCCATAAGTGACCCTATTTTGGAAACTAGACCCCCCAAGGAACTTATCTAGATATGTGGTGAGCATTTTGAACGCCCCAGTGCTTCACAGAAGTTTAACGCAGAGCCGTGAAAATAAAAAATCATTTTTTTTCCACAAAAATCATTTTTTAGCCACCAATTTTTTTTTATTTTCGCAAGGGTAACAGGAGAAACTGGACCCGAAAAGTTGTTGTCCAATTAGTCCTGAGTATGATGATGCCCCATATGTGAGGGAAAACCACTGTTTGAGCGCACGGCAGAGCTCAGAAGGGAGGGAGCACCATTTGACTTTTTGAGAGCAAAATTGTCTGTCTCGTTTGGAGACCCCCTGCTCTACCTAAACAGTTGTAACCCCCCCAATTCTAACTCCAACCCTAACCCCAACCAAACCCCTAACCATAATCCCAACCCGATCCATAATCCTAATCACAACTCTAACCCCAAAACACCCCTCTCCCTAATCCCAACCCTAACCATAACCCTAATCAAAACCCTAAGCCCAACACACCCCTAATCCTAATGTCAACCCTAACTTCAAACCTAACCCTAATCCCAATACACCCCTAACCCTAATCCCAATACACCCTTAACCCTAATCCCAACCTTAGCCCTAATCCGAAACCTAACCCTAATTCCAAACCTAACCCTAATGCCAACCCTAACCCTATGCCAACCCTAACCGTAATCCAAACCCTAATCCCAACCCTAACCCTAATCCCAACTCTAACCCTAAATTTAGCCCCAACCCTAGCCCTAAATTTAGCCCCAACCCTATCTTTAGCCCCAATCCTAACCCTAGCCCCAACCTTACCTTTAGCCCCATCCCTAACCCTAAATTTAGCCCCAACCCTAACTTTAGCCCCAATCCTAACCCTAGCCCCAACCCTAACCCTAACTTTAGCCCCAACCCTAACCCTAAATTTAGCCCCAACCCTAACCTTAACTTTAGCCCCATCCCTAACCCTAACTTTAGCTCTAACCCTAACCCTAACCCTAGCCTTAACCCTAACCCTAGCCCTAACCCTAGCCCTAACCCTAATTGGAAAATAGAAATACATACTTTTTTTATTTTATTACTTTTTTCTAACTAAGGGGGTGATAAAGGGGGGTTATTTACTTACTTATTTATTTTTTATTTTGATCACTGTGATAGGATCTCACAGTGACGAAAATAAAACAAGAGGAACAATCTTCCTCTGCTGGCCGGCAGATCACGGCGAGCGCACTGCGCATGCGCCCACCATTTTCTTCCTGGAGGAAGAAGCCGGCGGCCAGGAGGGGACGCAGGAGGACCCAGGGACACCGGTAAGTATGACAGGGTCCCCGATCCCCCTATTTCTCTGTCCTCTGATGTGCGATCACATCAGAGGACGGAGAATGAGACACAGCTTTTTTTTTTTTGCGGTCGCCGGTAAACGGTTATTTATCGGCGATCACAAAACAGGGGTCGGTAAAAACTGCCCCGGTCATGTTATTTGGGGTCTCGGCTACCCCCCGGCAGCCGAGACCCCAAAGATCTGAGAGGTGCCTGCCGGCGGGCGCACTGTGCATGTGCCCACCATTTTTTCCCCGGAAAAAGATGGCGGTGTCCATCGGGAGCCACGAGGAGCATCGGGGGAGACGAATGAGTATCGGGGGCGATCGGAGACCCCATTTCTCTGTCCTCTGATGTGCAATCACATCGGAGGACAGAGAAATTAAATGGCAAATCGCTTTTTATTTGCGACCGCCGGTAAACGGTTAATTACCGGCGATCGCAACTCAGGGGTTGGTAAAAACCAACCCGAATCATGTTCTCTGGGGTCTCAGCTACCCCCGGCAACCGGGACCCCAGAGAAAATCCGACTCTGGGGAGCGCTATACACTTTTTCCACAGCGCTGCTAACTAACGTCGCTGTGGTTTAAGTACCCTTAACTGCTGCTGTTAAAAGGCGTATCGGCGGTCGTTAAGGGGTTAAATGCGTTTTGGCATTCGTTTGTGTTTTCTATGCGCATGGTGGAGGCGATGACATCATTTTTTGTACATGTGCAGTCTAAAGTATGCATGCATATCGAACTCGTACCAATGCGCTCCCATAGACAGTAATGCACACCAAAAACCACTCATACGTATGCATCCACATGTAAACGCATGCAAAAGCATGTCCCTGCGTACACCATGTTAAAGATATGTATGCATGACGCATGCGGATCAATGCGGATCGTACGCTGTGCACACAGATGTAAATGTGAACCCGCCTTACATAGTGTATTCTTGTTATTTTTGTTATTCGCAGCACCCTCTTTTATTACACAGTCCTCTTGCAGATATAAAATGACTGCTGATGGAGCAGTCGGTGACCAGACGACCAGTCCATAAGGTACTCCATTAGAAAATAAGCTTTCCCATGCTCCATCAGCCGTCATTGCATTATACGTCTAACAAGACAGGACGGTATGTGATAAAGACAGGGTTCTATATAACGGATGGTGTAGAGCCGTTCAGAACAGAGGTGTGCAGAGCCGTGCACACAGACAGAAGCCAAGCCAGGTGTCGCAGTAGCCACAGAGAGGAGTGCTGTACGGTTTGGACCCTTCTATACTGCAAAATGGGTAAGGAACTCAGGGTTAGGGAGGTCTTTATAATGATGGAACATTTGATTCTGGGCTCCTAAATGGACCTACATATTAGATATACCTACCACCCTGTCCTGGTGTTTTTATCTCACTTACTTATAATGCACTGGGTACTTTACTAATGAATTTGTATGTGGCATTACTAGGAGGTCACACTGTTTCTGTGCTAGCTTAGTTCCCCTCTCTGAACATATAATAACCCTGTGATATTTGATTTAAACTTTATTCTTTGTATATAATTTAGTTTGTAATAAACTTATTCCTGTTTAAACTGATCTGGATTTGTACTCCACGTTCTTTGGGTGTGATGATTCATATTTTGGAGTGTCCTTTCAGTTTTCTGGTGCGGTCTTTCTGCTATTAGCTCCTCAACATGGTGTTGAGCATATATTAGAGAGATCTGTTTTTATGTTTTCTATTTTGGGCTGTATTAACTACATTAGCGCCAAGCAGTTCAGTGTCACCCGCCAACAGCGGGGACCAGGAGAGCGGGACGTGAGGTGTGTGTCCAGTGACTGCCAGAGAGAATCACGTGCCGTACACTACGTGACCCTGAGTACCGCACACGCGCTGCCGAAGAGAGACCACATACAGAACTGACATTTGCGCCCTGACGTGGACACAGAATAGTTGTCCTGACCCTTGGTATCCGACCACACCTGTTAAGACAGTTAAGGAGCCACGTTGGGCTCATACAGGTCTGTGGCCCATACCTGTATTAGCCACATCAGTATATGGACAAGGGGCAGTGGAAGGTACCGGAAACTGACCACTGTCACCAGAGGATGGGTATTGTTGTGTGCTGCTGAGCCCCATTAGTAAGGACACCATGCCCACCGTTGCCGGCACTATAGAGTACGCAGCAGGAGCTGCAGTATTTGGACTTCCTGTAACCCTTGCTACTGTATTGTCATTATTTGTACCGTCGTACTTCAGTTTGCCACTTATACTGTTTAACCCTTACCTCCCTGCGTGGAGTGCTTCCCCTGTAAATAAACCTGTTAACCCTTGCTCTGCCTCCCATCATCACTGCATTATTATTATTGTACATTTTTATAGCGCCATTTATTCTGTGGCGTTTTACATGTGAAAAGGGGCAAATATAGACAAATACAACTAAACATGAGCAAAAAACAAGGCACACAGGTACATAAGGAGGAAGGACCCTGCCCGTGAGGGCTCACTGTCTGCAGGGGATGGGTGAGGATACACTAGAAGGGGGTAGAGCTGGTTGTGCAGCGGTTCAGTAGGTTGAGGATCACTGCAGGCTGTAGGCTTGTCAGAAAAGATGAGTCTTCAGGTTCTTTTTGAAGTTTTCTATGGTAGGCGGGAGTCTGATGTGTTGTGGTAGAGAGTTCCAGAGTATGGAGGAAGCACTTCTTTGTTTGATTGCTTTCGACTATCCATCATCCTTTTGATTACATTCCAGAGGATTTCAATGGGGTTCTGGTCTGGAGAATGGGCTGCCCATGACAGGGTTTTGATGTGGTGGTCTCTTATTTTTTGTCAGAGCTGTAATGTATACATTGTCCTGTGTTTGCAAGGAAGAAATATGGTCGACCAACAGTGCCTTGTCTCTTCTTAATTCTGTGTTAATTTGCTCTTCATTGATTAATATAGCTTGTATCTCAGCAATTTGACTGCTTAAAGGGAACCTGTCACCCCGTTTTTTGAAGATGAGCTAAAAATAGCGTTAAATAGGGGCAGAGCTGGGCGTTACATTAGTGTCTTTTGTGTGCCTTTATTACCCACCTATGCTGCCGAAATACCTTTGCAAAGTCGCCGTTTTGTGCTGTCACTCACGCTGGTCTGGTCCTATGGGCGTGGTGACAGCGCTGTTTCTCCCCCAGATCAGGCTCATCATTCTGTTGGTGGCGTAGTGGTGTGCGCATGTCCAACAGAGAATATCCACTGCCCAGGTGATGAAAAAGAGCGCGATCTGCGCTATTCAGCCATTTACCGGTGGGCGCGGCCATCTTCCTGTGGCTGCGCGTGTACAGATGGAGCGCTCTGCTGCCCGGGGCTTCAGGAAAATGGCCGCCGCGATCTCCATCTGCACACATGTGGCATCCCGTGGCCATTTTCCTGAAGCCCCGGGCAGCAGAGCGCTCCATCTGCGCACGCGCGGCAGAAGAAAGATGGCCGCGCCCACCGGTAAACGGCTGAATAGCACAGATCGCGCTCTTTTTCATCACCTGGGCAGTGGATATTCTCTATTGGACATGCGCACACCACTACGACACCAACGGAATGATGAGCCTGATCTGCGGGAGAAACAGCGCTGTCACCACGCCCATAGGACCAGACCAGCGTGAGTGACAGCACAAAACGGCGACTTTGCCAAGGTATTTCGGCAGCATAGGTGGGTAATAAAGGCACACAAAGACACTAATGTAACGCCCAGCTCTGCCCCTATTTAACGCTATTTTTAGCTCATCTTCAAAAAACGGGGTGACAGGTTCCCTTTAATGTAATGGTTCTTAAATCTTGTAGACCATTCCAGGTCAATCTGTCCCATCAAATCCTTGAAATGCTCCGTCTCCTTTTCCAGAAATGCCTCCTGCAGTTGCACCTGCTTGATAAGCTGCCCTTCTTTGTCTTTGACACTTATAAATTGAGCAACACTAGCAGAACTGTGGCTATAGTTGTCTTCCTCAAGTGCTTTCTGTATTTCCAGCTGTTTGGTAAGTTCCAGTAGTTGAGCTTGTAAGGCATTGTTCTCACTGGTCAGATCTGCACAGTCGCTCATCATGTTCTGTCTCAGCACACATTCCTGTTCAGAAAATAGGTCGTTTTCACAAATTTGCTGATGGAGGAAACTTATTTCATTCCTTAAATTAAGTGTCAGCTGATTCGGAGTCATGGTTGTGTGTTTGATCAGTTTTTCCTCCATTTCATGCCTGGCTGAATTCACTTTCAGCAGCTCAATTCTCTACTGTGACAGTTGTTTGTCCATCTCTTTTTATTGCTCAGCTGTGTCTGAAAAGTAGATATTCTTTGTCGACTGTTGGTTATGCAGCGCCCCAGAGTCCTGGTCGTTGCAGTACTGACGCTCCGCCGCTAAGGGGAGTGATGGTACGTCTGATGGCACTTAAGGAGTTCACCTGACCAGGTATCACAGTCACACTTTACACTTCACATTCTGACCACCAGGGGGAGCAAAGGGTTCTATGTATTAGGCCACTCCTCACAATCTGGTAAAACTGGGGGCCAGATAGGAAGTTAGTCAGAAGCTGACTGGGTTGGAACCTGGCAACATCCTGTGGCAGGGGGTGTTGCAGGGGAAGATTCAGGGGGGTCTCTGTCAGGGGTGGGATCCTGACAGTGGCCTAGCGAACAGAACAGAACGTTACGGAGCCGCGCCTGCACTCGAATGCGGTGGCATCCTAAGAAAGGTAAAGAAGCGAGGTTTACTGTGGAGAAGTGAGAAACGAGATCGCAGCAAAAAGGAGATAAAGCCAGTAGGATTCATGCCGTAAGATCGAGGCAACATCCTACTGAGGCGCGTAGCCGGTGGCCGGAACGCCGAGGAAGTATTAGGCTCCAAGCAATACTTCAAACAGCGGCAGGACAGTTAATTTTAGGTTGGCTGTCTCACCTAAATCACCTAAGCAGACATAGGGCGCAATTGTGGGAGAGGGGCGACGCTAGGGTCCCGGAAGAACTCCAGGCCTACCCGTCATACGGGTGCCTCCTATCCATATCATCTGGGGGACGGAGAAGAACATCAAAATAGATACGAGTTGTGAGAGAAGAACATCAGAAACAGACACAACAGTTGTGAGGACTATCCCATGGTGCTCAGCAGGGAGGTACTACAACACACAGGCGCTAGAAGGTAGGCACTGATTTCCACCTGCAAAGGGAACTCTGGATGTGCCTTCGGACTGGCCGGTCTCAGCCAGCCCTGTTAGCAGTACTCTGGATTGAGGATCCTGAAGCCTTCAGTAAAGAGGTAAAGAGACTGCCACCCTGTGTCCTCGTTATTCATCGCGACCTGCACCACGCACCATCCTCTCATCTTTCATTGGACGCCCCTTAGCAGGGTCACTGACCGGGTCTAGCCACCGTGACAATCCCAGGACCGAGACTGAGAGGCTCAGTACCGAGTACCCCGCGGCCCTGCGTCTGGGGGCGCTCCAACTTGGCGTCACGAACAGGATCTACTTAAGCCTGAAGGATCAGGTCATGTGTGCCTTGGAACTGTGTCTGAATTGTGCTTGAACTGTGATTTATTGCAAAGACTGTGGATTGCCACTTGCCGCCAAAAGTTCCCGCCATAACCGCCACCATTGCAGCACCACGGGGAGCGCAGAAGAAGAAGGGCGTGCCATGGGAGGAGACTATCAAAACGGCCCCAAAAGTGGCGACCGCCCCCTCCGACTACTGTTGCGAGATGATGACCTGCCCAGAAGCAGAGGAGAACCGCCCCCTTATTTGCAACGTTGGGAACGAGAGGAAGGAGAAGCTACGCCCTCAGAAAATGGAGGGGCAACGTGCATGTGCCACCGAAGATCCCGGAGCAGGGATGGCAACCAGCGAGTCCCAGAGCGACGGCGAAGTGATCCCGGCCTGTCCTCACCCACCGGAGACGGACCCGAACCCACTGCTGCTGGAGGATCCGGACTTCTCGGAGCTGCAGGTGGCGGAGCCGAGCCAGCCTATCCCGAACGCGGAGCCAGCCGCTGTGAAGCCACGGAAGTCAGAGCCGGGCGACAGGGTCTCATTGGAGGAACCGCAGTCCGGGCTGCAGCGGATTCCAGTGTCCTTGTCAACGGAACAGATCGACATCGGTGGAATCACATCAGACGCAGGTATGGAAAGCGTCCCTGCTCCCCTGACCGACCCTGCTCCCCCGACCGATCCTGCTCCCGTGACCGCTCCCCAGCCAGACAATAATCGAGTTTTCACTGCTGAGCTGGTAGTGCTAACCCCAGGCACCATGGAGAAGCTGGTGCCTCCGTTACCAACAACGATGGGGAAACCGCTAGACGTGAGCTCAGAGGGGGTGCTCTTCCAGTGGGATACCCCACGGATCGGGCTGGATGGGGCCAGGCAGGAGGGCTTCAGCATTGCTGCGCTCACCTGGGAACAGTATAAGCAATGCTTAATTCTACAATGGCAAAACCAAAAAGAGACAGAACCAAATGACCCACCAAAAGTACAAAGACCAAAGACTGAACACAACAGGAGGAACTCGGTAAGGCAGGGGACTGTACTAGCCTTTCACCCGAAGCGGGGTTGGGGCTCTATACAAGAACCGGGACTGCCGACTGAAATCTTCTTTACCAGCTGCAATGTGAAAACCCCGTTCCGCAATAGATGTGACAATCAGCTACCATGTAAAGGGGACCAGGTGACCTACACTCGCCACCGGAGTGCGCAGGGGTGGTGCGCTCGAGACGTCCAACGATGCGAGCCGGCAGTAGCGCCACCTGTTGTCCCGACTACGACTAACCCGGATTTGACCAACGCCACTACTGTCGCCACGGTGTGTATTATCGCCGCTACTGAACTTGCAACTACAGCTGACATTCGAATCCAGACACCGGGTGATCTGACTGCGCCTGGGAGACCAACCAATGATACCGATCCTGCATCCGCCGAAGACAGAGGACCACAGCCTTACCGGCCGAGGGTGTCCGTCACCAGCTGATGCAGTGTAACCTCCTGTAAAGATAAACCTCGGAACCACGAGTATGTAAATAGTTAACTGTTTGTTTTCCTGCTTTTTGTTGCTAATACCCGACCAGGGTCGTTCTTAAAGGGATCCCTTCGTTTACCCGGGATCCCTATTGATTTTTTAATTTTGCTTTTGTTTTCATTTTTGCTTTTGTTCAACAATGTTACAAAGACTGCCGAATCATGGACGGTGAATGGTTCACAAACTGTATTGTAAATAGTTTGCACCTTCTTAAAGGTGCCCCTTACTGGTTTTACAAGAAGGAGAGCTTTGTGAAGAGACTGTTCCTGAGTACAGCATGGAAGCTCTTGCCTTAACTGGACTTGCAGATGAAGAGAGTCTGCATTACCTCAAAGAGACTTGGTTCCCTCTTAAAGGGAACGTTCACTAGTTGCACTTGAAGTATAATGTTGTCTTAAAAGAAAGTAGATGGTAATAATGTTTTACATAGGAGTAATATGTAGTTAGCTAGATAGTTATAGAGAATGTTTAATAATGTTACTAGAGAATGAGGACAGGAAAGAGTTGAACACCGAGTTTCAATAGAGTTAACCCGTAGGGGTTAGTTAGTGAAGTCCTCCTGAGAGCCATAGAGAGATGGCTCAGTGATCCTGTACTAAGAAAAGAGGCAGTAGGCCTGGGCAGATAGACAGGCGGTCCTGCATATGAACAATCAGAGAGTAAAAAGAAAATGTTGCACTTAGAAGAGAAAAATAAAGAAAAAGTTAATTTATATTTTAGAGTTTTATAGTATTGGTAAGCCTTTAGTGGGTTCAGCTTATACGCCCTTAAAGGAAAAGTTAAATTATTGTTCAGAATTTGCACTTAGTAGAATACCCGGCTGGGTAATAGAAGTTATTTATAGTATGTTATTAAAAATATTTAACCATGTTTTGTTTGTAACGTTCAAGAGTCCTCACCTCCCATAAAGGGAAGCACTGTTATTATTACTTGTTCATTGCATTTCAAAATTTGTATGTCTTTTGCTGACATGTATTGTTGTTTCCTTCCCAGTCCAGGAGTACTGGATTTAACCGGGGGGAGTGCAGCGCCCCAGAGTCCTGGTCGTTGCAGTACTGACGCTCCGCCGCTAAGGGGAGTGATGGTATGTCTGATGGCACTTAAGGAGTTCACCTGACCAGGTATCACAGTCACACTTTACACTTCACATTCTGGCCACCAGGGGGAGCAAAGGGTTCTATGTATTAGGCCACTCCTCACAATCTGGTAAAACTGGGAGCCGGATAGGAAGTTAGTCAGAAGCTGACTGGGTTGGAACCAGGCAATATTCTGTGGCAGGGGGTGTTGCAGGGGAAGATTCAGGGGGGTCTCTGTCAGGGGTGGGATCCTGACAGTGGCCTAGCGAACAGAACAGAACGCAGCCGCGCCTGCACTCGAATGCGGTGGCATCCTAAGAAAGGAAAAGAAGCGAGGTTTACTGTGGAGAAGTGAGAAACGAGATCGCAGCAAAAAGGAGATAAAGCCAGTAGGAGTCGTGCCGTAAGATCGAGGCAACATCCTACTGAGGCGCGTAGCCGGTGGCCGGAATGCTGAGGAAGTATTAGGCTCCAAGCAATACTTCAAACAGCGGCAGGACAGTTAATTTTAGGTTGGCTGTCTCACCTAAATCACCTAAGCAGACATAGGGGGCAATTGTGGGAGAGGGGCGACGCCAGGGTCCCGGAAGAACTCCAGGCCTACCCGTCATACGGGTGCGTCCTATCCATATCATCTGGGGGACGGAGAAGAACATCAGAATAGATACGAGTTGTGAGAGAAGAACATCAGAAACAGACACAACAGTTGTGAGGACTATCCCGTGGTGCTCAGCAGGGAGGTACTACAACACACAGGCACTAGAAGGTAGGCACTGATTTCCACCTGCAAAGGGAACTCTGGATGTGCCTTCGGACCGGCCGGTCTCAGCCAGCCCTGTTAGCAGTACTCTGGATTGAGGATCCTGAAGCCTTCAGTAAAGAGGTAAAGAGACTGCAACCCTGTGTCCTCGTTATTCATCGCGACCTGCACCACGCACCATCCTCTCATCTTTCATTGGACGCCCCTTAGCAGGGTCACGGACCGGGTCTAGCCACCGTGACAACCCCAGGACCGAGACTGAGAGGCCCGGTACCGAGTACCCCGCGGCCCTGCGTCTGGGGGCGCTCCAGTTACATTGGTCGTCTCACACTCTAACTCCTGCTTGCTTAGAAGTATCTCCATCTCCTTCTGAGACAGCCTTCTGTCAGGGAGCTCCTTCCCTTTCTTCAGTCGAACAATATCTTCAATCAGTTGTTGCTTTTCTTTGGAATGGGATTCTTCAGCTTCTCTGATCTGTCCTCTGAGAGATTCTTGATCTCGCTGAACCATGAGCATATGCGCATCTTTGCGCTTCCCTTCCAACTTCAGACCCTCAAATTCAGAACGCAGATCCTGTAGCTTCCTGTACAGATGATCCGCTTCTAGTGTGAGCTGAGGCTGAAGGTCTGTAGCCTTTTTAGTCTGCTCACGAAGGAAGTTAGCCTCAAGTTCAAGAAAGTAAATCTGTTGTTGCAGGTTCCTGATATATTCTCCTTCCACTTCAAATTTTGCAGACTCCATATTTTCTTTCCGCCCCATAGACTTCTATGTCCCGCTTTCCTGAAAGAACCTTACAAAACTGCCATGATTTCTCTTTTTGAATCATACCCTGATGATTTTGGCCTGATAACATGCACAGAAGTTGACACAAATGGGTTTGAATGGCTACTAAAGGTAACATCCTGTGTAATGTCAGCTGACATCAAGCCCAGGGGTTATTTATGGACAGGCGTATATAAGACAGCCCCATTACTAACCCCATAGTCAAATGTAATAAAGACAAACACAGAGTAAGGCCGGTTTCACACATCAGTGGCTCCGGTACGTGAGGTGACAGTTTCCTCACGTACCGGAGCCACTGACACACGTAGACACATTAAAATCAATGCATCTGTGCAGATGTCATTGATTTTTTGCAGACCGTGTCTCCGTGTGCCAAACATGGAGACATGTCAGTGTTCGTGGGAGCGCACGTATTACACAGACCCATTAAAGTCAATGGGTCCGTGTAAAACACGTACCGCACACGGACGTTCTCCGTGTGCCGTGCAGGAGACAGGCTCCAGTAAGCGCTGTCCCCCCCACATGGTGCTGAAGCCGCGATTCATATCTTCTGTGCAGCAGCGTTTGCTGTAAAGAAGATATGAATAATCCATTTTTTTAGTGGTATTTCATGTTTAAAATAAAGTTCCATGTCCCCACCCCCTGTGCGCGCCCCCCCCCCCCCGCTGTTCTGAAAATACTCACCCGGCTCCCTCGTTGGCTGTCGCTGCTTCCTGTCCTGGCCGCACCTTCTACTGTATGTATGCGGCCAGGACAGGACACTGCGATGGAGGCGGGTGAGTATTTTCAGAACAGCGTGGGGGCGCACAGGGGGTGGGGACATGGAGCTTTATTTTAAACACAAAATACCACTAAAAAAATGGATTATTCATATCTTCTTTACAGCAAACGCTGCTGCACAGAAGATATGAATCGTGGCTTCAGCACGATGCAGGGGACAGCGCTAAACTTTAGCGCTGTCTCTCCTGCACGGTCCGTGTGGTACCCAGGCGGCACACGGCTGCCGCACGTGTGCCACACGGATGGCCTACGTGAGCTCACGGACACACGGACACGGATAACTCCGGTACCGATTTTTTCCGGTACCGGAATTATCTGGGCGTGTGAGACTGCCCTAAGGTCCTTTATTTGAAATAAAAAGTCCCCAACCCTCTTTTACCTAGTTATTAACATCCACCTGTCCGCTGATAATTAATTTGTCCCGTAACAAGCCCAACTCAGCTACAAGGAATCTTTGCTGAGTGGTCACATAGGACACAGAACACACCGCTCATTATAGTGATGAATATGCCGCATATTCATCACTGTAATGAGCGGCACCACGTGACCACTCATACAGGACAAGCTGCGACGCTGAGAGGAAGCATCGAGGGAGCCAGGTGAGTATTTTATTTCCAGCGGGCGGGTGCACAGGTGGTGGGAGGGGGGTGGTGACAAGGATCTTTATTTTAAACACACAAAAAAAAACCCCAATGATTATTCATTCCTTCTCTCCAGCGAACGCTGCTGGAGAGAAGAAATGAATGGCGGCTTCAGCACCACAAGCTGGGGGGACAGCGCTTACTGTAGCGCTGTCTCCTGCACGGCACACGGACTGCACACTGACAGCATCCGTGTGCGGTACGTGTTTTACACGGACCCATTGACTTTAATAGGTCCGTGTGATCCGTGCGCTCCCACGAACACTGACATGTCTCCGTGTTTTGCACACGGACACACGGTCCGCAAAAAAATCAATGACATCTGCAGAGACACATTGATTTTAATGTCTCTACGTGTGTCAGTGTCTCCGGTACGTGAGAAAACTGACACCACACGTACCGGAGCCACTGACGTGTGAAACCGGCCTACAATTGTAAACAGGTTTTGAACGACGGTTGATCAGTAAATGATAACCAATTGGTGGGCGTTTACTGTCACCAATTGGTTCACATAACTGGACCCTGAAGTTACGTTCCTGAAGTTACGTTCACATGATACATTTTTGACACTGCATATATTTGCTGAGTCAAAAATGCAGTACAGTTCCTGCAAAGTGGGTCAAATTTATAGAAATCTCCTGTCCACTGTGCTTTTATTTTACAATAGTATGTGTAAGCTGAATTGCGATGAGTTTCATATCTGCAACAATTTCTTTTGCGGGTATGCTGAGTTTTATGTGCAGATTTTCCCCATAGACTTGCAGTAGATGAGGAAAATCTGCAGGTAAAAAATGTAAATGCACTTTTAGAGCATTTCTGCAGTGGAAACACATCAAAAGTGTATGTGACTCACACCTATGTAAATCAATAAAGTTTTGTCAAAGTTTTACCTGCGGATTAACCGTGGATTTACCACAGATTTTCAGCATTTTTTGTGCGGATTTCACCTGCATTTTACCACCTGCGGATTTCTATACAGGAACAGGTGTAAAACACTGCGGAATCCGCACAAAGAATTGACATGCTGCGGAAAATACAACGCAGTATTTTCCGCACCATGGGCACTGCGGATTTGGTTTTCCATAAGTTTACATTGTACTGTAAACCTGATGGAAAACCACTGTGGATCCGCAGCCAAATCCGCAACGTGTGCACACACCCTTATACTTTTTTCAATAAGATCATGCTGGCCATGACCAAAGACAAAGATTTGCTACTCCAGACTGGGATCTAAATAACCAGAGTGGGCTATTAGTGTCCATCTCCAAGCACCTGGGGCACCTATTGTTTACCCCCTGCTAATACTAAGCCTATACATATTTCAGCTTGCAAATTTTTAAGTATATTGCATAGTTAATGGAAAAGGTAATATAAACTAAAAAGTTATGGACCTTAGAAGGAAGGGATAAAAAAATGTAAGCACAAAAACAAAAATGGACTCCAACTGAAAGGAGTTAAAAGGCCTTTTAACATTTATTGCTTATCAACAGGATATTTCTGGGAACCCATGTGTATTGAAAATGAAGCCCCGAGAACACTAAGGGTATGTGCACACATTGCGGATTGTATTGCAGATTTTTCAGTGCGGATTCTAAAAAATCCGCAGGTAAAACTGGATTTACTGAGCATTTTGTGCAGATTTCACCTGTGTTTTTACACCTGCGGATTCCAATTATGCAGCAGGTGTAAAACGCTGCGGAATCCGCACAAAGAATTGACATGCTGCGAAAAATAAACTGCAACGTTTCAGTGTGAAATTTTCCGCAGCATGGGCACTGTGGATTTGGTTTTCCATAGGTTTACATGGTACTGTACAATGCATGGAAAACTGCTGCGAATCCGCAGCGTCAAATCCGCAACGTGTGCACATACCCTAACAAACAACACTATGCTGTAATTCTAAGTATTCCAAATAATTAATCAAGCAATCTAATTACTGCTTTTTTGGGTCCTGTAAGGGGACAAATGATACAATTATGCTTTAAAACATTAGTAAACAAATACCCCACCCCCTCACCAAAGAAAAAATAAAATAAAAAATAATCATTTTAAATTAGAATGAAGATAATTTTAAATTTTTATACTCCTTTTTTTGTTATAGACAGTTAAACGAGCTGCCCAGGTTTGAGATCACAACATAGAGTGACTGCAGACAATCATCCCAAACTTGAATAAACTCTTTAAAGGAAACCTGTTACCAGGTTTTTTCCATATAGAGTAGGGCCAGCACCTGTAAGCACTATGGGACAGCATTCTAGTATTCTGTATTTAAGTCCCCAATGCGCTGTGCATCACACAAAACATATTTTTTGTTATGCTCACCTACGCCGGGGCCTGGTCGATGAGCGATGCCGGTTTTTATCTGACATCTCCTCTCTTCTTGTGATTGCCGTCACCCTTCTTGCTTCATTTGGATGATGCGTCCTACATCATTCACACAGTGTCCATCATCTCGCTCCTGCTCAGGCGCACTTTTCTCTGCTCTGCTGAGGGCAGAGGAATGTACTATAGTGCACGTGGTCGGCACTCTTTGCCCATTTCAGTACTTTCCTCTGCCCTTGGCAGGGCTGAGAGAAGTACACATGCACAGGAGTCCAATGACTGACACTGTGTGGATGACTCACGATGTGTCATCTACGTGAAATAAGAAGGGGGACGGTGATCGCAAGAAGAGAGGAGGCGTCGGATCAAGACCCGAGAAGCCCATCAGACTGGTTCACTTGGCCTTTGAAAAATCAGTATTATTATTATTATTTATTATTATAGCGCCATTTATTCCATAGCGCTTTACATGTGAGGAAGGGTATACATAATAAAAGACAAGTACAATAATCTCAATCAATGCAAGTCACGACTGGTACATGAGGAGAGAGGACCCTGCCCGCAAGGGCCCAGTCATGTCCACAAATTTGCAGATCTGACTGGTCTGAAAATATTATCATTTGCTTTAAGATGTCTACATATGGCATAGTTGTGTGAAGAATGTAAAAGTAGGTAACTTTTTGTCCTAGAGAAAAATCAGTTACTTTTTGTTATGTGGGGGAAGGATGCCTAACTGTATATGTTCTCCACACAAACGGCTTACTTTCAGTATTAACAGTAGAAAACTGTGTGCAGCTTGTTCTTTCATGACATGTATAACTCTGTACTGGAAATATTTGCATTATGCTCATAGACATGGTTCAACGTCAGTTTGAAAGGGATGTGACCAGCAAAAAAAGTTTCTTTCTGTGTTTGATCAGAGGAGATAAGCCATTTGTGGCAGGAACGTGCTACTCCATTTATATTTCAGTTGCATAAGGACAGAAATGATTGCAAGGTGACCACACATTTTTCTGCTTAACTGTCACTATTACAAAAATTGAACATATTCATAGGTATAGCTGTACTCACAGATGACAAACAATCTGTACCGCTAATTCTGGCCACTAAAGGATTATTATGGCAGAAGTAACAAGTAGAGTTCATAACCAGCACTGTCAGACAATCTAATGTGTATGGCGACCTCCAGATTATGCCCTGGCAGATGATGGCAGAGGAGAAAAGGATCCAGCAGTTTGAATGTACATACTCCATCCTTGTTTTCTCCCTGCAGATAAACCACTACCAGAGATGTCCTGCAGCGATGAATTACACTCTACCTATACAGATCATATACACTCTCAGGCCGGCATCACACTAGCAGTATTTGGTCAGTATTTTACATCAGTATGTGTAAGCCAAAACCCAGGAGTGGGTGATAAATGCAGAAGTGGTGACGTGTTTCTATTATACTTCTCTATTTGTTCCACTCCTGGTTTTGGCTTACAAATGCTGATGTAAAATATTGACCAAATACTGCTAGTGTGATGGCAGCCTCAATCGAATGAATGTGTATGGAGAAATCGGGAACAAGCATTCAGCTGACAGCAGGGTGATTCGTATGATTACATTAAAGCCGGGTTCACATAAGCATATGAAAAATCGTCTGATTTTCTTCCAGAAAACTCAGATGATTTTCATTCACTTTATCATCCGTGTACCTTCCATGTATTTGTTTTTTATGCCCATAAGACATCCACATGCATCTGTTTTTAACATCTGATTTTAAAGAGACATGCCCACTTTTTGCCCCAAGCAAGTTTCATGCCATCTTCACCTGATACCCAGCATAGAAGAGTGTGGTGTTTGAGTTTGCTCCCAGATTTGGCTTTTGACATGCTCAAATCATGACAAATTACACATTGAGGCCTACTGACCCTGCCTTTATGGTCTGCCTGGAGTCCCAAATGGGGAGCAGTGAAGAAGGGAAGAGGTAGAGGATGAGAGGAGAAGAAGATCATGGTCTCTACATGGACCTTCATCAGCACCCTGAGAAATGTGTCGCCTTTTGTAGGATGTGTATCCAGACCCTGATAAACTCCTTGAGGAGCTGCACCATGGCCTAGCATTCAAGGACACCAATATGAATTGTTGCATCTTATGTCACGCTAAGGTAAGCTAATGTTCTTTCATATTCCTTAATTCTTTTAAACCTTTTTTTCTATTGCCCACCTCTGTTGGGCCTTTGCGTTGGTAATGTAAATCCATGTCATTTTTGTGTTAATGCTTGTTTGCTATTGTGTTGCCTATCAAATGTTGGCATTTTACTGTTACTCTGTTGACTTTTGTAATTCCATAATACATTTGAAAATAGGGTGCACAACTAAATTCAAAAGAATATATTAACTATATCATTATAGAAGGGTGCAGCATAATTGAAGGAGAAGACAATGATTCCAAAAAAAGAGAGAAAGACCAAGGCATATAAAATGCGCACACCTAAATATGAAATGCAAAGTACAATTTTATTGACACCGAAAAGCACAAAAACACTTAAAAACATTTAAAAATAGGGAAACAGTGCCCCTGCATCCATGCAACAGTAATGTGATCCGCTATAGATTAAAAATACATATATAAACCAGAAATAAGAAGTCATTCATGATACCACAAAAATATATGTACAGATAACATGGTGTATAGGAGACACGAGGGTTAACGGCCGAGCATAGGCCAACATCTGATGGTACACGTATAGCTGTGCATGAGAATAAACAATACAAAGTATATATAACAACGCACAATCAATAGTGGGCGTCCCCACATAAGATGTTGTTGCCCAAAACATAGCAGAGCCTAAGTATCCCAATACATATCAAATATGCCCTCTGACCCCACCCCCATTTTTTTGGACAAATTCCACAAGTTTCTCTACCGAGCAGAGAGTTTGGGCAGCATGTCTGCAAGTGAAAAAAGTACATGTGGGTGGAGCATCCTGTTACCCCTACCACGGAGAGCAGTAAGTATTCATTGCTCTTCAGTAGCGCGCACAGTGTCACCCGCCGGCTTCCTGCAGTTGTCGGTGGGCTGTCACGTGTGTCGCTACTTAAAAGAAATTAATATTCACCACACTCCACTCCCATGAGTGTGGAATGCGGTGAATATTCATTCCTTTTAGTAGCGGCACACGTGACCGCCGGCAGCTGCAGGAAAGCTCCGGCTGACACTGTGCGTACTATTGAAGAGCAATGAATACTCACTGCTCTTCTCGCCCACAGTCCCAGCGTGCAGAGCAATGAGTATTCCGGGAACTGCCCTTCGGCTTGCAAGAAGCGCATGATGTCCCTACCATGTGCTGCTTACAAGTATAAAGCAGCTGCTGGCAAGGGAGCAGGATTCTGCGAGGGAGCGCCGGGAAAGTAAGTGTAATTTTTTTTTTTTTTAATGTTTTCTGATGGGGACCTGTCAACCAGGATGGGGGTGGGGGCCAATCATACCAGGATGCTAAAGAGAAATGAATATTCATTGCCCTCCACGCCCATGGTCGTGGAATGCAGTGAATATTCATTTCTCTTTAGCAGCGGGGACAGGAGTTAGCCGCAGAAGCCGGTTCCTGCCTCTGTGACTCGCTGCCCGCCGATGCCACTCCCTCACCTCCCCACCACAGCCAGAGCCTGTACATCCGAACCATAAGACGCACCCCCCATTTTCCTCCACATTTTTGGAGGAAAAGTGCATCTTATGGTCCAAAAAATAGGGTAACTTACTGTAGAACTATCTGTTGTGAAATTGGATTTTGGGCTCCCCCGGTGGCCACTGGTGGAATTGAACTGGTGTGCATCATCCCCTCTGTTCACCTGTTTCCATCAGGATGTGGGAGTCGCTATTTAGCCTTGCTCCTCTGTCACTTCCATGCCGGTCAACATTGTAATCAGAAGCCTTTCTGTGCATGTTCCTGCTGCTAGACAACTCCCAGCTAAGTTGGACTTTAGTCCTCGTTTGTTTTTGCATTTTGTTCCAGTTCACAGCTGTAGTTTCGTTTCTGTGTCTGGAAAGCTCTTGTGATCTGAAATTGCCACTCTGATGTTATGAGTTAATACTAGAGTCTTAAAGTAATTTCAGGATGGTGTTTTGATAGGGTTTTCAGCTGACCATGAAAGTGCCCTTTCTGTCTTCCTGCTATCTAGTAAGCGGACCTCAATTTTGCTAAACCTATTTTCATACTACGTTTGTCATTTTCATCTAAAATCACCGCCAATATATGTGGGGGCCTCTGTCTGCCTTTCGGGGAAATTTCTCTAGAGGTGAGCCAGGACTATATTTTCCTCTGCCAGGATTAGTTAGTCCTCCGGCCGGCGCTGGGCGTCTAGGGATAAAACGCAGGCAACGCTACCCGGCTACTGTTAGTTGTGCGGCAGGTTTAGTTCATGGTCAGTTTAGTTTCCATCCTTCCAAGAGCTAGTTCTTATGTTTGCTGGGCTATGTTCTCTTGCCATTGAGAACCATAACAGTTTGACCGGCCAGAAAAGGGTTAAATTAATTGACAGAGAAAGGAGAGAAAAGAGAAGTCTGCTGAAGATTTTTTTTTTTTTTTTTCCCTTCAGTTCTGAGTGTGCTTGTAATTGAATCTCTTGCAAGTCTGCCTATATTGCAGCCTTTCTCTCTCTCTCTCCTTCTAATCCTGGAATGGCTCTGTGTTCACCTGTTTAAAATGGATATTCAGAGTTTAGCTGCAGGTTTGAATAATCTCACCACGAAAGTTCAAAATTTACAAGATTTTGTTGTTCATGTTCCTATATCTGAACCTAGAATTCCTTTGCCTGAATTTTTCTCGGGGAATAGATCTTGCTTTCAAAATTTCAAAAATAATTGCAAGTTGTTTTTGTCCCTGAAGTCTCGCTCTGCTGGAGATCCTGCTCAGCAGGTCAGGATTGTGATTTCCTTGCTCCGGGGCGACCCTCAGGATTGGGCTTTTGCATTGGCTCCAGGGGATCCTGCGTTGCTCAATGTGGATGCGTTTTTTCTGGCCTTGGGGTTGCTTTATGAGGAACCTCAGTTAGAGCTTCAGGCGGAAAAGGCCTTGATGTCCCTATCTCAGGGGCAAGACGAAGCTGAAATATACTGCCAGAAATTCCGTAAATGGGCTGTGCTTACTCAGTGGAATGAGTGCGCCCTGGCGGCGAATTTCAGAGAGGGTCTCTCTGATGCCATTAAGGATGTTATGGTGGGGTTCCCTGTGCCTGCGGGTCTGAATGAGTCCATGACAATGGCTATCCAGATCGATAGGCGTCTGCGGGAGCGCAAACCTGTGCACCATTTGGCGGTGTCTACTGAGAAGACGCCAGAGAATATGCAATGTGATAGCATTCTGTCCAGAAGTGAACGGCAGAATTTCAGACGAAAAAATGGGTTGTGCTTCTATTGCGGTGATTCAACTCATGTTATATCAGCATGCTCTAAGCGTACTAAGAAGCTTGATAAGTCTGTTTCAATTGGCACTTTACAGTCTAAGTTTATTCTATCTGTGACCCTGATTTGTTCTTTATCATCTGTTACCGCGGATGCCTATGTCGACTCTGGCGCCGCTTTGAGTCTTATGGATTGGTCCTTTGCCAAACGCTGTGGGTATGATTTGGAGCCTCTTGAAACTCCTATACCCCTGAAGGGGATTGACTCCACCCCATTGGCTAGCAATAAACCACAATACTGGACACAAGTAACTATGCGGATTAATCCGGATCACCAGGAGATTATTCGCTTTCTTGTGCTGTATAACCTACATGATGTGTTGGTGCTTGGATTGCCATGGCTGCAATCTCATAACCCAGTCCTTGACTGGAAAGCTATGTCTGTGTTAAGCTGGGGATGTAAGGGGACGCATGGGGACGTACCTGTGGTTTCCATTTCATCATCTATTCCCTCTGAGATTCCTGAATTCTTGACTGAATATCGTGACGTTTTTGAAGAACCTAAGCTTGGTTCATTACCTCCGCACCGGGAGTGCGATTGTGCCATAGATTTGATTCCGGGTAGTAAATACCCTAAGGGTCGTTTATTTAATCTGTCTGTGCCTGAACATGCTGCTATGCGAGAATATATAAAGGAGTCCTTGGAAAAGGGACATATTCGTCCTTCGTCATCTCCCTTAGGAGCCGGTTTTTTCTTTGTGGCTAAGAAAGATGGCTCTTTGAGGCCGTGTATTGATTATCGGCTTTTGAATAAAATCACGGTTAAATATCAATATCCGTTGCCACTGCTGACTGATTTGTTTGCTCGCATAAAGGGGGCCAAGTGGTTCTCTAAGATAGATCTCCGTGGGGCGTATAATTTGGTGCGAATTAAGCAGGGGGATGAGTGGAAAACCGCATTTAATACGCCCGAGGGCCACTTTGAGTATTTGGTGATGCCTTTTGGTCTTTCAAATGCCCCTTCAGTCTTTCAGTCCTTTATGCATGACATTTTCCGTGATTATTTGGATAAATTTATGATTGTGTATCTGGATGATATTTTGATTTTTTCGGATGACTGGGACTCTCATGTCCAGCAGGTCAGGAGGGTTTTTCAGGTTTTGCGGTCTAATTCCTTGTGTGTGAAGGGTTCTAAGTGCGTTTTTGGGGTTCAAAAGATTTCCTTTTTGGGATATATTTTTTCCCCCTCTTCCATCGAGATGGATCCTGTCAAGGTTCAGGCTATTTGTGATTGGACGCAACCCTCTTCTCTTAAGAGTCTTCAGAAATTTTTGGGCTTTGCTAACTTTTATCGTCGATTTATTGCTGGTTTTTCTGATGTTGTTAAACCATTGACTGATTTGACTAAGAAGGGTGCTGATGTTGCCTGATTGGTCCCCTGCTGCTGTGGAGGCCTTTCGGGAGCTTAAGCGCCGCTTTTCTTCCGCCCCTGTGTTGCGTCAGCCTGATGTTGCTCTTCCTTTTCAGGTTGAGGTCGACGCTTCTGAAATCGGAGCTGGGGCGGTTTTGTCGCAGAGAAGTTCCGATTGCTCCGTGATGAGACCTTGTGCTTTTTTCTCGCGTAAATTTTCGCCCGCCGAGCGGAATTATGATGTTGGGAATCGGGAGCTTTTGGCCATGAAGTGGGCTTTTGAGGAGTGGCGTCATTGGCTTGAGGGGGCTAGACATCAGGTGGTGGTATTGACTGACCACAAAAATCTAATTTATCTTGAGTCCGCCAGACGCCTGAATCCTAGACAGGCGCGCTGGTCGTTGTTTTTCTCTCGGTTTAATTTTGTGTTGTCCTACCTGCCGGGTTCTAAGAATGTTAAGGCGGATGCCCTTTCTAGGAGTTTTGAGCCTGACTCCCCTGGTAATTCTGAACCTACAGGTATCCTTAAGGATGGAGTGATATTGTCTGCCGTTTCTCCAGACCTGCGGCGGGCCTTGCAGGAGTTTCAGGCGGATAGACCTGATCGTTGCCCACCTGGTAGACTGTTTGTTCCTGATGATTGGACCAGTAAAGTCATTTCTGAGGTTCATTCTTCTGCGTTGGCAGGTCATCCTGGAATCTTTGGTACCAGGGATTTGGTGGCAAGGTCCTTCTGGTGGCCTTCCCTGTCTCGAGATGTGCGAGGCTTCGTGCAGTCTTGTGACGTTTGTGCTCGGGCCAAGCCTTGTTGTTCTCGGGCTAGTGGATTGTTGTTGCCCTTGCCTATCCCGAAGAGGCCCTGGACGCACATCTCGATGGATTTTATTTCGGATCTTCCTGTTTCTCAGAAGATGTCTGTCATCTGGGTGGTGTGTGATCGTTTCTCTAAGATGGTCCATTTGGTTCCCCTGCCTAAGTTGCCTTCTTCTTCCGAGTTGGTTCCTCTGTTTTTTCAAAATGTGGTCCGTTTGCATGGTATTCCGGAGAATATCGTTTCTGACAGAGGAACCCAATTCGTGTCTAGATTTTGGCGAGCATTCTGTGCTAGGATGGGCATAGATTTGTCTTTCTCGTCTGCTTTCCATCCTCAGACTAATGGCCAGACCGAGCGGACGAATCAGACCTTGGAGACATATTTGAGGTGTTTTGTGTCTGCAGATCAGGATGATTGGGTTGCTTTTTTGCCTTTAGCGGAGTTTGCCCTCAATAATCGGGCCAGCTCTGCCACCTTGGTGTCTCCTTTTTTCTGTAATTCGGGGTTTCATCCTCGATTTTCTTCTGGTCAGGTGGAATCTTCGGATTGTCCTGGAGTGGATGCTGTGGTGGAGAGGTTGCATCAGATTTGGGGGCAGGTAGTGGACAATTTGAAGTTGTCCCAGGAGAAGACTCAGCTTTTTGCCAACCGCCGGCGTCGGGTTGGTCCTCGGCTTTGTGTTGGGGACTTGGTGTGGTTGTCTTCTCGTTTTGTCCCTATGAGGGTTTCGTCTCCTAAGTTTAAGCCTCGGTTCATCGGCCCGTACAAGATATTGGAGATTCTTAACCCTGTGTCCTTCCGTTTGGACCTCCCTGCATCTTTTTCTATTCATAATGTTTTTCATCGGTCATTATTGCGCAGGTATGAGGTACCGGTTGTGCCTTCCGTTGAGCCTCCTGCTCCGGTGTTGGTTGAGGGCGAGTTGGAGTACGTTGTGGAAAAGATCTTGGACTCCCGTGTTTCCAGACGGAAACTCCAGTATCTGGTCAAATGGAAGGGATACGGTCAGGAGGATAATTCTTGGGTGACTGCCTCTGATGTTCATGCCTCCGATCTGGTCCGTGCCTTTCATAGGGCTCATCCTGATCGCCCTGGTGGTTCTGGTGAGGGTTCGGTGCCCCCTCCTTGAGGGGGGGGTACTGTTGTGAAATTGGATTTTGGGCTCCCCCGGTGGCCACTGGTGGAATTGAACTGGTGTGCATCATCCCCTCTGTTCACCTGTTTCCATCAGGATGTGGGAGTCGCTATTTAACCTTGCTCCTCTGTCACTTCCATGCCGGTCAACATTGTAATCAGAAGCCTTTCTGTGCATGTTCCTGCTGCTAGACAACTCCCAGCTAAGTTGGACTTTAGTCCTCGTTTGTTTTTGCATTTTGTTCCAGTTCACAGCTGTAGTTTCGTTTCTGTGTCTGGAAAGCTCTTGTGATCTGAAATTGCCACTCTGATGTTATGAGTTAATACTAGAGTCTTAAAGTAATTTCAGGATGGTGTTTTGATAGGGTTTTCAGCTGACCATGAAAGTGCCCTTTCTGTCTTCCTGCTATCTAGTAAGCGGACCTCAATTTTGCTAAACCTATTTTCATACTACGTTTGTCATTTTCATCTAAAATCACCGCCAATATATGTGGGGGCCTCTGTCTGCCTTTCGGGGAAATTTCTCTAGAGGTGAGCCAGGACTATATTTTCCTCTGCCAGGATTAGTTAGTCCTCCGGCCGGCGCTGGGCGTCTAGGGATAAAACGCAGGCAACGCTACCCGGCTACTGTTAGTTGTGCGGCAGGTTTAGTTCATGGTCAGTTTAGTTTCCATCCTTCCAAGAGCTAGTTCTTATGTTTGCTGGGCTATGTTCTCTTGCCATTGAGAACCATAACAACTATCCATCTCTGCAGATACAACTGGCCTCTCTTGGCCTCTAGTGGTGAAACAGCATTTTATTATATTTTCTACACTGAATCCATCCCAAAACATCTTTGAATTATCAGAGTTTAACATAGTTTTTATTAGTATTACTACTTTTATTATTCATAGTAAGAATAATAGTTTTAAAATGTCTTATAAAGCAACTTTACTTGCATTTATTGCTGTCATTTTTTAAATGAGTCGAGGTTCTTTTACTGGTAATAAATAATGATGAGTGAGTGTGCTCGGATATCATGTTTTCCGAGCGTCTTGGGTGTGCTCCATTAATATGTTCGAGCGCCCGCAGCTAGAGATGGGCAAACCTGAACAGTAAAGTTCGGGGTCGTACTGGTCACCTAGTGTTCGGACATGGACCTCGAACACGGACTTCTCCAGGAAGTCTGTTATCTGTTACTGTTTGGGTTCGGCACCCCGAACATCGGGTGTTTTCCACGCGGTCATCTGCATGACAGCGCGAGAAACACTGGTGGCTCTTATCATCAGTAAGATTATTGCTGTGGTTCTCACACTCTGTTAAATGATAGCGTGAGCCCGTAGCTGTGACCGGCAATAAAAAATTTACTGCCAGACACAGTTGTCAGCTGAGATGAGATTACTACTCCCATCAGCCTACACCTGCTGTTCCTGATAACAGCCATAGGAGGCGCCACTTATGGAAGCATTCATCAACCAGCACCTGTCCTAGAAATAGAAAAAAAATGACATGTGCTCTCTTTTATTTCTGATAACCAGCGCAAGCAAAATTGACAGATGTGGGCTGTAACCCTCAGCTGTCAGCTTTATCATGGCAGCTTATCAAGAATAAAAGGGTCCCAACGCCATTAAATAATTAAATTAAATAGATAATTTAAAAAATGGCATGGGGTCCCCCTTCATTTTTGACAACCAGCCAAGCTAAAGCAGACAGCTGGGGGCTGGTATTCTTAGGCTGATAAGGGGCCATGAGTATAGCCCCTCCACACCGGCCTAAAAATAGCAGCTCGCAGCTGCCCCAGAGAAGGGGCATCTATTAGCTGAGCCAATTCTGGCGCTTTGCCTGGCTCTTCCTATTTGCCCTGGTGCGGTGGGAAGTGGGGCAATATTTGTGGGGTTGATGTCAGCTGTTTTATGGCCACTGACATCAAGCCCTCAGGTTAGTAATGGATAATAGGGGTCTACAAGATGCCTATTGTGAGATAGCACTCAATAACGGGTTGGGGAATACTCGCTTAGCAACGGGATTGAAGGTACACAGGAACACTTTTTGCACATAACAGTCTATGCTGTTTATTATAGTCATAAAACATACCACAAACAGTCCATTACACTCTGTATCAGGACATGACATTAGATTTCACATCATTAGTCTGTGGCAACCAAACATGCGGGTCATCCGCTGACCAGTCGCTGTGAGTGACCGCACAGTTCATAGAACATGATAAGCACCAACAGTCTGTGGAGGTACCTTATGGGAGCTCCTGCTCCACACCCTGTCTCCTTGTCAGTCCTCTCTCCCTGGGAAAACTGCCTTATGGGGATCACCAACTTGCCTGACAGGCATACACCAGTCGGTTCCAGACCCATCGAAGGACGGTAGCTTCCCCAACACAGTAGCCTTCACCGGCTATGCAAGTTCTTGGCCTCACCTCAGGCTCTTCAGGGATCCGGTCCTACTCCCAGGACCTCTCAACACAGTGCCTACTCAGGATCACGGCCTCACCAGGTGCTATTGAGGGATCCGATCTCCACTCTGGACCTCCCAACACCCAGGCCACTCAGGATTATGGCCTCACCAGGTGCTATTCAGGGATCCGGTCCCCACTCTGGACCTCCCAACACCCAGGCCACTCAGGATTATGGCCTCACCAGGTGCTATTCAGGGATCCGGTCCCCACTCTGGACCTCCCAACACCCAGGCCTTTCCTTTCACAGGACCTTCCAGCCAAGATCCATTCAGGTCCATAAACAGGAACCATGTGACCCACACCCTGGTCACATTATCAAGCTGTAACCACTCCCATAATTGGGTGGTGTGTGTTTGGCTAAGTTGACCCGCCTAGCTTTCAGAACTAGCCCTGCCAGCCTCCCTCTAAAACAGCACAATTACTTGTGGGACTACAGGTCCCAGAACAACCTTCCTTCAGGCTTACAGCGCAGAATATCTTCCTCTGCGACACACATAGCAGCCATTCACAATAATGCCAGACTTTGTCTCATCACAATAGTTATGCCTGCGACTGCCATGCATTCCTATGGCCTGAATACACCTCCATGCGTATTCTGGGGAGACCATGCAGCTCCCCTTACCTGTAACAGAGGTCAATCCTGTGGGGTTGAACATTTGTCACACACCAGGCGTCTCAAGACCGGGTACCCAAGTCACCTTGCCCTACCAGTCGAGAGGGCCCTCTCAATCGGGTTTGAGCATCCCTCATCATCACACCCTTGTTAAGTTTTTCCTGCCCCCCGCAGTCAACATGTAGGCCTTGAGCTTTGGCCCTTAACTCACAGTCTGTTTGTGTTACTAGACCTTTAGTCACCACATTTTTCCAGTACGTCCCTTTTTTCCCGACCTTTCTCTCCATGGCAGCCACCCATGTTTGGTGCGGTCATGAGACCCACTTACAGTCGAGCTTGCTGTCTGGTCTGGGTCTGAGACTGAGTCTGGCCCATCTAACACTTGACAGGGGCTATTGTCCAGGTCTCTCAGTCTCGTACTGGGAATAGAGCTGCCACTTGCAGATTCTCGGCATCCTAGTCTTGTGGAAGCATCTTTGGCTGTCAGCCATCCCATTAATTGGAGGACCCCTTCTGTTCCCTTTTCTTTGGGTTGAAGGCGGCTGCCATCTTCCATCAATTGGGCACAGCAGTCCTGTAAGGCACCATCTTTCAAGCCTTAACTGCTCTATCTCCCTTAGATATGCCACATGGTACTCCAGCAGAGTCTGTACATTTCCAAGACTTTCCTCTGTTCCCACAACGAAGAAGGGAACCATACCCTTTTCCCAGGGTAACTGGTCTTCGTGGACACCTGGTATTCTCAACCTCACCATTCCAGACTTATCGACCATCTCTTGCATGGCTTGACCATTCCTTCCAATGACTTTCTTCACCATAGAGACGGACACCTGTATTACACCTTCCTGAAGATTCTGCGCTTTTCTCACATGCTCCAGCTGCCTAGCAGTGTCTTAATTCCTCAATTGGACCATCCACTTTGTACGCACATATCTCAAGTGCATGTCACTCAGTGTAGCTACTCTCTTCGCGGTGACATCAGTTGTGGACAGTATCACTAACTGACTAGTTTCCAGGATCCAGTTCACCTTTCACACCCCCACAGCCTTCTTGAACCCGTCATGCATAGACTCCCTGGCACATGTCTCTCTCAGGTCTTCAGGAATGTCTAGCAAGCATTTAAACAGAGAAGTCTCTTTCTCTCCTCCTGTCATTAGACAAACATCTTGTTCAGCTTTCAGAGCCAACTTCCTCTGAATGTCATCAGCTTCCACATGTTTGGCCACGATAGACACCTGTTGCTCCATCTTCCTCAAGGCTGCCGTATTCATCAACTGGCTTTCTGCCAGGCAACCTCTGAGTTCAGACACCTCTTTCTCCAAGGCACCCACACAGCACTCAGCAGCCTGTCTCCAAAGCTCCTCTTGCTTCAACTGGGCTTCTACAGTCTCCTGGACCCTCCTTAGCTTGCTTTCTCCATCCTCTGGATTGGTTGAGCTTTCATCATGAGAAGAGGTATCTACTTCAGACCCCACTTCTTTGGTGGCCTCCTCCACTTTTGCACCCTCGGTCTTCACCTGAGATTCAGCAATGGCATCTTGAGCCCTCTCTTGGGTATCCGGGTACCCCAGTTCTTCCGCATCAGGTACTATGGAGCCTTCACCACACTCCACTATTTTACCCCTCTCTGTCACTGCAGACGTGGGTCTACAACAGGTCAGTTCCTCATTACCTCCGTGGATTCTCACTCCACTAGCGCTCTCCAGCCTTTCTTCTCATACA